>NW_025963890.1:43754625-44429380 GCF_023055435.1 Haliotis rufescens
ATTTAATTGTCACAACTGTTTTGCCATTTGCGTCCAAATGAATCTGTTTATCTGCGGATAATCAAGACTTGTTATTCTCTGGCGATGACGTTTTATATTTATTAAGTGCATACACATCTCTTACTTGTATTAGATAGAGGTCACATCTATTTCCCCAAAATGCTTTACTACAATTAACTGGAAATGTTACGGCATTCATCACATGCAGTTTTGCAATTTCTTCTTGTTCCCTTATTAAAATAACTTCGTCTGCTACAATACAGACGATACAGAACATTCTCATAAAGCTACACTGTTATTTATCAAAGGATGAATGTGAATTACATGTAAGTTCCATACTGACAGATATAGGTTCTTTGCATGCTTAAATAGTTTAGTGTTTAAAGATTTAATATTTAAGAGTTTAGTCTTCCACGACAGGAACGAACACAGATAACAGGTGAAATACATATCGACATTAGTCAAAATATTAAATTGATGAAAAAACAATGGGAAATATTTTAGTAGTTTAGTTATTTTAAAATTTTCCCATCATGCGTGTGAACAAACTTCCACTGTTATTATTAGGAATATTATTGTGGTTGTACATTTTCACATAGGCTGATCATCTACCAAAGCATATGTCTGGCACAATACCAGCCGTGCATGCGTCACGGTATCTCAGCCGGAATGTGATCAAAAGGGGAAATCTAACTTAACGTATGGGTAGTATTGACACAACTATATTATAATTACATAGAAGCGTAAAGTGAAAAGATTTGGCAGATGTAAATTCCAATAATAGATACTTTTTTGTAGAGGCGAGAGGCAGGGTTTAACCTCATGATGTATTGAGTATCTCGTGCACATGGAGGTATTCACTTACATGTTCGTCACAAACAAACAATTTCGAAAAACTTTAATGCCTCAGGGTTATCTCTATTCGTTGACGTCAGTATTACGTAGATGCATTGATCGTAGTGTGTAACCATCGCGCTGTTTATTATAGTAGCGACACCAGATATTTACTAAATTGGACGCATGTCCTGTCGCCCGTGAAGATCCGGGTTAGAATTGGTCTTCACATCCCGTGCTTATCGTAAGAGGCGACTGACGGGATCGGGTGATCAGGCTCGCAGACTTGGTTGATGCATGCCATCGTATCCCAACTGCGTTGATCGATGCTCCTGATATCAATCACTGGATTGTCTGGTTCAGACTCGATTATTTACCGATCGCCGTCATGTAGCTGGAATATTGTTCAGTGAGGCGTTAAACAACAAACAGACAAACAAACAAACAAACATGTCCTGTCACCGAGGTTATCACAGAGATGCCCCTGAAATAGCCCTCATTCTTGTATCGTTATGATATTTGCAGACTGCGTCATGTTGCAGATTACGTCATGTTACATGTCAAAGTCATAGTAATACTGTACACAAACAATATTCGCTGTTTCAGGAAAATTTGAATGACGAAGGCGATGAATCTTTGGTTTGTCCAGTCCAGACTCGATTGATTATAGTTCGACGCGATATAGCTTTGTACAAATATGTGGCAAATTGTACAAAATCCATTGCCTTCAAAATGTAGGTTATCTGTTTGATTAAAATACATCATCACCATTATCAATTTCATTAATATAACATCAACACGTGTGAGATGTATATTACATGTTAAGTGCGAAACAGTAAATATGTAAATATCGCAATTAGATAGTTTAACTACATTAAACTACGGTTATAACGAACTCCAAGGGACCACTAATTTTAGTTCGTTATAACCATAGTTCGTTATAAGCATATATACTTAAAAGTGCAATAATCTTGGATGAGACGTTAAACCCCATTTCACCTCACCACCTGCCTCCCACATTCACAGGCTGACATCAAACAGCTGGAAAATTGCCGACTGTGGAGTAAAATAACAAGCAAACTCTAGATCTAAAAAACAATGTTGATAATTGATTTCCATTAAATACAACGATACAGATAATAAAGAGTACCATTACTCATAAGAAGGACACACAACGAGTTTCCCCTATGCCACGATATTATAGGGCGTGTCGCGTGTCCCTTCCCCGTGTCGTCCTATTCGTGTCACGAGCTTCGCACGACAAGCTACTGACCCGGGAAACAATGACATTTTACTTTCACCATGAATCATCCCATCCTGCTAAGTAAATAGCCAAGACCACAGTCCTCCACTCCGCTACGTTAGTTAGAGATAACAGACTGCTGCAGTGTTCTTGATAACATCTCAAGGATGAAGATGTAGTTAGTCGATTTGGCTGTGTATTAAGTGTCAGGCCTTTGCTGTAATATGGTAATATCATTATCAGAAAAGACAAAGACGATGATGATGTAATATATTTTAGTGTGTATTTCACATACGAATAGCTCAAACTTCGAATTCTACCTTCTTTTTTATTTTGCGTGTTTTAACTGATGTTGCATACCCTGTAAAGACATATGATCATCAAGCATTAGTTGTGAACAAAGCGAAGTCACTGTGCCTTTCATACATACAAATGTCGACGTGAGTGAATGCGTACTTCAATCACCCACGCAGCCTCTGCACAATACATTATTAAAACTCGCCTACTTCCTGTATTCAGTCGCTACATGGCTGAAATAATGCCGATATGACGTTAAATGGTAACTCACTCACTCACTTTCTGTATTCTCGCTCATAGTAAAGAATGTAGATTTGATAACCACTCATTCATTTTTGTGGGCTATGTACTGATATCATTTTCCAGATTATTAAATGCCGATTAAACTTTTAGTAAATCTGCAATCCCTCTATGCAATATATATTGCATATATGTGCATGCAATGCATAGAGGGATTGCAGTGAACAACACACACTGATATGACTCTGGATAAGTAGGTGCAATTCAGATATGTAGAATAACGCGTGGACATCCCTGGACGGCAGGTTACTAAATGGATCGTGCGTTTTTCGCCTGTTATGTATGACAAAGAAAGTACATCCAAGATAACTTTTTTGCATTTTCAAAACGAGTATTATATCAAAGGCAACATAACGAAAGAACAGTTAACCCATATCTTTCCGTTCCATATGTACAGAGTTCCTTCCTGTTCATTACAAGTTGATATATCCTCAATGTAGCCTCAGTTGTCTGTCGTTGGTGTTCCCATGAATCTCTGCTGTAGTGTCAATGTTCAACGAAGAGTGTTATGTTCCATTATGTACGCTGAAGCAGATGCTAGTTGACGATTAATTCCGTTGAATAAGGAAACAGATGCAGAGTACCAAGAAAAGTATCAGATATAAGCAATCACACGTTGTGGAATGAGTGAGTGAGTGATAATATGAATTAGTGCTAGTCACCGACGTTATCGAGTAAATGACCACATACTTTTACCGTGTCTGTTTGGAGATATCACTATAACGTCAAATTCATTTGCAAAATATTCCACAAATAAAATATTTTTCCAATATGTCATTAACATTTCTGTAATGACAAATTGTATGTATCTTGTTAGGATGATGATATTTATAATCTATGTAAAACATAAATACATATTGAGTGAGTGAGTAAGTTAGTGAGTGTGTATGTTTTTTCGCCGCTCTTAGCAATATTCCAGCTATATCACGGTGGGGGACACTAATGGGCTCATTGTACTCATGTCGGGAATCGAACCTGTCTTCGGCGTTATGAGCGGTCGCTTTGACCACTAGGCTACCCGACCTCCTGTAACTACTTACTGCAGTGGAGTAATAATCCCGTGTTAGTTTCAGTTTTATTGATACTGAGTAGAGCTGTTGTTCGGTTATGAATGCATTTGAGCAACATGTACGATTTTAATGACACCGAGTCGAACTGTAGTTTTTTTGTGAATATATTTGAGCAGCACGAATGATTTTATTGATTCTAAGTAGAGCTGTAGATCTTTTATGTATACATTTGAGCAACATGTACGATTTTATTGATACTACGTATAGCTCTGGTTTTGTAAAGAATGCATTTGAGCAACATGTACGATTCGAATTTCAGAATACGATATATAATATCGTCAAGGCACAATACAACAATACCGAGGTGTGTTTCGGTACATGAGTACATTCGTACAAGCTCAATCCAAGCATGCATCTAGTTACCCCCTTGACTGGCTACCTACTCGTTGTTCCTATGTGCCCTAAGATTCAACTACTTTAGTGATGCCTGTGACAAGGTTATAGCAAACATAAGCCTGTCTCCAAAATGCATCTATTATTATGTATACTTTAGGACAATATATACAAATATGATTGGAGATCACCGTTATACAAGCTTATGATGTCTGACTGAAGAAATATGCCAAAATCGAGTTCATGTACATGAACAAATATTATGATGATACACACAATGTATTTTTTTGTCCCTGCGAATTATATAACACCGTTAATATACATCCAGTAAAACTTTGTCTGGTAAGCCCGAACTTTTATAATATGATTAATGAAATATCCTATAGCTGACGTGATATGTACGCTTGAGCAGTCTCGTGAGATCACGGAAGTACTCCTTAAAACAAGGACACAGTTCGCAGCGCTTATATTCCCATCCCCCCAGTCCTCCAATATTTCATATGTGGATATTAATACTCAACCACAATATAGATAACATATCATATTAAGTTACAAACGTACATGCCTACGGTGTATCTATACTCCGGTATGTATCAAATGAACATGAACTCATGAACACTATTAAGTGACCATCATGTACAGCTGCAAACATTAACATCGAGTACGAAAGTATGTGTGTATAACATATATAACATTTAAATGGATTGTACACCGCCAAAACATACCTGCAATTGATTGTGTCTGCCCAAACAAAATGTAAATCAAGGAAAGGTTTGATGGCAACTGGTTTGTTTGCATGCTGATGTGTTTAAACAAGGGTCAGGTTGGCTTGTGGAGTTGACACTGAGTAACAGTTATGTATGTACGACGTAGGTCGTGACGAGCGTTATATCGCGGTATTTGGCCTGGGGCAACATGTAATAACGAGGAAGTGCAGCGAGTTAGAAGAAACAAGTGGTAACTGTGAAATCCACTATCCTCGACCAGGAAGAAGATTACAATGCTTACGTACAGGAATATCAAAGTGTTGTCCACGGCGCATTTAAACGATGGTGTAAGTACATGCAGTTTGAGAAAAGCACATATATCAATATTAACAATACATAGGAAGCTGGAGGAAGAGAAAGAAGTGAGAAGATATCAACACAACGAACCAGGGAAAGTTGTTGTTGTTGTCTTGTGTGGTATCACTACAAGACACGGTGTGATGTAGCTATATACCAAACAACATATCGGTGGGATAATCACCAAGACAATGGCAGCTTGCCTTATTGTGTGGATAGTTATTTGTGAAATTATAGTGTCTGCTTTTGGTAAGTATAACGTTTATCATATTTCAAGAGATAGTTCTATTAAGAGAAATTACCATGTTAGTAAAATCATGTTTGTCGTCAAACATGAATAACGCATCAATTAACTAGTTGTTGAAAGAGATTCAAAGTATTGCTTTCCTTTAAAGAGCTTGCCGCTCAGTCGACTGTGTTAATTGCAACGATGTGATGATCCACATGTTTAATTGTACTCACAGTGAGTCTATTTTTGTGACGCACAAGGGTGTTCCTTTATCTTTAATGAGTTGTCCAAATGATACAGATGAGTTCCGTCAGGTGACATTCTAATTGTAATGTGACATTGTATTGTCATAAGTGACATATTATCATCATATCTTCACAACTGTCGCTCAGGGCAGCGACACAACTCGGCGACACGATGTCCCCATATTGTGTAAACTTTTGTTATGTGGAATTGTCGTAAGTTGAGGTCGTGTTGCCGTAGTGTTGTCATGCCGTGCTGTTGTGAGTCATTTCGTCGATATGGAGTACCGTCATTAAGATGGACTAAGGCGCCGCACCTTAATGTTGCATCCCTTTAGGCGTGCCTTGATTGTGGGTTCGTATCCTGGTTCTCTTTGAATATGTTTCACGGTTTGTCAGCACCGAACTAAAGTGGTAAATGTATAAGAACTGCATTACTTTCCTCCCTCACTCACTATATAGAGAATCTCACCGAGTGTCTTTTGATATCAAATATATCAACACGTGTTGATAAAAGTGGGAAAACTCCGAGGCTCGCCGAGGATTTCTTCCACTTTTATGAACGAGTGTGGATATATTTGATATCAAAACACACGAGGGTGAGATTCTATTTATCATCCAACATCATTCTTCCAACTTTTTCAGTTTGTAGACAGTAATGAGCAGTGTCTTAAGTGTAAAAAGTACTGCTTACAGCTTCAGTAGCAGAGCCATTAGTGATGTCATTTGATTTTGACGTCATGGTAACCAATGACGTCACAATGGTCTGCAAAGCATTGTGTTGCAATTTCATTGCAGCGATATCTACAGTGTACATATCGCTTGATCTCACCCAAGCGATATCTCCTGTGGGAGCCAGTTTTGAACGATAAAATTATATCTCTATCGTCTTGCATGTTGCGTTGTTGTAATGTCATATTGTCGAGTGTCGTGCGGCCGTTGTGTCATGTTGCAGTCGTGTTGTAATGTCATATTGTAGCATGATGTGGTTGTGTTGTTTTGACGTACTGCAGTTGTGTTGGGATGTCGGTTTGTAGCGTGATGCTTTCTCAAACAGTCGTGTTGACGAGATGTTGTATTGTCGTGATGCCGTGTTGCAGCATAATGACGTTGCGTCGTGATGTTTTTGCGTGATGTGGTTGTGTCGTGCTGACATTTTTGCGAAATCCCGTGTTGTAGTATTTGTCGTTGTGTCTTGATGTAGCATTGACGTGATGTTGTGTCGTAATGTCGTTGTTACGTAATGCCGCGTTGTCGTAGTATGATGTCGATGTTTCCTTGTGTCGTGCTGCAGTTGGGTTGAGATGTCATATTGAACGGATGTGTTGTAGAATGATGTCGTATTGTCGTGGTATCATATTGTCGTATTGTCGTAGTGTGATGTCGTATTGTAGCATGAAGTTGTTGTGTGGTAGTTACATTTTGTCATGATATCGGGGTGTCGTTGTGTCGTGATGTTGTGATGACGTGTTGTAGCATGATGTCGTTACATCGTAATGTCGTCTTCCGTCCTTCTTTTGCCAGTATGTGCATTTTGTGTTTTTTTCTTCGAAACAGCAACATTATCAAAACACAGCGCTATTTGCTATGACATTAAACGTTACTTACCGTGGATGGATATGATTTGTATGCATAACAAAGTTAATAAAGATTAAAATAAATGACGATACTAATCAACCCATACCTGTAAAGAACAGCCACATCTAGTTGTTTCTTATTACACTTGGGTAAATTGGTTTTTATTTATCTGCTTGACCATCATTATTATCAATGCTCGGGGACACATAGTATTCATACACACATTGGGTTGCGAGAGACGGGCTTGGTTCAGGAGTATCATCTTAGCATTTCCTTTTGATATGTACTGAAATAACTAAAAAGAAGTGTTACGACTATTGAAAATATTTACTCACTTACTCACTTCAGTGACCTATGCCTCGATACAGACGAAATCCCAGTCTTTGGCACAACTGCAAGCGTATGAAAATCATAAAAGCTGCAAAACCCTTTCCATATTCACAGAAAATAATCTCTGCCGAAAAGAGAGTCGATTGTATGATTGCAATTATATCATGAGCATGTGTTATGAATCACTATCCAATAGTGATTATACCAGGTGTTTGCGAGGCAAGTCAATTGTTCACATGAAAAAACACGGGAACATGTGGCACAAGTCTAAATAGGGAACTTTGGAAAAATCATCCACATGTATACCATAAAGTCTTTTGAAAGCTTTACTGTGGCCTTGAATGTTGTTACCTTGATCAAACATTTTTTTAGCAAGAGTCATATGATGCTCCTTGAAATCTGGGTAGAAAGTGGATGCTCGATTGTACCTCAAAAGTTGTAAAATGTCGACACCAAGGGTTGGAGCTGCAGGACTATTGCTTAAAATAAAGGGAAAGTTGAAGCCATCTCTCTTGTCATATAGTCATGTAGTGGTTTTTAAAAAAAATCTGAATCCTTACAAAGAGCTTAATATGAAACAGATGAGGCGGTCTCACTGGTCTCACTAGTGGGTAAATCAGTCAATTGATCCTTATCAGTTCATCGATATGCCTGAAGCCTAAATTCATTTTTTTGGCAAAATTACCTTGTCTTGACTTTTCCAATCCGAGCAGAAATACAGTTTCATATATCAACAAGAAGGGGAACGCAATTGGGGCTCATGTGGATTTCTTGCCGAAATGGCTTACCCCAAAATTGTACAAAGATTTAACCTGTGAAGAGGTCAAGCATTTCACTTATTGTTTACTCAGTAAATTTCAGATGGCGATTGCTTTCATTGTTTGACAGTAGATATGTAGATATGTAACTATATCTATGGTCACCACGTTTCGTAACGAAAGCCCCATGAATCAAGGAAATGAAGTTTGTCCTTAAGTTTGTCATGTGGGATAGTGGTCTTCAAAGTGAGTCAGTCAGTGGTTCTTAGTAAATGTTCTTATTACATACCTTTCAAGAAACATAAGCGAACTACACCGCCTTCATGTTGGGTGTTTATTTCATCTTGGAGCATGGTTGTCCCTGTCATCTAAGCCACCCCAAATCGCTGTGCAAAGTTGTATTCCCTTAGGCATTCTACGACTTCATAATTTCGGGCTTTGAAGCAGAACATGCATATACATGGATTAGAAGTGACATTTGGATAACATCATAACACTGACTGTCGGAGTAATTCCAGCATACCATTCTATAAGAACAAAGTGTCATGATACGCACAAATAGAAACAGATCAATTGCTTTCTTGACGAGATCAACAATGATTTTAATAAAGAATCATATTTTCATAAAATGCTTCTTTTGAATTACCAAAGCTGAATGTTTCTAGGACCTGCATCATGTCGGGCTTTTCTCTGACATGAAGCTGACAGATAAAATAAAATAGGGCGCAAAAATATATCAATCCAAAACTCATGGCCTAGGTGGGACGATAACATCCGTATGTTGAGATTTGAAGTGACATTCTATATAACATGACAATATTTCTATCCTATGAGGAACATCCTTGTGGGTAATTGTGAAGTCCTATACATTGCAATACTTGTCTTTCAAGAGCATATTCTTACACCATGTTTGACATTATTAACTTTACGAAACTGGATAATGATCAAGATGAACCATTCCTGTAGTCATGAGCCATGAATGGGAAATCGTCAAAGAAGGAGATAAAATAGAAATAATTTCTTGTTATGTGTTTTGTATTTACTGAATGATAATGATATAATGATCAGTATATTTGGTGCAATAAGACTTGACATAAAGTGAGGGGTTTCATTTGAGTGAATTGGTTGTTATATAATTGAGTGTACAGCTTGTGAGCTGATTGATTCAAGTGAGAAACTTGTGTGGGTTTTATAATTAAGAGTGGTTGGTGTATCCGTGAAGCATTTTCGTCAGTGATGTTCGTGACTTCAGGTAAAATAGAGTCGTTTGTTCCCCTCTGTAGTTTTATAAACACTGAGGAATCTTTTTCTTGTGGGTGAATATGTACCCATATCGATGCTCGGTAAACTATGTACCTCTGTGAAATAAAGATGTCCTGTGCAAATCTTGTGTACTAATAATACCAGATTGCTTTGTCTGTGATTAATATTGCTAGGGTGCCCTTAGTTGTTATCATGTTACCCTGTATTGTGTGTAATGAAATATTATTAGTGTGTATTAATAACGTCTTCTTAATTGTACTTAGATTGTTGAGTACTCCTTTCAACTGTGCGAGTTGATTTGAAGTATACCCCTTTACTTCACCTTCACTCGTAACAAAATTGGGGCTCGTTCATTTCTATAAGGAGGGGTTTAAGTTGTAAGCTGGAATCATATTTGTATTTGTGTCATTCAGGTGTTTATTTTACCAAAACTGTGCTTATTGTTGTTTTGGAGAGCACAACAATCCTGTTTCGTATGTCATTAGTCTTCATTATTATAATCATGTGTATCACATCCGAGAGAAATAATTTGAGTTGAATAAGTAAGACCTTGAGACACATTTTGAGTTAGACAGAGGAGGTAGCTTTGTTTTATTACGTTTGTGACTCGTTTTCGAGAAATTGAAGTGGACACGTATTTGTATCATTTTGAGAAACTGCAACAAATTTGAAATGGTCGAGAGAGTGTTGGACTACTTTATTATAAAGTGAACAAGTCGGAAGGGCTCATCTGGCGTATGCAGCTTTATCTTTGGTGGATTGCGGAAATCATGACTTGGTTAAGGAACACCTTTTGAAGGCTTGTGAGTTGGTACCAGAGGCTTTAAGGCAAAAGAATTACAGGAAATATGACAATGAAACATATGTTGAGTTTGCTAGGTTAAGAGAGACTGCTTTTGATAGATGTTTTGCACGTGCATCAAATGAGGTTCTTCAAGATTATGACAAATTGAAACAGTTAGTTTTGGTTGAGTAATTTTTAAAGTTGTATTCCTACAGTCGAGATTAAATTGTACTTGGGTGAACAAATGGTAAACAATTTGGGTGAAGCGGCATATGACTGTACTCATAAAAGTTGGTTTTCATGAAGGCGTAATGTAGAGGTTGTCATGGTGGGGTTCGCGGTCGTTGCAGTACTAACAATACTTCATATTTGTGCCACAGTAACTACCAAATGCTTTACTTACAAATAAGGTTCCAGTTTTTGAGTCCAAGTGTGATGTGGAATTCATATCTAAGGGTGAGGTTTCTTCAGACAACAGTAATCCAAAACCTATCACTATTCTTAGAGATACAGGTGTTTTGCAGACACTTGTATTGGAAGGCATAACACCTTTGTCACAGGAACAAGTGAACTCATGCAAGGTTTAGAATGTTGTGTTGTCACTGTTCCTCTTCATATTCGGAACTTGTATCAGAAACGGTTATTGTTGGAGTCCGATTTCTGGTATTGATCTTTTGTTGGGAAATTACTTAGCTGGAGGTGAATTTAATGCCAAAAATTCTGTTGTTAGTGTTGACCCAATTGTTTGTGATTGATGATGTAGTTTGTACAGATTCTTTCAGTTGCAATATTACAGAGACAGATGAGAGTTTGGATGAGGAGTTTGTAGATAAGGTTGAAATGTATCCTACATATTCTGTCACGAGAGCCAGAACTAGGGAGAAAGTTCTGTCGGGGGAGATAAATTTGCCTGTGAAAAGGTTCATGATTCGGCGTTTGATTCGTCAAGTACATTCATGAGTGAGGTGGATAATGTGAAGGCTAATGAAGTTAGTCATACTGTTGTGGAATCACACAAGAGTGATACATTTCACGAAATCTGGTCCAGAAAAGAACTTATCAAGAATCAGAAGGCTAAGTCGGAGGTAAGCAAACTTCGATATAAGGCTACCTCCGTAGGTTGAAATTGAAAATGTACCTGTTGGATATTACTTGGAGAGAAGAGTTCTTATGAGAAAGTCGAGACCGCCAGATAGTCCTATGAAAGAAGTTTTGCAGTTTCAGCATCAAATTGTAGTACCTCATTGTTATCGTCAGTCCAGATCATGATTCACTGTTGGTAGGTAATTTTGAGTCACCAACACGTATCAGAAATTGTAAAATAATTATTTCCATTGGCCAGGCTTACAACATGATGACAGAGGGTATTGTAGGAATTGCCATACGTGTCATTCGGTAGGGAAAGCAAATCAGACAATTCACAAGTTTCCTTTACAACCTATTCCAGCATTTGAGGAACATTTCAGTAATATTCTGATTGATATGTAGGGTCATTACCAAATTACAAGTCACGACACACGTATTTGTTATCCGTCATGTGTACTTCTTCAAGATTCCCAAAGGCTGTTCCTTTGAGGAATATTGGGGCAAAAACTATTGCTGATGCTTTGACAGCGTTTTTCACTGTTAACCTGACTCTCTCCAATCAGATCAGGACTGAAATGCCATGTTGAGTGATTTTCAGGATCTTATGCGTGAGCTAGGAGTAAAGCCGTTTAAGTCTAGTCCATACCATCCAGAATCACAGGGAGCTCTAGAAAGATTCCATCAAATATTGAAAACTATCATGCTAAGAGCTTACTGATCAGGATATGTTTTGCAGGATTCGTTTGGGTTTCGTCCTTTCAAGTTACCGTTTTGCAGGAAAATGCGAGGTCTGCTGAAAACAAATGTTTACAGTCTTTTTGACTAATATAGATTGCTTTATGGGGTAATAACATAATATACTAATCGCCAATTGGTATTGTGTTTTGTCTGGCCCTCGTGAGTTATTGTTGACTGTATCCCAATAAAAAAAAGAACAAAGTTAACTTAGTCAAGACAGGTAATCTGTACAGGTACAGGTTCCCGGTGCAAGGAGCTCCTAAGTTATTCTCTAAATTATTATTATTTGTTAATCCCACCAACAGAGGATGAATGCTGAAATAGGAAAAGGTTTAAAGGAACATGTCTGCACGCATATATACAAATAATGTTTGAATATTTGACCTCTAAAATGGCGTAATGGGATATTGTAAAGGCCTTTTGTCTTTGGTTATGTCAGAACACCAGATTGAGAATATTGCGTTCACATCTTTTATTGTGGTTGACATCAGAATCTTTGACCTTTTAATCTTCAGTCCATGTGCTTCGGTATTTGTTGTATCTAGAGTTGGTAAAATCTCTATATGCGTAAGAGGTAGCAAGCTAGCTAGCTAGCTAGCTAGATAGACTGACGTTATTTCCTCCAGTATTGAAGATACATTATATAAGATAGATACATGAATGTAAATGAAACTAAACAATGTAGTTTCATGTCACAGTAAAGGGGTTATGAACAAATGCTGCCACTTATTAACATAATCAGAGCCTAGTAACATAGCTTCGCCCCATACATCAAGCTCAAGGTCTTTCATGCAATTATGAGGAAAGACATGGTAACAATATCATTCTACCAGAGGTCAAAAAAGCAATTCACGTCGGTAATATCAAAAAAATATTCGAATATTTTTCATTTCTGTCTTGTATATTAATAGTACATGACATAAAAATGTGTTTGACTGTGTCATGGATTACTGTTTTGCAATGACATTCTCGCGATTCTATGTTAGAGCATCCTATTTTGCCCATATTAGAGAGAACATAAAACTTTGAAGGAAAGCGTTAAGAAAGTTGCCAAATCCTGTATTGATCTTCAATATCTGATACAAGTATACCTTAACAGGCCCTGTCTGTTGGACATTTGTCTCACAAGCATTAACGAATCTACATTTATATTTACTAGGAACATTACAGCTCCGTATAGTGAGATGTCGATAAGACAATCGGTAATAAATGTAATGTCGGGGTTATCTTTCTATTACTTCACGATTTAAAAACGTTTTCCATTCATGACAGTAATAGTGGACACAACTGGATACTTTGTTGACGTCGTGTATCAGGTCTTCGGCATCTGCAACATCCTCACTTAATAATGTATCAGACTGAAGATATGTGTTGTTTGCAGGAGAGGCAGTCTACTTTGGAACGTCGCAAAACTACGCGTGTCACTGTAAGAACAACAATGAGTGTAATCGTGACACTGGAGACTGCGGTAGAAGTGGCTGTGAACCTGGATGGATGGGACGAAGCTGTCAATATGGTATGCATGCATGTTTCCGAACTTCAAGGATTTTTAGCATACGAAATTAATGTTAAGGATATATGCCTGTACAACTAATTTTTTATTGTTTTTTTTTCTCTATCTGGTGTTAGATTCGGGACACTTTGTCAAACATTAAAACAAATCTTTTCTGTAATTTACGGAGCAAACAATATGTGAAATACTCGAGCTCCTCATTGATAAAATCTATGTGAAATTTGGGAACAGAACATTTAGGCAAGAGGTACGCATACCCATGGGCTTCAATTACGTTTCGCTATGCATATGAAGTGGAATTTCTCATCGGATTGTCAAACTCAAAACACAGAAATGTGGCCAGATTTAACTGAAGCTTCAGGAATACTGATGACCTGATAGTGTTCAACGGGCAGCACCATTACAGCAGAAAACCTGGCGAAGAGGCAAATATGTTTTTACTGTTGAGGTTATATGATCATTTCTTTGGAAAATGTACTGTCTGGTTTTCTCCAATGATACTTACTCTCTGTTGGCAGTAAATCACGCCACTGGCGGAACAGTCACTGAGTCTACCTCAACGAAAACACGCCTTAATGATGGAAAAGATTATACGTGTAGCTACACAGGTCCTGGAACGGAACAGACAGTTGCTGTTGTTTTCACTGCTGAACGATGGATTACAGAAATGGAAATAACAACGGATAGAAATACGTATACCGGTAATGTATTTATGATCAGTGTGATCAGGTTGCAAACTTCCACTGAACTCTCAAAAAGGAATGATACGTCAATTTTGGAAATGACTATCTTCAGTTAAAATAATACAACAGGTTCGCGTCACTTAGTCATGATAGAATCCGTTGTTTGTTGAATCGAGTCTACGATTAGCCAAAAGTATGATCCTTGGTCTATCAATATCAAGTATTAACAAATTGATGAACGACTTGCGTTACTTTGGGTTTTCCTTTATTGTAAATCTGACGTTGATACAAATGAAACATACAAAGTTTGCTAAGGATCACCACTTTAAAAGGTAATACGTCAAATTGTGTGCATTTGTTGACACAGCCAAAGACAATATTGTGTGAAGACCTGTGAAGATTGTTCCTCTCTTCAGTAAGATCATTGCCGATTTCCTATACAGTTGCCGGAAGGACAGGGCCTCGTGAGAGGACGATCTGCAGCTCGTTCCATACGTGTTCAATAAGGTTGAGGTCTAGTGAGCGGGCTAGCCACTCCATGCGGACAATAGTCTCAAGGTCGTGTCCGATTGCAACAACATACGGGCCCACGTACACATCAAGAATATCATCCATGTAGCGCACACCTGTCATTATGCCCCCATGTAGGACATGGAGATGGGTTCTTCCACCTCCACTGATCCCACCCTAAACCACGATTGAGCCCCTTCCATAGCGGTCATGTTCAGCTACGTTGGAATCCTGAATTTTTTCTCTCCTTGTCTACGCCACACTCGGGCTAGACGAGGTGTGAAGACTAGACTGTACCTTGATTCGTCAGTGAAAAGTACCGGGGCCAGTCCTAGTCTGTCCATTTCGACGTGATCTTCAGGCCAATCCAAACGTGCCTGCCTGTGATGTCGGGTCAGTGTGATGCGAATGCATGCCCCCCGAAACCTGTCTTCCTACTGTCGCCCACCTGCATGTCGCTGGGTAGCTGATACAAACATCTGGTATCCATTGATTCCATGCCTCACACTTCGGCTGACTCCAAAAAACGTTTGCAACGTGACGTTGTGGTGACCCATTATAAAGCATGCCTATGCATCTGCCAAATTCTTCGGTCGTCGAACGAAGTTAAGGGGCAAACGTGCAGTCAGTTGTTGCAATCCTTACAAGTAAATGTTGTTGTGCTCTCTGATATTGATGTGCAACAATTCTGTCACGATACATCCAAAGACCGGTTTCCAAACACCCTGTGCACATCGTGCGCATGACTGCATGCCTCTATCCGTTTATCATGAAATTGAGGTAAAAAAGAGGTTACCCAATCATTGCGAACCCGGATAGTTTAATCTGTTTTTTGTGGATCATTTTTTATATCATCAAAACGTGATCTTTAGCAAACTTTGAGTAGTATACTACAAACTCAAGCAAATACTTACTAAAAAAGGACCATCATTCAGATATTACCACAGAAAAATCTCATTGCAACGACTTGACTTGAATTTACATGTGTTTGGGACGGCTGGGGCAGGGCTCGCTCACCTTTTCGTGGACACTTGGTATCATCACTATGCAATAGTGATTCATAAACACATGCTTATGAAATAGTCGGAATCATACAATGGACTCTGCATTTAGCAAAGATTAATGATTCTTGAAAGAGTTTCGTCGCTTATGATAAACTTATTGTTTTTACTTATATTTATCTCGACTATTACTCCCTATTTTCAACCCTTGATGAGTGAAATGTGATGCACACAAAAATGTAGACGACTGGGTGGTGCTAATGGAGAATGCCTACACATTTCTTAACACAATTGCATGTTCTACCATAACTCGTCCGCTCACTCAACAGACAGGTTCGTCCAACCTCCGCAGATTAATGTTGTGTGTCAAGTAAACTGCAGCTGGTATCTACTGTCATGGTTGATTACTATATTGTACCACACAAGTATAATATGTGACTTTCTTGCGCATTTATGAGTGTCATTTGTTTTATTTTCAGCAATTAAAAATATTGTTGTCGTGGGAATAATGAATGGCTTAACGACAGTTTGTAGTTCTCCCTACTCCCGCAAAGACAGCTTGGTGTTCAGCATTGTGTGCAAGAGACCGATCCTGGCTACAAGAATCACAGCCACGCTTACACTCAGTACAAGCTCTTATGCCTATATTTGTGAAGTGCGGATAAATGGAGGTACGTTTGTTTTTGCTTTTTTCACAGCTGTTTGTTTTTCTTGAATGGTTTCGTGAATTTTAACATATCTATCATTACATAGATTGTGTCAATATTGAACTGTCCATGTGTTAAAAAAGCTAATACGTGAATCCACGTTTATCAACAGAGTTGCGTACCTTAGTTGTGCCAGGATCAACTGATCATGGGTTCGAATCGTTTTTAGAATCATACCTGTGTTATATCTTTGTATCACAAAACCCGTATTAGAAGGATTCAGAAAAATAATACGCATAACAACCAGCGTCACGTCTGGCTTTCATCCAACATAACGCCGTGATGCAAATGGAATGATGTTCAAAGCAGCGTTCAGACGATCTCAACAATCTGTTAAGTAAGACTTGAAGACTTTTTCTTAAATAAGATTACCTTGGGATCAAGTATTATGATATGATTTTGAATTGTTAAGTTGTATTACAAAACGGGCTGCAACGATAAACCGGAACACACACTTTGTGTGTATTGTGGCACATGTCCTAAGTGCAGTTCTGCTATATGACGCATTGTAATTTTTTTTATGTCGTCACTAATGACCACAAACCAGACCATCATATTTGAGTAGTTGCTCTGTGTCTATACCATCTTATTGCTGAGATTGTCAGAGATTGTTGTCCTTGAATTTTGAGTAAGCAGTCAAATGTAGGTTGTGAACATGATCAGTAGGTGTTATTATATCAGTTGTCTATGATTGTGTCTGTCATGTCAATGATTGGAAAGCATTTTAAATCGTAACAATGGCAGTTTACGTTTTCTTTGAACTTGTGGAAACACTAATCATATGTAAACGTCAGTGTATGGTCCAAGAGACGTTTTTATTTGAGGACTTTCTGTTTGACGTCCCTGGTTGAATTATGTACCCTTCTTAAAATTTAATCTGCATCACCTGTCAATCAACCCGCGGGAGTTCTGTGTTATACTAGATCACCAACGACCCTTGCTGTTTGTAAGTAGCGACTTAATGGATCGGGTTGTAGATGATGTGTCATCGTACCTCAAAGGTATTGATCGTTGCTCACAATATCAGTCACTGGATTGTCTGGTCCAGGCTCCAATATATACAGGCCACTGTAATAAGAGCTGGTGTCTTGCAGTGCTGCATTAAACAACAAACACCATGTAAATCGACAAACATCAAAAGATATGCACTATTAGGGTAGAATAGGTCTTCAGCAACTCATGCTTGCTGTATCAGGTGACTATGCTTGTCGTAAGAGGCGACTAACGGGATAGGGAGGTCAGGCTCGCTGACTTGGTTGATCCAAGTCATCGGATCCCAATTGCAAGGACCGATGCTCATGATGTCAATCACTGAATTGTCTTGTTCAGCCTCGATTATTTACAGACCGCCGTCATATAGTCGGAATATTGCTGAGTGCGGCGTTAAACAACAAACAGACAAACAGAGAGACCCAAGTTTTCAAGTTGGAAATGATATATAGCTTATAGATTGATCTCATTTGTATGTTTTTTGGTCTTCTATTTTACCTAGCCAGTCTAATGTTAAAGCGTCATACTTTAACAGGGGAGGTAACTGCTAACACATTTTACAAGAACATTACAATTATAATATGACAACTTCATTATGATATGACTGTCAAATGTGAAAGCCGAAAGGTCTTTAAATATCAATTGTCAATGCAAGAGAATAACGAGTCTAGATCTGCCGAAACAAATTCCACTTGGCGTAAACGGTAAATAGCTGTGAAAATTATATGAATGGACCACTGAAAATCAGTTATGACACCGGGTGTTTGCGAAAAGGGTAAGCATGTCCTGCCCTTTCGGTAGGACCCGCCATTCATACACTTTTCACAAAAAAAGTAAATGTTAATAGCACAGCAGTTCTCCTGCCATGCGACGTCAGTCTGTGTACAAACCAGACAATCAAGTGATCGATGAACCAGAAAATCCAGTGACACGAGGGTACCATTACAGATTTTGTTGAATCTCATAAAAACGGTATATTAATTTTGAATAACGTCTGCTGTGTACAAGTGCGGAGATTTTGCTACTTATAAGTAAAGGCAAACGTAAAGATATATATATGTTTTGCAACTCAGTGGGGCGTATTTTCTCTCCGCAGTAAAATATCGGCCCAAACATTTCTTTTGCAGTTGACTCATCATAGATAAATGCTACTGAGCTCCTGATGAAACTCGGAGACTTCAGTCCACCATGCAGAAACCTAAATCCGGTCTATTATAAACGTTGTTCCCCGGCATTAAAGCCATCATAAATTGGTAGGCAAAAGTATAATATTAAAAAACAACAACTGCCACTTAACAAAAGTTGCTATCAACATTGATATTCAATTATATTCTGGAAAGATACTGAAGAATAAAAACTATATATACTGTGATCCTGATGTTCGAACAAAATCTGATGTCATTATTCATTCCAAACTTCTTTTGTATGGAAATTTCAGAGGAGAAGAAGTTTACAGGTCCAAATATACAATTTGAGGGAACATAAGAGCATGGTTGAAACTCGAAGGTCAATAACAGGTCAAAATCTCTAATATTGCGAAATGAGTGAGTCCCACTATTACAACAAATCTAAGAAATTGAGTAACATTTTGCACACTAATGGCTGAGTAATGGCCAATAGATTGTTCACTATGATTGCCAATGGCGTCCACTCATGAACATCTTGACCCAATTTTGAACAAAACTGGCGGAATAATGGCCATGGGTATCTATTCAATAGGGCTGCCGCGGCTGTCATAGCATTTGAACGTTTTGAGCAAATTGGGGTTACTAATTTATGGGAACAAACTTGTGAAGTTTGAATTGTAAACTTCAGTCGGTTTCTGAGATGCATGCCGGACAAAGGTCACCGGACGCCGAACCAAAAGGCGATGTCATAAGCACACTTGACTTTCAGTCAGGTGAGCTAAAAGGTCATCGCCTAGTTGTGTCGTGGAAGAAGTAACTGATGATCTATATATTTATGTTCTATGACGTGATATCAAACTGACAAGTCCGAATTAAAGGAGGATTGCAAATCAGGCATTTCTTTACCCGAGGTCATACACCAAATGTTTGTAGCCAGCGTATCATATAATTTAATATCATAATCGCTTCTATTTTATAAAGGTATTAATATTGCTGTAAAGAAACCAACAAATCAAACATCAAACTATGCCGACACTACAATGGCATATTCATCGGACCTGGCAGTTGATGGGAACACACAGTCGCGATTTGAGTACAAATCATGTGCCCACACAGGAGCAGCGTGTGACACCGATAATAAAGTTCACTGGACTCTGAACCTAGAAGCATCATACGTACCTCTGATGATAAGAATATATAATAGAGATGGTCGAGGTAAGTACATTTACATTATGACATCATCAGTCATATGTGTTATAAGTGATAAGACACGACGATCGAAAGTGAGTGAGTGAGTTGGGTTTACCCTCGCTGAGATCAATATGTCCTTTATATCACGGCCTAACGCCGGGGAAATGAATGAAGCAGATTTTAGGCGTTTACCTCTTTGGTGAAACCTATGTGGGTGGGTATTGTGCAAAGACAAAGAATAAGCAGGGTGAATCTGTGATTAAAAGCCAAACAAAACAAATTGAATAGTTAAAGTGACACAAAGTAATATCCTTTACAATCACCCGATTGGAGAAGCATTGCATATGTCGAAGGAATGAATATTGTATTTATCATATACTCGTTTTGAACTGTGACAGTATTCGAAAACAAAGTTGACGTTAAGGGTTTCTCTCTCTGTATTCTTCAAACACATTCCCTGTACCACGTCAACATCTGTAGTGGAACCAAAGTGAGGGCAATGCGTCCACAGCTGAATTCTGTAGCAGGATATGACTTTCCGTTGACAGGGCAGTGGCGATATTTCAAGCTAATACAGTTCTATATTCATGCCTCTATAGTTCTGTGCGACTATACTAGTTTGTGCAATTGCAAGTTAAAAACACTTGGCAGAGATATGAAAGTAAACGAGTACAGGCTCATCACTGATTTCAAGTTATCCATTCTTACCACTCAGACCGCATTGTTGCCTTCGTGCACCATGGAAATAGATAATCGAGACTGGTTATTGTCTGGCGTTGACGTTGGATATCATACGACTTGAAATCGTTTCGATACTCCGAGCACCGTTTCATTCAAACCAGACAATGAAATCACAATTGTATTCAATTTAATGTATGTTCACGATTGAGAGCATTTTCAAAGCCAGGTGAGTTTATATGTGTTGTTGTCATTGCGGGTCACGGTGGCCCAGTGATCTTAGGTCTTGCCATTCGCTCGGCAGTGATATGTCCGTTCGGCGTGCCAGAAGCATATGATCGTGGGTTCGAATCCCGGTTCGCACTGAATGTGTTTCTATGAGTGTCAGTACCAGACCCTGTTCGTGGGTTTCATCACGGGGGCAAACGTCTATGAAAATCCTGCATCACTTTTCTTCCACATCAAGGCGACATGCCCTAGTATTACCGATAAAATGAATGTTCAAAGCTGTTTTGAAACAAACTAACTCACTCTTGCCATTGCAGGTTTCACACACCTTCTAGCCGGATTCAGTCTGCAGACAAAAAATCCCAACAGTACCGACTGGCAGAACATCTACACAGATAGATCAACGGATCCGGGGAACATAATTCCTCTTGTCGCCGACCAACTCAACTCTATCAGTCATCTGAGGGTAACCACACCATGGTGTAAAACCCTGGCACTGTGTGAAGTACAGATGTTTACAGGTGGAACCAATTAACATGTTGACAGCAATAACATAACATTAAAACAATTGTGGGACTCTTATAACGTAAACACTGTGAATGTCACTTAACAATAAGCAAAATTTGACATAAATATCATGTAAGAAAAACATGTATTCACATTGTCGATTAGAGAACCAATCATCTGTATTTTTTTTAACCTCTATCAAGTTCTTAATGAACGATATTACGCACAGCGAATATATAATGACAAACATTTCATAATGGCCGAATATTCAACATTTATATACATGTATAATCAGAAGAAATGAAGATGATACCATATGGAGTTTTTATTAATAGCTCAGTCTTGTGTTAAGCATAACGAACATAGTCGTCCACATGTAATGAGGGGCGTATTTTGACGTGTTTCGAAATCTTTTTCTCCAATTCTCGTTACCAAACTGTAAACCGAAAAACTGTATCCATGCTTACAGAGCTGAGTTCAGATAAAAGTAGGTGATATCCTAATGTGGTAGTGAGTATACATACTAAGGCGCCTCGTCTTTGCAGGGAAAACGTGCTGACATAAGGCGTCTTTGCACTCAAAACGTGGTGACATATGAATCAAACAGTGTTTTTTTCTCTTCAGTTTGTCCCGACCGCTGGTACGGGTTCGACTGTTCGTCATCATGTGGGTGTAGGAACACCCTGGAGGTGTGTGAGAAGATGACAGGCGCCTGCAGCTCCGGATGTCCTGCTGGATTCACTGGGGAGGCCTGCAGAGATGGTAACAGAGTGATGTCATACATTACGTCAAAATTAATCATGACGTCACGATACCAGACCATGACGTGACATGTATAATATGTTTCATGTTGCAGTATCTAAGAGGAAACACAGATGAATGCATGTACTTAATGTATTTATGGATGGAAACACCTCACGGAAAGAGGTTTCTACATCAGAGTCTATGTAGGAATTATCGAATAAACATGTTTCTTGTAATGACCTACACGATTGCAATATTTTTGCATTCCCGTGAAGATCTGGGTCAGAATTGGTTTTCAGAAACCTATACTTGTCATAAGAGGCGAATATTTGGATAGGTCGCTCAGGTTCGCTGACGTGGTTGATGCATGTCGCCGTATCCCAATTGCGTAGACCGATACTCATGATTCAAGTCACTGGATTATCTTTTCCAGACTTGATCATTTACATATCACCGTCATATGGCTGGAATATTGTTGAGTGCGGAGTTAAAAAAAACAAAAACAAATAAACATTATTTTTCAGAATGCCAGAGTGGTTTTTATGGTGAGAACTGTCAACTGGAATGTGTTCAGTGCATGAATAAGAAATGTCGTAAAGAAGATGGTCAATGTGCAGAGGGCTGTGGTCCAGGCTGGCTGGCTTCAGGGCAACCATGGTGTACAAAAGGTATGGACCTCTACAGTGCATAAATATCAGCATTTTGTTGCTCCCTCCAAACACGTTTTTAACATACATGCGTACAAAGGTTCTGCACGTAAGATCCCTCCACCCCGCTAGTACCACATTTTTATCATTACAAGTTCCCATGTTACAAAGACTTATTGCTGTGAGATATTTGTGTGTGACACTTAGATCTGTCTTGTTAAGCCATTGAGCTCTATGTATGGTAACTCGTAACGTGAACAGGGTCAATTGTGAGAGACACGAGACATAGATCAATCAGGATGACATCAAGATACCCGACGAGGCTAGCCAACTTGTATTGATTTATAAAAGACATGGCCAAGCATAAACATATATTTTGTAAAGAGTAATGATAAAAGATGATACATGTATAGACCCTACTACTCTCATCTTCCGAATAAGGATGACAAGTATGTAACTTCTGCATAGATACCTGTACATGTTTCCACCACAAGTGAGATGAGTTAAATTTGTATGAGACATTTTTCCATTTGCAGTTTGCGGTGATGGTTACTTTGGCTTGAATTGTGCTCTCCAGTGTCGTTGTAACAACAAATCGGAGACCTGTGACAAGGTCACTGGCAGATGTATCTCTGGTTGTGCAGCTGGTTTTACAGGCGATGGCTGTCATACACGTAGGTGCATTACGAACGATGACCCGATACCTTGACTCACTCAAACTCAAATGATACCGCTTACGTGGAGGGGGCACGGGTTGCCCAGTCGTCTAAGGCGCCGCGATTCGCTGTGCAGAGTTGCGTCCCTTGGGCACGCAAGAAACCTATGATCGTGGGCTCGAATCCCGTTTTGAGGTTTGTCAGCACCATACCCGTGCTCGTGGGTTCACCGAAGTGCTTAACGTATGAGACCTGATTATAACTGGAACACTGTTAAAAGCAGCGTTTAACCCAACTCACTCACTCACATGTACGTTGAAATTTCAAATATCAGAAACGTAATTTGCCATAGTCACTTTCTTATTGTCAATGTTCGGTGGTAACCACAACATGCGAATGTATATCGTGGAAATGTGATAAATCTCATTAATTAAGATGATGGTGTTTGTACATCACATTATACAGATTTACGTATGTTGTATAGCATGCCCGACGGGTTCGTTTGGCGTAAACTGCCAGTCACCATGTGGAAAGGACTGCAAAAACAATGTGTGTGATGGCGTGACGGGCGTATGTACAGAAGGGTGCAAACCTGGATACATGGGTGACATGTGCGATCAACGTGAGTACAACCAGTTAAATAAAAACAACAAAATCATTTATCTTATAGAATGTCAGAATGTTGAGATCTGATTGGTTCACATGATCTTGATAAAATGCTACGTATCCCGCCTGGGAGTGTAATCAATTTCTGAGTGGGAGTATAAATCCTTATACCCCGCCACGAAGACAACAGGCTGCATTTGGATTCCTAGCTGGAGAGTAAATCTCCAACATCCGTGGCATACGCATAAAGACACATACACCCCGAAAGATACTGCTGTAACTTATATTTCATAATCATAAGAAATGAATACATAAATAAAGGGTTCAACATTTGACTTTGGAAATTTAAGCGAAAATCTTTAAGCATTGCATGAAGATGCCATTCTGTTCCATGTTCAGTGGTTCCAACAGGGAAGATGCCAAAAACACGCAGAAAGCACTTATGTAGGGCAGAGGTCAAACCAGCATATACCTTGTTCCGGAACAAATATCCCTGATGCATATCTTCATTTCAGTTCTATTACATTGTTTCAGTTCGACATAATTTAGTACTTTCAATATAAAGACATACCTTAGAGCAGGGTCATGAATATTCCTCTCAACATTTGAAAACAACCTATGCAATAGTTTGATACACGTTTGGTACACAGTCGGTGATCTAAGTTAAAGTGTGCTACAGTCCATTGTGATTTTGTTCAAAGGGACAATTGCTTTAGATTGGTACAAAACAACATGTTCATTTGGTTGCGGTAAGAGGAGATTCTAAAGTTCGATGTCAACAAACAGATTGTCGAATGAGGGAACAGGAACCTGCAATTACATCCTGTAACATAGTTTGAAGGCAGTTCCACTCAATGTAAATTGATAAAACTATACAAGTAAAGCTCCGATACCTGGGTTACATGTATGTGATAAATGTATTCTGTTACTGGTGGAGATTCTGCATGAAACGAACAACAAACTATGTACTAATTGGCCGCTTAGCGTCTTCTTATTTAATAAATAAGCAACAAAACCATTAAGTTACCATCATGTCATCATAAGACGTCTCTGCTAAAAGCAGAGTCCATTCCTCATTCCGTCTATATCATCACTATGTGTTTATGTATAATTATCAAATAGTGATGATACCAGGTGTTCTCGAATACTTCAGCTGCACCCATCACAAACACACAGGAAGGCCATGGGAACATATAGCATAAATCTCAATGGGGAATCGATATACCTGAAGCTTAAATGCAACTTCTTGGTCATTTTCCCGTGTCATGTTTTGCCAATCAGGGCTGAAATGCCGATTCATATGCACAACGCAGCATCACAGCAGTTGGTGCCCATGGAGATGCCTCATTCTAAAAACATTTTGTTCATGTCCTTTCTACAGGATTGCGTATGTTTACATTTTAAAGATTTAAAGTGGCATGACATAGTACATAGTTTATGACACATTGACCAGAATTTATGAACGTAGTCAATTCTGGAACTTAATATGGCAGAACATGTTGTTAGGACATAGTATTTGTAGAGTTGCTGCTACAAGACCCTGAAGGTTTGTGGATTTATACTTGAATGTGAAATGCTGGAAACAAATAGAATTTCCTTTATTGAATTCACATTTTGGGCAAAAATCAAGAAAAATGTGTTGACTGAGACATAAAGTCTTATTCAATTTTATCTTGGAGCCAAATTTGAAGTTCTTGAATTGCCAGAGAGATGTGTATCAGTTTCTTTAGCATCTGTATCATAACTGCATGTCCACGTATCCCATGTTAACAAATCTACTGTTGGTTGGCAGAACAGGGTTATATTCTTTTATTGAAACCATTGAAGATTAGCGTCTCTTGAACATCGAACTGGAATATGGTTATACAGTTGCCATGTTTGTATTCGTATATCATTTTCGAATACATGTTGCCATATTCTGCAGTACTGATCAGTACAAGTGTATTTAATAATTAAAGATCTTTAGTTTAACTGGCTAACCTTTGATTGTTGAAGTATCCACTTCAATTTTTAAGGATGGACAGGATTCTCTTGTGTTTCAGGTTTTCAAATTAGTATTATTTGCGGAGCCACAATGTTTTGATTAAGCTTGATTGATTTTACCTGTTTGTTCAAAATAATTTGCTTTTTAATTAAATTTTCTAACAAATTGTCACATGAAAAAAACTGTCCTGTTGCCTGGATCAGGTTATTTACATAACATATCCCTTTCTCATTTCATGTTGGGTAGTATATTGCTTTTCCATCAGAAATAATGTTTATATTAGACCAAATATTTTAAAGTTATTTCAATGCATTCAGCATTGCCTTTCTCTGAGATAGAACACTGGTATTCAGTAGTTAACTCGTTAGGACCTGGCCTTTTTTATTCTTTAAAGATCTAGGTGTGCGAAAACGTCATCGTTAGTTAATCCTCCCTCAAGGTTTGATGCAAATTGTTTATGTTACTCTTGAATATCAATATGTTTGAGTGCAAGTTCTAAATTTGTGCCCGAAACGTCCGGTTTTTTGTATAATGTTTGGTAAGTTTTGCCTGAATGTCAAGTCCTCAAAGTGTACATAAATGTTGGAAGTACAACATGTCACATACATTTTTTTTAGTAAACGTTAGATGATGTTTGCATTCATTATTGACAAACTGTCCTGAACCGTTAAAGTTCGAAATATAACTTATCTATGGCCACCCTCTGTTAACACCGCCGGTATTGTACGTAGGTGGAAAGGAAAACGAGCTTTTGACTCTTTTATGTGACAAACTTAATATTGATAGGTAGCTGTTTGATGTCGGATTTAAAGTGCCAGACCACTGAGATACCATGCTGCAGTTTAACATGGATGCTTCACACAGTGTACTGACTCCGAGCCGACCAGTTATAGCTATATATACATTTGTACATGTATATCCTCCCCAGTCAAGCTATCCTCGAAAACTTAGTTTTCCTTCTGAAAGATATTCTTTTCATAAAATAAACTCATAACTTTGTAAGATGAGGACATAGGTGAACAATATATTCCAGTAATATCATATGGTTACAAATTAAGGTGCGATTAAGTCGCAAAGTGGTACAGGTTCTGACCATTTTGCAATGTCGTGAAATCCACGAGTAAGATTTTGGTTTAAACAACCCATGTTAGGGTCATAACCAAGGTTAATCTGGCATCTGGCATCTAACATTTGAATTATACGATTAAAAAAATGTGCAGTACTCTTTGCAGTCCCCATGCTTTATATCATGGGATGTGTACTTGGCAAGCTGAATCTCAACACATACTGTTGTATTGTGTGATGTGACTATATGATATGTAATATATTGGAGTAACATTCCATTTGATTCTTTTCAGGATGTCAAAACGAATTTTATGGGGAAAATTGCATCGAAAAATGTAGTGAGAACTGTAGAAAAACGACACGGACACGAACATGCAGACTGCGGAACGGAAATTGTTTTGACGGATGTGAGCCCGGCTGGACAAGCGAACATTGTAACACAAGTAATCAACTATTTTTGTTTTCTATGACTTGTTGGCATGGTGGTGGCACGTGGTCCTATGCACAGCGCATGCCCAGGTCACAAATCAGGTGAAGTTAAGCAGAGACTCAGAGAGTAGTGAGTGAGTGAGTTGAGTTTATCGCCGCTTTTAACATTATTCCAGTCATATCGCGGCAGGTCAGCTTAATGTGGGAGGAAAGCCCGAAGTGATGCAGGTTTCAGACGTTTACCACTTCGGTGAAACCCACGAGCTCGGGTATGGTGTTGACAAACCTAGAAACATAATCGGGGCGAGCCGGGATTCAAACCCACAATCATAGGTTCCCGGCGTGCCCAAGGGAATCGAGGCGCCTTAGACGGCTGGGCCACCCGTGCCCCCCTCAAAGAGTAGCTGGATGGGTAACCATCACACTGTAGTACATGTAGGGCAGCGATGACTTTGTTCGAAATGTGCCTCTCTTCACTCAGCCGTGAATGGGTACAGTGTAGTGTGAGGGGTTTATGTGGTTGTAAACCTTCAATATATATATATATATATATATATATATATATATATATATATATATATATGCATGCATATTATTATTATTATTATTATTGTTGTTGTTGTTGTTTTGTTTGCACTTCATTTCATTTGTATCGATAGTTATAACTGTAGTAATTATCGGGGTTACAGGAGGTACCCGACGTGTGGTAACATATTAATTGCTTATAAGTGCCCTTTGTTTGAAACTGGAACATAATATTAAACTAATCTAATACATATCAAACAAAATCTGGTAGATGTAACAATGCATTAGCGTACAAATAACATTTTGCGTTATAATGTTTTTATTAAACCCGGTGTGGAGCGCCTATAATGTGAGCTATGAAACATTATGTCACTATTCCGATTGTTTTTTCTTCATGTATGAACAAATGTTAACGTTTGGATAAATCGTATCAGAAAATGCTTAAGTCTCTGTGTCATGTATACGCATCACTGCATTGGCCTGACATGCTTAGTGTTAACATGATGTTTGTGTTGAATCTAGTATGTCTCCCTGGTTGGTATGGACAAGGATGTGGCTCTCAATGCAGCATCAACTGTCTGAACACCAGCTGCCACCATGTTAATGGAAGCTGTACATCCGGATGTGTGGCCGGTAGACAAGGAGACAGGTGCCAAGATGGTATGTTACATACTGTAGATACACATAATGGTACAGCCATGCCCCGCTTATACGGAATTCAGATATCCTGAAACCTCGGTTCCCGGACGAATTTAATTCAAAACGAAATAATTACTATATAAATTTACCCGTATATACGGAAATTCAGTTTCCGGAACCGGATGGTCATTTTCATACACAATGCAAAACACTGAAATGCACATAAAATTGTCTCACTTGTCCCGGACAATTCACGTCCGCTGGTGGTAATCCTTTGATTCGTGAGAAGTCAAATAACCAAGTGACACTGAGTTACGTTTGAGACGAGCTTGTTTATTGTACATGTACATGTAGTAGGTAGAATCTGAACAATCTAGAAATTTTAGAAATTAATTTGACAGATTCTCTGTACTCCAAACATTCTTGTATATTTGGTGTACATATGCAAGACAATGTGGATGTTGATGTTTTATAGTTTCCTGAACTGGGTCGAAGTTTCTGCTGGTGGACTGAAGTCACCGAGTTTCATCATAAACTCAGTAGCATTTATCTATGATTAGTCAACTACAAAACACATGTTAAGGCAGAGACATTAATACTGCCCTTCCACCAACTGTATTGCAAAACGAATACGTCATTCTCTTTAGGCGTAAGCAGCAGAATATCTGCAATTGTACGCAACAGACCAAATTCGAAATCAAGATATCACTTCTAGTTTCAACAGAAACGGTAAACGCCATATGGCGTCACTGGATTGTCTGGTCTGGTCACGATTGTTTACAGGCTGTTGTCGTATAGAAGAAGTGCTGCGGTGCGCTGTAAGGCAACAAAGGAACGCTTACTTTGTCATGCAGATTGTGTGAATGAAATAAAATCGATGGTCCAGTATGATTCTATGAGAAACAGTATTGTAATGTAGACGTCAGAACACTGTGTATGTCGGGGTTGATGCGTAGGGACAGGAGGTCGTCGTCGTGGCGCCGTGCCTGAGTTTAACTCAGAAAGATGGTTTATAACTGTGGGAGAACGATTTTGAATATGCGTGCACCCCTTCTGTTTTTCACACAGCAGATGCAGCATGAAACTAATTACAAGACAACGCCATGTGTGTAGATTTTTAAAACTCATAAATGTATCAAGAATAGAAAGGAAGCATATTGTCCATATAGTGTCCATATATGTCAAAATTGTGTTTCACTTTCAGCATGTCCACAGGGATTTTATGGTGAATCCTGCAAGTACACATGTAGTGTTGGCTGCAGAGACCAGAATAGCTGTTCTCCTCGAATCGGGTTTTGTTATGGTGGCTGTGGGCACGGATGGCTCGGTGACAAGTGTACAGAAAGTAAGTCCTTAAGTAATCGTTGTGAGTACTCTTGTGACACAACCAATACTGCATTCACATTCACTGCACAATGCAGCTCATGATGCACTCTCTGCACGCGGAATGCGCTGCACAATGTGTCATCCAGATGTGATTTATATGCATTTTAGAGATGAATTTCCGTATTCTGTATTTGTTTCAGAGTGCCCTAACGGTACTTTTGGCGATGGCTGCAGCTTTAAATGCAACAGCAACTGCAACAACGGTGTATGCAACAATGTAAACGGCGAATGTTCTCAAGGCTGTGTTCCAGGATTCCAAGGTTCACAATGCGATCAAGGTCAGATACTGACGTTGATGAAATGCATTATATGAAGTAATACTCTACGTAACTGTGTGCATGACAGTGTTTTATTCTATAGGGGAGGGAGGAATGATGGCAGAACAAAAGCGTTGACAAGAAAACAATGTGTACCTGTATTTTGTCATAAAGTATATGTGATCTTGATGAAATTGTTTTTCTGAAGGATTTAAGTTTGTAACTTAATAACTGTACAGTTGTGCAGTTGTGTCTGTTCTCTTCCGACGCGTCAAATGCATTGTATATTGAGAATATATTTTCTCACGGACACATATGCATTAAAAATCGGTAAAAGGAAAATGCATCGACATACATAAACCTTTCACTCTCTAAACACATGTAAACGAGCAAAATTATGCATTATTAAATTTGATTAGCATGCATATAGCTAGTCAATGCAAAGCTATAATGGGATATTATTACAAATGCTGTATGGATGTCTTCAGCCTGCACGAATGGAACGTACGGCCCGGGGTGTAGGGAGGACTGCAGCGAAGGTTGTCTGGATGGCGGATGCGACGGGACGGACGGGGCATGTCAGTGTGATGATGGCTGGAGGGGAGACAGGTGTCATTTAGGTGGGTGTGACAGTAATGTACCTACGTCTTGTAATAAATTGCTTTAAAACATGCATGTTACGTTACAACCAACAGCATTAACTGAGTTTTGAAAAGGGAGCTAACTCTGGTCGTTAGGGGAGGGGAGGGGAGACAGGTGTCATTTAGGTGGGTGTGACAGTAATGTACCTACGTCTTGTAATAAATTGCTTTAAAACATGCATGTTACGTTACAACCAACAGCATTAACTGAGTTTTGAAAAGGGAGCTAACTCTGGTCGTCGAGACATGGTGCTGGCCTCTCACCAGTCACAGGTCTCCATTGATCAGCTTCGGGTTATTTCACATCGCTGAAGTCTCCATGCATTTACAAAGATACACACAATTCGTTTACTATAACGGATATTTATAAATAAGTTCGAGAACCCCAATAGAGAAAGGTATAGAACATTTTGCCACATGCTCTGTGATTATGTAGCTACGTTCCTGTTAAATATAGGTAATATTCATCTCCCAGGTAAATATCCTTTACGAAGTCTAAGCTAATTGTATTTCCGTTTGAAAAAAAATGTAGTGACACGGGATACAGTTACATCTCTCTTGTCAAAGGTTCAGTGCAATTTGTAAAAAATGAAAGCAACCGTTTTCCGATGTTCTTCAGACTGTGATCCAGGATACTATGGCCCCGGCTGTGCCGTGTCTTGCAGTCCGAACTGTGCAGGTACCAGTTGCGGAAGGTCGACCGGGTTGTGCTTCAGCTGCCAGTCAGGGTGGGCGGGAGAAACATGTCAGCAAGGTAAATATACCGCTGGTTCAACTTTATTTTATGGATAACAACTTCTCGTTTACTGATAAATGCATAAAGTTCTATTCTTATTTATATTGTAGACTTCTCGACATCTAACTTTTGATTAAATCACGTACACGTATTTGGAAAAAAAGCTATTGCGGTGAAAAAGGATAGCGTGTGTTTGAAAATATTTAATGATATTTTTTATGCAAGTGGGAGAATGGGATGTAAAGATAACTGTTCTGTGGAAAATGGCGTCCTCCGCATCATGTGATTCAGCAGAAAGGAACATCGAAAAATGATTCAAGATCGAAATCGAAAACCTGCAGCGATCTCCGTCGTTTCTATTTTGACTTTTAATTCAAAGGGTTTTTTTCGATTAAATTTGAAAAGAAGCGATTTTGGTGAGGATAGGTAATTACAATTTGAACACATTTAATTAAATGTATGACATGCAAGATGAGTGTCCGTGCCGTCATCCCACCACGACGTTACAGCCTGTACAACAGCAGTATGTATACACAGTGTTATGTGGTAAGCGTTAACCCGCCACGACGTTACAACCTCTACAACAGCAGTATGTATACACAGTGTTATGTGGTTACCGTAATCCCACCACGACGTTACAGCTTCTACAACAGCAGTATGTATACACAGTGTAATGTGGTTACCGTTAACCCGCCACGACGTTACAACCTGTACAACAGCAGTATGTATACACAGTGTTATGTAGTTACCGTTATCCCACCACGACGTTACAACCTGTACAACAGCAGTATGTATACACAGTGTTATGTGGTAAGCGATATCCCACAACGACGTTACAGCCTCTACAACAGCAGTATGTATAAACAGTGTTATGTGGTTACCGTTAACCCGCCACGACGTTACAACCTGCACAACAGCAGTATGTATACACAGTGTTATGTGGTAAGCGTTATCCCACCACGACGTTACAGCCTCTGCAACAGCAGTATGAATACACAGCGTTATGTAGTTACAGTTATCCCACCACGACGTTACAGCCTGTACAACAGCAGTATGTATACACAGTGTTATGTGGTTACCGTTAACCCGCCACGACGTTACAACCTCTACAACAGCAGTATGTATACACAGTGTTATGTGGTTACCGTAATCCCACCACGACGTTACGGCCTCTACAACAGCAGTATATATACACAGTGTTATGTGGTTACCGTTAACCCGCCACGACGTTACAACCTCTACAACAGCAGTATGTATACACAGCGTTATGTGGTTACAGTTATCCCACCACGACGTTACAGCCTCTACAACAGCAGTATGTATACACAGTGTTATGTGGTTACCGTTAACCCGCCACGACGTTAAAACCTCTACAACAGCAGTATGTATACACAGTGTTATGTGGTTACCGTAATCCCACCACGACGTTACAGCCTCTACAACAGCAGTATGTATACACAGTGTTATGTGGTTACCGTTAACCCGCCACGACGTTACAACCTGTACAACAGCAGTATGTATACACAGTGTTATGTGGTTACCGTTATCCCACCACGACGTTACAACCTGTACAACAGCAGTATGTATACACAGTGTTATGTGGTAAGCGTTGTCCCACAACGACGTTACAGCCTCTACAACAGCAGTATGTATACACAGTGTTATGTGGTTACCGTTAACCCGCCACGAAGTTAAAACCTCTACAACAGCAGTATGTATACACAGTGTTATGTGGTAAGCGTTATCCCACCACGACGTTACAGCCTCTGCAACAGCAGTATGTATACACAGCGTTATGTGGTCACAGTTATCCCACCACGACGTTACAGCCTCTACAACAGCAGTATGTATACACAGTGTTATGTGGTTACCGTTATCCCACCACGACGTTACAACCTCTACAACAGCAGTATGTATACACAGTGTTATGTGGTAAGCGTTGTCCCACAACGACGTTACAGCCTCTACAACAGCAGTATGTATACACAGTGTTATGTGGTTGCCGTTATCCCACCACGACGTTACAGCCTCTACAACAGCAGTATGTATACACAGTGTTATGGGGTTACAGTTATCCCACCACGACGTTACAGCCTCTACAACAGCAGTATGTATACACAGTGTTATACGGTTGCCGTTATCCCACCACGACGTTACAGCCTCTACAACAGCAGTATGTATACACAGTGTTATGTGGTAAGCGTTGTCCCACAACGACGTTACAGCCTCTACAACAACAGTATGTATATACAGTGTTATGTGGTTGCCGTTATCCCACCACGACGTTACAGCCTCTACAACAGCAGTATGTATACACAGTGTTATGTGGTTACCGTTATCCCACCACGACGTTACAGCCTCTACAACAGCAGTATGTATACACATTGTTATGTGGTAACCTTTATCCCACCACGACGTTACAGCCTCTACAACAGCAGTATGTATACACAGCGTTATGTGGTAACCGTTATCCCACCACGACGTTACAGCCTCTACAACAGCAGTATGTATACACAGCGTTATGTGTTTGCCGTTAACCCATCATGATGTCACAGCTTCGACAGCAGTATGTATACACAGCGTTATGTGTTTGCCGTTATCCCATCATGATGTTACAGCTTCGACAGCAGTATGTATACACAGCGTTATGTGTTGCCGTTCACCCATCATGATGTTACAGCTTCGACAGCAGTATGTATACACAGCGTTATGTGTTGCCGTTCACCCATCATGATGTTACAGCTTCGACAGCAGTATGTATACACAGCGTTATGTGTTGCCGTTCACCCATCATGATGTTACAGCTTCGACAGCAGTATGTATACACAGCGTTATGTGTTTGCCGTTCACCCATCATGATGTTACAGCTTTGACAGCAGTATGTATACACAGCGTTATGTGTTGCCGTTCACCCATCATGATGTTACAGCTTCGACAGCAGTATGTATACACAGCGTTATGTGTTGCCGTTCACCCATCATGATGTTACAGCTTTGACAGCAGTATGTATACATACTGTTGTGTGTTTGTGCTTACAGCTGAAGGGATGCCTGCGTCTGCGATCGGCGGGATCGTTGCAGCTGGCCTGTTCATCATTCTCCTTGCAGTCATCATTGCTGTGGTTCTGCTCAGGTTCGATCACACTTGTTTGCTTTGAGAAATCAATCAATATATAAAACATTGAACATGCAGGCTATGGATGTCATCGTCTCTAAATCGCAGTCAAGTGTTTTTTGTTGAACAGTCTTCAGTTCATGTGTCAGTACTTGAGCTACATTATAAGCAAGGCAAATTATGTTTACTATTTCAGGAGCAGCGTTAAAATACACTCACTCATATATGTGAACATTTAATACGTTATAGAAAACTATTACTGTGTTTCATTTGAGAATTGTATTCGAAACGAAATTATTTTTTTAACATGGTTTGCATTTCTTTTGATCTTGATTCCCTTTCTCTGTTTGTGTTATTGTAGACGGAAATCTGGACGTAAAGAAGAACAGGGTGTTCGGAACGACAACACGCCCGCCACTACCAGCCACTCAGTTAAAATGATAACAATTAACAAATCCTCCTCTTCGCCGACTCCGAAGAAAGGTGGGTGTTCCTGACGTTTATACCAGATTTATAATCTTACGTAGGTGTCTAACGAAGCCCAGATATGGTGTAGATGCATTCATTATACAGACATTAAAAAAAACTGATCTGTGTCGAAAATGTGTTCATACAGTTGACACTTTGAAGGTGATGAATTCCATGTACAAGCATTTTGACCATCATATAGAGATATGAGAATTAAGCAACTGTCTGATTATTAAGTCTTTGATATGCTTTTAGAAGTTGGAAGAACACGAAGACATTATACTGTCCGTGCACCGTACTTACCTCGCTTCCCATTGGCGTCCCAGATATATATTGTTATATTTGAACATTAATCCTAACTTGTTTGTTGTGTGTTTGTTGTTTAACGCCGCAATATTCCAGCTATATGACGGCGGTCTGTAAATAATCTGGATCGGACAATGCAGTGATTGACAGCTATCATGAGCAGCTATCCACGCAATGGGGATGGATGACATGCATCAACCAAGTCAGCGAGCCTGACCATGTTTTACATATATATATAAAATCCATTCACTGATGAAGTGTGTGTGTGTGTTAGGGGGGGGGGGGGGGGGGGGGGAGGGGAGGGGGGAGGGGGGGGGCGGTCGGGTAGCCCAGTGGGTAAAGCGTTCGATCGTCACGCCGAAGACCAGGGTTCGATTCCCGACATGGGTACAATGTGTGAAGCACATTTATGTTGTCCCCCCTCCCAATCCCCCCCCCCCCCCCACGTCGTTGGAATGTTGTTATTTATAAAAGTTACATGTCTTCACATCTGGTTATTATTAAAACCCTAGCCTGTACAGCTAATGAACATCCGGAATGGTTGGAGTTCTTGTGAGATTTTCACCATTTAATCATAATGCAGTGAAACGTTTCCCGTACTGTTTCCCTGTTACATGACACGATTCCTGTACAAAATGTCAGTGTCCTATTGGCTTCATGGCCTTGTATGCACGACATAAAGGTGTCCGTATTCATGATGTCATACACAATTAATCGTATGTATGCCTGTCCCGGGCGCTAGCATAGCAGTGAGAAGGACAAAACAGAAGTCAAACATAATTTGGCTGATAATAAGATGTTGTCAACAACTATGAAGAATTAGATACGTGTTTGTCGTAATTTTACTTTGACGATGGGTTTCCATTTAAAGGAAGTTTCGTCAATCTGTATTGTACACAGTCATTGCAATATTTACGTCTAATAACAGATTTCATTCTTAAAACTTGGTGTGTTCCCCTATTGTCTATCCAAGGATGAGATACGGATGAATGTATGAAACGTACTTTTGACAAAAATAGAATGCATATATGTAAAATAAACTTTACCTTTCAAGGGGGATCATCCCAGATTTCCCTGCTGGGGACATCTACTGACAACAACGTGGACGGTGCTGGCGAGGTGTACTACAACATAGCATCTACATCCAGGTCAGCAACGGCAGTGTCCCTGGAGGACTTCCCACAGTACGTCGGAAAGTGGCGGTCAAAGAAACAACACTTTTTTGACGAGTTTCAGGTAAACAAGGCCCACCTTGTATTATCAAGCATAATGTGCAGTAAAGAACGCGTCTAACATGGTTCTACAATTTTCAACATTTCTTTCGTAATGAAATTGACATTTAAAGACACTGCCGTAAGCCATCTCCGAGTTTTTATATGTCGTTAAATAATAGCAATAGCGTTTCATGTCGTTAAATAATAGCAATAGCGTTTCATGTCGTTATATGATAGCAAGAAAACACATTTGATACATTCCTACTCCCCTGCCTTATATTTGATGCTCTGAATGAAATCGTTTGAAAATATTTTTTTTAATAAATATTGAAAGATATAGTGTTTGTAAATATGTAAAAATATATTGTTTGTAAATATGTATAAATATATTGTTTGTAAATATGTATAAATATATTATTTGTAAATATGTATAAATATATTGTTTGTAAATATGTATAAATATATTGTTTGTAAATATGTAAATGTATCAAAACAAATCAAACAAATACTCCATGACATGATATGGGTGAGGATCGTTCACATTAATAACAAGGCGTTTATGATGTTATCGTTGGCAATGCTACACCAATGCTGTGCATCATCGTAGATAACAAATGGTATAAAGTTACCTTCACTTCCTTACAGAAACTTCCGAAGGACCTTATCAATGACCACAGCATCGCCTTTGCTGCTCACAATATCAAGAAAAACAGATACAAGAACATCTGCGCATGTAAGATGTGTGTTTAATATGTGTCATTTAATCACATGGAATTAACAAATGTGTCTTAAATTTGTTTTATTATAAGCTTCAGAAGGCCTACTTCAGCTTTGTGACGGTAAATATACGTTTTAATTGAGCGTTAACGTTTCAAGAAATATTATATTCATATCTTGACGTTGCATGTAAAGAGCTGGAGACGCATTGTGAACCAAAACGGATGTCAATAAATATGTAAAACAATTTAAACACTTAATCGCTTTATCAGTGGACACACATTATCATCACTTATATACATAATTTGGATTGAGTTTTGAAACCCATTCGTAAGTGCTGCACATTAAAATCTCGAACCAAATTATAGAGATCTGAACTGGATCACATGTCGCGATGTGAAGTATCACGGCTGGCCTAGTGGTCTAAGAAACTGCGCAGAGTTAAGTCACTTATCTCGTCATGGGTTTTAATCCCACATTCCTCTCAATCATGTTTCCTTACTACCATCTCCTGCTGGCTGGTTTCACAAAGCATTGTGTGCGTCTGTAATCCGCATCATGTTTGTACCATGTTACGTCAAACTCACGCGCCGCGACACACTCTTTAAAACGTCTTGAAGACACGACCCCCTTAATCACACACATGCTGTGTAGCGTTCAGCTAGTGAAATAGGCCCCAAGCAACCTATGCTGGTCGTACAAGACGGCCAAATGGACATGACTCGTCAGTTCCGGTGACTCGACTGATTGCGTGTCTTTGACGCATCAGTGAATAAATGATGTCCGATGCAGTTCCCTTTTGTGACTTGTACCTTATGCTCCCATGATTTTTTCAGGTGAACAATTAATTTGCCTTTGCATGTTTTCGTGACGGGTGCCACCGGTGGGGCAGGATAAGCTCACTTTTCGCGAATACCTGGTATCATCACTATTTGATAGTGTTTCATAAACACATGCTCATGATATAGTCGGAATCGTACAATCGACTCTGCTATATCTTAGAATGGAAAGGGCTTTGCCGCTTTTATTTGTACCCCGGCGGCGTGGATCGTTGCTCATGATGTCGATCACTGCAGTTGTCTAGTCCAGACTCGCTTATTTACAGGCCACCGTCATGTAGCTGGAACATTGCTGTGTGTGACGTTAAACACATGCAAAAACACAAAAAAAACACTGAGACACACACACATACACACACACGCACGCACACACGCACACACACACACACACACATACACACTCAGAGACAAACATTTAGACACTTTCAATAGCCGTTTTGTTAATTATCTACCAACAGATCATGTCACGTTCTTACATTTCAGTTGACCACTCGCGAGTTGTTCTCCAGGCTGATCCCGGTGATACTGGGGTCGGGGACTACATCAACGCTTGCTACATAGACGTATGTACGACGTACAACACGCTTCTCACACATATACATGTGCATTGCCTATATTATCAGTAATGTTCAGACTGTAGTGCAGGGGAGATAACCTTGACTCCCGGATGCACAACTGCATGTAAACACTGACGTCAAGGAATATGTTTCTGGGAATATGTTTGCGTCAGGAATACAATGTTGTGAATATTTAAATTGAGCGAGTGGGTGAGTATGGTTTAAAGCCGCTTTTAGCAATATTCAAGCAATTTCACAGCGGGGGACAGCAGAAATGGGCTTCACACCTTGTACCCATGTCGGTAATCGAACCATGATCTTCGGCGTGACGAGCGAACGCTTTAACCACTAGGCTACCCGACGCCCCACACCTAAACTGAGATGAAACTAGACGAATTTCGTATTCTAAGCAATCTTCCACCTATTCCACTGAGAATGGCGTGTGTGTGATGATTCGTTTGTGCGGAGCATTAAAGCCGAACTGTTATTACCAAGGTTGATTGTATACATGGTCATGCTAAACGACATGTTGTGATTTTTATTTTATTTGCATTGATAAAGAAACACTCATTTGCTGAATTCTTTACAATTCTAGACGCCAAAGAAGAAGAACGCTTTCATCGCAGCTCAAGGTATCGACCTCATTACGATATTTTAAAAACATATTGATATAATGTCAACAAAGTCTCCATGCTGTAAACACTTTCAAGAGGATAATTCCGTGTTTGTCCATGATATGGAAATATCAAAATATAATACCTGTCTGATTTCTACAAAAGCGAACAACAGATGAAAACACTGTGTAGGTCAACGCTTCCCGTTCTTGAAACGTGTTCAACAAGGGAAGTTAACATGTAGCATATAATCTTATTACATGTAAATCTATTGACATACTGTATGACTATGGCGCTCCATGACACGCTTCTGTGTTCTCAGCCAGTAACCTCATGATCATATTTGATGTCTTGGAAAGTGATAAATATAAGTAAGTTTCCGTTTACAACAGTGCATAGTTTGGACAAACATATTTCCCTCCCGTTGCTATAACCTTTGTAGCATTATATTAAAATAAAACAACTGCACGTCTTGCCTTCGATTGACCGTTAAGATGCTTACCACCAATTGAACCGTATTTCCCTCACCATACATGGACCACAGAATATGTATCACTTAATAGATGATTGTGGGTTGCATTCATTGCTTGTAGAGGTAGAAGAGCAACATACTTAATAAAACATTCTCTTCCATTCTACTCTCATTCTCAGCCCTTTAGGTATTCCCGAAATTAATGGGCTTGTAGGTGACTTTGTGGTTTTGATATTACACATAACTTTATAACGGGGACTATATGTAAGTCGAGGAAGACGTGTAGCACAGAAGGAATACTTCGGTCTTTCTTCGTTGTGCTATGTTATTTGAGTTGCTTCCATCAATCTACTCGCAGGTCCCAACGACATCATCCTCAACGACTTCATTCGGATGTTATGGGAACTTGACGTTTCGAGAGTTGTCATGCTGACGAATCTGTTTGAGGAAGGAAAGGTTAGTAGAATATATACACTGTAGAAATAATAGTAGTTAATGACAATGTAGACACGACTTATGGACAATAAATTCTTAGATGTACTATTATAGCCTAGGGAATCGATAATAGTACAATGAGGAAGGTGTTATCCATGCATTGTGTCTACTTTGCAATCCATCAACTTCAAAGAAATGTCTATTAAACAATTTAGTAGTTATTGAATAGCCTTGCGTAGTCGTTAAGCTATATTCTCACATTATTCTTTACAATTGTTTACAATGTATCATATTTAATGATGTCACGTGGTGCTGAGACATGAACGTACTTTAAACGGCATATGGGCCAGGTGAAACAGTTAGGTGATGAACACATATTCATTATGATGAAAGTAGAATCGTCGTATAAATCATGCACTCTTTACAAGAAGAGGACAGAAATGTATAAGAGGATTTCGAAAGCGGAATTTAGATTAATGGCGTTTGGTTAACACTCAGGATTTAAGCACATGAGAAATTGAACTACCCAGCGGTCAATGGCATCCTACTTTCGTCTGCAGCATTTCGTCTCTTGGCAATAACCAGGATCTATAGTGTGAGACAGTCAAAACGTATAAAATATCCTGATCAGTTTATTCAAATATTCACTCAAAGACTGAAGGATACGTATATTCAGAAATTTTCTATTATCACCAACATCTGAAAACTATGTAATGTTCAAGTCCCAATTTAAATCTGAAGAGTCTTTTAATACACTTCTCCCTAAATTTAGAAAGCCCTTTTCACGAATAGGATGTTCTTCTCATAGCCTTCAGATTAAACCAGGAAGATACACAAAGGTACCAAAAGAATTGAGAGTATGTAAACTTGCCACACACACGAAATTGAAAATGAATATAACTTAGTCTTTATATGTTCAGAATTAGGGCATTTGCGTAAACAACACTTGTGCCCTTAAATGTACCTAATACCAAATATTTATACATTTCTCGAACTGATGTCTACTGAAAATATAACTGTACTAAACCGTGTTACAGAATATACACTTATGGAAATGAATTATATAAATACTTTATTATATGGATTAATTTAACTATATCAAATGCACAGGCCACTATCCACACACATTTTACTATAGACCTCAGTATTTGTGAATAAGGATTGATTGAATAATTGGTTAATATCGGTCACATATTCGCCCCGATTACGAACCCTAGTATGTCAGCAAAATCAAATGATGATATGTGTTGCAAAAGCGTTAAGGCTGCGACTGTAGGATTGTTCAAAGCATTACGAACCCTAGTATGTCAGCAAAATCAAAATGATATGTGTTGCAAAAGTGGAAAGGCTACGACTGTAGGATTGCGCAAAGCAAAACTCTATAGAATTCGTGCATCATTGCAGCAAAAGTGTCACCAGTACTGGCCTGATGAGGGAGAAGAGATGTTTGGGAAGGTGTCCGTCAGTGTTAGAGACACGATACAGCACGCTGACTACACGGTCAGGAAGTTTAGCTTGAGGAAAGTGAGTATGTCAACAAAGAGTAGTAAGTGTGACAATAAATAATTATCTGTAGAGTGGTGCCTTCTTTATAGGTAATTATATCGAAGAGCCTACAGGTTCGACATGTCAGTATTGCGCAGTACACGTGTGTATTACTGTTGTAACGAGGTGCGGTGAAATTGGGATTTAACGTCGCTTCCAAGATTATTGCAAGTACATGCAAGTTTGTCTGTGTGTGTTTGGCTGCTTGTACTAGTCCGGACTGATGCCGATTTATAGTGGTAGCTCACTGAGATATCATGCCACAGTTTAACATGAATACTCCACTCAGACACAGTATACTGACTCCGAACCGACCAGTCCTTGTTTGAGCCCCTTAATCCCGAGCGCCAGACATGGTAACAACAAGTACCATTTTTTAACGTCTTTTGGTATGACGCGGCCATGGATCGAAACCCGAACCTTCCGCTCTCCGGGCGGACGCTCTACCACTAGACCTCGGAGGCGGTCACTGTTGTAACGAAAGTAAACATGACGTCAACAGTGGCATATATATATATATATATATTGCATCAGAAACACATGTATTCTGTCAACACTGATGTAGAGCGTGTGAAAAAATGTATCCACGTGTGCTTCGTGATTTTTCATTAACCTGCTCATCCAAGGGAATAGAATTTATTGATGCCAGACTTCTTTATTATGAAGAACATCACCTGATGAAGGAGAAAGCATACACTCCGAAACGTTGTGTTCCTTATAATAAAGAAGTTGACATCCATAAATTCTCTTCCTTATGTGTATCACTTTTAAATGCCTTTCAAAGACTTGCTCATCTATGACCATATACCATTAAGACTAATCATTAACACGATTTGTCATTAACCAAATGTTGCTGTGATGATATGTCTCACTTGCTTTTACCTCTCCACGCATAGCGTATCCAGCATGTAGCTAACTGAAATCAGTCGTGCACATCTGAAGAATGGTATTGACCTTAACACTAACGGTTACTATTTTTCACTTTTCAGTGAGTAGAGGACCCTCATTCCGCCTCCGTTTTATATCAAATTAACTGTTTTAATTCCTATATGTGTAGGAAGGATGCAAGGCGCGGTCGGTGACACAGTTCCACTACACAGCGTGGCCAGACAAGGGGGTCCCAAAGTCGGCTTGGTCCCTTCTGGACTTCCGGGACAAGGTCATGAACGTCCGGTCGTCCGGTGATAGTCCAGTCGTCGTCCACTGCAGGTAAATACACGCTTCGTTTTATGTGAAGGATAACCAATTGTAAGAATGTCTCAAAAGATCTATTCATGAGACAATTTTTATGTTACACCTTACACATGTGTACTCGTATAAGCATATGTTTTACCTTACGGCGACTGTTGTGAAATTTTCCCTGAATCGAACTGCGATCACCTTGACATGATCGCGGAAGAGTCTCAGTGATGAGGCTATTTTCACGATGCTGCTTCAACGATCATATAATCAGCTGATGGTTTTAGTACTCTAGAGCTGGGTTATGTTTACGCGAAACTCTTTACCCACACATAACCTTATCTACCGACCGCCTCCGGGGTCTAGTGTTAGAGCGTCCGCCCGGGGAGCGGAAGGTCCGGGGTTCGACCCCTGGCTGCGCCATACCAAAAGACGATAAAAGATTGTACTTGATGTTACCCTGTCTGGCGCTCGGCATAAAGGTGCTAAAACAAGGACTGTTCGGAGTCAGTATGGGGTATTCTGAGTGGGGTATTCATGTTAAACTGCGGCATGGCATGGCACTATTAATCGGCATCAGTCCGGACCAGTACAAGCATCCACTCTCTCACACGTGCATGCACGTCGCTATAAAAGTGCAATAATCTTTGACGCGACGTTAAACCCCTTTTCACCTCACTTTTACTGATCATGAGTACTCACTGGGGTTCGCGAAGATAGCTTCTTATTCCCTTTTCAATGTTCAAACACGAAGCTGTTTTTCGCCGTTTCGTTTTTGCTCATCTAATTTATATATGTCCTTTTTCACACTTAGAGTTGTTAGCTCCTTGTTCTTCTTGTTCTGCGTATTTCATATTCTCATCCGGGGGAAATACTCTTTTATGAATATCGATTGTACATTGATTGAACACCACGTGGATATCACGGCACTCTATGTCACGGTCACGTTTAACACGTAATGGTTCATTTACGATAACGTGTTTCAGCGCTGGGATAGGACGAACGGGTACGTTTATAGCTCTCCAGTATCTCAAGGAAGAAGCGGAACTCAGCGCCTTGCAGGATGTGTACACGTGTGTGTGGAGCCTCAGACATCAACGTGTCAATATGGTGCAAACCAAGGTGGGATCAGTATATCTTTAACCCATCTTCCCGAGGCAAGAGAGTTAACTGACTTTAAAAGTCCAGTTTCCACCCTTGCCGAACTAGGCTGGAATTACTGGGCTCGATCGTAGCGCCACCAGTGGCTATTACCAGTTATGTCCCTTCTTAGCCTCTCCTATGGACCAATCAGATTCCACCGCTCGTATCACTTGCGTTTGCTTCACACAAAATAGTGGCGCCCAGTCATCACTATATTGTGATAAAACGGGCCTTACATCGCGAAATGCATTAGATCACGTGAGCACCTTGATTAAAAACATGAACAAATCGGAAAATATCTTCTGACAACGAGTTTGAGGTGCACATGCTTTGCAAATCCTGCAATCGACCGAAATCTGCATGGGACTCGCTAGTCCAGCCAAAATGTAACTCCATAATACCAGCCTAGTTCGGCAAGGGTGGAAACTGGACTTTTATAGTCAGTTAACTCTCTTGACTCGGGAAGATGATCTTTAATCATAACCATACATTCTTTAACTACAAACACACAATCACGCGAACGATACTTAATCCGGGCAAAATATATGCAGGTCGTAGGCATCCGGTATAGATGATGGATGTAGGATATCGCTGATTTTTAGAGCAAAGGAACATAACTCTTACCAACATAATAAGACAAGATTCGCGGATTATGCCACGTGTTGTAAGAGGTCAACTACCAATTTCACCATGCATATTGTTTGTTTTAAGTGATATGCGATACTTATATTAATACACATTAATGTGGTGCCGTATATATGTCTGTTCAGAACCAATACGTCTTTATCCACGAAGCTGCTCTTGGGTCTTTGATTTCAATGAAAGGCGTGTCCTCAGTTGACAAGTTCCGTCAGCAGTACGACAGTCTCATCAGTGACCAGCAACGTTTACAGAGGGAGTTTCAGGTAGGTTGTGCTGGACCAATAGAAAGATTGCATTAAGCTAACATGGAGGGTAAATCTGGTTGAAATAGTTCATATTTGTTTAGATACACGCCATTACATGTATGCACCATGACATCATCGTAGGGGATATTTTATGTAAGCTAAGGATCGAATCCTAGATTTACACCAAAGCGTTAATCGTATATTGCTTGAATAATTGTAATCTCTCCCGCATCAAACTGACATAACGCGATGTTACAAACATACCAGACACAGCGGCGTAAATCTCAGCTCAATCACTTATCTAACCCTATCTGTTTTCTGGGATGTAGACCCTCCAAGACTACCCGTTCTGTGACTCTGAAGGAGAGTACAGCAGGGCACTGAAGAACAGTGAGAAGAACAGAAGCGACACGATATTAGCAGGTAGGACAACGCTCTTGAAAGCCCAATTATTGTCCTGTTTGGGTAAACCGATATGAACAGAATCTGGTAATATTACCGCTTCGTTTTTGAAATACAGAATATTTGGAACATCAATAGTCGGTTTCAAAATTTGTTTGCTGCTGGGAATCGAACCTGGGTAGTCTTCATGGGGCGTGTTGACCGTTAACCACCCCTAAGTTATTAGTGGAGTAATCTTTTACACTTGCGGTATTAGATTTGACATACATGCTTAGAATCGTTGTGTCCTTTGTTTGATTAGGTGATTCTTCTCGAGCAATCCTGATGCCACGTGCTGAATATAACGACATGGGCGGCACGTACATCAACGCGGTCTTCCTACCCGTGAGTATACGTAGTGGATGTAGCATCAGTGGATGCGCTCACCTGTTGTACGGTCATGACTAATACGATGATATTAAACCGAGTATGAGACAGTTAAATACACACTAAAAATAGTGTTTTCTATTAAGTCTTCAGCTTTACTTCTGCAAATCCGGTTGTTCAACAGATTAGCATCTACTCGTAATTTCAGTTTTTCTTATAATTAAGCCTCAGCTTCATAACAACTCAAACGAGAATCTATCATTACATACGTCGATAAAATACAATCAGTGAACTCGAACTCATGTTACAGTTATCTCAATGATGTAACGTTAACCTGACAGAATCGTTCTCGACATCGCATGCCTCGAGCTATAGATAACTCGACGTGTAAACTATGTTTGCTTGTTGGTTGTTTAGCGACGACAAGGGTTGGTTACTGAAGATCAATTTCAACACGCATCTTAACTGGTGTCTGTCTATTCATTGACCCAGTGGTTTTAAGAAAGAGTTTTAAATTTTGAAATTACATACGAGTTGAAAAGAAACCTCCAGTCATATTACATTCAGGTGTTCGGCGACAGTCATTGGAATTTCTGAGTTCGAGATTATGGTTATTGCTATTTTAAATATATATAGAACACGCTGCAGCTAAATAATACGATATTGGAATACATAATTCCTGATATAATAACGGTTTCGGATTCATTCCTACCATTGCATCCAAGTCCTTTAAGTTATATTATTGTTTTTTTTATCTGAATTGGCTTCGTAGCAGTTGGATAGGGGAGGTAACTGACAATTGATGTATGTACACTACAGGGCTGTTATTAATTAAATTATTACAATGTTCGTTGACTTCAGGGCTTCGAGAAAACTCAGAAGTTCCTCCAAACCCAAACTCCCCTGGCGAACACAGTGTTCGACTTCTGGCGCATGGTGTCCGACTACAAGGTGGCCAGGATCATCATGCTGGATGACTACACAGCCAAGGACGAGGTAACAACATCTCAAGTGTAACACAGCAGATGTAGTCTACAAATTAATAGGCGATAATTTGAATGTTCTGTGTGCATCGGAGAGCGAAAGGAATTCTATCAAAGAGGAAAAAGATATATTGTCACAACCTGTATGGCAAAATACGAATATAAGAGTCGGGATGTAATGTGTCCCCAAAACAAAAATGGTTCCTATATAGTAGTATTTATAAAAAAATTACCTGCAAACGAGTTACTGCACTAAACGGGATATAAAGAATCATTTCTTTGCACTTTTTTGTAAACGCGAGAAAAACAAACCTTAGTGCACATGTAATGTGAGTGTGAAGTTGTGAAACATGTCTGGAACAACCTTGCAAAATGGATCAAAGACAAAACTGGAAAAGAACTAGAATTTTCAAAATTGACAATTTTATAAGGATATTAAAAAAACCCGAAATGATGTATTAAATCATATTGTAACTGTAACAAAGCAAAACATAAAAAAATCAAACATTTCCGACTCCATACTAAATTTCCAACACATATTACATCGACAGAAATATATCATATTCACAATGTAAATACACACAGTTCATGAAGTTTGGTCACTCTGTCACCACCTATTCGTGTAAACCCACGAACTTACATAATCCAAAAAAGATCCCTTAGCATCCTGACACTGGAATAGTTTTGTTTGTTTCTATCCATAGATATACTTGAAACTTGTATTGATTAAAGATTGCATGTGAACTATATTCTGTAAACTTCTTGTTTGTGTACTGCAAAAAGAAGTAAAAACATAAAGAAAATAATAAGATAAACATTCCTTGTTTATCGTACAATGGAGATGTCTGTTGGAGATGGCTTATAATTATGGAAATGTTTTTTGTTGCTTCTATTTAGTGTTGATGCAGGTTACCTTTGACCGATGTATGATGCAGATACCGGTTTTTGATGTTGTGACCCATGTGTTATAAAGTGACTGCTGTGTGATACAGTGAGCTGTGTTTCAGGATACTGCTGTGTACTGGCCGGATGTACACACTCCACTGGAGATTGGACCTTTCCATGTGAAATGCATAAACATTTCCAAGAATAGTGAAATCGTCTTTCGACAGCTGGAACTAAGAGAGGTTGGGTTACTACGAGATATAGCAACTTTTACTCTACATATAATCCTGTTATGACACAAAACTTTTACTTAGATCTCCGTAGGCTACACCGATTAAAGCTTCTATATTTTTATGACAAACGTTACAACCTATGTAATACTCCTTCACTACATGTATAGGAACATGCGCTATACTGTGTTTCATGACGAAAGGTCAGATTTTGCCTCCAGATTTAGACGTGGTGTATAAAAATACAATTGCAATCCAAATATAGTCCATTTCAATGAGTCTGAATGAGTATGGTTTAGTGCCGCTTTCAGCAATATTACATAAATATCATGGCGAGGGACACCAGAAATGGGTTTCACACATTATACCCAAGTAGGGAATCGAACCCGGGCTTTCAATTTGACGAGCGCCATGTCAAAGAACTACCAACTCACATACGTATTGATGTTCTTTTCTTGATTTTCCTTCTTGTTTGAGGAACAAAAATACAAGCGTCCTAAACACCTTCACAGTTCATGATACGTCCTGTCTGTGAGTGCAAGTGATGAACCAAAGCGAAATTTACTGCCGAGAAAGCCCTTTGAGATATGAACACTGGATTCACGTACGCATCTTTCATATGTTAATTTCAAGGCTGCACATTACGATGTTGCGTGTTTCAGGACGATTCCTCCATGAACATAGCTCATTACACAGCCAGGTTCTGGCCAGAGGGAGGCATACCTTCACCGGATTCACTCCTGCAGTTTGTGCGCATGTCGGAAGTCACGACCACAAGAGAAAAATCTCCGATAATAGTACACTGCAGGTGGTGATTTATTCATTTATATATCCCAAATATTAAAACAAAAATGTAACAAATGCATGTTCTCAGTATCAAGAGTGCTATTTACTCACTGAATAGTGGCTATGTTACTCTCAACGGGAGTATGGTGCTGATGGGTATACAACGAAAAGAAAATTTGTAGTCACTTTTGTTAACCCAAGGATTGTCGGATACACGTCACAGAAATACTGATGTGTTTCATGCAAATACTGGAACATATGACTCTATATGTATATGCACGGTTGACTGTAGGTCCGGGGCAGAGAGAAGTGGCCTCTTTTGTGCAGTGGCGGCCATCTTAGAGCGAGTGTCGGTTGACCAGACGGTGGCTGTTCCTGTCGTCGTTGGAAATAACAAGGCTATCAGGAAGCATAATATCCCCAATGTGGTAAGTCAGAACAGTACCGCTTGCAAAAACAGTATTTTGTTCATTTATTATTCTTTTACCAAGAACAAATCGAGTGTCGGATAAGGCAATTCTTTCCCACCACCAAAAGTATGTTTTTATTCTGTTTTAAGTCCCAGTATACGTTGTGCTACAAGATGGTTGCCGAACACTTGGCATCAGAATCAGTCTATTCCAACGGCGTAGATGTCAGTGAAGATGTTGCCGATGAAGAAGGCGATGAAAATGTGTACTCTAGCATAGAGGAACCGATCTACTCAAACCAGTAACAGGACGGAGGGTACTGCTACAGAAAACCTGAAAGGAATGTTAAAATAGTTCCTGCGATGTTACTTTATTCAATACCACGTGTTTCATGCGACATGTTTTGAACGTGAAATATTTTGCCTTTTCGATACAAACATGTTATAAAGGACACATTGTTGGACAGTAATATTCTTGTGACAAGAATATGTTTTGAAAAGTGAGATATTTGTTGTTAAAGTATGTTGTTATTATTATTAGTATTATTTGATGCCATATGTTTATGCTTTTTAGCTGATAATCAACTAGATTCCCATAGTGCTCAGTAGACATAAAAGAGAACTAAAGAGCGAATTGTGGTTAATATGTCAAACGAAATTGAAAAGTAAACGTTTACTGTTATTCATGAAAGTGTATTTAAATATAACAAGTGATGAAGATATCACTCCATGTTTCATTGTTCATCTAGACTGTTGACATATCATATTAATATGATTCTTAAAAATACATGCACTGTTTGTTTTCCATTCAGGGAGCTTCGACAATTAGGGCATCCCTTACAGTACACTTTCAAAGCTTTCAATTCATGAGTAATGTTAGGTTCAGGGCATGGTAGAGTTATTATTTATACACATGTTTTCAACAGCAGCTGGAACAAATAACATGACAGCACAAATCAACAGGACTATTTGTAATGATCTTAAGTCTGATGATATTTTATATTCTAACCAGCGTTAAGTATCTGAAATGGTCCCAATTCCCGTTTTACGCCTAAGGAACACGTTAAAGTGTCACGTAAATGGGAATAAAAAAAAACGGGTTCCATTTGTCATGACTTCATGATGCCAAAATATACGTAAACGACAGATGACATGGATAGAAAATTCCGAAACTACATTCACTGAACTAGGTCTGGTTTCTGTGATTGTGTTGTCAGTTTGTATTTTTTATTTATCCCAATTAACATGTCATCTGTAGTAAATCCTTGTATATAATTACCATGTTACTATTCTTTGTCGACAGGAGTTGTATAATGATTATTAAGTTGTTCTTATCGTGATATGGCTGAAACATTGCGGTGCGATATAAATTTTAACTCACGCACGCACTCACTCTTCAGCATTCCACTCACCGCCCCTTTCACAAGTTATTTTTGCACACTGTCCCTTACAGTACTTTTGAATATACATGTATGAATTTGGTGCTGAGGTCTTGCCTGTAAACATGAACAAAATGTTCCTGTTACCATCTGTGTAAGCTTTTTATAACGAATAAAACATTATTTTATTCTGTCTTGCCACATTGTTTTCTTGAGGGCTGATGCGAATGCAGAAGACTAGATCACAAATTGTGTTCATAAACTGACGCGGGTGTTGAGTTAGCTTCGTGTGTAAGGCAATGCGACCATTTCAACGTTTATGTTAGTAGTACAAAATGTGGGCCTTCATACGACTTTATGCTTCATCAACTTACATGCAGGCGGTTGGGTGGCCTAGTGGTTGAAGCGTTTGCTCGTTACGCCGAGTTAAGACCGAGTTCGATTTCCCACATGGGTACAATGTGTGAAGCCCGTTCTGGTGTCCCCAGCCGTGATATTGCTCGAATATTGCTAAAAGCGGCGTAAAACCATTCTCACTCACTCATTCACTTTAACACATATGCTTGACCTCACATTGAGGGAGGGACATAATGAACAGGTTCGTCCGACCTTAGATACGAAAGCAAAATGCAGAGACGAAATTCGGCATCCGTCCGACATCTTATGTCGATTTGTCATCCCTCTACATAATATATAGGAAACGGTGACACGATTCCATTCTGGTCAGATGATCTGGTGGTCTGGGGGCAACAATGGAAGGCTCATCTTAACAGGAGCTGCTGACAACAAAATTGAACGTATGGACATTTTCGCTTTTAACTATCGGTACGGTATAATATTTCACACAAATACAAATCATCTCTATATTTATAATGACATGCGAATATGGTATTTGTAGAAAAGTGACCCTAAGAATCGAAGAAGAGGATATTTCATGTGTTGAGTGAAATATGATGTTTCTATCATCGAGTGACGGGAGATAGGAGATACTGCCCGACTGGCATAATGACGGTTGAAAATATCTCCTTTCCCCCCGTCACGAGATGAGAGAACCATGATAGTTCACTATTTATTTTATACTTTTTGTGTATTTTTCTCCAGGAAAATTGAATTATTTCATTACAAATGTAAAACCTTGAAATGTAAATTTTCCCTACCTAACACACAGGGACGGTTCACCACTCCTTGTATTTGCAACTACAAAAAGTAGTTTCGTCTTAAAATATAAAGGGTCACGAAAATTCTTTGTCATACAATTCGATATGGTTATATACAAAATCAATTTTAGCAAAAAATATTCTTGAAAACTAGGGGACCGCTGTTTGAAGCGAAAGAATTCATATCGGTCAAGTAACAAAAATGGTGCTAAATGAGAAATTAACAGTTTATAACGAAACATTTTCCAGATAATAACAAACGGCTAGAAGTGATAATAAGTCCATCTGTCATAATTTTGCCTTGTCAATGTGGAACTAACGTAAAAACAATTTGTGTACAGGCTTGACACTTACGATAAAGGGAGACAATTTAAGGCGAGTTAACTCTTGTATGACAATAGTTCCGTCAAGGTGTTATGTTCACTGCAGTGAAATATGAAGTGTTATTATTCACTGCAGTGTAATGTCAAGTGTTATGTTCACTGCAATGGAAATATCACTTTTCTCAACTTCAGAAAACTAAGTCTTTCACACTGAAGTATATAATAAATGAATAATAAGCAAATGTGTGTTCCATGATGAGAGTAGTTTTAGTCAAAACACATGTTTTGAAAATAATAGTTTAGAAAGTCTGTTGATGATATGTTAGTTTGAGATAACAGTTCACAGAAAAATGTGTCTCCTTCAATACTCCGAACAGGTCCTTTCAAAATATACCCAATTCGCTTCCAGCTACACCACTCGTCTTCTGTTTGATTATGTCTACCGTGTTCATGTATTCACAGCTTGGGGACCATTTCTAATATTCTACCCATGGGTCGTCTGTGGCTTCCTATCCATTAAGATGTATATTACACTTACAACTCACGTGTCCCCTCTGTTGTGATAAACCAATCCTGCATGTGCCAATCTCTTAGTGACGGTTTCATCTGTTTCGGCCATTTCTTGAACGTAGACAGTCGTGTTTCAAACTGATTGAAATTGGTAGAACTGGATCTATATCCGACAGATAAGCTATCCAAGCATGATATGTTACTCTCAGTTCACACAAGCGTTCGTTTCTCACACCGGAGACCCGGGTTCGATTAAAGACAATGTGTAGAGCAGAAGCGACAGGTTAAACGTGTTAGACAGTTTATCCAATGGAAGTGGGACAGCGTGAACTGTGATGTGATGTGAAAAGTATTTCTTGAAAAATATCAGATTACTTAAAAGGCATTCTGATGAACTCTTATCCCATAATATCCGTAGAGGCTATTCCTTTTGATAGACGTTGGGATGTTGGACTATGTCTTCATGACCCAAATTTGTATTTTCGTCCACATGGAGAGGCGAGAATGTACTAGGGAAAATATTAATGGAAGTTAGAGACAATTTCATAGTTGAACATCATTATTATTTAAAAAGGGTGACCGCTGATGAAAGAGTCATTTTCTACATATGTTGCGAGCAGCTGAACAGCTCAACGAAACAGTCGTTGTAAGTCTTCTCTAGACTGAAATCAACGTTCGCAAGATGCTATAGACACCAAGTTCCGTGACTATGTGAAAGCAACTAAGCGGGTAATCGTCAAGCAAATACGCCTAGAGAAAGTTCCTGGAGATGATTTTGAAGCTGTTTGTGTGATCCAGCATATTTAAGTAACAGTTTGTACCTCAGGAGAAATATAACGCATCTCTCAGGTGAATATTATTTTGGTTGTATATTTGACGGGGAAGGAGAACAAGTTCACTCTTGTAACTTGTCTGAACATGATAAAGTCGTTCAGGTCATTAACACTGGCAAATTTGAAGTCAATGATGATCACATAATTGAAAAGTGGATTAAACTCGTTCGAGATAACCCCTCTTTAACACACGTGTCTGCATTTACTTCATCTCAATACCAATGTATACATGACCGTCATACACAATTTAAGAGAGCTCAGAGGATCGACGAGTAAGAACACGTGTTGTGAAAATGTTGCAATTAGAACGAGTGTTATATAATTACATGAATAAAATACTCCCATAAAAACGTCTGATTGTTTTGTGACTATTGTTTGGGACCAATAGATTTGATAAGTTACTCTCACTGGGTATTATGTTGCGACACATTTTGCTTTCTCTGATACATGATGGACGCAGGCTAGTTAGAGTTTTCTATTTTAACTCTCATAATAAAGTCAAGGCAACCTCATCACACGCCATTTGCTAGTTGTGCATTTGTCATCCACACTAATGATTGATGATCTGTCTCTGAGACAATCTCCCGATCGTACAAATATCTACTTAACTTTAGGATACACCACACCTTTGCTAAACACTCCTTTACCATTGTGGAATATGCCTTTTCCCTTTCTAGTAACTTCCGACTCACATATATAGCAAGACATTTCTCATCTTTTTGCTCCAAGATTTCAAAGAGCGCCATACGACTCTTGCTAAGACCTAAAACAGTTTTGTGATTGACATGTGGAGGACATTTCCAAATTTGACGTATCAGTGACAACAATGGCGTCTGATGCTGTTCCCTATTTTGATTTGTACCATATGCTCCCATGTTTTGTGACACCGGTGGGACAGGATACGCTCTCCTTTGCGCGAACACCTGGTATCATCACTATTTGATAGTGATTCATAAACACATGCTCATGATATAGTGGTGCACTCGACTCAGCCTTTGAAAGAGATTTCTTATGAATATAGAAAAAAAAGTTTTATCGCTGTTATTTATACCAAAAACAGAAGTGTTAAGATGAACTGTAGAGGACGTAACATGTAAGCGACACAGGTCCCCAGTTACGCACACAAGTGACTAAAAAACTGAGAGGGGTCACTCATGGGCTCAATTGCCTTTCCATGGACAAAGGATTTTTAAAGGCTGCACAAAAACGTGTCTAAATGTGTTATATCATAATAAAAAAATATAAAAAGTACAGTTATTGATAGTTTAAACAGTTATCGAATGACAAGATAGGTAATGTAAAGAGAAAAAAGTGAAGGGTCATTGTTGTTTATAAAATTGTGCGAAACGTGAGCAGATTAGCCAGTTTTAGACAGCAAATGTATCCTGCAAGTGCATTTTTGTCAGAAAAATAATATTTGTATTTTCTGAAAGCTTATTAATCCTAGTGTTACGAAATATTGTCATTTTGGGGGCACATGAACGCAGATATGTTTGCTATCGCGTTTAAACATGTTTACTTTTCTTTGAAACTGCGCTTTGTCGTCTCGCGAACAAACGAAAAGCCACTAAGGGGAGGTAACTAATGCCTGACCTAATTGTTCAATCGGAACATCTGTCTTGTAACACTAACAGTTGGTCGAGAGGGTGCGTATGGAACACGATATTTAGCTTGAAGTTTCGATTTGTTTCGTCGTGGTAAGAACAAAGAGGAAATATATTTTAATCACGCATTTAGATAACAATTTACAATAGGAGGTATATATCATAAGGTGGAAGCAACATTGTTTAAAAACACTGTAAATACTAAGTCTTGACTTCCACTGATGTTCAAACAATGCACAAAGGAATTCAAGTCATGTTATGACTATTTCAATGGTACGTGATCTTCTATGGTACATGATCTTCTCGTAATTGAAGAATTTATACAACACTAAGCATAAATCTTCTTGTATAAATTCTGTCACAAAAGACAATGAATATGTGAACTATTTGTTTATCACAAATAGCCAGGGACGTGTGATAGTTTGAAACGTAAAACAAATTTGAAATCTGAGCAAAATTAGCCGTGACTGCGAATTTATCAATTTTATATAATATAATTTTAGTTTTTTATTAAAGCTATTAATTCATTCTAACCTCTTTGAGTGGCGTTTAGAAGTTGGAATGGTAACTAAAACAAAATTGTTAGGGATTAGCAACTTCTTTATTACAATTTGGCGACGTTTCGGTGTAGATTCTAACACCGTTATCAAGCAAATCAAGAAGTTGCTCATCCATAACAATTTTGTCTTAGTTATTAATTTATTCATTCATGAGTTACAACATATGTATATATACATATATCCTTTTTCTGGCACACGAACGCACCCGTATGTCATCGCGTTGAAACATCCAATGTGAGTAGTGTGTGCACAGATTTAGATGTTGTTATGAATAGTAAATGAATATCTAATGTGAGCAGGATGCGTACAGTGTATACGTATCAGATATTGTTATTGATAATAAATTAATGTTCAATGTAGGCAGGATAGGCACAGAGTATACATGTTATATGTTGTTATGAATAGTAAATTAATATTCAGTGTAGGCAGGATGTGCACAGAGTATACATGTTATATGTAGTTATTAATAATAAATGAATATCCAATGTGAGCTGGATGTGTACAGAGTATGCATGTCAGATGTTGTTATCAATTGTCTTCTTTATTTTCTACGTGGCCGTTATGACTTTTTGTGTCCGTTTTGACTTTTTCCTGTCGCCTTTTTTACTTTTTCCTCTCGCCGTTTTGACTTTACCTTTTTCGGTCGTTCTGATATGAGGCCGTTTGGACCCGCTCCCGTTCGCTGTGACATATACACATTACATAACCACAGCTAATTATTCGATTGGTTCCAAATAAACGTGATAAAGAAACGAAAGTCTGTCGACTTTTTACGGATATATGGAAATTTACAATGCGTCTACCAAAAACGGAGATAAATAACCCTTCCAGAATGCCGACCAACACTTTCGAATATTTTTTGAGAGTGATGTATATGTCGAATCTGCCTGTGGTTTTACCAAGATATAACGCAATGCAAACTAATTCTGAAATATGTATAAATCTGCATAAATAGTCGATTAGTTGGTATTCGGAAATAAATATTGACAATATTCTGGTATGTCATCCTCTCAAACAATTTACATGTAGCTGTTCCTTACATGTGTCAGAACTGTATGCACATTTATTAAACACAAGGACAGGATAAAATGATTCACATGTAATGAAATAATTATTAGCGATAATAAGACAAGAAACCATGGAAGCACCGACATCTGCAGGCCGGCAATTACATAATCGCAGCCGTGTCCACTTGTCTAAACTATCACCAATTCAAACACATTGCTGCATCTGGGGCGGTCGGGTAGCCTAGTGGTTAAAGCGTTCGCTCGTCACGCCGAAGACCCGGGTTCGATTCCCGACATGGGTACAATGTGTGAAGCCCATTTTCTGGTGTCCCCCGCCGTCATATTGCTGGAATATTGCTAAAAGCGGCGTAAAACCATACTCACTCACTCACTCATTGCTGCATCTGTATAGTCCATGCATACACATCCATTAATCAGGATGTATATACCCAAACACGCAAAACTAACCCGACTTATTCCATGACGGCCTGTCCTCATCTGGCCTACACCTCATATCGCCTACACTACTATCAAAACAAAGGCATGGCCGAGTGCACATCACACTTGTACCCTTATCCCTTAAGTAAAATGAACTCTTCCATCAAGATAACAAAGAATGTAAATGACTTTTGATACTGTAATTTCATTTTGTATATGAGATAATCTTCACAACGCAAATGTTTTCACAATATCAAATATCATAAATACACATGTATTATCATAGCACTGTTCAAAGGTCCATGTACTCAGGTAATTAATTCATATTAATGAATGAAATCATTAATGGGTTAATGGACAGTACCATTCTACACATTCTATATTCAGTGATATCCTACAGCGCACAAACCATGCCTGGTCGAATCCCCCAGTGTCTTTCTTCATGCTGAATCATCGCTGAGATATTGTGGGGAAATTTAGATTTGTCAACATCTATTGGTGACCTTTACTTGACATATAATTTTTAAAAGGAAATGTTTTAAATGAATGTTTTCAAACAAATAAACAATTGTTAATAATATTAACTAAATATAGTTAAGAATAACAGAAACTATATAGATAATAAATATGGATATGGATTTGTATTTTAATTTGCTTTGCCCACTAAAGATCCCAGAGATACCCAAACTAAACATTTTTCCCCAACTTATATTTTCTGTATTTTTTAGGGGATGCTTTTGTTCCTGAAACAGAAGAAATAATTTCTGTTGCTATTTGTGGTGGAGATGGTAGGATTTGGCGTTGTAATGAAGATAAATATGTTACCTTTCTTGCATTCTGTCATCAGGGGAGTGTATTATATATAGTTACGCAATACAATTCACCGAGTATTGAAATCTCATGTATTTCTTTAAGCATCTGGTCAGCTCCTTGTACCTGAGAATTAAGTGATGTTAAACTTATTTGTAACAATTTTTCACTCTTTGATATGAATAATATGTTTACATGTGCAAAACGACGCGACGTGATTCAGCCTGTTTTGGGTTAAGGCTTTGGGTGGTATCTTTACATTATTCAATTCGCCGACGTCATAATGTACATTCCCCTCATCTGTTTCATATTTAAACCTATGCATAAATAATCAGTGACAAAACACTCTCCACAAGACTGTATGACAAGAGAAATGACTTCAACTTTCCAAAAGTCTACTTTCCCTTCATATCGAGCATTCTTTCGATCCAGCCTTTGGTGCTAAAATTTCACAACTTTTGAGAAACAATTTCCCAGAGTGAAATTGTATTCTCCCGTTGCAAGGTTGACGCCTAATGTACCCAAGCACGTTGATCACGCTGATGTTCCTGATGTTTGTTTAGCAGTATATGCATGAACTACTTCGGGTCCTCACTGTACAGAAAAATGTGTGTTTTTGAAAAAATTAACCGAATGCTGACGCAAATGACATTATATTGCACCGTTGTCAGTCCTCCCAGTGCTGACCAATTAACACACGTCATAGCAACTGATGCGTCATTTTCCTGTTTAATAATATTATAGTCCATATAGGGTAAATGCTCGTAGATGGCTATTGTCGATGAGATGCTTGTTCAACGAAATCACCAAGCGAATGATAAAAGTCAGATGGAATGGTTTTCTACGTTCTGAAAGACAGGTTCTAAATATATTTAGTTAAGCCTTTTCTGGTATTATTGTTGTATATACATGCCTTGTCGAAGGCATTGGTCATCTTCGAGCGCTAGAGCAAATTTAGAACATGTTTTTCCTTTTGTGAGAATGAACCAGAATCTTTGATGCACGTTAAATAGAATGCCATTTATGAAAATAGTTTAAGTTCAATAAAAACCAGGAAGTATTGGCTATTAATGAAAAAAAAAATAATCTGATTATCATTTTAAGTAAAAGATATATTTCTATATTTCTAGTATTACGATGAAAAAAACAACACTAATCCCTTTCATCGAAATTTTGAAAAAATATATTTATTTTATACAATAAGATGTATATAATGTAATTATAACATGATGTATCCATTAAAATTGATAAACAGAATTTTAAAAAAAGTTGACATGTTTTAGTGTTTTAAACTGTTTATTGCGTTTATTTATTGATATTAAAATGCGAAGTTTAAGACTTGTATTGTAAACAAAGTTGAATTTGTAACAAATTGTATTGGTTCATTCAACTATAGATATGAATTTAACGATATAAGTGTCGCATTTTTCTGTTTTTTTTATTATCTGGAAAACTGTTTTTTACGTCGTGTACCTGTTATATGTTATAGTTTCGAACAAAACTCTCTAAAATCATGTGAATTGTGTAGGGCTTAAAAAAATAAAAAAATATTTGTCTCTTCTACCTTTAAAATCTGGCATATAATATATGTCAACGACAATATAGCGAGATATCTGGGGTGTTGAGGCTTATGGCTGCATACCAGTACACGCACGCAGCTTTTAAAATGTTATCAGCCTATTCATGAGCAATAGAAAAGCCCGAACTCTGGATACAATCTTCTTGAATGCACGCATGCTATCGACTTCTATGCAATGTGCACCGCCCGTGTCAGGTGCGCAACAACTCTCCATAATACAACTGCGGAGTATAAGTTTCACTTGGTCATACAGTAAACACCTGGTCGTCAATGTAACGACTGAGCTGAGGCAGATTGTGTTTACTGATGTGTACACGTACACATGCAGGTAGGTAGCATACACTGTACTTGTAGCAATAACCGTCTCTCAACTAGGTACAGAAGTCTTACATGTGTTTGTGGTCTTTAATGGTCGCGATATTTATTGCATGTCATCCTCATTACAGCGCGAGTTTCCTCGCACATTTTGTATTAAACATCCGGGACTATTGTAATACTGTCACACAACGAATAAACGTCACTTTCAATGTTGATATAGTGTCTACAGCTAGGTTTGTAGCACTCTAAATCCTTGGTAGGGTAAGCTAATCCACCGATCTTCCACTCTCTGGGAAGACATTGTTTCTACCACATGACAGAGGTAGTTAAATGTTCGGTTGAATGATCATGACATTATGTAAGTTATTAAGCTGGCACATAAAACAGTGTCAGTAATTGAATACAATGGTATTTCTGTCAGCACCATGACAGTATTACGATGCATTATGTTAATTGTTTTCGTCTCTACTCAGCTGACACTTCGTTAACGCGTCGTCGAATTCTAGCTCATTCCCAGTCACACTGATAGTGTGTATCTATTGCATGGTAAGCACATATGAGACTCCATTGGATATACAGACTAACATAAATGGTTTGTAAAGTTTACTAACCTAGTTAGTGAATTTCACTGTCCGCTCAGACACTAACATGTTAGTAGTATGTTTTATTAGGCGGCCTATCGTCACTAATGTTAAGTAGTAATCAGATATACTTTCAGTGTCAGCTTCCTGCATGTGAGCAATACTATTAGGCATAGAGTAACAACACAATCTGCAATCTCTTTATTTGTATTCCGTCCCGCTGCCACCCAAGCCACGTCTTTTTTCCTAGTCAATACTCATAGTCACCATTAGCTTGGTATATCTGTACGCTTTCATGTTATAATCAATATTGTACCAAGTTCAGTGTAAGTCATGGTGGTATATGTGTTATGCAAGTGCCTGTAAATCTGATTTGAATATCTAATTCAAATATATATATTATACATCTCATCCATACTGACTTATAGCCTGATATGAACTTTATCCAACATGTTTTAAAGGGGGTTTGTTTGTGGTTAAGTGGTGTTTAGGCTTTGCGGCGACAGTTCATTTAATGCATTTGAACCCTAAACAATTATTAGATCTAACACACCAAATATGCATGCCGTTAGGATTGAAATACATTCCTGAACATGTCTTGTGTATGTTTACATTCTTAAAACATTTTTACAGTGTGGTGTAAGTAGTGAATGATACTAACTTAATTAAAAGTTATATTTACTCATCTTCAGCATCTTCGTGTAATCCACCTGGCAAGATAGTAAATTCGCTGATTACTTACTTTCTGGCCGTTGTTACTAATTAAGTTAATAGAAATTACCAGGCTATTTTCTCACTGCAGTGTGTTGGCATAATATCTAGAATATTTAATTCATTCGTTCATAATCTGTCACGTCCGAATTAACCAGTTGTTGATAGTTGAAACCCCCATCTTCCGTGAAACATCTTGTGATTTTGGCTTTTTGACTCGTTCTTGCGACACACATGACACAATGGGACCCGTGTAACATCTTGTGATTTGGATTTCGTAACGCGTTCTTGCGACACATATAACACAATGGCACCATCCTGTGTCAAACTTCCAAAAGGGGCAAATGTAGGAGGTTAAATGTGATTTCTACAGGCACATTGTTGTTTCACAAAGTCCTTCAACGAGATGTGTTTTTCTGTTCATCGTCAGGATGAAGACACTATGTTACACCTGTAACAGATCCTTTCCAGATGACAGCGCCCTCTACAACCATACGCTGAAAGCATGTAAGACGTGCATGTACTGCAACTTCAGGTTTGACGATGTTGAAGATATCAGGAAACATATGAATGACAACCACATGAAGGTTTCTTGTTCCACATGCCAGAGAAAGTTCTTCCACCAGGGAGGCCTGGACACACACACGAAAAACAACCACAACCCGGATGGGAGAAAGAGAGGGGGTGGTCATCGGAGAAGGGGAATGCGATCTCGACCTCAACAGCCTTCGGCTAAGCCATCTGCAATGTCACCAGAATCGAATTTTGTCTCTGAAATGGAAAAATGCGATTATTCTGTGGAAAAGTTACTTGCAGATATGGTGCAGCCAGATCAATCAGTTCTCGAACGATACAGGGAGACCATCGAAAGCCTGAAGCTGTTTCTGCAGGAGAAAACAAAATACAGTGTGTCCGAGGTTTTCAAGGTATATACATACATGTACAAGTATTAATGTTGTTTTTCACCATGCAGGGGAATGGTATTACAATTCAAGCAAAGGGTACAACTTGTGGTTCATGTATTTTAAGACTTAACATTAGTTTTTAAGTGAGCAATGATAATAGAAACTAGGTTTAAAGTCCTCTTCTTTTGCATAGAGGATGTTCGCACTGGTGTATTTGTTCGATATTCGAATCAACACCTTATTGTAAAATGATAGATTACTTACTTTTACATTTGTGCATTCATGTTTTGATTCTAATCGGTATCTCCTTAATCACATTCTCTCAATTGATGCGTGTTATGGTATCGAAGGGGCCCCGTATTATTTGACAATTATTGCAGATATCTAAACTATCTCTATGCACTTTTGATGTTTGCCGTAGAAAAGACTGCCATTTTATTTCTGCTTTGAAAGTGTTGAAATCTGTTATCGATCGACTTGTCAATGATACCATGAAAGACACTATATGAATTGCATGACTCTCATATTTTGCTATACATATCACATATCCTTTTTCTTATTTAAAAAACCTTGTATGCCTTAAAATAATTTTTTTCTATAGTTAAATAAAATATACCCCTCGATCTCTGTAGCTATATTCGTTTTTTTGTTATTTTCTCTCAGGGAGGATCATTTGGTAAAGGAACTACAATCAAAGTTAAATCTGACATTGATATCGTCGTGTTCCTCAACGATTTCACCACAGTCGAAAAATTAAAAAATGATATGGAAAACATTCTACAAAACTTACAACATTACATTCAACATGATGAGTACTTGGCAGCTGCGACCGAGAATGTGGAACTGTCAGATCACGCCGTTCAGTTCTGTCTTAAATGCGACACGGGATATATAGACGTAGATCTACTTCCTGCAGTTGATGTGCTGCCCCCAGGTTCGTTGTACTGCTCGGAAACTAAGTCGATGAATATGTATTTCGTTAACCAATATACAGAATAAGGTTTTACCATCCAAAACTGGCTCCCACAGGAGATATCGCTTAGGTGGGACAAACGATATCTCCTTTGTAGATATCTCTGCAATGATCATGAATTGCATCGAAATGATTTGCAGACCATTGTGACGTCATTGGTTATCATGACGTCACAATGAATTGACATCACTAATGGCTCTGCTACGGAAGCTGTAAGCAGTACTTTTTACACTTAAGACACTGCTTATTACTGTCGGCAAACTGTAAAAAAATGGAAGAATGATGTTGGATGGTAAATAAAATCTCACCCTCGTGTCTTTTGATATCAATTATATCCACACTCGTTGATTTGTTTGATATCAAGACACTCGGGTGAGATTCTCTATATATCAAGATTAGTGTGTATGATCATGTATATGGTGAGATTAGCTGTTAATAAAAGTTACAAACCCCTTCCATATTCATAAGAAATCTCTTCTAAAAAATAGTCAATTTTACGATTCCGTCTATATCGTGAGCAAAAAGGGCACTTGCATTGTACTTGTAATTTTATAATTATAAAGAATCCGATAAGACATCAAAGGAAGTATGGGAACAGATGGAACATGAAACGCCTGACGTGAAGCCCTACTATTCAGCCAGCTTTTCACCTCAGCAGGTCGACTTCGTGAAACGCTGTCCATCAAGAGTGAAAGACCTTATTCGTCTTGTGAAGCACTGGAAGAGGGTAGGTTGTGTTTTCTCATGTCAGAATGATGAGATCTGATTGGTCCACGTGATCTTGATAAAATACTGCGTAACCTGCCTTGTAGGTTATTACGTTTCTCACCGGGGGAATAAATCTCTTATACCCCGCTGCGAGCAATACAGGCTGCACGTGAATTTCTGGGAGGCACAATAAATCCCTTATAACCCGCACGCTTTTCCGAGTCAATCTAAGTGACGTGACATAGCACAAGTAAACCACATCTCAATCGAACAGCTTTTTTCTATTAATTCCTTTACAATTTCACATGAAAATATGTTGGTAAGATAAATTCGTTGTAGCAGGATCACACGGGGTACATAGGGTTATATGCGTACCTCAGTAGGTTTTACACCCCTCGCCTCCGGCCCGTGATATAAAACCTTACCCAGGAGACATAAAACTGCACGTACCCCTCATGGTCCTACTACAACTTATAATGCCCTGATTATATTTGCAGATTGACGACGTCAAAATCAGGTCCTACTGTATTGAACTCATGGTGATTGACCTGTGGCGGAAATGGAGAAAGCCAGAGAGAATTGATATGAAGAAGCGGCTGCGTGACATCTTTCAGCAACTCTCATCCATGACTACAACACGTATCACATGGCCAGACGAATATGACATCAGAAAGTTTTCGAAAAAAACGTAAGAATGCATACGTGCTAAGTGAACTTATAGCGCACCCACACGGTGGAAACTGAGAGGAGCTTATAAGGTTTACAACAAAATAAGACGTAATAGTTCATTGTCAGGTCTTTCGGCATTGCACTGTCTCTGTTTTGCAAATAAACGGTTCGATGTAGAAGGACAAAGGAGAATCATATGGCCTATCAAGTACACACATTCTGGTGCACTTTATTTAAACACTTACATTATATAAAAATAATTGTACCATCAAACTTATTCGTCACAGAAAGTGTATGTTCCAAATATTTGATCAGGTTGTAAGGGTAACGAACAATATGATATAATCTGTGTTTGTTGATGGAAATTTAGTTCAGTCGTACTGACGTTTCCTGAGAATTATTTGTGCTTTTTTACCATTGTTACATGTAAAACGATACTTTAAGGACATTTCTAAGCCATAATATATTCTCCTTTATTGTGCATGCTTATGTAACGTTATTGTGATGGGGCCGCAAAATAGTAATACATTCAGTATCTGAAAACATTGACCACTTTCTAATTTTGAGATATGTTTTCCAAGTATGTACGTATTCTTTTAAATTATGTTTATTTTACCTTTTCTGTTTTCATAAACGAAAAAGACGTGGCAGTTGTGTCATGGACCCGGCAAACCCATTTATGAACACAGCACCCACTGCTGCCCAGGCGAAGACAGTTGAGGAGAAAGCCCGCATTGTTTACCATAAACTATGTGCAACGTAGGCGACCTGTCGCTTGAACTTACGATTAAACGTAGCAACGTACAGGTTACGTATAATCCCGTGTTTAAAGGCTGTTGCAGTCGACTTCCATGAATGAATAAGACCACTATGAATATGAAATATTTCTGTACTTCACAATGTATTTTTGAATTATATAGATACCACTTTACCAGTGGTTCGCATATTGTTTGTGCATCTCCGCTTCTTCCACTTTATTTTTAATCGGGCACATTTGTCACGCAGGTCATACGATCAATTGAATGTAAAAGCAGAATATCATGTGCGCGCATGGCAGACTTGACAATAGATTAAACACAGTAACATGTCCAACTGCAAAACTAATGGCAGTCTAGTAGGTACATGCGTATTTGTGTTTGTTGATGCCATGGTAATGATAACGGGTGCCGCCAGTTGGGCAGGATACGGTCACCTTTTCGCGAACACCTTGCATTATCACTATTTGATAGTGTTTCATAAACACATGCACATTATATACAAGTCATGTAGTCGGAATCGTACTATAGACTCTGCTTTATACAGATATAGAAAGGGTTTTGTCGCTTTTTTATTATACAATGTTTACTCTGCAAAATGATTGAGCTTTTGTGTGTTAACTGCTGCAATGATATTGTCCCTAACGGTTACATCAAAAAAGTTCGTGATCGGCACATTGTTACTGACAATGACCAGGAATACACCCTATAGTTTTTATAGTTCATGGTGTGGTTGTCCATTGTATTGTACTGGTTCGCCCTGATTATGTTTCTAGGTTTGTCAGCACCATACCCGTGCTCGTGGGTTTCACCGAAGTGGTTAACGTCCGAGACCTGCATCTAGGCTAGTGTCAAGCTAGGTTACATAACAAATGTGCCGTAAAACATTAACTGTTACTCCCTGTGAAATAGACACCACTTGGTATCATGTTTGTGAGTTTGATAGATTGATATGTTTACCTTGTTGATATACTTTTGATTTATAGTTGGTTGAAAATTTTAATAAAAAATACACATCATATTGACTTTTCATTTTTTGTGCACCAGCTCAGCTATTCCTATACCACTGCCTCATTAAGCTATACATTATACCGATGACAGACCACTGAGATATGTGAGCGTGCAATGTCTGGCAGTATATGACATTTATTCAACTAAACTGCAGGTTAAGGAGCCGTGGCTATCACATGTTTACTACGGATGCAATCTCATTTTAATACATAAGGCATCGTTTTCTTATGCCACAAAAGTAGCATGATCAACTTTTACAAACAGTTTCTGTTTCTGAGGTTCGTAATATATGCATAATACTAAATGTCACACGGGTGGTAGGACGGTCACTGCAGTCTGTTTTTGTTACATAATGTGACGTCAACCGATGATGGTGTCCTGCAAAAGCATATACTGTTTCTTCAGTTTGGTAATGTTTACAGGTGTTGAGGTGAATTGGGGTTTCACGTCGCGTCCAAAATTTTTGCACTTTTATAGCGACGTGCATGCACGTGTGTGTATGGCTGCTTGTACTAGTCCGGACTGATGCCGATTTATAGTGCTAGTCCAATGAGATACCATGCCACAGTTTAACATGAATACCCCACTCAAACACAGTATACTGACTCCGAGTCGACCAGTCCTTGTTTAGCCCCTCAATGCCGAGAGCCAGGCAGGGTAACAATAAGTACCTTTTGTCGTCTTTTGGCATGACGCGGCCGGGGATCAAACCTCGGACCTACCGCTCTCCTGATGGACGCACTACATGTACCTCTAGTCCACGGAGGCCAAGGTAATGTTAACCAAATCAGTGAACAACATCTGTATGAACAAATATTTATATGAGTCTATTTCCGTATGCAGATGTTATTTAGAGTCGTTGAACATCGATGAATAATTTCTGCGTTGTAGTATTTCACTGATACACGTCTATCATAATTAAGACAGGTGCAACACACTGTTACAAGATTGACAATATTAATTCCAGTTAATGTCAATAATTTCTAACTTCTAACCATTCTAGACATTGTACAACCTATTTTCTTACTAAATTTTGAAAATCATAATTTCAAATGTATTTTCTTCCAAAATACAATGGTTTGTAAAATTCTTAATGGTAAACTGTAGCGATGATACATAAATATATAATGGTGGGTTTACCTCATGGGGCTCATGACCACAATGTCGTGTTATCGAACACAATCGTGTGTTGTAATGCATATGTGTCAACCTCAAACGTACTCGAACATTATCCGTGTCACGTTTGTTTGCATAATATCCACTGCCATTCGTGCACAGTGATAAAGTGTTATTTATAAGGGGCGTACATTTGTAGATAAGTAGTGCTGATTTACGAATCTCCTTTTATCATTTCAATATTGAGTGATATGCTCTCGTCAGGATCACATAAACCCAACTGATTTCTTTTTTCCGAGTGTATAGAAGACAGGATCCGTATATTCAAATTCAAGAACGTTTGGGTCAGACGTTACATGATGGACAGGAACAAAAGGTATCTGTGCCACAGTGTAGTGTCGAACGAAGGTTCAGAAATGTTGTATTTGTTCATGTACGTTATGTTATATATCCGCGTAATCGATCAAGGTACCCGTATATCCATCCGTACTTGTCGTCCACAATTGTTTGATAGGCATGACTTAGAAGTTGACGGATGACAAAGTAGACACAATTTATGGATAACAACTTCTGTAATACTGTTAAAAGCAGCGTTTCTGTATAGATCCTTATACCGTTGTCAAGCAAGACTGAATGAGGGACATTGTACAGAATATATACAGTAGGTGGAGGAATAACAGTAACAACAATTGCGTGCAATAGCATGTGTACCGTTAACTGGGCGTCGATAGATAATTTGCAAATCTTTTCATGTTTGTAGTTAAGGTGCTCAAGTTATTGGATTCACTTGACGGGGTGAGGGACGTTTTATTACAATGCATAGACCTAGATTATCGATTAGATCGTTTTGACTGGGTGCCACCATTTTGTTTGATGCGAATGCAAGCGATATGAGAGATGAAATTTTATTGGTCAAAAGGGGGACATAGAAGTGACATAACTCGTAACAGCCACTCTGTAATGTGTCAATTGACACGGCACCAAAAGCTATTAATACATTATGACTTTTAGAAAGTTGAAACAAATGTTTGTTTTTTTATTACACGTCCTTATAGAGTACAACTTTCTGTTACTTTTTTGGGTTACGTCTTTTCCGGGATTCGAACCCACACTTTCGGAGAGAGGCATCCAATCGCCAGCACACAAAGTCTCGATGGCAAAGTCCCAAAGCCACGGTAGCTTACAGCCTGAATAATATACGATGTACAGCACTGCAAGGGCGGTATGTGATAAAGCTATGGACCTATTGCTAATTGAGATAATAGGTCAAAGTCCAATACTCTTATCATACAAAATATACACCTGGTAAACTGAGAGAAAGAAGACATATTTCCCCTAAACATTTTAAGCTTATAAAATAAAGTTACATTACGAAGGATGTCTAAGGCAGTCTTTGATAGGTATTTCGAAGGAGCAAGAACATAAAGGCATGACACTTTGTATGTATAAAAAGGCACACTTTGAAACATGTTTAAGGCGCAAACTGTGACAGATGATTGGTTAAAATATGTGCAGAAAAAATATAGAGGAAGAACATTTCAGAAACGTAAGTAACTGCATGAATTGCCTGAAACTGTGATGGTTCCATCTGTGATATTTGATATTGATGTTAAACTCGTTGAAGTTATATATAAAAAAACTGAAACTCCTGTTTTACTGAAAACAAATTACATAATAGGTACATTATGCCTTGCATTGTACGAAAGAAATACTGTGCCCATTCCTATCAGCATGTATGTGCATGTGATAATATGTCAAAAGAATACTGTTCATTATTATATGTATGTATTTTTACAAAAATATAATTGCGCACCTGTTTATGTTGGGGTGAAAATTGAACACTTAAACATTAAGCAATGTGTGAAGCCCATTTCAGGTGTCCCCCGCCGTGACATTGCTGGAAAAGCGGCGTAAAACCTCACTCACTCACTCACTCACTCACTCACTCACTCACTCACTCACTCACTCACTCACTCACTAAGTGGAACATTGTGAAGTCATATTATCTTAAACAAACACATTGCCTTTAATTTGGCAACACCAAAGTATGTTTCTCTCTGTCTAGGAGGGGCGGTCGGGTAGCCTAGTGGTTAAAGCGTTCGCTCGTCAGGCCGAAGACCCGGGTTCGATTCCTGACATGGGTACAATGTGTGAAGCCCATTTCTGGTGTCCCCCGCCGTGATATTGCTGGAATATTGCTAAAAGCGGCGTAAAACCGTACTCACTCACTCACTCTGTCTAGGAATTTTACACGTATTACTATCGAACTGTTAGTACTGACCCGGCTCATTATGAAACTTTATTGTTTCCTCTATCGTACTTATTTGATGCATTCACGATCACGATGCATTTGTACATGTAGAATATCACACCAAAACATTTCGTTCAAAGTCAAACATGTATCATATAACTTCAAACATTTAAGGCTGATCTTACTATTACTTTAAGACGCGTTAATGGCGTTAATGGTTAATGGTACATTCAGTCATACATTCAGTGGCACAAAAACTCCTTGTATATGAAGAAAATGTGTGTGAAAGTGATGATAACTTAGACAAAAAGGTCATCGTTATCTCATTAATGATGTGATGAGAGACCTCGCGAGGAGTGATTGTTGTATGTCGATGCGTCTGTGCAGCTAGAATAGGGAAATCCCCGTCCCAGGTTCCCCGCCGGAATTCCCAGTCAGCTCAAGATAGACAAAGTAAACAAATCAGACTGTGTACGCCTGACGGTGGAGGGAGACGTATTTGTATAGCTACACGAATAAACTATCACAGATGATCAACAATGACCAAGAAAAGACGAAGTAAGTGATTACATGTTCTCCAGATATATGATGTATGTTAGTATATAACAACCTAATACAGTAAAAGACGAGACACAAACGTCAATCAATGATTTCGCTTCGACCTATAGAGTAGAAAAGAATGGTAGGTGTAGCAGTTGTTACGTGCATTGATCTCATTGGTGAATGCTTTGTTTTTGGACGTTGCTAATATATACAACTGTACCCTACAGCGATCGCAGCCGTAGTGATATAACCAAGTTGTTGGTTGGGTCGATATCGTACTTTCGGTTTGTCGGATTGTCCCACTAGGTTACTGTGACATGTTAGGGTATGCTAGGGCTAGTTTACACTTGAAAGAGATCAGATACCTACAGTGTATTGCATGGAGGTTGAGATAGCAAGTGAGTTTTTACAGTGTTCACTAAATACACCATATTTCCACGAGGCGGTAGGGAATATATACGAGCAGTTTTCTTTGGGGAATCCCCGGACAATGGCGGACTTCCCAATGAGCGGGAATAGAAGTGTCACACAAGAAGGATCATAAACCTGTTCTCGTTACATTTGAACGGAATCAGATTACTGCAGTGTAATTGTAATACACATACGTTGAACAAGGGGCACTGCATGAAAAACTATTTTTTAATTTGACACTTCGTAAACATTTGTTACTGGAAGATGGTGTGGAAGATGATATAATACTGTGACATTACTTGGGGGTATTCCACAAATAGTAGAATGGATGAACCTTTCTACACGGACTACTTTCATTAACATCGCCTCCACAGAAATCAGTTTCCGGAACATAAGTCCATGCTGTACCCAAAGCATATACATTACATGGTGTAAATAAACTCCCAGAGTGAGTGAGTGAGTGAGCTTTTAGCAATATTCCAGCAATACCACGGCGAGGGAAACCAGAAATGGGCTTCACATATTGTACCCACGTCGGGAATCGAACCTGGGTCTTCGGCGTGACGAGCGAACGCTTTAACCACTAGGCTACCCGACCGCCCCTAAACTCCCAGAGAAACCATGGGGTGGCTGTATCTCGCACATTTCTGATTTATGCATCATATGCTTCTAAGTTTATTTCACTCTCCTGTGTATATAATAATGTATAAATATTTATAATATAAACACGCATATGTATATTGTGTACTCTCCGAAACCAAAGGAGTAAAAAAGGAGTGGTATTTCATATTGATAAAGTCACCTAAATATTAGTCAGTTGTTATATTGAAGATATTACACGCATTCTAGGTTAGCTAAACTGGTGATTTAGGGCATGAACATTTTCAGATATGTAAATAATACATAATATATAAATAAATTTAAATAAATATGTAATCATGATGATTGTCGTGTTGCAGGAGCAGTGGGTTATATAAGTGTAAAGAATGTTGCAAAGACTTTCAAACCGATCTTGCACTATTCCAACATCTGACTGCGAGAAACAAGCGATGCGGGAACAGTGCTTGCTTTTATTGCGACTACGGTGAGAGCGTTCCCGGTGGCTTGTCAGATCACATCAAGACACGACATTCTGTTTTCGAATGTGCATTTTGTTCTAAGAAATTCTTCTTGAGAACTCATTTTGAGGTACACATGAAACACGAAGAAGGCATAGTGAATTCATGGAGGGATGATCCTTTGCCTGGAATGGACGACACAGAATCATTCAGCGAATTGATAGAACGCCTGAACCCGGATGCAATTGTTTACGAAGAGTGTCAGAGAATTAAGGAAAAGTTGGAATGGTTCATGCACCACAACACATCTTACAAGAAATGCCACATCACCATGGTAAGGTATAGATGGCGCGTTAATTATGATTGTATGATTATACTTTTGTATAGTTTGCATTATGTTTACAATTTTATGATAAGCTGAGCAATTAAACCACCAACTAATAAACCGTGTTTAGACCTTGAGACAACTAAAGTTTGATTGTTTAATGTATTAATGTGAAGAAGGAAAATGTAAATGAGTTTACTTTACACGGCTTCCAGTCACAATAAAGTGACATGACAATCCTTGAAATGTGTTGTCCATGCGGCGAATCGAATCCCAATGAACTCGAAGAGCCAACGCTTTCACAAACGAACTAACCCAGCACCCATTGCATACAGTAAAACAAAAATGTATTACAAATTTACTTTCAAAAGACATTGTTTGTAATTATGAATAAGGTCATAATTAGGAGATAAACATACTGTGTTTTGAATGTAGAGCTAGCCCTGCAGGCACAACGACGTTGTATCAACGTCACATTTCAACGTTGAAAGAACGCCATTGCCTGCTAGGAGATTACTTGTCGATTTAACCGCGCTAAATTCAATTTGGTGAACCGAACGCGACGTTGCGGTTGTTAAATTTAGCGCGGTTAAAACAGCAGGTAACTTGGCTCTACATTTAAAACACAACGTTTTTTTCTCCATTCGAACATGACTAAACAAATCGCGAACTATTTGGTGTTGAGAACTGTGTTGAGTGAAGCGGCGTGGGTGTTTTCCAGTCCAGTGCCGAGAGGAATGTCGATCAGAATGTACGGAATCACCGACAACCGCTTTTGAACAAGATATGGCGCTCTATATACTTTCACAGTTTGTTTACACCGCAACATCCCACCCGAGTTAACGGCAGCCACTGAAAGCTAGCAGCACGGCAACTTTGTAAGCTAAAATGAGATGGACACTCTAAAGAAAACTAAGCAAGCCTTGTAAAGGTTACGTTCGTCACCGCGCGTCACAATAATGACGTCATATCGAATATTGCAGTAACCGCAACTTTACATTTTGTAGCCTACAAAGGTACTTGGTAGAATTGTTATTCAACAATATGTCACGCGCATAGCGTGTTTCGTGCAAATATATAAAATACGAAACGAGCTCCCGTGTAATACCAGAACTATTCACGAGTTGCATTAAATTGGTATTACACGGGAGCTCGTTTCGTATTCACACGGGAGTGAGTTAAGTATTTTATTTATTACTTGCTGTTTAAAACTTTTTCTCAGAATTTCACTGTCGTGTGTAAATATAGGCAGATATCTACGCGATCCACAGCATAATCCAATTGAGTTTAACAAAACAATACTTCAAACACGTCAACAGTTGACACGTATTAATTTAATACAATCCAACGGCCCACCTTAAGGATTCAGGATTCCTTTCCAGAAAGCTATTGTGGTATTAATGCCCATTTATTTTTTATTTATTCGTATTGTCACTTCCAGGCAGGATCAATAGCCAAACAAACTCCATTAAGAAAGGCAGATGTCGACCTGATTCTCTTCTTGCACGACTTCAAAACCATGACGACATTTATAGAAAGCAAAAAGGAGATCATAGAACGAATCAAACGCCATGTCGAAAATCGGGACATGAATTGGGCCCATGGCCTGAGGTTTCAAAAGCGCACACAAAACTCAATACAGTTTGAGCTGAGTGTTAGTGGCAGTAGCACGTCGATGGATGTGGATCTACTACCAGCTGTGCAACTGTTGCGCCGTAACAGTTCTTCTGAGAGGGGTATATTCGTATCATTTATGAAGTTGATCATCAGTTATTTGTGTCTATCCACGAACACGAAATATGTATTAGCTGTCACCTCACATAAAATAACCCTTTCGATACTGAACAAATATATTATGTTGAACATATTTTTACTAAATTAAACACAGATCAGACATTATTAGAAAAGGTTACTTATTTATTAAATTCACTTGTCCTTCACTTTGGTATCATAATTTTATTGTTTAATGATTCATGTGTGTATTAACAACAGTATGATGTGAGCTATTGTGGTTTAGATGAACATCGCATTCAGGTCTTTACTGGTTGATTCTTCATGTGGAATGGAGTATTTGATATAAAAGGTAGTATACTAACCTCAAATCCTTCTCATTTTGCAGATGCATTGTACACAAATATGAAATCCATGTCAGCAAAGGAGAGGAAACATTGTGGGCCGTGCCTGTCTGAGCTGCAGGTCGAGTTTGTGCATAACGTACCAAACACGTTGAAAGACGTCATAAGGATAATCAAATATTGGATCAAGATTGTACGCAAGGTACGTGATTTAATTGGTTCTTCTGTGATTGTTTTTCTTTGATTGCTTTGATTTTTTTCGTTTTTGTTTAACGCCGCACTCATCATATTCCAGCTCTATGAATAAAATAAATAATCGAGTCTCGACCTGACAATCCAGTGTTTGACATCATGAGCATCAATCCACGCAGTTGGGATACGATGACACGTATAAACCAAGTCAGCCAGTCTGACCACCCAATCCCGTTAGTCGCCTTTTACGACAAGCATGCCATTGGGCTGCTGAAGATAATTTCTTACCCCCTCCCACATTAAGCTGACACGCCGTGATATAACTGGAATACTGTTAAAAGCGGCGTTAAACCCAACTCACTCACTCACTCACTCATTTCTTGCCCGGAATATTAACTGGACGTTATGTGTACGTTTGTTGTGGACCTGTGAAGATCCGGGGTAGAATAGGTCTTCAGCAACCCATGCTTGCCGTATAAGGCGACTATGCTTATCCTAAGATGCGACTGTGTTGTGTTGTTCCTCGTCTCAACTGGATTCTTCTAAGATGCTAAAAACAACTAACGTTAGTCATTGCGCTTCGACATATGTGAACACAAATCATGTCACAGCATGTCGTCCTGAAGAGTCAATCATAATCAAAAGGTATTTTCACTCTGAAAACGCTATGGTTGGGGCCTTAACTAACGTTGTCGCAAACAGAGAGGCCTTTGGCACAGACTCAGCTAAGACATGGAGCCTCACACCCGAAGCCAATGTCTGGTTATTACACGCGCGCCCACGGAACAACAGCCACATGTAAATGATGTTTTGATTTTTAGGATGAGAGGTGTACAACAGTCCGGTGTTACTTCTGTGAGTTAGTGGTCATTGACTATTGGATGAAAAACGACTCACCTGACGACCCCGAGATCGACATTGATGACTACGTTATACAAGTCTTATACCGCCTCTGTTTCTGTCAGAGTCTTCGGATCATTTGGCCTGAAACTTACGACTTCCTCAAATACAGAAGTGAAGAGTAAGTACAGATAGCAACAAGATGCCGATTTCATGGAATATGTTTTGACACAATGACGAATAATGCATTAATATATACGTTCAAAACCTGCAGATTAAAACCACACTAGGTTTATATATAATTAGCTGGACAGCGGGCATGCTCTATCACAATTCAACGACGTCATTATATTTTGTGTGGCGAACTTAAATAGTGATGAGCTACGAGGTATTAATGCTTTTTACCCATATGAATGAATGAATGAATGAATGAATGAATGAATGACGTATGTCTTTTAAGGGAGACTATGAATTTGAATATGAATAAAAACATATGAACCGTCAACCCAACTGAGAACCTTCATTCAAGTAAACCTTTCTTCTGTTGACTACATGTAAAGTAAAGTTTCATGAGTCAACAATTCCTGACGTCATAAACAGTAGACAACGTCATTCTAAGCAACGCCGAAATGTGACTTCATATTGTTTCAACAGATCCAGCAGGACTGACAACTGCACACACATAAAAGTTGACACATTTGACCTACCTAAAATAATATTTAGTTTCTATACGCGCTATTCATGATGACATTGAACATGATATTAACGTTTCATTCATCTGCATATACACATTATCGGTATACTATATACTATATACGTTCGCCTCATAACATCTTGGTCATCCATATCAGATAAAGTAAAGTCCTTACGCTGTTTCTTTTTTTCAGAGCCGAGCCTATAGTTCTGGATCCTGCAAATCCCTTTGTGAATGTTGCGCCCAACATGAAGGATGCTTTACGAGTGAGTCAGTGCGCCATTGAGCTGTTTGAAAGATATGGAACTGTCAAACCTAAACACTTGTCTTCTAGACAATTGACATACCGAAGTCCAGCCTATATCTGCCCTTCTGTGACCTTACAACGACCTGCTGCCGTGGCGATAGACATGTGGGATTCCTGCCCTGATGATGTTTCTACAGGTACTGGGGTCATGTCATCGGTGAATGCCCAAATGCATTCGAGCAACCCTAGCTCGAAAAGACCAGCAAAATCCCTCTTGTCTTCTAGACAATTGGCATACCGAAGTCCAGCCTATATCTGCCCTTCTGTGACCTTACAACGACCTGCTGCCGTGGCGATAGACATGTGGGATTCCTGCCCTGATGATGTTTCTACAGGTACTGGGGTCATGTCATCGGTGAATGCCCAAATGCATTCGAGCAACCCTAGCTCGAAAAGACCAGCAAAATCCCTCTTGTCTTCTAGACAATTGGCATACCGAAGTCCAGCCTATATCCGCCCTTCTGTGACCTTACAACGACCTGCTGCCGTGGCGATAGACATGTGGGATTCCTGCCCTGATGATGTTTCTACAGGTACTGGGGTCGTGTCATCGGTGAATGCCCAAATGCATTCGAGCAACCCTAACTCGAAAAGACCAGCAAAATCCCTCTTGTCTTCTAGACAATTGGCATACCGAAGTCCAGCCTATATCTGCCCTTCTGTGACCTTACAACGACCTGCTGCCGTGGCGATAGACATGTGGGATTCCTGCCCTGATGATGTTTCTACAGGTACTGGGGTCATGTCATCGGTGAATGCCCAAATGCATTCGAGCAACCCTAACTCGAAAAGACCAGCAAAATCCCTCTTGTCTTCTAGACAATTGGCATACCGAAGTCCAGCCTATATCTGCCCTTCTGTGACCTTACAACGACCTGCTGCCGTGGCGATAGACATATGGGATTCCTGCCCTGATGATGTTTCTACAGGTACTGGGGTCGTGTCATCGGTGAATGCCCAAATGCATTCGAGCAACCCTAGCTCGAAAAGACCAGCAAAATCCCTCTGTGTCTGGAGATGCAAGTTGCTGCTGGGGTTGCTGCTGGTGTCCCTGCTGGTACTAGTTTTAGGAATCATACTATGGAGTGTGAGATCCTAAATTCCATCGGTCAAAGATGAAGAAAAGGACCACAGATGTCAACTTTTAATCAAAGATGAAGAAAGGGACCACAGATGTTAACTTTCAATCAAAGATGAAGAAGGGTCCATAGATGTTAACTTTCAATCAAAGATGAAGAAAGGGACCACAGATGTTAACTTTCAGTCAAAGATGAAGAAAGGGACCACAGATGTTAACCCTCAATCAAAGATGAAGAAAGGGTCCACAGAGGTTAACTTTCAGTCAAAGATGAAGAAAGGGACCACAGATGTTAACTTTCAGTCAAAGATGAAGAAAGGGACCACAGATTGTAACTTTCAGTCAAAGATGAAGAAAGGGACCACATATGTTAACTTTAAATCAAAGATGAAGAAAGGGACCACAGATGTTAACTTTCAATCAATGATGAAGAAAGGGACCACAGATGTTAACTTTCAATCAAAGATGAAGAAAGGGTCCACAGATGTTAACTTTCAGTCAAAGATGAAGAAAGGGACCACAGATTGTAACTTTCAATCAAAGATGAAGAAAGGGACCACATATGTTAACTTTCAGTCAAAGATGAAGAAAGGGACCACAGATGTTAACTTTAAATCAAAGATGAAGAAAGGGACCACAGATGTTAACTTTCAATCAAAGATGAAGAAAGGGTCCACATATGTGAACTTTCAATCAAAGATGAAGAAAGGGACCACAGATGTTAACTTTCAATCAAAGATGAAGAAAGGGACACAGATGTTAACTCTCAGTCAAAGATGAAGAAAGGGATCACAGATGTTAACTTTCAGTCAAAGATGAAGAAAGGGACCACAGATTGTAACTTTCAATCAAAGATAAAGAAAGGGACTACATATGTTAACTTTCAGTCAAAGATGAAGAAAGGGACCACATATGTTAACTTTAAATCAAAGATGAAGAAAGGGACCACAGATGTTAACTTTCATTCAAAGATGAAGAAAGGGTCCACAGATGTTAACTTTCAATCAAAGATGAAGAAAGGGACCACAGATGTTAACTTTCAATCAAAGATGAAGAAAAGGACCACATATGTTAACTCTCAGTCAAAGATGAAGAAAGGGTCCACATATGTGAACTTTCAATCAAAGATGAAGAAAGGGACCACAGATGTTAACTTTCAATCAAAGATGAAGAAAGGGACACAGATGTTAACTCTCAGTCAAAGATGAAGAAAAGGATCACAGATGTTAACTTTCAGTCAAAGATAATGAAAGGGACCACAGATTGTAACTTTCAATCAAAGATGAAGAAAGGGACCACATATGTTAACTTTCAGTCAAAGATGAAGAAAGGGACCACATATGTTAACTTTAAATCAAAGATGAAGAAAGGGACCACAGATGTTAACTTTCAATCAAAGATGAAGAAAGGGTCCACAGATGTTAACTTTCAATCAAAGATGAAGAAAGGGACCACAGATGTTAACTTTCAATCAAAGATGAAGAAAGGGTCCACATATGTGAACTTTCAATCAAAGATGAAGAAAGGGACCACAGATGTTAACTTTCAATCAAAGATGAAGAAAGGGACACAGATGTTAACTCTCAGTCAAAGATGAAGAAAGGGATCACAGATGTTAACTTTCAGTCAAAGATGAAGAAAGGGACCACAGATTGTAACTTTCAATCAAAGATAAAGAAAGGGACCACATATGTTAACTTTCAGTCAAAGATGAAGAAAGGGACACAGATGTTAACTTTCAATCAAAGATGAAGAAAGGGACCACAGATGTTAACTTTCATTCAAAGATGAAGAAAGGGTCCACAGATGTTAACTTTCAATCAAAGATGAAGAAAGGGACCACAGATGTTAACTTTCAATCAAAGATGAAGAAAAGGACCACATATGTTAACTCTCAGTCAAAGATGAAGAAAGGGTCCACATATGTGAACTTTCAATCAAAGATGAAGAAAGGGACCACAGATGTTAACTTTCAATCAAAGATGAAGAAAGGGACACAGATGTTAACTCTCAGTCAAAGATGAAGAAAGGGTCCACATATGTGAACTTTCAATCAAAGATGAAGAAAGGGACCACAGATGTTAACTTTCAATCAAAGATGAAGAAAGGGACACAGATGTTAACTCTCAGTCAAAGATGAAGAAAGGGATCACAGATGTTAACTTTCAGTCAAAGATAATGAAAGGGACACAGATGTTAACTCTCAGTCAAAGATGAAGAAAGGGATCACAGATGTTAACTTTCAGTCAAAGATGAAGAAAGGGACCACATATGTTAACTTTCAATCAAAGATGAAGAAAGGGACCACAGATGTTAACTTTCAGTCAAAGATGAAGAAAGGGACCACAGATGTTAACTTTCAGGCAAAGATGAAGAAAGGGACCACTGATGTTAACTTTCAATCAAAGATGAAGAAAGGGACCACATATGTTAACTTTCAATCAAAGATGAAGAAAGGGCCCACAGATGTTAACTTTCAATCGCAGGATTGGAGCAAACTTCCGGACATCGCTATCAAAGTGATGTTAATTCAGAACTTGAGTGGTTACTTAGTATATTGCAAAGTTATATTTTGCGATAGTGACACAGACATGTCATAAACATTAAATTGATTTGCATTACTGATCTCTATACATGTTATTCGCCATGACTGATTAACAACTCCATCTTATTGCTCAACAGAGCAACGTTCTACATGAAATATATCACTCATATATATATACACACACACACACACACACACACACACACACATATATATATATATATATATATATATATATATATATATATATATATATAGTTAGCGTTTATGTTGATGTTGATATTGTATTGATGTTGTGTTGATGTTGATGTTGTATTGATGCCGGTTTTAACAATACTTCAGTCATGTCACGGAGTATCAGCGTAATATCGCCCATGGGAGGCAGCTCGTTGAAAGTTACAACTTGGTCATTCCTACAAGAACTAGTACAACGGCACTGTTTGAAAAGACAATCTGATATTTGAGTTGGAGGATCCTGTAACGGCTAAGGGTAGCTACTCTGCAAACCTGACGTAACCATGAAGTGCATCATTCCAAGTAAAAAGTGTAACAAGAACCCACATTCATATACGTACTGCAAAATGCATAATCAGGTTTATATCTACTATGTAATATCACTAACCAACAAACATCAATTGGGACCAAAACCTTGGGATAAAATTTTAGTTAGAGACCAAACTGTACTTGTATCAATAAACAGTGTTGGCATGTTTTTGCTTCCTTTCTTAAGTGTGAAATATAAATTCTAACATAGTGAGGGTTCAAAAAGCACGAGTTGGGCTTTACAACATTAATTCAGTGAAAATAGCGTGTGTCAGATTAACTCGGAAAAAAACATCAAGTGATCCAGGTCTTTGACATTTACATCTTTGGTCCCATCTCAAGAGGTTGAAGATGTCTGGATGAGCCGCTTACGCCAATGTGGATTTCAGTTGTCAGTTTATGAATTATAAATTATGTTGTGGAGGTCCAAACTCGTGGAATCAAAATGGAAGCACTACACCAACGAGGAACGTCGTACCAATACTAACCCCGACAGCTGGCAGTATAGGTTTCACACAACCAAATGTTTTCCCTCAGACTTCCACAGTAACGTAATATTTTATAAAAAAATAATTAAGAATTCAACAGCTATGACCAGTACGTGTGTGCACAGTTCAGCAGCAATAAACACACAAAAAACGGCTAGCATAGCCAACTCCTTTTCCGAGTACAGGAAGCTTATATTAACACACAACCCCAGTTCCGCACCAAATGTAACCTACTTGCACATATCTATGATCTGTGGTCACAATCAGCATAAGTCATCATGTTAAAAAGACTTTACTTAATATAAAACAAAACATGGTCTCTTTTAATTACTGGATACATGTACATTTACACGACATAAACATCTTACACAATATCATCCAATCACAGACTGCAGATCCTGGAGGCTCCCTGCGAAAACGGTAAGTCACAACTGGTTCTGATTTGGTGTAGTGGAACCTGTAGGCTCAATAACATTTCCGGAAAGTGCCACGCTATCTTCTTCAAACACCTGTCCGGAGAAAGCAGTCCGTAGTTGAAGCTGTGGGTCACCAGGATGGCCTTTGGTCACCGTCGTGATAACTCGAGTGATAAAAAGCATAGGGACCTGGATCGCAGGCTCTCTGACCTGACAACTCTGCAGACCGCAAAACCCGACGAATCCCAACAACCTCGACTCTGTGAGCCATCTGATGTTTTGTTTGCACTCAGTAATATTCCAGCTATGTGATAATATGTCCAAAGACTACTGTTCATTATTATTCATTCATTGTATGTACTTTTACAAAAATATAATTGCGCACCTGTTTACGTTGTGTTGAAAATTTAACACTTAAACATTAAGCAATGTGTGAAGCCCCTTTCAAATGTCCCCCGCCGTGACATTGCTGGAAAAGCGGTGTAAAACCATACTCACACACTCTCTCACTCTATGCTGAAATCTTCAATCTTAAATAAACACATTGCCTTTAATTTGGCAACACCAAGTCATGTTTCTCTCTGTCTAGGAATTTTACACGTATTACTGTTAGTACTGACCCGGCTCATTATGAAACATTATTGTTTCCTCTATCGTACTTATTTGATGCATTCACGATCACGATGCATTTGTACATGTAACATTCAGAAATGTTCATTAATATATCACACCAAAACATTTCGTTCAATTCAAACATGTATTTTATCGAAAATAACTTCAAACATTTAAGGCTGATCTTACTATTACGTTCAGACGCGTTAATGGCGTGAATGGTTAATGGTACATTCAGTCGTACATTCAGTCGCACAAAAACGCCTTGTATATGTAGAAAATGTGTGTGAAAGTGATAATAACTTAGACAAAAAGGTCGCCGTTATCTCATTAATGATGTGATGAGAGACCTCGCGAGGAGTCACGGTTGTATGTCGATGCGTCTGTGCAGCTAGAATAGGTAAATCCCCGTCCCAGGTTCCCCGCCGGAATTCCCAGTCAGCTCAAGATAGACAAAGTAAACAAATCAGACTGTGTACGCCTGACGGTGGAGGGAGACGTATTTGTATAGCTACACGAATAAACTATCACAGATGATCAACAATGACCAAGAAAAAGACGAAGTAAGTGATTACATGTTCTCCACATCTATGATGTATGTTAGTATATAACAACCTAATACAGTATAAGACGAGACACAAACGTCAATCAATGATTTCGCTTCGACCTATAGAGTAGGAAAGGATGGTAGGTGTAGCAGTTGTTACGTGCATTGATCTCATTGGTGAATGCAATGTATATGGACGTTGTTAGTATATCAACTGTAGCTTACAGCGATCGCAGCCGTAGTGTTATTACCAAGTTGTTGGTTGGGTCGATATCGTACTTTCGGTTTGTCGGATTGTCCCACTAGGTTACTGTGACATGTTAGGGTATGCTAGGGCTAGTTTACACTTGAAAGAGATCAGATACCTACAGTGTATTGCATGGAGGTTGAGATAGCAAGTGAGTTTTTACAGTGTTCACTAAATACACTATATTTCCACGAGGCGGTAGGGAATATATACGAGCAGTTTTCTTTGGGGAATCCCCGGACAATGGCGGACTTACCAATGAGCGGGAATAGAAGTGTCACACAAGAAGGATCATAAACTTGTTCTCGTTACACTTGAACGGAATCAGATAACTGCAGTTTAATGGCAATACACATACGTTGAACAAGGGGCACTGCATGAAAAACTATTTTTTAATTTGACACTTCATAAACATTTGTTACTGGAAGATGATGTGGAAGATGATATAATACTGTGACATTACTTGGGGGTATTACACAAATAGTAGAATGGATGAACATTTCTACACGGACTATTTTCATTAACATCGCCTCCACAGAAATCAGTTTCCGGAACATAAGTCCATGCTGTACCTAAAGCATATACATTACAGTGTGTAAATAAACTCCCAGAGTGAGTGAGTGAGTGAGCTTTTAGCAATATTCCAGCAATACCACGGCGAGGGAAACCAGAAATGGGCTTCACATATTGTACCCACGTCGGGAATCGAACCTTGGTCTTCGGCGTGACGAGCGAACGCTTTAACCACTAGGCTACCCGATCGCCCATAAAATCCCAGAGAAACCATGGGGTGGCTGTATCTCGCACATTTCTGATTCATGCATCATATGCTTCTAAGTTTCTTTCACTCTCCTGTGTATATAATAATGTATAAATATTTATAATATAAACACGCTTATGTATATTGTGTAATCTCCCAAACCAAAGGAGTAAAAAAGGAGTGGTATTTCATATTGATATAGTCACCTAAATATTAGTCAGTTGTTATATTGAAGATAATACACGCATTCTGAGTTAGCTAAACTGGTGATTGATGGCATGAACATTTTCATGTAAATCATATATCATATATAAATAAATATATGTAATCACGATGATTGGCGTTTTTCAGGAGCAGTGGGTTATATAAGTGTAAAGAATGTTGCAAAGATTTTCAAACCGATCTTGCATTATTCCAACATCTGACTTCGAGAAGCAAGCGATGCGGGAACAGTGCTTGCTTTTATTGCGACTACGGTGAGAGCGTTCCCGGTGGCTTGTCAGATCACATCAAGACACGACATTCTGTTTTCGAATGTGCATTTTGTTCTAAGAAATTCTTCTTGAGAACTCATTTTGAGGTACACATGAAACACGAAGAAGGCATAGTGAATTCATGGAGGGATGATCCTTTGCCTGGAATGGACGACACAGAATCATTCAGCGAATTGATAGAACGCCTGAATCCGGATGCAATTGTTTACGAAGAGTGTCAAAGAATTAAGGAAAAGTTGGAATGGTTCATGCACCACAACACATCTTACAAGAAATGCCACATCACCATGGTAAGGTAAAGATGGCGCGTTGATTATGATTATACTTTTGTATAGTTTGCATTATGTTTACAATGTTATGATAAGCTGAGCAATTGAACCACCAACTAATAAACCGTGTTTATACCTTGAGACAACTAAAGTTTGATTGTTTAATGTATAAATGTGAAGAAGGAAAATGTAAATGGGTTTTACTTTACTCGGCTTCCAGTCACAATAAAGTGCCATGAAAATCCTTCAAACGTGTTGTCCATGCGGAGAATCGAACCCAAGTCATGAACTCGAAGAGCCAACGCTTTAACAAACTAACTACCCCACCCCTTGCATACAGTAAAACAACAATGTATTACAAATATACTTAAGTTTCCAAAGATGTTGTTTGTAATTATGAATAAAGTCATACTTAGGAGATAAAAGCACTATGTTTTGAATGTAGCGCTAGTCCTGCAGGCACATTTCAACGCTGAAACTGCGCCATGTGCCTGCTTGGAGATTACCTGTAGATTTAACCGCGCTAAATTAAATTTGGTAAACCGAACGCGCTTTTAGAAGAACAGGTAACCTAGCTCTACATTAAAAACACAATTTACGGAATCACCGACAACAGCCTTAAAACAAAATATGGCGTTCTGTATGCTCAAGCAGTTTGTTAACACCGTAATACCTCACTCGAACTTACGACAGGCACTGAAAGCATGTAGCACGGCAACTTCGTAAAGTAACGTGGGCACCCCTAAAGAAAACTAAGCAAGCCTTGTAAAGGTTACGTTCTGCACCGCACGTCACTATAATGATGTCATATCAGTCATCGTGACGCAAAATATATGACGTCACAGAACAAGCGTCAAATAGCTAGTTTTCCGTTGTCCTCAAAACTTGAAATACATTCTGTTTGTAAGTTTTCGAGTTTTCCGATAACCTAACATCATTCGAATATTGCAGTAACCGCAATATTTCAATATTTTGACGTTTCCCTTACTTTAATCGTAACCTTTTGCAAATTAACACAATTTGCCATACAAATATGTGATAAATCATGTATAAAAACAACCGAAAACATGGAAAATGTACTTTCAAGTAGCTATTGAGTCGCTGAAATGTGAAGCGAAAATGTCAAAAACTAAAATGGAAATGTCAAAAACCAAAACGAAAAGGTCAAAAACTAAAATGAAACCACAGAAAACTATTTCCACCGCGGTGATAATATTCCCAGCGCGGTGATAATATTTGCAAAAGGTAACGATAAATGTAAGTGAAATATCAAAATATTGAAAAACAGACTCCGTGTCCCTTATGGGCCACCGTATATATGTACCTTCAATGAGTTTGGAGCTTAGTCAGTTTTGTTACAATTATACAAAATCTATTTCACAAAGAAAAATATATTTATGTTTGTAGATGTGTAGCCATACAGAAATATTAAGCTTTAGAGTTTCTAGTATTCAATGCTGTCTCAAACATCACTATTGACTCATAATACTAATTTATTACAAATTGTCAATCAATGTCAAAGAGATATCTTGCTATTGAGGTATTAATGCACATCTACCGTAAACTACGGTTATAACGGACTCAAAGAGACCACTTATTTGAGGTCGTTATAACCGTAGTTCGCATATATACAGCATATGTACAGCAAATGGCCGGGACCCAAAAAATAAGCTTGTTATATCCGCCAGTTCGTTGTGAGCGTGTTCGTTATAAACGTAGTTTACTGTATTTTTTATTTATTTGTATTGTCATTTCCAGGCAGGATCAATAGCCAAACAAACTCCATTAACAAAGGCAGATGTCGACCTGATTCTCTTCTTGCATGAGTACAAAACCATGACGACATTTATAGAAAGCAAAGAAGAGATCATAGAACGAATCAAACGCCATGTCGAAAATCGGGACATGAATTGGGCCCATGGGCTGAGGTTTCAAAAGCGCACACCAAACTCAATACAGTTTGAGCTGAGTGTTAGTGGCAGTTGCACGTCGATGGATGTGGATCTACTACCAGCTGTGCAACTGTTGCGCCGTAACAGTTCTTCTGAGAGGGGTATATTCGTATCATTTATGAAGTTGATCATCAGTTATTTGTGTCTATCCACGAACACGAAATATATATTAGCTTTCACCATATAATTATGTTGAACTTATTGTTACTAAATTAAACACAGATCAGACATTACTAGCAAAGGGTACTAATTTATTAAATTCACATGTCCGGCACTTTCATATCATAATTTCATTGTTTAATGATACATGTGTGTATAAACAACAGTATGATGTGAGCTATTGTGGTTAAGATGAACATCGCATTCACGTTTGTACTGATTGATTCTTCCTGTTGAATGGAGTATTTGATACAAACGGTAGTATACTAATCTCAAACCTTTTTCTTTTTGCAGATGCATTGTACACAAATATGAAGTCCATGTCAGCAAAGGAGAGGAAACATTGTGGGCCGTGCCTGTCTGAGCTGCAGGTCGAGTTTGTGCAGAACGTACCAGACGCGTTGAAAGACGTCATCCGGATAGTCAAATATTGGATCAAAATTATACGCAAGGTACGTGATATAATTGGTTCTTCTGTGATTGTTTAACTTTGATTGCTTTGATTTTTTCTTTGTTGTTTAACGCCGCACCATGAGCATCAATCCACGCAGTTGGGATACGATGACACGTATAAACCAAGTCAGCCAGCCTGACCACCCGACCCCGTTAGTCGCCTCTTACGATAAGCATGGGCTGCTGATTATCATTTCTTACCCGGAATATCAACTGGACGTTATGTGTACGTTTGTTGTGGACCCGTGAAGATCCGGGGTAGAATAGGTCTTCAGCAACCAATGCTTGCCGTATAAGGCGACTATGCTTATCCTAAGATGCGACTGTGTTGTGTTGTTCCTCGTCTCAACTGGATTCTTCTAAGATGCTAAAAACAACTAACGTTAGTCATTGCGCTTCGACATATGTGAACACAAATCATGTCACAGCATGTCGTCCTGAAGAGTCAATCATAATCAAAAGGTATGGGCGATATATTCACTCTGGAAACGCTATGGTCGGGGCCTTAACTAACGGTGTCGCAAACAGAGAGGCCTTTGGTACAGACTCAGCTAAGACATGGAGCCTCACACCCGAAGCCAATGTCTGGTTATTACACGCGCGCCCACGGAACAACAGCCACATGTAAATTATGTTTTGATTTTTAGGATGAGAGGTGTAAAACAGTCCGGTGTTACTTCTGTGAGTTAGTGGTCATTGACTATTGGATGAAAAACAACTCACCTGACGACCACGAGATCGACATTGATGACTACGTCATACAAGTCTTATACCGCCTCTGTTTCTGTCAGAGTCTTCGGATCATTTGGCCTGAAACTTACGACTTCCTCAAATACAGAAGTGAAGAGTAAGTACAGAAATGACGATTTCATGCAATATGTTTTGACACGATGACGAATAATGCATTAATATCTACGTTCCAAACCTGCAGATTTAAACCACAGTTGGTTTCCATTTCATTAGCTGGACAGCGGGGGCATGCTATATCACAATTCAACGACGTCATTTTATTTCGTGTGGCAAACTTAAATATTTACGAGCTACGAGGTATGAGTTAATGCTTTTTTACCCCTATGAATGAATGAATGAATGAATGAATGAATGTTCGAACGAACGAACGAACGAATATTATTAATATTTAGCTTCTGGACGCTCTATTCATGATGACATTGAACATGACATTAACGTTTCATTCATCTGCGTATACACATTATCGGAATACTATATACGCTTTTATGTTCGCTTAATAACAGCATGGTCATCCATATCAGATAAAGTAAAGTCCTTATGCTGAAAAAGTAATTTTGTTTCTTTATTTCAGAGCCGAGCCTATAGTACTGGATCCTGCAAATCCCTTTGTGAATGTTGCGCCCAACATGAAGGATGCTTTACGAGTGAGTCAGTGCGCCATTGAGCTGTTTGAAAGATATGGCACTGTCAAACCTAAACACTTGTCTTCTAGACAATTGGCATACCGAAATCCAGCCTATATCTGCCCTTCTGTGGCCTTACAACTACCTGCTGCCGTGGCGATAGACATGGGGGATTCCTTTCCTGATGATGTTTCTACAGGTACTGGGGTCATGTCATCGGTGAATGCCCAAATGCATTCGAGCAACCCTAGTTCGAAAAGACCAGCAAAATCCCTCTGTGTCTGGAGATGCAAGTTGCTGCTGGGGTTGCTGCTGGTACTAGCTGTTTTAGGAGTCATAATATGGAGAGTGAGTTCATAAATTCCATCGGTCAAAGATGAAGAAAGGGACCACAGATGTTAACTTTCAATCAAAGGATTGGTGCCAACTTCCGGACATATATATCAATGTGATGTTAATTCAGAACCGGAGTTGTTACTTAGTATATTGCAAAGTTATATTTTGCGATAGTGACACAGGCATGTCATAAACATTAAATTGATTTGCATAACTGATCTTTATACATGTTATCCGACATGACTGATTAACAACCCTTTCTTATTGTTTAACAGAGCAACGTTCTGCATGAAATATATCACTATTTTTATATATATATATATAGAGAGAGAGAGAGAGAGATAGAGAGAGAGAGAGAGAGAGTGAGTGAGTGAGTTTGGTTTAACGCCGCTTTGAACAGTATTCCAGTTATATCGCGGCGTGTCAGCTTAATGTGGGAGGAAAGCCCGAAGTGATGCAGGTCTCAGACGTTTACCACTTCGGTGAAACCCACAAGCACGGGTATGGTGCTGACAAACCTAGAAACATAATCAGGGCGAACCGGGATTCGAACCCACAATCATAGGTTTCTGGCGTGCCCAAGGGACGCAACTCTGCACAGCGAATCGCGGCGCCTTAGACGACTAGGCCACCCGTGCCCCCGAGAGAGAGAGAGAGTATACATAGTTAGCGTTTATGTTGATGTTGTATTGATGTTGATGTTGTGTTGATGTTGATGTTGTGTTGATGTTGATGTTGATGTTGATGTTGTATTGATGCCGGTTTTAACAATACTTCAGTCATGTCAAGGAGTATCCGCTTAAACTGGCCCACGGGCCGGGAGGCAGCTCGTTGAAAGTTAAAACTTGGTCATTCCTACAAGAACTAGAACAACGGCATTGTTTGAACAATCTGATATTTGAGTTGGAGGATCCTGCAACGGCTAAGGGTAGCTACTCTGCAAACCTGACGTGACCATGAAGTGCATCAATCCAAGTAAAAAGTGTACGTACTGCAAAATGCATAATCAAGTTTATATCTACTATGAAATATCACTAACCAACATCAATTGGGAGCAAAACCTTGGGATAAAAGTTAGCTTGGGACCAAACTGTACTTGACTCAATAAACAGTACTACTAGTGTTGGCATGTTTTGCTTCATTTTTTAAGTGTGAAATATAAATTCTAACATAGGGCCAGTTCAAAAAGCATGAGGTGGGCTTTAGGAAGTACTGAGTACAGGAAGCTAAACATACAACCCCCAGTTCCGCACCTAATGTAACCTACGTGAACATATTTGTGGTCACATTCAGCATAAATCATCATGTTAAAAAAGACTTTACTAAAAATAGAAAAAAACATGGTCTCTTTTAATTACTGGATGGATGTACATTTACGAGACATAAACATCTTACACAATATCATCCAATCACAGACTGCAGATTCTGGAGGCTCCCTGCGAAAACGGCACAGTCACAACTGGTTCAGATTTGGTGTAGTGGAACCTGTAGGGTCAATAACATTTCCGAAAAGTGCCACGCTGTCTTCTTCAAACACCTGTCCGGAGAAAGCAGTCCGTAGTTGAAGCTGTGGGTCACCAGGATGGCCTTTGGTCACCGTCGTGATAACTCGAGTGATAATAAACATAGGGACCTGGATCGCAGGCTCTCTGACCTGACAACTCTGCAGACCGCAAAACCCGACGAATCCCAACAACCTCGACTCTGTCAGCCACCTGATGTTTTGTTTGCACTCATCAATATTCCAGCTATATGACGGCGGTCTGTAAATAGTCTGGACCAGACAACCCAGTGATTGACATCATGAGCATCGATCCCCGCAATTGGGATGCATGGGATACGATGACATGCATCAACCAAGTCAAAGAACCCTACCACCCGATCCCGTTAGTCACCTCTTACGTCAAGCATAGTCGCCTTTTACGGCAAGCATGGGTTGCTAAAGACCATTTCTACCCATGGTAACCAGTGACGTCACAATGGTCTGCAAGGCATTGTGATGTAATTTCATTGCAAGCGGTATCTCATCCAAGCGATATCTCCTGTGGGAGCCAGTTTTGATGATAAATCGCATGTCAAACAGATATACCTGATATCATTTATTTATACATTTGCTAGATTTGTTCAATTATTCAACAGTGGCAGTATATAAATATGTCTCGCCGAACTGTCGAATTAACTTGAGTGCTCAACCCGTGACCAGAACCGAATTGTCCAGTCACAAAATTACCTCAAGTTTAGATTTTAGACTCTTCAAGCCGACACCGTTTTGTCATGCCCAATTAATTCCTCATAATGTTCTCAACTTTCTCATGAGAGAAGCCAACTTTATTGGCTATGTGGCGAGTCGGCGATCATCTATTATGATATGTATGTTTTCAAAAGTGTCCTTAGAGTTGGCAGTTGGAGGACTCCCTGATCTTGGATCACCTTCGAGACTCAGTCGTCCCCTCTTCTTGAACTCCACTGCCCACTTCGAGACTCTCTCGTCCCCTCCTCTTGAACTCCACTGTCCACTTCGAGACTCTCTCGTCCTCTCCTCTTGAACTCCACTGCCCACTTCGAGACTCTCTAGTCCCCTCCTCTTGAACTCCATTGCCCACTTCGACACTCTCTCGTCCTCTCCTCTTGAACTCCACTGCCCACTTAGAGACTCTCTCGGCCTCTCCTCTTGAACTCCACTGCCCACTTCGAGACTCTCTCGTCCTCTCCTCTTGAACTCCACTGCCCACTTCGAGACTCTCTCGTCCCCTCCTCTTGAACTCCACTGCCCACTTCGAGACTCTCTCGTCCTCTCCTCTTGAACTCCACTGCCCACTTCGAGACTCTCTCGTCCCCTCCTCTTGAACTCCACTGCCCACTTCGAGACTCAGTCGCTCTCTCCTTTTGAACTCCACTGCCCACTTCGAGACTCTCTCGCCCGCTCCTCTTGAACTCCACTACCCACTTCACGACTCTCTCGTCCTCTCCTCTTGAACCCCACTGCCCACCTCTCAACAGTAACAAAGGCAGGAGAATAATCCCCTTGCATTGCCACAATGACCATCACGATTGGATATGTCTGATGACAGCACGCTAACAGAGAATACCTAGACAGGTTGAAGCCTGCAGGAATATTCTTCCAGGTTGTGTATTTGCTTCAAATACGGCCCATAAGCATGCAATTAACACATTCAGACTGTTTACTAGTAAGGATCAGTAACTCTCAGCCGCAAGGATATTTCCGGTAACTATATATTTATTCTGGTTGTGGTAATTAGTATTATACGAGTTTATCATCTGGATGGCCTTTGGTCTCCGTCGTGTTCATCCGAGTGAGATAAGGCATAGGGACTAGAAGGACTAGAAGTGAATGGCTAAGTCACTAATGATTCACTGATCGCCGTTTAATGTGTGTATTACAAAACTTTAAGTAAAGTATATGTAACATAATCCTTCCTTCTAACTATAACGGTGTTTTCAGCCAGTGCAAACTCCACCCCAATGAAGTCAGCGAGGTGTATAGTGAGCAACAAGGAAGTAGATAACACAGTTTCAACCCACTCGCCCTGTAGCGCTAAAGAGCCTGATTCACTAAACTAGGTCGAACATATATTTATGTATAGGCTGGCTTTTTCAAGGTAAAACTATGTTGTGACCGTAGTCAATAGGAACACAATTACATGTTCCTAACGTTATGGTTAGGTACCAAGTAAAGTAAGTCTATGCGACCTTTAAAACACGCGGTCACATACATACACACACATACACACACATACACGCACAAACACGCACGCACGCACGCACGCACACACACACACACACACACGAACGCGCACGCGCATGCACACACACACACACACACACACACACGCACGCACACATACAAACAGGCACACACATACACACGCACACACACACAGACACACCGGCACACAGACACGCGCTATGAGTGTGTAATTGCAAGGGCCATTCACATGGCGTTTAATTAGTTTAATTAGAAATGACACAAGTCAGCTACCAAAGCTAGACCACCATTTGCCGGACTTTCATTTTTGGTGGAAGCTTCGGTGGCTGAGTTGGTTTGATCGCTGACGTTGTGTGCTGGAGAGTAAGTGTCGATTCGAATCCGGATGGGACTCAACCCAAATAAGTACTGGAATCTGTACTTTACAAAGAAAGTGTTATCCCAAATATGACATGTGTTATAATGAATGATGTATATATAATCGTATGATGACAGCTAGTTGTATTTGTCACAGGAACACTACTTGTTTCACAGTGTCTTTAGAATTAGACATGTAGCCTTGCTGTCTTCATTGACCATCTCTCACAGAACGCATGCTGTACTGGGACCTGCGTGCTACTGGACAACAACGGAGCCTATGGACGAGGTCGATCTCAAGTGTGTTTCAACAGAATGAATGAGATTTGAGTAAGATGTAGTTGTAGTTTAGTGTCATTTATAGCTCAAATGGATAGAATTATTATTAAACCGCCCGCTTGTTATAACAAAAATGAGCGGGACACTGTAACTTGATAATGCCCTCATATTGCGTGACGACGGACCATTATTACGCCCGTTGTTAGGTGACGTCATAGGATAAGGAAAGGTGTCGTTACTTTTAATAGTGACGTCATCTGGCTTGTTCTATGACGTTTCCATATTTGTAAAAGTGGGTCAGTGACATTCATGTTGATTGCAGTAAATGTTTTCCATCCATTTTTAGCTATAATAACGCTAACGCTAATTTTCAGGGCATTATCATTTGCAGGAACCCTCGGTCTTTTCAACTGCCCTCCTTCGTAGGGCAGTTAATCGAGGACCTCGGGCTTCTGCAAATGACAGTGTCACGAAAAATAGCGTTACCCTTATAATAACCGCAACATTCCATGCGAGAATGCTTTGTAATAATTTACTTCCAACACATGCCTGTTACAAGTTTACGTTGTTGGCACTAAGCCAGGTTTATACTGTCTACCAATGTTGGTAACCAGACAAGCGTGACCATGATTCGACCACAACGTCGAAAGTCGACACAATTCGATTAATATTCTATATGTTCCAGGACGTTATTTTCATTTTCGTATTTTCTTCGGAGTGGTTGTTGTGAACTTCATGCATTTATATGCGGATTATGGCAGGTTCAAATCTACATATTCAGCGATCGTCCTGATGTCTATTTATGTGGCTGATTCTAAGGAATTGAGTTTATATTTAACCATGACACGCCATGAGGTTTGGGAGGCTATTTCATAGGTAAGGAATGTGTTGGTGTCATATTGGACTGGAACGTCGGACTGTTAAGACCCTGCACGTAAGTTTGTTACGAAGGAATCATCACATATGACAAGCAAACACTGTTTGTCCATATCATAGCTGTATAATTAACTGCCTCAAATGTAAAATGTGTTTTTTATATTTGTCTTTTTGACCGACTGGACAAGATGTCATAGAAGCGTTATATGTATAAGGGTCCCCAACAAAGTGTTATTGAAATTATTATATTGCTTCAAGCTTTTTTGACGCAAACTTACTTCAAGTATGATTTAAGCTGTCTTCAAAACGTCAGCGTTGATATACGTCAGGCTATACATGTAATCTGGTTTCGCTTCAGGTGTTAAAACTTTTACAACAATGGGCCAAGCGCGACTGCTTTTAATATTGACAGGTAAGTGTTGATGATGATATATAGCGACGTGCATGCACGTGTGTGTGTGTGGCTGCTTGTACTAGTCCGGACTGATGCCGATTTATAGTGCTAGCACACTGAGATACCATGCCGCAGTTTAACATGAATACCCTACTCAGAAACAGTATACTGACTCCGAGCCGACCAGTCCTTGTTATATCCTATATATTCCATTGTTAAAGTTTATGTTAACAATTTAAGCGTTGTATCGGAATCATATGTACTGGTCCTGTCGTTTATACCGGTCCTATACCGAGCGCCAGACAGGGTAACAACAAGTACCATCTTTTAACGTCATTTGGTATGACGCGGCCGGGGATCGAACCCCGGACCTTCCGTTATCCGGGCGGACGCTCTACCACTAGACCACGGAGGCGGTCTTATGATCATGTAATAGAATGGAAAATCGATTATGTAGAATTAATGAGTGAGTGATTATTTATATGCAAATGTTCATGAAAAAAGTTTCATGGGATCCATGGTTTAGACCTTGGTTTTTCCTCAAGTTCAGCAATGGCAATACGTCAATCTGACAGTATAAGGGTATATTTACCTCAATGATTGAAACTTCATTGATGGAAGTTGAGGGACGTCCAGACCTCGGGTCATCATCAAGGCGTGTTCTTCCAGCTTAAACGTGTGGAATAGCTGGGGCACTTATCACAATACACTTCTGACATGCGGTCATGGGAGTATTTCTCTCTAAAGTCAAAGACTTGATGAATGCTCGGTACTCGTTCTGTTCCATTTCTGTGTCCACTTGGACCCCTATCATGTTCAACTGGCTGTCATTAAAATAAAAGTGGCCTCAATAGATCAAATTCACTTGCAATGAACTACTCAAACTGCTACATGGACTAGTCAGGCTTAGGACAACAACTAAAGACGCCATAACGAATTTATTATGCCAAACAAATTTCACTATTGGGTATCTTGGTCGCACATGTCATGTCAAAATGAAAACCTAACACTTATAACCGGTATAAACGACAGGAACAGTACATATGTTTCCGATACAACTCTTTAATGTTAGCATAAACGTTAACAATGAAATATATAATGCGCACAATGTGAACGTTTAAAGTATTATAACTAAAATGGATAGAATTATCATGCAAATGCCCGCATATTATCAGAAATCTGAGGGCTCCTAATTTGACAGCAGTCCGCTTTACCGTAACGACGGGCTGCTGTTTATTCTATTGCTATGTGACGTCATTGACGTCACATTTTTTTGTTTGTGACGTCATCCTATATTATGTTCTTTGACGTTACTATTTGTAACTCAGTGACCTCCGTTGTAGGATTTTTTTTCTGTATCTTTTATAAATAAAGTCACGAAGGTCGATTCTTTGAAAATGATTTTCTTTGCGCATCACAATTAATTAAAATCAAAACACAAAACAGTGTCGAATAATGATTTTCTGTACCAGACTTTTCATGTGAAATATGTGAGGCGGCTGTTTGAAAATCCAAAATAGCTGTTACTGACGGAGTCTTCTCATATTAGGTCAGGAATAGCCATCTTTGATTTATACTGACGGTATAGGGGCTCATATGGGGTCAGTAGTTCTGCCTTCTGATTGGTCAATCTCACTTTAAGGCATAATAAAGGGTGCTGTGTTGTCGCCTGGTTGTCTGATGTGTTTCCAGGCCGCCGTCATGTGGCAGGGGTACTGCTGTGTTGTGTTGTCGCCTGGTTGTCTGATGTGTTTCCAGGCCGCCGTCATGTGGCAGGGGTACTGCTGTGTTGTCGCCTGGTTGTCTGATGTGTTTCCAGGCCGCCGTCGTGTGGCAGGGGTACTGCTGTGTTGTGTTGTCGCCTGGTTGTCTGATGTGTTTCCAGGCCGCCGTCATGTGGCAGGGGTACTGCTGTGTTGTGTTGTCGCCTGGTTGTCTGCTGTGTTTCCAGGCCGCCGTCGTGTGGCAGGGGTACTGCTGTGTTGTCGCCTGGTTGTCTGATGTGTTTCCAGGCCGCCGTCGTGTGGCAGGGGTACTGCTGTGTTGTGTTGTCGCCTGGTTGTCTGATATGTTTCCAGGCCGCCGTCGTGTGGCAGGGGTACTGCTGTGCTGTGTTGTCGCCTGGTTGTCTGATGTGTTTCCAGGCCGCCGTCATGGGGTTGTCGTGTGGCAGGGGTACTGCTGTGTTGTGTTGTCGCCTGGTTGTCTGATGTGTTTCCAGGCCGCCGTCGTGTGGCAGGGGTACTGCTGTGCTGTGTTGTCGCCTGGTTGTCTGATGTGTTTCCAGGCCGCCGTCATGGGGTTGTCGTGTGGCAGGGGTACTGCTGTGTTGTCGCCTGGTTGTCTGATGTGTTTCCAGGCCGCCGTCATGGGGCAGGGGTACTGCTGTGCTGTGTTGTCGCCTGGTTGTCTGATGTGTTTCCAGGCCGCCGTCATGGGGCAGGGGTACTGCTGTGCTGTGTTGTCGCCTGGTTGTCTGATGTGTTTCCAGGCCGCCGTCGTGTGGCAGGGGTACTGTTGTGTTGTCGCCTGGTTGTCTGCTGTGTTTCCAGGCCGCCGTCGTGTGGCAGGGGTACTGCTGTGTTGTCGCCTGGTTGTCTGATGTGTTTCCAGGCCGCCGTCGTGTGGCAGGGGTACTGCTGTGCTGTGTTGTCGCCTGGTTGTCTGATGTGTTTCCAGGCCGCCGTCATGGGGCAGGGGTACTGCTGTGCTGCGTCAGGCAATAGGAACCTACTTCTTTGTGCAAATTGTTTGCATGGCGGATGTTACCTGTAGGGCAGCATATGCTTACCCTTTTCGAGAACCCCTGGTGTCACCACTCATTTTCCGTGGTCCATTCATATAGCCTTCACAGCTATTTGTCCTTTACGCCAGATTGAATATCTTAAGGTGGATAATCTAGATTAGTTATTCTCTTGTATTGACAATTAATATTATTCATTTGATAATTCGTATTATTCTAACTGGACCATATCAGAATACTAACTACAAATGCGGTTGCATGACACATAACGAGTGGTTTTAAATTCATAATGTTTTTGTCTTTCAGTTGGATTACTTTGGAATTTGAGCAGTGTAAGTAGTCGGCTTTAAAACATATTGTTATAAGGTAAAAGTGCATTCCCAAAACCTTAGGAAATTATAACAAAGTCACCCTTTAAATTGATGGTTATAGCTTAAACAAAAGGAAGACAAAGTGCCGCCAATTTGGCGCAAACAAGCAGGAAATCAAGAGGGCGATGACAGATACACGATATTTAGGAATAGCTTCGGAGTTGTTGTCACCAATTAATCAATAGACATGTGTAATCGGTTAGTTGGTTCTAGTGGTTTCCCGATCACGACACAAACACGAGTTCATGGTCTGATATTGTTCTTAACCAATAAAACTGATATATGCGGACATATGACAAAGACAGGCCAGGCCCGAACACTGTAAAATGATACCGTCAACATTAGGAGAGGAGAGTGCGGCTTTGAAGTCGATCGAGTGGAACTCCGATCGTTCTAAGTTCCCCACTCAGTGACGAGCCTGGTCGGTTTGATCCTGTATTGACAGACGGACTGAAGAGACAGTAAAACTAATGTGAGCATAAAGCCTGGGGTTGCGTTTCTTTAGGATGCGAGTATGACTGCTGATGGAGACAATTCGGAGTACGCGTTGATAGACCAATCACTCCTTGACTTTGATGACCCGATGCTGACCAGGCAAGCTGTAAAGGTATGGCTTAACTGACCATGACGACACGGAAAAACAATACGTTTAGGTAACTGTAGAAGGTCCCCCTGGACGCCCTAACGCAGTTACGACAATATACAACGAACGCGTTATTGATAACTGTTTGTAGCACTGATGTCTATACGCACACATGCACCTGGACAGTGAGTGTGAATTATAGGTGATCAGGACAGCTTTCAGTTTCATTACAGTCTGAATATACCAAGAATGGGTTTCCCACAAATTACATATATTGGGAATCAAACACAGGCCTTATGTGTGACGAGCCAACGCTGACCACTAGGCTACCCTACTAATGACACACACGGGGATGCAAACATTAGTGAACTGAACGGCCTTGAGCTCAGAAAATGGGCACATTTCCGAACACAGTCTATCATTTGTTTAACAGTTCTAGTCAGTTGGCAATCAGCGGAAAAGAGGCTTAGTTTAGATTTTCGCTCCCACATTTTCCTGTATACCTTAAACCTTTTCTATTGCATAAAGGACGTATCTGTACACAATTTTCATTGGGTAGTAAGCTTGCAAGTGTGTGCGTGAAGTTTCAGGGGGTCAAAATTGCATTAATTGAAGGAAAAATGCATAATTTGACAAACTTGGCTGTAACATTTTTATTAAGTCATTAAACTATCCAAATTATGTTTTTGATTACAGGTAATGTGTTCGGTTATCTGAATTTGGCAAACATTCTATGTGTCAGTTATTCATGTTATTTTTAAATTACTTAAATTAGTGGAAATCATTACATATAATTCCAGGGAAAGGTATACCAGTTACTAGCCTTGGGCAATAGCATCAACGCCTCAATCACAAGGGAAGATTACCAAAGACAGAAAACGAATCTGATAGACGTTATCAATACGAATGCCATTTTCCAAGAGGCTTACCTTGACGCGTCAGAAGAGAAGCGAGAACGCGTCAGAACCAGAGGGAGGTCATACGGCTTGACAGATGAGGAATCTTTGGCTGTCATGGTGTATACATCCACTTCAGTGAATGGGGAATTCAACATGGTTTTAAGAGATGGTATTCGACACAAATATGACATACCCCATCAAGTCCTTCATTACCATGTTATCAGCGCATTAGAAAGGTTACGTGTGTCACAAACGCTCCCTCGTGTTTTGTACAGAGGTGACCAAAATTCCTATCAGCACTTAAGCCAAGGAGACAAAGTACAACTTGCAGGATTTACCTCAGCCGTATATAATCTCAGAATAGCAAACAGAATCCGCAAAGATGGTGGGGCGTTATTTGTGTTGAAGGGTGTTGGTTTCGGGGCAGCTATAACAAAGTTGTCTCTTTATCCCGACGAAGCTGAGATCCTAATTCCACCGTATGAATCTTTTAAAATTACCAAAGTTGCAAAAGATGCCAAAGGTCCGGTTATTGAACTAACTAGCATTGGGGAGACGTGTGGCAGAAAGAGTCCACAGACAGGATGCCAGTGTTGTAGACAATCAGCGGAGGAGATTTTCAGCATAGCCTATCAAGACTTGGGAATATTCCCCGTTGTTGTAGCATTGCTCATACTTACTGTAGGTGCTATATATATATGTCCTTGATATATTCGTTCTGTAAGGAGTCTTCGTCCAATATTTCGTAGATCATGCTTAGGCGGGACTGGCTATATGTGTTGTTAATGCAAATTTCCACCTGGAAAACATACCGTATTCAACGTAATAAGCGCCCAGGGCGCTCTCAAAATTAGAAAGAGGGAGCGCTTATTAGAATATTATTGTGAGTTGAAAGGTCGTACATTTCGTGGTTTATGCTAAACAGCCTGAAATGTTTACATACGACAGATATTTTTCAAGAATTTAATTGCCCATAATAAAGGGTGATATAATCCACGAGTGCGTATTATACACGAATAAATAAGGCTTGTGTACATTTATCAATCGGAAGGGGTGCTGATTGGGATTGTTCACTGGCCAACATATAAGCAAATATCGCCATGGGCGCTTATTAGAGCGGGGCTCTTATTACGTCGAATACGGTACTTTAGATAACTTGATTCAGTGACGCAATTCCAGGTGTGCAGTTGGAGATAACTGTCAGTTGTAAATGCTCGTTGCTTGTGGATCTCATTAATGGAGCCTTTCACGTTAACTGCGGGAGTAGTTATTGATTCAAATTTACGTTAAGTTTAAACACATGCTTATGATATATATTCAGAGTCGAACAATGGACTCCGATTTTAGCAGATTTCTTTGGAAAGGGTTTAGTTGATTATAATTCTTTATTTAAGCTGTTAACATTATATATTATCTCGCAAAACGGTTTAATGCGATTAATGTGATATTTATATATGCACGTATTGAATATATTTTGTTTTGCATGTTTCTGAAGGTGTGCAATTTCTTTAGTCTTTCCTTGTGTTGTATTCTTTTTCCAAACTTCTCCAACAGTATAATAAAATAGCATATGCTTCTATACGTTGTTGATTTGCTTAGAGACAGGGGGCACGGGTGACCTAGTCGTCTGAGGCGCCGCGATTCGCTGTGCAGAGTTGCGTCCCCCGGGCACACCAGAAACCTATGATTGTGGGTTCGAATCCAGGTTCGCCCCGATTATGTTTCTAGGTTTGTCAGCACCATATCCGTGCTCGTGCGTTTCACCGAAGTGGTAAACGTCCGAGACCTGCATCACTTCGGGCTTTAATCCCGCATTAAGCTGACACGCCGCGATATAACTGGAATACTGTTAAAAGCGGCGTGAAAACCCAACTCACTCACTTAGAGACATTTACATTATATGAACACACATGGTTGCCTCAGGGAAACAACTCTCTTGTGTAGAAACCAGGTTTCGGGTAATTAAACACATAAAACCAGTCCAGAGTATAGCTATCACCGAAAAAATAACACGTCACCATATATAAAGTAAGTGAGTGAGTTTTGTTCAACGTCGGTTTGAACGGTATTGCAGGAACGGCGTGATGTGGGTGGCGAAAGCCACGACTACGTGTACGATGCTGACAAACGTAATCTGAGTGAACCAGGATTCAGCAAAAAACTACCATAGGATTCTGGCAATCCTAAGGGACGCAACTCTGTACAACGAATTACGACGTCTTAGGCAAATGGGCCACTGAGCCCAACATAGTCCTCCACCATGACTGTGGAATATATTTATTTTATGAAAAAAAAAATCTAAATTAGAAACGTATACAAAAGCAAGTCTAGCCAGCTCAAGCTAGCTCTATTCTACACATAGGGATTTTTTATATATTTTTAGTCAAGAAGGATATTGTGTCATATAAGATTTCAGAGACTAAATGTTAGTCTGAGCCTAACACTGAAGATGGAGTAACTGTTGGGAATGTGTGGAGGACTCTGAACATCGTCAGGCGTCATACAGATGCGACCGTAAAATAAACCAAACACATAAGGGACACAACTCCTTGCACTCTCCTTGCCGGTACTGTTGGACTCCAGAGCGACTGCACATAATGTTGACAAACTTCCTATGTTTGTTGTTGTTTGTTTGTTTGTTTTATTTGTTTGTTGTTTAACGCCGCACTCATACGCAGCTGTATGACGGCGGTCTGTAAATAATCGAGCCTGGACCAGACAATCCAGTGATTGACATCTTGAGCATCTATCCACGCAATTGGGATACGATGATATGCATCAACCAAGTCAGCGAGCCTGACCACCCGATCCCGTAAGTCGCCTCTTACGACAAGAATAGTCGATGTTACGGCAAGCATGGGTTACTGAAGACCTATTCTAACCCGGATCTTCACGGGTCTGTTCCGATGTCATCTGAACATGCTGCAAATAATAACTATTAACAATGTAGTTAGCGTTTTATCGGTATTACGATCCTTGTTCAAATAAAAATAATGAACAGTAATTTTCCTGGACCCTTTCCTCCAGGAATGCTACCGTGTCACAGCTTTGATAAGCTCAGTCAGAATCGAGTATTGTCAGTGTGATGCTCAGTGTTACATTCTTAGAATTTAAACATTGTCGACATGGCTAGGTTACCAATAAGAAAACCGCTTTCTTTTTACGATACATATTGGGAAGATTACATCCAAATTAGTTTAGGGTTGAATGACATCAGTTTGATTAATGTTACAATAATAATGATGCTGACACGCCGTGGTGTAGCTGAAATACTGTTTAAAGCGGCATTAAACCCAACTTATGTTTATGTCAGTGAGTGAAGGATCAAATACATTTATAATTGGTGTTCCTACACGGGTACAATGTGTGAAGGACATTTCTGTTGACTTTTTTTAAATATTGCTAAAAACCGCGAAAACCATACTCACTCACTCGCATTTTTGTGCATTAGTTATCTCATTGCTTACCATATCTTTTCAGAACCTCAGAACCTTATGTAACCATACGCATGTTGATTCTCGCAGTATGGTTGGTGTGTTGGTTTGTTGTTTAACGCCGCACTCAGCAATATTCTAGCTATATGACGGCGGTCTGTAAATAATCGAGTCTGGACCAGACAGTCCAGTGATTTACATCATGAACATCAATCCACGCAATTGGAATCGATTGACATGCATCAACCAAGTCAGCGAGCCTGACCACCCGATCCCGTTAGTCGCCTTCTACGACAAGCATAGTCGCCTTTTACGGCAAGCATGGGTTGCTGAAGACCTATTCTACCTCGGATCTTCACGGGTCTCTCGCAGTATGGGACCTATCCTGGCTAGGGTGTGTCTAAACCCTCGCAGACGGTTCTACTCATCTTTATGTATGTAAATCCAAAATTAACGGAACCTTAGAGAGCAGATCGAATACAACAGCTAGACGTTTAGAATTATTTGTACCCGGTAGTTGGCGCGGGCATGGTACGTTTATCGTTCATTACCATTTGACGATCATTCATCTTGTGTAGCATAGTACTCGATCAAAGTCCACGGTACCCTTCCTAGAACCTGGGTAATTTTACGGCAAATCAAGAACAGTTCTGGTACAGGGCCCCGTTCCACAAAGCGATCTTAGGGCTAAGTTGATTGTAACTCACTAAGTACGCGATCTTAAATTTTGGTTACGATCGGCCGCCCGTTCCACAAAGCAATCTTAACTAAGAGAGTTGTAAGTTAAGATCAAAATGCTAAGTTGCTCCGGACCAACTTAGGATCGCTAAAATCGATCTTAAATATTGTACCATAACAACAAAGATGACGTATGTTGACTTATTATTATATCAGATAACATTCTGACAGTCCACAGCTCACTTACTTGTTAGCGATGTCCTCCCATATGCTGCCTTTCAGCTTATTGGTGACGGTAGAGCTGAATGAGGAATTCAGTGTCGTGTGGTGAACAGCCACCTCATCAACAAGGACAGCGATCTCGCTTGCTGAAAAATTGCTGCGACGAACGTGTTTGACGCCGACAGAGGTCTGCGATTCGGCCATATTTCGACAATGCGTCGTCTGCTAAACATGACCAAGGGAGGCCACTCTTAGGGAAACTTTCGTATCTTCATGGCTGAAGATTCCGATCTTTGTTAAGATCGGCTACTTAAGAACTTGTAAAGTTACAATCGCCCTAAGATAGCTTTGTGGAACGGGCGTAAACTTTAGCTAAGACGATTTTATAATCGACGTAAGTCTCTAAGATTGATTGTAGTTACGATCGCTTTGTGGAACGGGACCCAGGTCTGTTATAACTATCACTGTCTCTGAATGGGTTCACAGGACCCTGACCGTGACGTATCCTAGTGACATCGTCACGTTCGTCGTAAGAAGCACCATGGTATGAATACCAATAACGTATGCAGTGGGTACGTTCATTGATGGACAAGAAGATACATACGTCCAAACACTAGTCCAGGGATATTTTGATCCACATAACTCCCTCACCTTTGGTAGGAAATACATTTGAACAAAAAATAAAAAATAGTAAGGGAAGTGAAAGAGTTACTGTATTATTTGAGGGGGTATGTTGTCCGTGTTTGAAGCAGCACTGTTCTGTTTACGGGTAGTAGTTGCTACAGAACCAAAGTAGACACAATTTATGCAAAACAACTTCATAAATTACTGTAGTCTGTCTTACAGACCCTGATAAAAATATATCAAATACAGCCCATTCAAGTCTATAATGTTGGCAAGTCTAGATTACTGCAGTATCTGAAAATGAAGAGAGTATTTGGGCTCCTTTTTATTAATTTTTTATTAAGATAATTTAACAACTGTTTTTATCTGTACGATATGTCCATTTCAGAGACTAGATGTAAGTCTATAATTACTGTGGTAGAAGTCGTTACCCATAAATTGTGTCTACTTTGTCCACTTCTAAGTAATGCCTATCAAACAAATCTACAGAACCGCCCATCACACTGTTATTGCTGCATGTGGAAAGTCTATCAAAATACCTGCCGTTGAACAAATGATAAACACTTCATCAATAAGAAAATTTGGCAGTGGCTTAAGGTTAGTATTGAGGTATGTTGATCGAGTAATATATCAGTGAAGATGTCGTGTCTGTGGTGTCTACAAGTCCAAGTCAATACATGAAGTATGGTTGATTTCGTAATATTTGTATGAAATATGTGTATCAAATATGTTTGGGAAAGGCAGCTATACAAAATACAAACCTCTGTATGTAGATGTTGAATGGACGAAAACACGTCTAATATCCCCAGCGAATTTCCCTTTAGCAAAGCTGAAATTATTTCAATTTTGATATTTAAATTCGATCATCCAGAAAGACAGTTGTGTTTGCTGTTAGGAATCAGTTTAGATATACGAAATTTAATTTAAGTAAAGACCTAGGTTCCAGGGTATATGATGGAAGTGAAGCCCTGCTATTATCCAAATGTAGAATGTCGATACAAACCTAATAAAACCAATTTCGGAAGATATTTCAAGCAACAATGTCTACTAAATCATCCAAGTGATCAATCCCTTTATCTTTGTACCTGTCAAATTCAGGCGATTTATGGACAAAGCAATTCGTGGCGTTTGATGGTTGGTCATTAAATTGTCAAAAGTTCATGTTCATTCCGAAACCTATGATCTCAACGTTTGAAAAGTTATAAAAGTAAAATCGAATTCTGCCTATCGGGATCGTGGTTAGATGATTTATAAATACAGATGAAAAACACGACGTACAGTATATCAAAATTCTCTGACGTATAGGGGCGGTGGGGCCCAGTGGATAAAGCGTTCGCTCGTCCCGCTGAAGACCCGGGTTCTATTCCCCGGTACACATTTCTTGTGTTCCCAGCCGTGATAGTGCTGAAATATTGCTAAAACGCAACATCTGGTGTCATCATTGATTTTCATTGATTAATTAATTTCCTCCTCTTTTTTGCCTTTTACGCTAAATGGAATCTGTTTCGTTGGGAATCATCGACTGGCTATTCTCTGACTTTGACGTTATGTATACCTGCTGATACACAACCCCTAGACGCTGAAGTGATGGCATTCATCCCGTGTGGGAACCACGCATAAGGCAAAATCCACCTCCACGCGTCTATGATCTCCAGTACATAGGTCTTGATTTCCTTGCTCGTGGACCCGTAAAGATCAGGGGTAGAATAGGTCTTCAGCAACCCATGCTTGCTGTAAAAGTCGACTATGCTTGTCGTGAGGCGACTAATGGGATCGGGTGGTCAGGCTCGCTGACTTGGTTGATGCATGTCATCGATCCCAATTGCGTGGATTGATGTTCATGATATCAGTCACTGGATTGTCTGGTCCAGACTCGATTATTTACAGACCGCCGTCATTAAGCTGGGATATTGCTGAGTGCGGCGTTAAACAACAAACCGACCAACCAACCAACCTTGCTCGTGTCCCATAACCTGGATTGAATAGAAGCTATTGAATGATGGTAATTTAATTTCGACTTAATTGTTTAATACATAGACTGTGCTATTTGCTTTGCTGTTTGCTGTCCTTGGACAGCATTTAATCATTTATATATTGTTCCCATAGCTATAGTCACATTATTGCCGGTGCAACTCGCTCACACACATAGTTCTAAACATGTTTCAGACAATAAATGGTTATGGATTGAAACCAGTGGCAGGTGTATTGATTGATGCCTGGTTATAACAAGGAGTGTAGGAAGAGTGCTTCAACATTACGGTCTTTGTTGAAATGTTCACGTGAAGTTGTGTTGAAGTGACGCAGTGAGTTGGGTGAAGTAGTGAATTAACACTGCTGTGAATACTATTTCAGTTTATCACGGCGTGTCAGTTTAATGTGTGAGGAAAACCTGTTTGTCACTCTGAGGAAACCCATGAGCACTGATTTGGTGCTGATAAAACAAGGATGCTTGTAAGGGCAAATCGGGGATTCGAACCCACGTTCATAATATCCAGACACGACAAAGGGACACAACTAACGACTCCAAACGAACAAGAACCATTTATCAATACAGTGTGAAAGGATGGAGTTAGTAGCGTAGGTTTGGAGTCAACCACACAAATGTCTTATCACAGTGGACAAGATATTAATTATAAAACGTTTACTAACAGAACAGTTACTAACGATCGACATGTTTGCATTGAGAAATTCAATCAGAAGAGAATATTCTTTTTTTTCACTGACTTGAATTAAGGAACTCCAAAGGCTACACGATCGCACAAAGATAGACGGAACTCACAACTGAAGTAATTACATCTTTGTTCAATAAAAAGTTATCGTGAAACAACGATGGTTTCCTATCTGTGCATATTTCGGATAAATTCCAACCTGAAAATTCAATCTCGAGAGTATGATTTAGCCTGTGCTCAAAAGAATGCTCCATATCTGAATGGAAAGGCATCGATATTAATGCACCACTTGCCCTGGACGTGCGAAAAGCAACCTTGAGTGAGGAAACCTGGTATTACGCCACTCAATAGTCCAGCAAAATCAGGGTGTTGAAATTGGAAATGGGCTTCAAACGTCGTACACATGTGGGGAATCGAACCCAGGACTTCGGCGTAACTGGCGGACGCTTTAAGCAGTAGCTTACCCGCATGATACAATTAGACCGGAAGACCAGTTCGCCTCCAACAGTAAGACCGTTGGTCGTCTCAGTATGAACTTGGTTGGTTGGTTGGTTTGTTGTTTAACGCGGCACTCAGCAATATTCCAGCTAAATGACGGCGGTCTGTAAATAATCGGACCAGACAATCCAGTAATTGATATCATGAGCATCGATCCACGCAATTGGGATCGATGACATGTATCAACCAAGTCAGCGACAAGCATAGTCGCCCTTTTCGGCAAGCATGGGTTGCTGAAGACCTATTCTACCCTGGAATCTTCACGGGTCAGTAAGAACTTGGAACAATGGATGTTACTTGAGATCATTGATACATCCATCAGGATGACGGCAAAGGAGATTTAGGATGTGCCTTCATGGTTTGTAGCATAAAATTATCAGGTGTTGTTAGAGATGTGTTTAACACTGACACCGATAGTTCCTGACAGTGACTTACAGTTTCAAGGCTTGGGAAATACAGTGTCTTCGCTTCAACCAGACCCAGTCCACATGTTAGATACACTTCCCTTTGGTCTATGATTGTAAGGAATGTTAAACATTGTATGATAACATCGGCGAGAGACCCTGACTAATGGTAGATCAACGTTGTGAGGTTGAACATTGTAACAACAGATTGATGTAAATGTGACGCTTCGAATGTAAGGAATGTTCACATTGTATGATAACATCGGTGAGAGACCCTGACCAATGGTAGATCAACGTTGTGAGGTTGAACATTGTAACAACAGATTGATGTAAATGTGACGCTTCGAATGTAAGGAATGTTCACATTGTATGATAACATCGGTGAGAGACCCTGACCAATGGTAGATCAACGTTGTGAGGTTGAACATTGTAACAACAGATTGATGTAAATGTGACGCTTCGAATATAAGTAGATGAACTGCAAATGAGGTTGTTGGCGGTCACGTGTACGATATAATTATGTGTGAAAATTTAAATGCATTATGGCAAAGGATCTCGTATCAATTGTTCATCGATATTGTTTAATAATTATAATTGAATAGAAAATGGTCAGTTTAATAAACGTACACAATATCCCCTTGTTATTGTGGAAAATTCAGCAAAAAATATGATATGGGTATCTAATAATGCCATGGATACTCTGGTTACGAAATGAATATGGTGTATCTAGTAAATGCACTTTAAGTGATGCGAGTATGTTGCAGGAAGCAGAACACAGATGTGTTGTGGGAGTTGCCTCTTACATTGGCGCATTCAACGCTATCTCTTCCGGCCATTTGTAGCTATGCAAGTGTACACACTATTGCATGGTGATGGATCACTCACTTGACTGCGATATTTCCAAAACTCAATGACAAACAAAAGCTGTCAAGGTGTCGTTGTATATGCCAAGTGTAGATGTATGAAAATAGTGTCCCATACTTCTCTTATTTCTGAAATTGACCGCAAATGTTCTATTCCAGCAATCAAACATTTGTCATTAATAAAAGTCACTTGGCATCACCACAAACCTAATTTTGCCTACTGCAGATTACAGTGTTTGCCTCTCATTCATCAACGCCCAGTACACAACAAACATGGCCATGTCTTTGCTCTTACACTGGCTCGAACATAAAGACCCATGGAAGAGAGTGTCAGCAGTCCGCGATATGCTATTAGATCCTTCACCGAGTTCTAGTTAAGGAAACTAGAGCATCACTGAAAGACTCGACACCAATGTGTCATTGGATGTTCTGGCAAGGGGATATCACCTAGATTAAACCTGAGTGACTGTCCGTAGATCGCATATCTTTAAAATGAGATATTAAACGACCTGTTTGAGTGTGATTTCTGAATCAGCGTTAAGTTGGCGCCAATGGCATTTCAGTTTACCTGAATCAAAGATGAAAAACCGATATACCGAAAAACCGAGTTTTATATGTGGTCATTTGGTGTTCACGAAAAACCTATTTTATAACTGATATTGTACTCCAGTGAATGTTTGAAATGCAATGATTCAGCATTTAGCGACTACAACACTTTGGAAATATATAAATACAGATAAAATGTCTTTTTGTATGAGACAAAAGTACATATACGAACCGATATAGTCGTCCTGTCAAAATGTTCTTCCGTTCAAGAGTGATTGAAGCATTTAACACCACCCCCTAAAAGACTGCCGGCAGTAATTATGATAAATGGTAGATGAGCCTGGCGGTTAAAGATTACTGTTCTCATGACACTGACATAATGTATCGATCTGGAACATGACGCAAATTATATATCCCACCAGGACCTAAAGTAGACGTTGGCATCAGGCCGTCGAGCACACATGTAATCTGGTAGTGATATAATTGCCAATCGCTGAAATTATACGTTGTTTGTTCTGCGTGACTAGTGCAGCACCAATTCTTAATGTTCATCGTTTAAATATGAACACAAATCTGCCATGTGACAAGTACATTCTTACCAACATCAAAATGTATGTGAATCAAATCAATAGCCACACAACATGCACATCCACTTTGGTCCTCGTTATCAACATTTTAACAAACATTTTCAGATGTTAATAGCAGGTGACTTTACCCAATGTACGAAATACCACAGTCACCTTTATCTGCAGATTCTTTGCTCTTTTTGGATATATGGATTTCGTACAGGGATGCGAAAAAAGATTCTTCCGCTTACTAAAAGGCAATTGCCCTAGAAACAAAGTATAAGTGGCTTATTTGGACTCAATATGAAATATTATTATATCTATTTATTGCTGGGATATGTAACTCGGACTTCTAATTTGAACAATATTCTAACAGATTGGTAGTTTACCTCGTGCGATTAGGTACGTTTAAACGTATCGTTACACGTACGTATACAGGCTGGGAGAAATGAACCCCAAATCCTAGTCTGCTAATGTCAATAAACATATGTTATTACAAATAAGTTTATATTTCGCTGTCATTACAGTAAATTATGGCAAATTACTCAGACAATGGTACTTATGGGGTTCCGTGCATGCCATGGAATGGTTATCAGAAAGGTTAACAGACATGTTTATCAAGCTAATTGAATGTCAAAGAAATCATTAAGATGTTACATGTCAATTAGATACAAGGGAACATGAATCAGATGCTTTCAAAACACATCAAGCTATAATTCAATCCAGATATTCCTTTGAGCATTTCAAAATCTATTTAATCTCAGGAGTAGAAATTAAGGCATGTGAAATACCCAAAATGTCTCCATTGTGTCTCCAGGTTCTAGAGACATAAACAGAGTTAGCGGAGTGTGTGAACAATCGAATGCTCTAAAGTATTTATGACAGGACATGTTTTGGTGTTCCTATTGAACCACAGCTTTCAGCAGCGTTTGCAACGACGGCCTTTTCCATTCCATCTCTTGCTATTCCCTTCGTAGGCCAAACCGGAAAATAACAGTAGAAAGCTGGGTTTTTATTGAGACCTTCAGAAAGTCACACTGATGTCCCTAGTTCCCCCTGGTGTCATTTTCAAAATGGCCGCCATTTACAAGATGGCCGCCAGTTGTTTTTGAAAATATTTTTTTTGTAGTTTTACATTCATGATATCATGCAATATATCAAATGAAAGCTCTTTTTATAAGCTTTCACGCAATTCAATATCTGGGAAAATACAAAATGTGAGGTTAGATTCCAATGTAAGCCAGTTGTGGGACTGAGATGTGCCCCAACACCAATAATGAGGCTGTAAGAGTAAGATCCCTCGTCTCTTAACGTCATATATACCCATAGTAGTGAGTTTTATCAAGTTATTTTGGAGAAAAGGTTAAAAATTATGTACCGGAAAAGACGAACGAGTTGAGTGTTCCTGTCCTGGTAAAAGTTGTGAAAACAATCGTCATTCATTTTTTTCCGTTTCAATACCTTCAACCTTTCCAAAAAAGTTGTTTGCTTAAACCCAAGAGCGTGGGTGTGATTTACCATTTCAATCAAAATAACTTGGTGTACGTAAGAGGTAAACGGTTTGAAAACAATGGGGCATATTTACGACTAGTGTTTGTTTAACTTGGAGACATTCGTAGCAGCCAAACAAACCTAGGGTACATGTAAAGCCATGCTGCCAGAAGGGGGATTGGATCAGGTTTGGCACCTGAAACAAACCGTTCCTTTGGTAAATCTACTGTTTAGACAATAATATGAAACTTTAAAATATATTCCCAGTGAAACGTGTATAGGTAATAATGTACTGCTGTTTAGATGATGAAGGGATAGCGCCAGCTGTTGCTGTAACTCACAGCTGCCTCTGACAAATGTGGCTAATCTGTGCATAGAGACAAATGTGCCTGTCTAGTTATATTTACACGTTTACATGTACCTCTAAAATCTGAGTGAGTGAGTGAGTGAGTTGGGTTTTACGCCGCTTTTAACAGTATTCCAGTTATATCACGGCGTCTAAAATCTGAAATTATATTTACACGTTTACATGTACCTCTAAAATCTGAGTGAGTGAGTGAGTGAGTTGGGTTTTACGCCGCTTTTAACAGTATTCCAGTTATATCACGGCGTCTAAAATCTGAAATTATATTTACACGTTTACATGTACCTCTAAAATCTGAGTGAGTGAGTGAGTGAGTTGGGTTTTACGCCGCTTTTAACAGTATTCCAGTTATATCACGGCGTCTAAAATCTGAAATTATGACATCGCACGAAATATACTACTAATATAACTTCTCGTATTGTTATTTCAATACATCGTTGAGGATGATGCACCTTCATCTCTATTCCAAGTTAGAATAGGTCCCGCAGCCTGTACATGTGCTGGTGGTACGAGTTGACCAAATGGTTGTGAGGCTCGGTGACTTGGTTCATAGCGTGTTCTCGTACCCCGATGGCTCGGGTCGTTACTCAAATATCGATAACTGGAGTGATGGAGACACGATTATAGAAAACTTCTGAGTGCGACAATCAAAAAGCAATGCGCATTCGTGTCTCGGAATAGTTCTATCAGCTCTGTATTGTGGGTGAGTGTTATTTTACTCAACATAAAAAAAACAAATCTTTGTCACGGCGACCTGTAAATAATCGAATGCGGTCCCAGCTCACCAGTCCTAGACCCGTGAAGATATGGGGTAGATAGGTCTCAGCAACCCATGCTTGCTGTAAGAGGCGACTATGCTTGTCATAAGAGGGGACTTACGGGACTGGGTGTCCAGGCTCGCTAACGTGGTTGATGCATGTCATCGTATCCCACTTGCGTGGATGGATGCCCATGATGACACATCAGCATTCTAGTTGACAAGCATGGAGTACTTGGGCCAACATTGTATTCTGCACCGGACACCTTTCTTATCTCAAACTACGCATAACTCGACATGCAATCGATGTTCCCGGCTTCCGAGTTAACATGGGGATACATGTCAGAGTTTGCATCCGCTTATGACATTGGTGCTGCGTTCCTTCCAATGCTTGTGTTATGATGTGACGAGCAGGATAGCCTTGCAACATGCCACGGTGAATGCAACGAGCTCCATACATACCACTCTCCCAAGCTCGTATTCTGGACAGATCCCAGGACAAGGCTGATCTGCAGTTGTCGAGCCATGTTTTAGATGGGACTAAATTGGGTGAGGAAATAATGCAACACCGACGGAACTAGGTGCATAGGTGTCTCCCTCCCTGTGTGTCTGTATGTATGGCATCTTGCCTGTCGGCGAATATCATAAGCTAACAGATCGGTTTCCTTGCTTGCCAGTATTTCATATGGACCCCAGGACCCAATATTGACGACGTGATGAACGTCCATCCTCTTCGCCATGCCATCGTGTGGGCAGATCAAGGATTAGGACGGCAAATCTAAGATTCCAAACCCGGTAGCTGATTATGCGCATAGCTGATATCGATGCCTAACCCACTGAGCCACCATTACTCCTGCAGCCCAACCACGGACAACATATGTTATCTGACATAATCGCCGACAACTATGTAGCCAGTTAATTAAGTCCACATTCTCAGGTAATTATCAGTGTGGCACTGTGAATAGTCATTTGTCATATAGATAAAGAGTCTTAAGACGTATGGCCGCAAGGTGTGACTGTAGTGTTCATAGTACGCCGTGATGTTACTGGAATAATGTTCAAAGCGACGTTAGATAATACCCCCTCACTCACTTTCTACTATCACCGTAAACTTACCATCTCATACATGTACACATGTGTTTCGTTCTTATGATATTCAAGGGGCCTACATGAGTATGTATTATTAACCTAAACGTCATTACCATGTTAATTATGCATAAATATTCATTCCAGTATGTAATAAACTAACGAGAAGGCAATAGCAGCAGTTATATCACCACGTAATTAAACAGCGACACACTGTGCATGACAAGCAGTATCGGTTTCAACTCCGTGGGCTAGCAGCTAAAATGACCCAACTTGACCCAACTCTTCAGAGTGAGTGAGTGAGTGTGTTAATATTTAACGTCACATCGGCAATATTTCAGCCATATCGTGACGAGAAGTTATACATTAAATATACATATATTTAGTCTTTATGAAAAAAAATTGTCATCGAAGGACAGTATGATAACTAGAATATCACAGATAAGAATTAAAACTAGTTGCGGAACATTTAAAAGCATTAAGTATTAATGTACATCACATTATAAAAAAGGGCTATAGATCGCCAGCAACTGAAGGTAGATCACCATACTAGGGACCATGGGGACTTAGGGTACTTTAGCTACCTGCATGGACCCCAGCCGGATTTACATCATCCCTTCAGGTGTTGGCGAATATTGGGAAATTTAGCTAAATTAAAAGAACACATACACGATTAAAACTATAGTAGGAATAACATTCTTTGAATATTTTGGACTTACGATACCCTCTCAGGGGGACAATAATTTCCAACTCTTCAGATGTGTAATCTGCCCTCGTGTCCTTTCGACAAAGTATTTCCCAAACTTATTACATATTATTATTTGGGGGATTACACTTTCTAAATAAAGTACAGATTCTCGTACATTTTGGGGTTGAGTCCCGTCCGAGTGAGACACCTTATCGCCAGCACACAAAGTAAACGATCTAACCCACTCAGCCACCGATGCTTCCACAAGAAAGTGTTATCCCAAATACATTTGTTACATTTGACCACTTTCTGAATGGCATTGTGCGTTCATATTTCCCCAACTGTACATCTTATTACAATAACAGTGTTGTCTTTCAGTGAAAACACAGGAGAGTAAGAGCATCCTAATACCCCATGAACTCTCATTTTGTTTATTGTCACAACGTGTTCCCACTGATACTGCTGGTTCACCATAACACGTCATCTCATGCGTTATGCTAATCCTTATCAGAGCACAACATACGTATTTATATTCTTTAATGTAAGACAACAAAGATCAGTTGATGTGGTATGTACTTAACGTGTTTGATATGATAATGGTGCTGTGTGTGGTGCCTGTATGTGTGTATGTTAAATTATCTCGTACACCTTGCATTCACAGGCCACGGTAATCTTGCGGGAGATGATATCGTCTAATGATTGTCCCATGGCTACGAGTCTTGTTAGTGAAGTGCGCGTTCAGTTGTAGCCCTGTTGCAGTACTGCCGCAATCACGGCGTGTCTACCACCGCTCGCTACCAGCTCTGATAGTCGCGCAGGCCGACTACACGGCAGTGCATCGTCACTCCATTCTCGGGATGCGGCGTTCGCAAGAGTCTCAACATAGCGGAGAGCCCAGTACACGGTCTAGGCGACGGGATATTTCCGCGTTCCGAGACGGTCAGGTTTCCGACACAAGTTCCTGATTTTAAGGATTAGTTATCTTTGTCTTCCCTTCAGGAGCTAAGGGGATAATGAAGGCGGGAATATAATCCCACTCATTTGTGCATTCCGGAGTTGTTGAAAAGTTTGTTTCTTCAATATTGTGTTGGTAGCCGCAGCACGTGGGATGTGGCGACATTGTAGATGACGACGGTATTTAATGAGCAGTTGTGTACCACCAAGTGAAGTTAGGGGCTGCAGTCTCCTTGTGTCCTGTATTCCGTGCTGCTTCAGGATAGTCAGCATCATGTTCGGATGAAGTTTCCGAGTTGAAACTTACATTTGTATCACAGTTAGTTGTGAACATTCATAAAGTGTTAAAGTTAGTAAATTCAAATCTTAAGCCAGAGTTTTGAAGTTTGATCCGTCAGTCCTTCACGTGTAACTCCATTGCCCAGAAGCCGACGTGAAGGTATTAATATCAAGTTCATCATTAATCGTTAACTTCTGACCAGTCATGTTCCGCGGCGTCAAAAGCGCATTATAATTCACATAACGTTTGGAGATACAAGGCTGTTGCTGCCTACAAAGCAATTGGCACTGTGGCTGGAGCAGGGTGTGGAACCCTTCTCGCTGACATCCTTGCTTGGGTTACATCCAACAGGTGCTGCATTCTATCACGTGTAAAGTTGGGATCGTGCAGGGAATTAACTACCAAGCGTCAATACTATTTCTAACTCCACAAATGCGGAACTGATTGACTTAACATGTTAACCTAAGTTTACTTGGGCTTGACATATTTTTCAAGTTATCTTCTTACAAAACGCAAAGCTTTATAGGTTTGGACAACCTGCCAAAGATGGATAGTCACAATCAACTGTAGCAACGGGGGTGTGTCTTCTTGTATTATAGACAAACGGCCATACAAGCAGGTTGAAGAAGTTGAAACATCTCTGGGTCTCGATTATGTGTTCTCTTCCTCTTGGTCTTTAGCACCTGAATACCTGTTTGGATGCTGGACAGTGGTCCTGTCCTCTGTGCTCCTACCACCGAAGACGTATTAGAGGATGTCGGACATTAAAATTCAGCTTTCGGATATACGGATGTGATCCCAGTTCATCAAAGGGTTTTCTTGAATTAAAAGTTTTCAAGATGGAGGAAACGACGCCTGTGTTGAACCGCAGTGATTGCAAATACTACGACCCGGAGGAAGGGCCTATTCAGCAGTGTTACAAATCAGATGAACACCTACTGTCAAGTATATATGAATTCATCACTCCACAGCCCCATGAATGGGTATTCACTGTCCTGTACGCCCTGGTGTTTGTGTTTGGAATCACCGGTAATTTCCTAGTGTGTTACGCTGTGTGGCGCAACCATCAATTACGGACCACGACAAACTTTTTCCTTGTGAACCTGGCAGTGGCTGATTTTCTTGTGATGATGTTTTGCCTACCTCCGTCCTATGCACAGACCCTGTTTGAAACGTGGTTCCTAGGACTTGCCATGTGTAAAACAATAGAATACTACCAGGTACGTATCTCTATATTTGATGTGTATCTTACACATTGCATTGCACCGCCTGTCTATAACCCTAACCCTAACCCTAACCCTACCTGGTACGTATCTCTATATTTGATGTGTATCTTACACATTGCATTGCACCGCCTGTCTATAATCCTACTTTCCTGACAATAATGTCCAAGATTCTTCTTGGAATCACTCATTTCGTCTTTCCCTGTCCCTTCTTCTTCCCTTTGCATATGTAATCACAATGATGGATAAACGTGTTATTAAGAGAATAACCTTTACTTGTGGTGAACGGTATTTTGCTGCGTACATTGAAATGGACGTGATTCAGGCACGTACGTGTTTGATCACATTTACAGTTATAATCATCTGCCATTTGAAATCTACTAAATTAGTCATGCTTGACATTATGTATATATATGGAACCATATTTGATAATGGCAATGATACCATGACAATGACTTAAGTTCAGCATCTGTTCGTTATTAATTGCTATCAACAAAGGCGCTATTGTAGTCATTAGCATAACCATTACATGAACAAGCTAATCGTAGGCATGTGTCCTGCTGTGCAATAGCATCTGCTGTTGTCCAATGCTCAGCTACATTTTTTACAACTGAGGAACTGCACATAAAAAAAATCACGAATATAATAGCATTATTACATTTGATACAGAAGATAAATACTCAAAATGTACAGTGTATATTTCACTGACGATATATGACGAGGGGTGTGACATACGTACGTACATGTATCTGATATAGACTAACACCTTTCGTAGGATAGGAGCATTCTACGTGTGTGTTTGTGTGTACTGGTCCGGACTAATATAGTCCGCTTTTATTATCTAGCCCACTGAGACACCATGGCTCAGTTTAACACGAATACCCCACTCGGACACAGTATTCTGACGCCAAATCGACCCTTCCTTGTTTTAGCTCCTTAACGCCGTGTATGGCAAGGGTATTGCTGGGCGCGGCTTTAGGCATCAAACACTTACTTTTCATGAAAATCGTGCAAGTCGTGGGTGTTACCGGTAGAGCAGGACTCGCTTATCTTTTCGCAAACACCTTTTGCAGCTACTCCTCATATAATATGCATCACTATTTTGTCTTCTACTCCCAATGGAATCATTGCTGCAGATAATCGAGACTTATTATCCTCTGGCCTTGACGTTGGGAATGTAGTGTTCACATTAAAAGTTTCCAAACATATGAGTGCGTTTGTCAAATTGCTTAAACATCCATTATATTAGAAACTGTTGTGAAAGGCTAAACCGACTTTAGTTCACGTTGTAAACAGCAAAAAAAAGACAAAGAAAGACGATAAATATATTTTGAAGTGCGTGGGTTCTTGCGTTAAGTTCTTATCAGGGTCTGGGAAGCATCACGCCAAAATCTCTTTAAACTTTTTTTCACATAAACCCGCACAGCTTGCGAACACTATACACGTTTCGACTACCGTTCTTGTGATTACCGGGGTAGAATAGGTCTTCAGCAACCCATGCTTGCTGTAAAAAGCGACTATGCTTGTCGTAAGAGGCGACCAATGGGATCGGGTGGTCAGGCTCGCTGACTTGGTTGATGCATGTCATCGATCCTAATTGCGTGGATCGATGCTCATGATGTCAATCACTGGATTGTCTGGTCCAGACTTGATTATTTACAGACCGCCGCCATATAGCTGGAATATTGCTGAGTGCGGCGTGAAAGAACAAACCAACCAACCAATCTTATGATTAAATATTGGCCACAGTTTAACCACTTCTTTGCGTTATGTTCGTCTTGGTCTTCAAACTATATACGGAATTGGATATCAATACGGAAATACCACACAGAAGACAGGAATAACCTAATGTGAACTTCATGTTATTCTATTTCAAACTTTGTGACATTATAAAGAATAAATAAGTAAGAAGATCGTTATGATAAGTATTCATTTGTACATTATCCGTCCTCCTTCGCATTATATGAAACAATAGAAAACCCCGTTGCAGTTACCATTGTCGTCATGATGTCGGCGTGACGTGCATGAGAATGAGCGTGAGGCTTCAATTGATAAATTGATAATTGATGCTAAATCAACCAGCGTTTTTTAATGGATGTAGCTATAGTAGATAATACTATCTATCACCATCAATTACAATATTTCGATAATGTCATATATAAACAGATAAATATGAAATTCGACAGATATGTATTTTTAAGGTAACCAAGCACGGATACTAAGTGATTGAGTGAGTTAGTTGGGTTTAACGCCGCTTTGAACAGTATTAAAGTTTTATCACGGCGTGTCGGCATAATGTTGGAGGAAAGCCCGCACGGATACTGAGTGAGTGAGTGAGTGAGTGAGTGAGTGAGTTGGGTTTAACGCCGCTTTAACCAGTTTACAGTTATATCACGGCGTCTCATCTCAATGTTGGAGGAAAGCCCGCACGGATACTCAGTGAGTGAGTGAGTGAGTGAGTTGGGTGTAACGCTGCTTTTAACAGTATTCCAGTTATATCACGGCGTCTCATCTTAATGTTGGAGGAAAACCCGCACGGATACTTAGTGAGTGAGTGAGTGAGTTGGGTGTAACGCTGCTTTGAACAGTATTCAAGTTATATCACGGCGTCTCATCTTAATGTTGGAGGAAAGCCCGCACGGATACTCAGTGAGTGAGTGAGTGAGTGAGTTGGGTGTAACGCTGCTTTGAACGGCTTTAGAGTGTTATCACGGCGCGTCATCTTAAGGAGGAGCGCCCGAACGGAAACTCGCTTCGACGTTGAAAGTGTTACACTTGCGGTATGCCTGCACGTTCAAACTGAATATCCACTTACTTATCAAAGTTTGCAGCGTTCTGCTTCCATGAGCGACCGATTTAGCATCTGCAGGCAACAGTTATGCGACTGAGCACCGCGATGTTTCATAATAAGTGTCTTCACTGCACTTGGTGGGACCATATTTGGGGTGATTAGTCCTTCATATTATGATCTTTTTTTCTGTTAGAAGAATTCCGTTAACGACGAACCTGCTCGCGTTCTTGGCATTATGACATCGCCTTCCTGCCGCTGAAGCCGTGGGTCTTGCATTGCAGTGAGCGTGCTGCATCGTTGTACACATTAGGTTGGGTTGGGTGATAATAGCTGTGGATGTAAAGACAAAGGATTGAGGTTATGTTAAAACTGAAACATAGCTTGTGGAGGCGGATGAAATACTTATGATTAGGAGATAAGATACCAGTATACACGATTGATGTTCTAAGGATAACAAATAAAGCATGCATGGACCTCCCCGTTTGGTTTCCGGGTCATAATAAGTTTCAGCTTGCTTGTGGTAGGTTGCTAATGAGAATCTGGTTTAACCAATGTCACCAGGGCTGGTCCTCTCGGCTATGCATCGATTGTGTACAAATCTGCCTGGAGCGTAAAACGATAATCACTTACTCACTATGTGTGATGTGTTAGATTCCGGAGCAATTCATCCTATTTCTTTATATAAGTTCTGATGCTGTTCTATCCGGGCTTTACCTATGCCCATTGTGTATTTCGATGTAAGGTATTGATTTACTCTTCCGGCACAGTATCCGCTGATCAATATAATTCATTATTTCCCTTCCATTTATCCACACACGTAGGCTTCATTGGAATGTGACCCATGGAGATCCGGGGTAGAACAAATTTACTTTATCTTTACTTCAAAATTTCCAATGTGGGTATTAGGGGTTACATGAAGGTATCACCAGTGAAGATCCGAGTTAGAAACGGTCTTCAGGAACCAATGCTTGCCGTAAAAGGCGATTACGCTTGTCGTATGAGGCGACCAACTGGATCGGGTGGTCAGGCTCGCTGACTTGGTTGATGCATGTCGTATCCCAATGGCGTGGATTGTCAATCACTGGATTGTCTGGACCAGGCTCTATTATTTACAAACCGCCGTCGTACAGCTGGAATATTGCTGAGTGCGGCGTTAAACAGCAAACAAACACATCCTTAATTATGGATGGGGGATGCCATGATTGCTCACCTTCATTCATCAAGGAAGTACGTTGTTCTCTCGAGTTATATAATAAACAAAATGTTAAGATTCATTAATAATTTGGGGATTATTGTTATGAAATTTTGTATTCTGCCTTCACGGTTAAAATCATCCCCCAAAATCTTCACGATCCTAACCTATTTTGTGCAGTGTATGATGGTGGTGACATTTTCTAAGTCTACACGTTGGTAAGTATGTCCTTGGTCCTTGGATTGATGCTCATGATGTCAATCACTGGGTTGTCTGGTCCAACCTCGATTATTTACAAACCGCCGTCATATAGCTTGAATATTGCTGAGTGCGGCGTTGAAAACAAATAAACAAGCATACAAATCATTGGAATGTTAAACGTCGAGGTTCCTGGTTAAAATTGGCCCATCAAGCTGAAGTGCCGGGATATTGCACATACAGCTACTACATGTACTCTAAGGGCGTCACACCCAACTCACTCACTAACCCACAATTCTGCTGACATACATGTACATGATCTCTCATGGTGAAACAAGCTTTGATGTATATGTCATAGCGCACAAATGATTTTACCTAATCCTATACGGAGTTTGAATATTAGAGGACTGTGTGCTAACCACTTGAAATAACCACCCTCTGATCCCGATGTGAGTTATCTATCCGGTAGACTAGTTTTCCTGGTCTGGTCGTAGCAATTAGAGTGTCGCTTCTATTCCCTGTCACAAATGTCACCTCTGCGTGAGCATTTCGATTAATCAATATCTATAGCCTGCAGATCAATACCCATTTCTTCTCCTGATGTGTAGAGAAGCAGAAGTCAGATTTATATATTGCTCTCCAAATATTTACAGGACTTAATGTAAACGTACGTATCTATGTATCGATATTTGTATCATACAAATTGATTATCGTCCATCCTGAAGGCTATACGAGGTTATCAAGATGGGACTGTAGCTTACAGTAACGAGCAACGTGGTTGTGTCTATTTTCTAGATCGTGATAATATGGGTGAAGGGGTCTCGCTGAATCAGAAGCAATATGACAATCAGATGAGTGAGTGAGTGAGTTGGGTTTAACGCCGCTGTTAACAGTATTCCAGTTATATCACGGCGTGTCAGAGGAAAGCCCGAAGTGATGCAGGTCTCAGACGTTTACCACTTCGGTGAAACCCACAAGCACGGATATGGTGCTGACAAACCAAGAAACATAATCGGGGCGAACCGGGAGTCGAACCCATAATCATAGCTTTCTGGCCTGCCTAAGGAAGCAACTCTGCACAGCGAATCGCGGCGCCTTAGACGACTGGGCCACCCGTGTTCCCACAATCAGATGAAAAGCGGTGAGTCGTTATAAATAGATATAGGCGACAAAACCGTTTCCATAATCACAAGAAATATTTGATAGAAACAGAGACCATTGTACGATTCCGATTTTTCATAGGCATGTGTTTATAAATCATTTTAAAATAGTGATGATACCTGGTATAGGCCATCATTGCATTCCCATGAAAATGTGCCAAGAATTGCGATAGAATTGGACCGCATTGGTTTGGTGGTAAAGGGTTCGCCCTGAGAGCGGAAGGTCCGGGGTTCGATCCCCGGCCCCGTCATACCAAAAGACGTTAAACGATGGGACTTGTTGTTACCCTGCCTGGCGCCCGGCATTAAGAGGATAAAACAAGACGTTTATTAAAGTCAGTAAGATGTGTCTCAGTGGGGCATTTGTGTTAATGGGTACAATGTGTGAAGCCCATTTCTGGTATCCCCCGCCGGGATAAAAGCGGCGAAAAAACAATACTCACTCACTCACTCACTCCTTTTAAAACTGCGGTATGACATCTCAGTGGGCTAGCACTATGAAAGCGGCATAATCCGGACTAGTACAAGCACTCACTCACTCACTCACGCACGTGCATGCAGGTCGCTATGTTCGTGCAATAACGATGAAAATGAAGAAAGTACAGTTGGAACTAGCATATTCAGGCTGAACAGCTGGAAACCTGCATGTAGCTATTGTTTGACATTACGACTGACTGGAGAGCTCAGGCACTGTGCAATGTAATCCTCAAAAGTCGATGTGTCTGTACAGTTGCTAGATTCTGCGTATTCTGTGTCCTATCAAAACCGTCGTACTTCTATCAAAGAGAATTCCTGTTTTGGTTACTCGCGCTCACGACCGATGGGACAAAGGACACAAAGTTAAATGTATTGTTAGAGATATATACTAATATGTCCGGTCCTGCCAATGACAAACAGTTCGACAACGACTCTTCATTGTCGAGGTAAGCGGTGGTGATGTTACGTCCGCCGCAGACACCACGACGAGTCCTGCAGCTTCTTACGCGCATCGTGGTGATCTGGTCTTCTTGTCTGATGGCTTCGGTTTGTAGGCGGATGTGTTACATAATTTGGTGCAAAACCACGTACATCTATAGCAACGTGTTGGGGTGGTACTTAATGTTAGTTAGCACTGGGGGATTGGGTCCTGCCCGACGGGCTTCTAATTCGATGAGATAAGCGGCATGTTTGCCGAATTGATTTAGCGGACGAAGGAGATAAAATTACCCTGCACGTTAGAAATATATTGAAACAGTAACGAATTATTCCTAATCTCTTTTTAGAGCCAACTGTTGATGCGGTTTCCACCACGACATTGGTAAAGTGATTTGAGAATTCACTATGTTTGATACGAAATATTACGAAGCCATCAGGTACTGACCTTAGTGAAAATATCATTTTGTTCGTTGAAATATACTCCTTAAGCTTGGTGTAGTTGAGGACCTATGTTGTACTAAAAGCTTTTATGATACTGCCATAAATGTTTGAGGATGAGAAACTCTTAACTCTATGATCTGAATGTGCAGATGGTCTTTCCCCATTTCGATATAAATACTTAATTGTGACCCGTGAGGATCCGGGGTAGAATTGGTTTATAAGGACCTGGGCCCGCTTGCACAAAGCGATCTTAGCGCTAAGATGATCGTAACTCCCATACTTTAACATAGGCTTACAATAGTCTTAGCGCTAAGATCGCTTCTGAAATACCATGCCGAAGTACCTTAGCATAAATAAGTACAACAGCGTTGCTTCTGATCATTAAGACCCTTTAATCTGCACTTGGCGTTTTAACATACATTGGGATAAACCAGAGAATTTAACTGCCTGACAGTTCAAGAATATGCTCGCTACGACCCACCCTAGTGAACAAAACGAAGAAGTGCACATCCAAACTATCGTAGTATCGACTCGAGCCGTGTCTAGACTGACAGTGACAGTCTACAGCAAAACCAGCAATCTATGAATTTACCTTAGAATCTATGTGACACATCTCTGCAATCACCTTTCAATGATCGGCCAATCGATCACTAATGACTGACGTTTGTAATCGCCACAGGATCATTAACAACTTCGGAAATATCTACCGTCACGTTTATCGTGTCGGCCATTTTGACGTCTTGTACTTGATGTAAATGTATTACGACGCGCTGTCGTTGTGACTGACTTCCTGAGGTGGTTCTTAACATACCTTTCCGACCTAATGATATTACTTGAATATATTTGTTGTAAACAAACGACAAAAGATGTCCCTGTAGAACAATGGGAGCATACATACGCTCTTGTCACGTCTCCAAATGAGGAACTACTTCATTCTGCGTTACAGCTGGTTGTTGTATGGCTGTCAGTGTAAAGTCACAGGTACTACATGAATTTGTGTATAGATCTATATCCTTCGAGGCAAAAAATGGTGATATAAAAAGCATATAAGAATTGACTTTCACTTTGTGTTTGTTCACTGGAGTATGAACCTTCATAGAGTGAGGGCCACACTGTATGAACGTCGGTGCTAAAATATTTGTCACGAGAATATTACATCGCATCTCTGAGTTGATGTGGCTGATATAAAAGCTGCATTGCTGGTCGCTACATTTCACCTGACCTCGGACTTTTTAATAATTTTATCATCAACCTAATATGACCCAATCAATCAATTCATTACGGTGTACTTTCCCATGAATGTCTTAATCGATGTCAGTTCCTGGATGAATTATATTGGCCTATCGGCATGTTCCCACGATGGCACGGTTCGAGCCGATTGGCAGCTTAGTGGAGAGGATTTACCGGATTATCTGATTAATCAAGCACATGATTCCCCGTCACTAGAGAACTCCTCAATTTGTAATCCTTGAGCGATAAGAAATCACATTTGAGAGTTCCATTTCTTTAAACGACATTAGAGGTTTTCAAACCACGGAGTAGGAACCTCATTATTTTCCCCGTTGCTTTTTATTAGAATTCCGTAAGAGAGGTTTAGAAGATTAAAATTCTAGGAATTGGTTACATCGACACGCAGGCACAGACACTGTTGCGTCATGTGGCAAGATTGTACTTGCCTTACGTTCACGATGCGGTGTTCCACTGCTGAAATGTCTAAAAACGTCCCATCACCATGCAACTTGTACCCCCACTGATGCTGCATGCATAGCCTTCATCTGTAACGGTTACACGGAGAACTGATTTGAAAATGATGATATCCACTTCATCAGTTTCGGAAGTACATTAATGTGTGAACATACATTGCCGTTTAGAAATGTTCGGGACGGTCGGGTAGCCTAGTGGTTAAAGCGTTCGCTCGTCACAGCGAGGACCCGGGTTCGATTCCCGACATGGGTACAATGTGTGAAGCCCATTTCTGGTGTCCCATGCCGTGATATTGCTGGAATATTGCTCAAAGCGGCGTAAAACCATACTCACTCACTCAATTAGAAATGCTCAAATGTAACAAATGTTATATTTGGGATAACATTTTCTTTGTGACGCACCTTATCGTGTGGGATCGAATCCCGGATGGGACTCTGTAGAATCTGTACTTTACTGAGAAAGTGTTATCCCAAATATAACATCTGTTACATTAATTTGACAGACATATGAGCGGTATGAATTCTCTATTATCTATTAATGATATACACTGCTTCAACATGTTACATGGGTGACTATATATAATTCATTACCAGACTGCAACCTTCTTGTCAGGTGATTCTTACGCGACTGGAACAGTTTTTTTTCAGTTTTAACACGTCACAACAGCTGTATGTAGTGCTGACGCTTAAAATATCGCATGGCGTAGAAATAGACGTTTACAATAACACAATCAACAAGTGATGTAACTCACTCTCGATACTTTAAAGGACTCGCCTTTAAAGGAAGTGCATGCGTGTATTTCATTAGTGACATTAATGCCAATATCATGGCGGGGGACACCAGAAATGGGCTTCACACACTGTACCCATGTCGGGAATCGAACCGGTCTTCGGCGTGACGAGCGAACGCTTTAACCACTAGGCTTCGAAAACCCAAATCGCTGATTTTTATTTTACAGAGTCATGGACCTCGCTTGATCCAATTGTCGTTTTCGTAAATTTGTCCATGCACTGTGTAGGCAGAGATACTGAGAGGCTGGCTCTACGTGTTTCATGTTCAATAAGACGGAATGCATAGTCGGTCATGACTTTCTTTAAACGTTATCATGGTAATATCAGACTCCTCGGAGAAGCCCTATTCCAATAAAAGTTGGAGACATGCTGACACTTTCTGCGCAAATCTTATTTGCATTTGCAGTTATACTGAAATTATCTGGAAGTAAAAATCAATGGTATCTACAGTTTTATTAATTTTGATATGTCCATTCGCGGGCGATTGGTTGAAAACCTTGCTCTGTCGTGACAGTCATCGTTAACGACCGAAAAGAGCGTTCTGTTGGCAATGCAAAAGGGAGCGGTGTAAAGTTTATTAAAAAAATATGCATTTTTGTCAATATCCTTCGCAAAAACAGATCGGTCTGGCTCCAGTTATAAGTAAATGTCGAAAAGTTATCTTGATTTGGTCACGAAGATTTCCGCATCCAGGCGAATTTCTATATATGTGCGTGTAGCTGGTTGGTCTCAGGGGTATGCTACTAATAACAGCCATGTCATTGTGTCATTATACAGAGAGATGTTATTAAACTTCATCACGTGATTCCCCAGTCACAGCAGCGAGAGCTGGGGAATGGACATCGAACGATGCGAGTAATTAACAACATTCTTATGAACACGATAAAGAGAACTTTGCATGTTACCCATTTTCTAACCTGGCGTCTGTTTGATAATTTTCCGGCGGAATAAACAAGGCAAGTTATTTCCAAAAAAAAGCATAACAGTTATTCTAATATGATATTTTATAAAGCGCATGTACCAGATGCGTTCGACAGACGTTATGCAACGACTCTCTCAGACAAATTCTCAGGATATCGTTTTGGGGAACAAATTAGATCCCCCATGCCCCGATATCCCCTCCACGCACGCACGCAAACACACTCACACACACGCACACGTACATACACATTCACACGCACACCCTCAAAACTTGCCACGTGTGTATAGCGATCTCCCAGGTCAAGACATATTTGAAGATACGAACTATTGAACTGAGAATACAACAAATAGACATAGTATGGCATAATAAAGAGTACATTCTGTATTAAGCACACACTCCTCCCTATCTACCCCCTCTGTTGTATATTGATGCTTGGAAAAAGGAATGTAGCATCCTCACAGTATATCTTTATGTGAGTAATAGAAATCAGATCTTGATATACGACATGAGTGTACGTCCCTGGCTTCCTGTGGTGCTGACGTTCTATCTTCCACAGCAGTACAGCTGAGATAAGGTGCGTCATGCATCGTCACAAATACACTGACTCCATGCAGGGTGTACCCATGAACACACCACTTGTTCTATATTGGAAGTCTGGTGAGGTGAGGTGAAATTGGGTTTAACGTCGCGTCCAAGATTATTGCACTTATATAGCGACATGCTTGTACGTGTATGTGTTTGTGTGGCTGCTTGTACTAGTCCGGACTGATGCCGATTTATAGTGCTAGCTCACTGAGATACCATGCCGCAGTTTAACATGAATACCCCACTCAGACACAGTAAACTGACTCCGAGCCGACCAGTCCTTGTTTTAGCCCCTTAATGCCGAGCGCCAGACAGGGTAACAACAAGTACCATCTTTTAACGTCTTTTGGTATGACGCGGCCGGGAATCGAACCCCGGACCTTCCACTCTCCGGGCGGACGCTCTACCACTAGACCATGGAGGCGGTCCTTGGAAGTCTGGAAGCAAACAGGGATCACAATATTATCTGTAGGAGTGTCAATCGTAGATTAATATATATTTACATATAAGTATTTAACATGTAACGAGTGATGGAATTATCGCTGCATCTCAACTCTCAATTCCCGATGGCGCTACGCGTACGCGTCAAAAAACGATAGAGGGAGGTAATAAAATGAAAAGCATAAAATACATTTTATCTGTCCATCGTATGTCAAGTTACGGCAACTATATCTCAAAGCAAAGTTCTATTGTCATCCTAACGTCCATAAATTTAATATGCTTCTGTCATAACCAGATACATATATTATTACACATCTTGCAAAATATCTATATTATGCAAATGAAGTAAGACATGCGAACCTGAAAGCTTCAAACCTGTCTGTACTCAACTTTTGTACACAAAGGCCTGTGGCCTATATGTATTGGAAATACAATGAATGAATACATTTTGTCTGAAGAAACATGCGGGTATCCATTCTGACAACGTTTACGTGTGTTTATCAGACACTGATGTTCCTCCAAACGTCTTAACAAGTTCACAATCTGAATCTAGGAAAGGGCGATCGCGTTAGTCTTTGAAAAAAGGCCACGATAATTGTATCTGCATCATTTGTGACAAGGGTTTTCATACTTGGATACACGCACGAATTCTGTATTGTCCTTTTTATCAGCACGTTGTTATTAACATGTATAATGAAGCATGGTGTTTACGATGATAAAATGTGACGTCAATTTCCATCAAGTCGATAACTGTGTATGCCATTTACATCAATGTTGACTGTATTGCACGTGATACCATTCCAACAAAGTTCTTCTTTATTATGTTGGTCATATTGATCTGTATGGAACATACTTCTAATCATTAAATGTTATAGTAGCTGGTATGATCTGCGTGATTGACTTGTAGGGCTTTATCATATAGATTGATAGATTATTTTTAATGAATGTGGTTGACAGATTTCATTTGACAAAGCGATCAGTCTGTCACTGTTCAGTTGGTTACACTGTTCTGAATATGCAGTGTTTAGGCGGAACAGCTGTGAAATAGGGAATAACGAAATATGAAAGCGTTTTTTAAAGCTATATGAACCATTTTTTTATTTAAGACCCGCATGTATTCAAACGGCTTATCGTTATACAATGGATCTCTAAATATTGTATGCGCAATAGTCCTGCCACATCAAAGCGTTGTATAGCAACAATGTGACGGGTGCCCCCAGGTGTGCAGGATACGCTCACCTTTTCGCGAACACCTGGTATCATCACTATTTGAAAGTGATTAAGAAGTTTTCATATAAACCATTGTACATTTAAGTTTAAACTATTACTGACCACTAGCAACATCGAAACCATAAGAAATCTTTCTATGTACATATATCATGCTTTTATACAAAGAAAATCAAGTTTGGAAAATATATGATTGTACCAATTGCTCCTGTAATCATGATTGTACTATAGGCCTGTGGCCTCCTCAGTACGTTGAATAAAGAAATTGAATTGAATTGATTAAGAAACACATGCTCATGACATAGTCGGAATCGTACAATCGACTCTGCTTTATGCAGATATTTCTTATGGATATGGAAAGGGTTTGCCGCTTATACTAGTACTACTACTTTTACTACTACTACTACTACTACTACTACTACTACTACTACTAGGCTATTTATATTGCGCATATTTCCCTGTCACTGGATCAATGTGCACTCGTGAATCATTCTCAGATCCCTGGGGAGTATACAACCCAAGCTGCCTTTAAGGCGCCAGGTTAACAACCACATTGCCATCTCATCCTACCGGGTACCCATTCACTGCTGGGTGAACAGAGGCACATTTCGAAAAAAAGTCACTTGTCCAAGGAGACGCCACATGTGGTACATGTGTACATGTGTGGGGCAGGACCGAAGCCCTAGAAACTCTCAGGAGCTAAGCTGCCGGAACGCGACGTTGCTAAACTTCACCTGACCAGTAACCTGTGCTTTATTCACCTCACGAGAGCATCGACCATGGCGTTTTCAGGGCAAAGAGCTAGTCTGACCAATAGGCAAATTGAAATATGATTATAATAAGCTAAATATATCACACATTACATCTATCTTAAGAAAACAAAAACTATATGTATATTTCACACCTTATGAACAATGAAACAACAGAATGTCCCTCATATTTCCACCTCATTTCACACACATAACATGCAGACTTTAAAAAAAATAAATTTATTCAGTCATATACACAGGATACATATGCACTCGAAAAACAGTACAGCTTCATGAGTACAGGTACTTCTCAAAAGGATGTGGTACAGAGGAGGCATAAGGCATAATCCACAGCATGGTACAGATGACAATTAAGAAGATGCGGTATTTATGGTACATCAAATTATGTTGCAAGCATTAAGTGAATAAGTTATTTTGCAGTTTGTGTAAACAAAGCCCATTTTCTATTAAAAGGCAGAGAAGTCGTTTTTTCTACGTGCAATATGATATTCAACGTCATAGATACTTCTTATTGTGTTCTTAAATACAACAAAGTCAACATTTTCATTCTTAATACCCTGGACAAAGATAAATCTTTTAGCAGCTACAATCAGATGGTTAATTAATACATCAGAGGTACCAAAGAGGAGCTCGTTGTCAGTTATAAGGATTTTTCTATGCAAGATATGAGTCAAGTAAATACAGAAATCTGACCAGAAATTCTTAACAACATGACATTCGATATAAACATGAAAAACATACAGATTTTGTACAATGTTATGACGTCGCTCCCACGGAAATATTTTAGATTCATATTGTATTTTACTGAGTAGTGTCAGATGAATTCAAAACGCCAATGCCAAAGAATAATGTCAAGATTATCTGTCGAACCAGCTTGCCATTGGGGCGAAAAGCGAAATATATTGAAAGGCAAAGACAAACCTTGATTTCACTGACAATAAAGAGATCTTGGCATATTTGCTGAAGTGAAATTGCCCTTTCGTTTCTGTTAAATGTTCATACATAAGCATCGATTCAGAATGTCTTGATAGTAAAATTAATCGCCCCAAAGGATATAATGGTGTGTCTCGATCTTCCCGCAGAACATTGGCACTTACCTCTTTGCAATGAGAGACAAGACGCCGTGAAGCACGAGAGGCCATGTGCAAAATTAAACGACTCATGAAACACGTTATCACAGCTCATTGGGCTGGGCATCTTCGCTTCCGGGTCTCCCAGACATGTAGCTATGTTTAGACTGAGAGTGTGCCTTTTCGCCAGCACCTGGTGTCATCACTAATTTTCAGTGGTCCAATCATATTTTCCCTACTATTTTCCCTACTATTTTCCCCTATTGGCAAAACGGAATCTGTTTCGGTGGGTAATGACTTGTAATTCTCTTGTTGTTTGTTTGTTGTTTAACGCCGCACTCAGCAATATTCCAGCTATATGACCGCGGTCTGTAAAGTAATCGAGTCTGGACCAGACAATCCAGTGATTAACATCATGAGCATCGATCCACACAATTGGGATCGATGACATGTATCAACCAAGTCAGCGAGCCTGACCACCCGATCCCGTTAGTCGCCTTTTACGACAAGCATAGTCGCCTTTTACGACAATAATGGGTTGCTGAAGACCTATTCTACCCCGGAATCTTCACTAGGTGATCTAAGTGTTAACTGATAGGTGATCTAAGTGTAAACTGACAGGTGACCTCCGTGTAAACTGATAGGTGATCACCGTGTAAACTGATAGGTGATCTCCGTGGAAACTGATAGGTGATCTAAGTGTAAACTGATAGGTGATCTAAGTGTAAACTGATAGGTGATCTAAGGGTAAACTGATAGGTGATCTAAGGATAAAACGGATTGGTGATCTAAGTGTAAACTGATAGGTGATTTCCGTAGAAACTGATAGGTGATCTCCGTAGAAACTGATAGGTGATCTTCGTGTTAACTGATAGGTGATCTAAGTGTAAACTGAACGGTGATCTCCGTAGAAACTGATAGGTGATATCCGTGGAAACTGATAGGTGATCTCTGTGGAAACTGATAGGTGATCTCCATGGAAACTGATAGGTGATCTAAGTGTAAACTGAACGGTGATCTCCGTAGAAACTGATAGGTGATGTCCGTGGAAACTGACAGATGTAAACAGCGGACAACGAACCTTCATATCATTACCGGTGAGAGTCCAAAGCGTGGATATTAAATTCTAAATACGAATATGCTCAGGTGACCTTTCGTTCTAATTAACAAAAACAGTCAGCAATTCAGATTTTGATGTGCAGATATTCAATCTATCAAACAACGATTATTTTCTTGACAGCATATTTGATTTTCAACATTTTCTCTGAGGGTAATAAGGAATGAGTTAGAATGGTGATGTAATGGAAATATCCGCTTAAGGAACTCCCAGTGGGATCTTCAGGACATGTCTTCATGTAGACTTATGAAGCTTGATGGTGGAGGAAAACCCGACTTGATGCAAGTTTTAGACGCTTTCAATTGTGGTGAAAGCAACGACCCCTGGTATGGTAAGAAACTCAAGGCGGAGAATCTAGAGCTCATTACAACATACAATAATATTATGTGTTTATTCATAGTACAGAGAGGCCATAGGCATATAGATCATGTTATATAGTAATGGGTGTATATACATTTATACGGTAACACATGTGGAGTTTCTTAGCTTCATATTATGCAATATGTATATTAACAGTGTTTCGTTATTAATAACGAAACAAATTTCTATAAACTTGGATAACGGATTTGATATTTACTAATGAACTGTTTTCTGAGTTCAGCATTTAACGGACATAATAGTTAGAAATGGTATTCACTTTCTAAAGTGTTTAAAACACAAAAGTGACAAATTCTATGTTCTCTTATATTTATGATCTCTGTGCATCTTCCCGTCTCGATAAAGAGTTCGCGTGAACAACATCTGAATCTTGCAAGTGCAATTCGAAATGTTTTTAGTGTTACATTTAATAAGTAATTCCAGAATACAATACTTCTTAAATCTAATCTGGAATTCAAAACCACGATCATATATTTCTGGCACGCCTCAGCGATGGAACTACGTAGGAAATTGCATCACCTTAGGCGACTGGACCACATAGGTCGACCAGGAAGGATGTTCAACGATGGTAATAATTGTACAGACACCAAACCACATGGGCGCAAGCTGAACCTTAATGACGTATTATACCCTTATGCGCCTAACTATCATTCAAATTGCATGTTAAGCACCCTTGGCATCCGAATCTATCCATTTTATCAAATCCTTTGTTATAAGTATATAAAATAACAATTTGGTTTCAAGAACATAACGTTTCTCGATGTAAAGTCATTACTGCAGAATAATAAATGTTGGACGACCTTCGTGTGGCTATTTGTCAACTATCACTACCGAGATGAAAAAAAGTGAACTACTTGTCAACTGGAGGGTTATTACATCACCTCTCTCTGTCTCCCGACAACCATTACCCTTTAATTGCGATTCTCATTGTGTTGTCAATATGATGCAGGGTGTTGCCACCAAACCTAGTCATGATGTCGGCAGCCTGGCGAAAATGTAGTAATTTGTCTGAGGTCTTTAGATTGTAAACCTTTATCGTACAATTGTGTGAAATAGAAATACGTTTTTAGAAATTTGAAATGGCTGATCAGCTGGAAATACCAGATAATTACCGTATAATGCCTCCAAGGAAAGCAGCGTTATTTTGATTGATGCTTCCACGCCTTCATCACGCAATTTGGGCAAGTTGGTCATGACCTGACTTCATTCGTGTAAGATGTGTGAAATTATTTAAATGTTAAAATGTCCACACGATCCGCTCGCATCTTTTCCATAATGAAACTTTAAAAGTTTACTCAAGTAAAGAAGAGAAAGCTCCCTTTGAAAGTGATAACAATGCATCCATCTAGTGAGTGGCTTGCTGCAACTGTCCCCTCGCCAATGGCATCCCCTTTTTATATTTCTTCATTACCAAAGTGAACAGTTCAGGATATTTCATGAACAGGATGCGAAACCAGAAGTTCGCTAGAATGTGTGTACAAGTTTTGGTTTTCTTTATATGGATCGTAAATGTTACATTCACTGAAACCCGTGAAGATCCGGGGAAGACCATGCTTGCTGTAAAAGGCGTCTATGCTTATCGTAAGAGGCGACTTATGGGATCGGGTGTCTGGTTCGCTAACTTGGTTGATGCACTCCATTGTATCATCCATGATGTCACTCACTGGATTGTCTGGTCCAGATTCGATTATTTACAGTCTGCCGTCATATTGCTGGAATATTGCTGAGTGCGGCGTTAAACAACAAACACGCATTGACAGATCTCCTCGACTTGGGCCTCCGCGACCTCGACTTAATGTTTCCATATTCCGGACTGACACCATAATAGAAAGATTGAAAGATGGAAACCGTGGATCAGTTCACATTGTTAACCGGAAGTAATGAATGTCTTGTAACAATGTTGCACATGCGCACATGTGTCAGGGCTAAATTTGTATAGTGAGTGAGTTGAGTTTAACGCCGCTTTTAACAGTATTCCAGTTATATAACGGCGTGTCAGCTTAATGTGGGAGGAAAGCCCGAAGTGATGCAGGTCTTAGACGTTTACCACTTCGGTGAAACCCACGAGCACGGGTATGGTGCTGACAAACCTAGAAACATAATTGGGGAGAACCGGGATTCGAACCCACAATCATAGGTTTCTGGCGTGCCCGGGGGACGCAACTCTGCACAGCGAATCGCGGCGCCTTAGACGACTGGGCCACCCGTGCCTCCCTAAATTTGTATAACTAGTCCTGAAGAAAACTATTTAATATATTTCAAACGTGTTATTGACAAAGTGAAGCTTATGATATACTGATAATAGTATCTTCATATCTCGTTGTAATAAGATTTATGTATTTCCCATGAATTCTTGAAACAACAGACACACACATTTAGTTTTGAAATATTACTGAGTGCTCAAGTGAGTGAATGAGTATGGTGTCATATCACTTTTGAGCAATATAACAGCAATATTACGCAGGGGAAAAACCAGAAAGGGGCTTCACGCATTGTGCCCGTGTTGGGAATCGAACCTGGGCCTTCGTCATGACGAGTGAACACTTTAACCACTAGGCTTCCTCACCGCCATTACGTAAACAAGTAACCCGATAGTTGATAGGAGTTGGTGCCGTGCCGTGGCGTATTTTTTTTTTTTCGCAGGGAGTTATTCACAGATTATTAATGCAATACCTTTTTGCAAAAACTAGTTGGAACGTGTCGAATGAAACGAAATCTAGATAACCCAACAAGTATGAATTTTAGTCCGGAATCTTAAAGAAAATAACTTTTGTTATATTGAATGTTGACTATGCTGATTGCTGTTTCTACTTCAGTCGGGTGAAGTCGGGTGTGAGATATATCAGTTTCTACAGAAGTTATATTCATCCTGTCAATACATACAGTTACATTCATTTAATTAATTTCTCTTGTTTTGTAAATCGATTAAAGTTTACTTGTCGCATATCTTATTAATGACCTATATATATAATTGTGTATTGGGCTCTAGCTCGGACTCTCCAAACAATCAATAATACCTTTCAGACTGTGCGCATTTCTCAAAACTATGGCACACTATTCTGTCAAAACAAGCAGTGTATAGATTGCATTCCTAGTGGTGGCAGTTGGAGCGTCGTACATCACCATTAGGCGTCGTCCATCACGTCCCTGGGACTCCTACCACGCGCCCTCCGTCTGTGACGTTGTTTATAGACGCTAGTGTTGGCTGGTGTTCATTCAAAAGAGCTGGCTCTGGTTTAAGTGGTCGAAAGAAATCGACACTCAAATCTAAAGCGATTGTGAAATGATCACTATTAGTGCTTAGACAGCATATATCGTAAATTGTGTTGCAATTCAGAACATGTCGTGCGCGTTGTTAAGAGAAAACTTAAAAGGGTCATATCCATGCACGAAACATCAGATAGAGAAAAACGGAAGCATTTTATATGCATACAAAGTTATGGAGTTGAATACATTCGCACAATGTGACTACATTCATAGCATTTATTTGATATAGGATGCTTTGAACAGAGGATGGCCCTATCGTACGAAAGTCGGATCGAAAACATAAAATAGCTATCCATTAAAACGAGCGAAATAAAACTTTGAATCAACTCTTGAAATGTCTATGTTTTCAGATTTCAAAACAGAAATATAATTCCGTGTATTATTCATGCTGTCGATTTTATACTTCCATTTCAACTGATTCGCCATATATTCATGTTCCTCGTATATCAATGTCTAATACTGGCGCCACAGCATGAATTTGCTATCAATTACGTGTGTAAAAGTTTTATCATTCTTCATTAAAGATGTAGCTATACCATTGGATGATGTACCATTGGATATATTGTATAAACCAAACTAATCGTTTGGCCGTTTAATCGGCTGACGTCATATGTTTCATGTCACGTTACCTCCCGGTCAATATACCCTGTTTGCCCTTCGACTCACATCTCCCTTACAACGAAATTATGAAAAGCGACAAGACCATTTTTATATTTGCTTAAAGGTACACATATATCTTGCATCACCGGTGGCACCAGTCACAAACACATGTAAAGGCAAGACAATTGTCCACCTGAAAAAAACGGTAACTGGTGATACAAGTCTTAAAGGAATCGTATCAGACATCATTTCTGTCACTTATGCGTCACAGTTTGGTGTGTTCTTCACATGTAAACATTTTAAAAACTTTTTTTGCAGGGATTCTAAGGCTTTGAATGTTTTAAATCTGATACAACCTCATTCAGCTCGTACCATCCCGTACACGTATTGACAAATATTATGTGATAAATAACAACATATGAAGCAATGGTATACCCAGTTCTTCATCGTAATATATTTGTATACTGGGTATCAGTGTGCCAATTACACATTATCCTGTATTGGTAAAATGAATTAGTAACTGAGTCTATTAGTGTCTTTATGCTTGAAGGGGGTTTGAAGTAGCTTAAAATAATTGCCCCCGGAAAGTGTATGTAAGACCATCTTATTCACAGTATTTTCACTTCTACTGGCTACTTCACTCCTTGATCCATAGGGCTTTTGCTACAAAATGTGGTGATCATAGATACAGTTATATATCTATCGTCAGGGGTTCAGGTCAATTTGTCAAATTGAAAGCAAATGCAATCTGAAGTTTACTGAGAAAAAAACCCGATGTGCAAACTATTGTAAAAATCCGGATCGCGGATTCATACAGTTTGCAAATCAGCTTTTCGATTCATACCTCAATGAACTGAAAAAAGTGGAGTTGAATACACTCGCACAATGTGACTGCATTCACAGCATTTATTTGATATAGGATACTTTGAACAGAGGATTGCCCTTTCGTAAGTAAGTCGCATCGAAACCCTGAAATAGCTATCCATTAAAACGAGCAAAAAAAACCTTTGAATCAACTCTTGAAATGTCTATGTTTTTAGATTTCAATACAGAAATACATTCCGTGTATTATTCATGCTTTCGGTTTTATACTTCCATTTCAACTGATTCGCCATATATTCATGTTCCTCGTATATCAATGTCTAATATTGGCGCCACAGTTTGAATTTGCTATCATGTGCAAACTATTGTAAAAATCCGGATTGCGGATTCATACAGTTTGCAAATCAGCTTTTCGATTCATACCTCAATGAACTGAAAAAATCCACAGTCAATCCTTAACACACATAGACACAGTAATTCATGTTCGTCATCTCGCTCTTGTGCCATACAATCTGCGTATTATTTCCAAGTGGTGCGCAAGATGCTATCATTTATCTGTGCTCTCCATACGACGCAGTTATATTTAACTCACTTCTTTACCCTGTTGGATTTTAAACAGACCCTAACAAATGATATAGTTTTTATCGCGAATCTTCTTTCTGCTAAACTTCAATAGTCCATTACGCCATTTCGCTTCAAGTGAGACGTCCCTTAAAATTGTACCATTCATTATCTTAAAGTCTGACGATAACGACTTAGTTACTCTCATCTTATCTTATACCGAAACTGTCAAAGCAATATCCGTTCGCGTCATATTGCCGTGTTTCAAGGATCCTACATGCGTGAGCACCAGACGATGTCCAGCTATCTCAGGAAGTGTCCATTCCCTTGGCTGACCATGATGACGACGACTGTCAATTTGAAAGACAATGGTGGTTAATCAGCTCCATTTAAGTGTTCACGAACACAGTGTCTGTGCTCCACAGTTCCCGACCATTGCTCAGTCGATGACGCTGTTACCCCAGACGTCTGTATCGCCATGCCCTTCGTTCATATATCTCAACGCTTCTTCAGCAACTCATTCGTCTGAGACTAAATACAAATTGTTTATAGGGTTTATATTCTCACCGACAAACGAAACGCGAGTACCATACATGTTGGTTAATACATGAAGATTAACTCATATTCCGTGGTTGGTTTGTTTGTTTGTTGTTTTACGCCACACTCAGCAATGTTCCAGCTATTTGACGACGGTCTGTAAATAATTGAGTCTGGACCAGACAATCCAGTGATGGATATCATGAGCATCGATCCACGCAATTGGGATCGATGACATGCTTCAACCAAGTCAGCGAGCCTGATCACCCGAGCCGTTAGTCGCCTCTTACGACAAGCATAGTCTCCTTTTACGGCAAGTATTGGTTGCTGAAGACCTATTCTACCCCGGATCTTCAAGGGTCTCATATTCAGTGAGTGAGTTGAGTTTAACGCCGCTTTTAACAGTATTCCAGTCATATCACGGCGTGTCAGCTTAATGTGGGAGGAAAGCCCGAAGTTCTGGCGTGCCCGAGGGACGCAACTCTGCACAGCGAATCGCGGCGCCTTAGACAATTAGGCCACCCGTGCCCCCTACTCATATTCAAGATATATTAGATTGGTTCGATGCACAAACAGCCATACTGTCATGTTGTGTGAACCGACGCTCATGAACGCATCACATGTGACGTCATAGATACATGACTCGAGCTACACTATTTGTCTCGTGCAGGATTAGCGTGTAAAGTTTGGAAATCACGTCCCGCATATCGTGATAAGAATAAAGACACTGTGGTAACACTTGACGGATTGTTAGTTTTATCATTAAGTAGCACACATTGGAAACATCTCGTCTTATGTTTCTATGGTTCGCGTTTCTTTTGTCGGTGAGTATACACTGTACAACCATATATGCTTGTTAATTTGTTAGTCGAAACATTCATATTCTATAAAAAAAAAAGGACTTTATTATATCACACAGAGGGATTCATTTTTATGAAACTGGCCGATATATGTACACAAAAGTTCAATGCTTAATTCTTTATTTAAGACTCGTACTCGTTTTTAACACATTTTATGGTCACAGTTTTTAGGTCACGCATATTTCGTGAAAAGTCGTCGTTGCGTTCGGTTTTGACGAGGGACCTTTTGATAGGCCGAATCTTAGTCCATGCTTGCCTCATTCAAATTACCAGGTGACCACCTCTGAACAACATATTGTTATGGACAATGCAAATGATATGTACTTAATAATTTCAGATATGTTCAATTGAAAACAAAAAGTGAAGATCGTACACGACATTCTGTCGTGAAACAAAAGTTTGTTCTTGCAAAGAGTTCTAACAGTAACACTGGGATAACTTCAAAAAAGGCTTTGCAATATCATCATGCTCTGATGTGGATGTAACATCTTACATTCAAATAGTTGTAACATATCTTAAATCATCTATAGGGTGGTTCCTAACCCAGCTAAATAGTATCTCATGCCATTGAAAGGCCAAAACAAGATTGGAGCAAGTCTACGCACATACGGAAGATAGCATCCAACAGCATTTGTTTGTTTGCCCAATTGTTTGAATATTTATATTGTTTTAAATATCAAGTATGTCATTTCTTTTAACTATTATTTCTTGTTTTTTCTTCATCGGCATAGATGATACTGCTGAGAGCTGTCGCATGATAGTGATGGTTGTCGTCTAAGGCGCCACAATTCCCTGTGCAGAGTTGCGTCCTTTGGACACTCCTGAAACCTATGAATGTGGCTTCGAATCCCGGTTCATGTTTCTAGGTTTGTCAGCACCATACCCGTACTCGTGGGTTTCACCAAGGCGAACGTCTGAGACCTGCATCATTTCCTCCCACATTAAGCTGACACGCCGTGATGTAACTGGAATACTATATAGTTCAAATCGATGTTAAGCCCATAATAATCTAATGATCTACTGATAGCATGTAGCTGATAAAGTAACCAGCATTAAAAAGGCAATTCGAATGAGCAACATAATTTATTTCGTAAAATAGGCTGGGCCCGCATTTGAAAAGTATCATTACCATATCAATTATATGCGGGCTTGTATGGTTGATAGTCGAGGCAGTTCAACATAAGATTAAAATAAATCCAAACTAAAATGAGGAGATTAAATTAAGGAGTTTCATTTCAGTCAATCTGTCTAAAATACAGTCTCATTTTTCAGTTAATCTTTCATTGCCTGAGTGAATCAGTCAATAAATAGTGCCTGACTATAGACACTGGCTTTAACATATACATGAGATCTCCCGGTGTTTCTGCATGACGTAAGATAATGAAATTATATTATCATCTGCGTTATCGTGATAAATTACCTTGTCCCGAGGCAAATGCGAGTTACGTGAGTGTGAGTTAATATGACTTCATCAACAAGATGCCCATAGTTCGCGGGAGACAGTTAATGAAAATATGCTGGATCCATTATGTCAGTGATTAGTAGTGTTAGGTGGGACACAGCCACAAGTGAAAATGGACGGTCTTTGCGATTTATGGGGTTTCGTTGTTAGAAAGGATTACCGAAGTCTTAGTATGCAAATTGTGAATAACTGCATAATGTATGTGTACTAAAACATGATTACACGTTTCGCACATGCAAAACAGTTTTCAATGAATGTAAATCTAATTGTGTATTTCTATTCGTATGTATTATTAATTGAAACTGGCCTCATTGTAATGTTAGGGTAGTGGGATGTATGACATTAGCTTCAGAGGACACTTCTACGATTAAAAAAAGGGCAAAAAACGTTTCCATAATCGTAAGAAAACAGAGTCCATTGAACGATTCCGACTATATTATGAGTATGTGTTTATGAATCACTATCAAATAGTAATGATACAGGTGTTCGCGAAAATGAGAGCGCATCCTGCCCGACCAGTGACACCAGCCACAAACACTTGCAGAGGCAAGTCAATTGTTCAGTTCTCCGAATGCCGTACACATTTGCCTGCCGGTCTCACTTTGTATGCAAATATTATGATTTAACTTGCACGCGTGCCAAGGTTATTCATTCATCATAATAACCTGCTTTACCATTAAAGCGGTTGTGCATTCCGGATCCGGTGTTAAATTTAATCACACATTCAGACAAATGGGGTATCAATACTTAAGATCCGTACAGTGGGATTACCATGTGGTACTCTTCTTTTAGTTTCCCAAACAAATTTAATTTCTCTGCGTCATTTTTTAGGCATGGACACATTGGTATAATCAAAAACAATATTCACGATGACAAATAATGAAAGTTAAAAGCATTAAAGTATTTGTTTCTATGACATATCATAGACATATTTTGAATATGTAATAACCAGAATTCTCAAAAGGATTCGTGAATGTTTATTCATCGTGTGTTATAAATATTGCATGAGAGTGCTTATACTCGTCAAAACTTGAAGAAAGCGTTTAAAGCATTCTCACGCATGATAGAAATTTAAAAACAACAATCCACAAGACAATTCCCCCAACCAATGCAGTTCATTCCAACAATTGATAAGATGTAAATATAGGACACCATGCCTCACTACGTCATAGTGTCGAAACCCGTACATTACTGCTAGAATAATACTTATCGAATTTAACATCCATTCGCTGAAATAATTCAGCAGGAACTCGCTGTGGACTAATCGTTTACCAGTTATATATGCACACATGTATACTATGGAATTGGTGAGGTAGAACATCGAGTGTTTATCTTGACGTTTGTGACAGACAGGAAGTAATAAACCGATTTAGTGAATTATTCCGTCTTTTACAATGCATGTACACATCAGAGCCACCTAGGTAAACATGCCTACGTAGATTATGTTGTTCCAAGTCATGCGGAATGTGTTCCATCGTTTCCAGTTGAATGTCCGTGTATTGGGTTAGCGCTGCGTGGTAGGTACCGGTGGTACGTTTCAATGCATTTTCCCGAGGCATATTATTGTACGTTGTTTCATGGTTGATGCAGCACAACATATGTTAATTTGGAAATATCGAATATGGATTAGACATTGTCTTGCATGTGGTCACAAACAAATGTGTTTTGTTGTAATGTCATATTGCCTTGGTTTTTTACAAAAGTATGTATTTTTAATAGAGCATCCAATACGACAAAAAGGCCAGTACGGTCGTTGTACTACAAATTGATGTGAGCTTATGTATTGATACGATACACGTGTGTCTGCCCGTGGAGCTGAGGTCGGTGGTTCGATTCCCTTTTCGCGTCATACCGAAAGACGTTAGAATATGGTGCTAGTTGTTACCCTGCGTGGCGTTTGGCATCAATGGGGACTGCTAAGTTCGGAATATAATGTGTCTGAGTGCGGCACACACACACACACACACACACACAAACACACACACACACACACACACACACACACACACACACACACACACACACACACACACACACACACACACACCACGTCGCTATATAAGTTCAATACTCTTGAACGGTAAAACTATTTCACCTTAAGATGAACGTTTACGTGAGTTCATTTGTCATAGAGTAAATGCTCAATGATATTCAACCGATAAATTAGATATGCATTATGAAATAATTGCATCACAATCGTCATCACAGTGTGTGAATTTCTTTACATGTCATCATGGCCAATATATGATTGGAACACGCATCTACCCATTGACAATATATGGTATAAGTAAGACTCAGCAGGATGTCAAAGACGAGTAGAGTCAATTCCATTAGTGTCACCGAATTCCTGTATCTCTCATGTTCTCTGTCGCCTCAGGCCCAGATTCGCGAAGGCCTTCAACTTCGCGTGTCGAGCATTTACAAATTGTCGCCAACTAATTCTCGCCCCCAGCACGAATGCGGATAATTTCGCCATAAGTAAACGGATATTACTGCCTGCGATTCCAATTTGTTCTTTGGTATTCCGGGTTTTTTAACAAAAAAAGCCTACGACTGCCAATATGACGTTTCTGTAAACATCCTCTGATTTATCACAATTATGTTAAGAATACGCACTATTTTCAGCGACGGAGAAGGTATAATCTTATTACATAGATGTCTGAGGAATCATTGAATGCAGTGATTGTGTTAATAAGATAACATTTCTTTGATGTTGTCAACATATGCTACAGGTATGAGTTTCATCAGGCCATAAACGTATTACCACAGCCTTGCATCATTGCAAATATGTTGTAGACAATCTTTGGGTCATTGTTACGAGCAGGAGTGATACGAGCTGGTGACGGAATCTGTCTGGAAAAAAGAAATTGTAAGGCCACCACCGTTGTTGAGACAGTATAGACAGCTGCATGTATGAGACAGGTTGTCGCATTAATCATGAATAGTTTATACCTCTTTGTCAATCAACCGTTCGACCGTTTTTGATGATTAGTGCGCAGTATGCAATACACCTCTAGTAAAACATCTGGCTCTTACGTCATAACTCCACTGGGGTTTAAACTTTAAAATATCGGGGTATGGTTTATAGCATCGATGTAGCCATTATGTTTGGAAAAAACGTTTCTCCAATTTAGCAAATGCCTCGTTCATAGTCTGTAGTTTCATTTAGCGGTTTTAACGTGCCTCTTTCACCAGCCGCAGGAAACGCTGAAGCAAGTTAATAGCTTTCATGAAGACACACTCTTAACTTATGATATTTTGTGGTATGTAGCTTATAACATACTCAGTTATGTGAACATGTATATATGGCCATAACATCGCTTTCCTGTACATTAAAACAGCAAAACCATTTCCACAATCCCTTTATGTTTAAACAGATATGGCTGATACTTTGGTCACTGTTGCGTCAAACTTGTAAATGTCCTCCACATCTCTACAATATAACTTTTTGAAAGCTTTATTAAGTCTTCACTAAGCATAGTAATAGGTCCCCATCAAACTGGAAGTAAGGAGTGACCAAATGGAATGGTGTTCAGGATCGGTGACTTTGTTGTCATCGCACCCCAACGGCGTGGTTCAATGCAATATCAATGATTGGACTGTTGGGTTCTGTCTGGATTATTTACAGGCCGCCGTCATGTGCCCGGAATATTGCTGAGTGCAGCGTTAAACAACACACAAATAAACTCATTCTTGTACATGTAACACAATTAATTGATCACTTTGACCAAATGCAGCTTTTGTTCGTCAATGGATAGAGCGATACCTGGGAAGTGGCTTTACCAGTGTTATGTTTTGTAAATATGAATACAGTAAACTACGGTTATAACAAACACGCTTATAACGAACTGATCGATATAACGAACTTATTTTTTAGTCCCGGACATTTGTTGTATATATGCTGTATATATTCTTAAAAAGAACTACGGTTATAAAGAACCATAATTAGTGGTCCCTTTGAGTTCGTTATAACCGTAGTTTACTGTATATAAAAAAACACTGCAAATGTTGGTAAACGCTATTGTCTTAAAGTAACCCATGGGATGCGCAAGGAAATTGAACTTGTAAAAAATGCATGAAGGCTAGACATAACGTATGGAGAGAATAACGCATTCTTTACTTGTCTGGAACCTCAAATAGGGGCAGAAAAAAGCTTTTCAGAATTTCCTGCGTTACAAGTATCATGCAAATGCTCCATTTGTTAACGCTTCTGTCTTGTAACTGTATAGGTCCTAGATTCACATACCATCACAGCTGGCATACGCATTTATTTAGGTTTTTTTTCGGTATTCACTTCTTGCAACAGGAACGTTCAATGTGCCGGCGCAAAATGCAAACAACTCATAATTTTCAAATCAAGCTTCATGTGAAATAAACTCCGATACAAAACGTTGTAATCCTATGTATGTTTACAGAGTGTATTCAAACCCGGAAATGACAAAATGACAAAATGACAAAATCCTGAAATGTTACACAGGATTCTCTGTTCGGGCAGTGATAGATGTTTGCTGGACGGTCGAGCCTGTTCTGATCTTCCGATACTACCCGTAATGGTGACAGCTGCGTCAACAAAATACAGTTTCCATTGATGACTTGTACCCGATAAAGTATAGGGCGTATAATATAGAAACAAGTGGGAAACGTTACTTCAAATTTAACCAGCAACGTTTCCCTACTGTTTCAGGAACAACGTTGAACAAGAGCCTAAAGAGGCAGACTTCACGTATGTGTATTACATGTCAGAGATAATAAGAGGGATTGGGTTTTTATACACTCCTGTTTGCTTAGATATATACTGAATGTTTACAAGGGGCATAAACAACTTCAAGACATATTCCTGTTCATGGCGATGGTATATTGGAGGAAATGGTTTTTCAAACGTTTATTCGAGCACACACTAAAACTGAAACTGAAATAACTGAAATGCTTCAGGAGCAACGTTGAACAAGGGCCTAAAGAGACAGACTTCACGTATGTGTATTACATGTCAGAGATAATAAGAGGGATTGGGTTTTTATACACTCCTGTTTGCTTAGATATATACTGAATGTTTACAAGGGGCATAATTATATAAACAACTTCAAGACATATTCCTGTTCATGGCAATGGTATATTGGAGGAAATGGTTTTTCAAACGTTTATTCGAGCACACACTAAAACTGAAACTGAAATAACTGAAATGCTTCAGGAGCAACGTTGAACAAGGGCCTAAAGAGACAGACTCCACGTATATGTATTATATGCCAGAGATAATAAGTGGGATTGGGTTTTTATACACTCCTGTTTGCTTAGATATATACTGAATGTTTACAAGGGGCATAATTATATAAACAACTTCAAGACATATTCCTGTTCATGGCAATGGTATATTGGAGGAAATGGTTTTTCAAACGTTTATTCGAGCACACACTAAAACTGAAACTGAAAAAACTGAAATGCTTCAGGAGCAACGTTGAACAAAGGCCTAAAGAGGCAGACTCCACGTATATGTATTATATGCCAGAGATAATAAGTGGGATTGGGTTTTTATACACTCCTGTTTGCTTAGATATATACTGAATGTTTACAAGGGGCATAATTATATAAACAACTTCAAGACATATTCCTGTTCATGAAAATGGTATATTGGAGGAAATGGTTTTTCAAACGTTTATTCGAGCACACACTAAAACTGAAACTGAAATAACTGAAATGCTTCAGGAGCAACGTTGAACAAAGGCCTAAAGAGGCAGACTCCACGTATATGTATTATATGCCAGAGATAATAAGTGGGATTGGGTTTTTATACACTCCTGTTTGCTTAGATATATACTGAATGTTTACAAGGGGCATAATTATATAAACAACTTCAAGACATATTCCTGTTCATGGCAATGGTATATTGGAGGAAATGGTTTTTCAAACGTTTATTCGAGCACACACTAAAACTGAAACTGAAATAACTGAAATGCTTCAGGAGCAACGTTGAACAAAGGCCTAAAGAGGCAGACTCCACGTATATGTATTATATGCCAGAGATAATAAGTGGGATTGGGTTTTTATACACTCCTGTTTGCTTAGATATATACTGAATGTTTACAAGGGGCATAATTATATAAACAACTTCAAGACATATTCCTGTTCATGAAAATGGTATATTGGAGGAAATGGTTATGCAAACGTTTATTCGAGCACACACTGAAACTGAAACTGAAATAACTGAAATGTATCAGGAACAACGTTGAAAAAGGGCCTAAAGAGGCAGACTCCACGTATGTGCGTTACATGTCAGAGATAATATGAGGATTGGGTTTTTATATACTCCTGTTTGCTTAGATATACACTGAATGTTTACAAGGGGCATAAACAAGAACTTAAAGACATATTCCTGTTCATGTCAATGGTACATTGGAGGAAATGGTTATTCAAACGTTTATTCGAGCACACACTGAAACTGAAACTAAAATAACTGAAATGTTTCAGGAACAACGTTGAACAAGAGCCTTAAGAGGCAGACTTCACTGATGTGTATTATATGCCAGAGATAATAAGTGGGATTGGGTTTTTATACACTCCTGTTTGCTTAGATATACACTGAATGTTTACAAGGGGCATAAACAAGAACTTAAAGAGTGAGTGAGTGAGTGAGTATGGCTTTACGCCGCTTTTAGCAATATTCCAGCAATATCACGGCGGGGGACACCTGAAATGGGATTCACACATTGTACCCATGTCGGGAATCGAACCCGGGTCTTCGGCGTGACGAGCGAACGCTTTAACCACTAGGCTACCCGACCGCCCCACTTAAGACATATTCCTGTTCATGTCAATGGTACATTGGAGGAAATGGTTATTCAAACGTTTATTCGAGCACACACGGAAACTGAAACTGAAATAACCGCTACTTTACCCCGCACCTTTGAACGAAATATGTTCATGGTTGTTTCAACGAAAAAAGGCAAAACGGTATTTTCAAATTCAGTTTGCTTCCTTTGGGTATTTATGAGTCGTTGAGTTCAAAAAGGTTTCACCCATAATGACGACGTTATTGTTGTTGTCGGCCCTTGAGACCTCGAGAAATATATTGTTGCATCAATAATGACAGGACCGCAACTGTATAACATATGCCATGAAGGCTGAAGAAGGTGCCAGAAGCGACAAGGGTGGTCCAGTTTAATGAACACTCAACTCTTCTACTGAAATCAACACGTCACCACAGCCACTGAAGGTGTTTCGTAAATTTGGTTTAATTTAATTAGCAAAGGCTGTTATTAATTACCATCGTGTGGGTCATAAAGGTACACATATTGCAGGACACTAATTCAGGAACGATTCTAAGCCAAATGCTATTACAGACCTATACCGAAAGTTAAGCGCATTAGGTTTTGTAGGACGCAGTGCTTCAGTTAATTGTCTGTATGGATGTGATGCTCCCCTCACATCTTCCTGCGGCACATGCATTAACGTTTGAAGCCGATGAAACTGAGACGTGAAGGTTTGGAATGTTAGGATGTGTATGCCATCAACGTGCAGTGCCTGGGTTCAAGCCAAGTGTATATACACACGCGTCTACACGTAGAATCAGTACATATTGAAGCAAATTAGGAAATTGTTTGAGTAACACTTGGGAAATGGATTATTTCACAAACATTTGCTATCTACGAAAGCAAATAGAACGTGAAACGTAAACCAGGAAGCGCATGAGTTCGTGTGTACGTATAACGCAAGGTTGCAGTATGAGGGATTGTGAAAATATGCAGGATGCATTGGAGTTGTTACATTACGTATTCATCTCATTGAGTGTGTCAGTTTAATATTTTTTCATGTGAAGATAACAAAATTAATGATTTATTGTGTAATACCATGTACTGTGGGAACAAGTTTCGCTGACAGTTATTTAAAACTCTCAACATTGCGTTGATAGAAAATAGATGATAGATTACTGAGAGGAGCTTATGCACACTTGATGAAACCAGCAACCCTGTTCCTAGGCTGACGTCACATTACATTGTTTCGCCGATGGACCTTGCAACAAAATTCCACAAATTACGTCATTAGGTAGTGTGATGTGATTGTAAATTTGTTGTGTATGGGCCCGTTCCACAAAGCGTTCGTTGCGCAACGGCACTCGCACGTCCATGCATATGGGAGTTATGGACAACATTAGCGCTACGACAGCTTTTGTGAAACGGACCCCTGAATTCTGACGGTTGGCCGCTGTATGGTATGACATTAATAAGTATCAACCTGTGACCTTTATTCTTGTAAACGCAATTAGATCATGCTTTGGATCGCGAAGATGTTTGCCTGTTCACACACGACAGTGAAATTCCCCAAAAATGTTAAAACGGTAAGTAATAAATAGAATACTATCCTCGCTCCCGTGTCATACCAATTTTTATGACAGCCATAACCATCAGTGAGATATGCGTATACGATATGTCACTTCGACGCTTCCGTACTTTATTGTCGTGACATTTTTCAGGAACACTTAAACTGTTAACACAATGTAAAGCACAAGTGAATATCGGCTTTCCCTCTGAATTCGCTTTCCCATGTTTCGTGAATTAATTTACTTTCGCCTTGCCCACGTTTGTTCATCGGCAACACCAAAACAGAGCACGTAACTGCATTCTAAATAGCATTACGGTCACATTGGCGCAACCGAGAGACAAAACCTATGTGCATGTAAATATTGAAAGTGAACAAGAAAAAAACATGTTTAAAAAATTTCATGTAGAAAATAAATCTTATTCTGTTCAGTGTTTCTCCACTTATTAAAATTTGAAAAAAAAATGGCATAGACTGATCACCAGCCCGACTGTCGTTTTTTTAATGATTAATATAAGCTGGTAAATTCACACCCCTGTGTTATAGTTGTATATGTAGAAGATTGAGTGTTTATCTCAACGTTTGTGGTGGACAGGAAGTAAAAAACCACTTCAGTGAATAATCCCGATCTTTTACAATGTATGTACACATCAGGGTCCATTTGCACAAGGCGATCTTAGCGCTAAGACTGTCTTAATCCTATGTTAAAGTATGGGAGTTACGATCATTTTAGCGCTAAGATCGCTTTGTGCTGGTGGGCCCAGAGCCATCTATATAAACATGATTACGTAGGCTATGTTGTTCAAAGTCACGCGGAATGTGTTCCATCGTTTCCAGTGGAATGTCCGTGTATTAGGTACGGGCTGCGTGGTAGGTACCGGTGGTGCGTTTCAATGCATTTCCCGATGCATGTTATTGTACGTTGCGTATGTTGGTTACATGGATAATGAGCCATGATGCATGAGTAGGCCAGTTCCCATGCATCACAATATATGTTAATTGGGAAATCTCGAATATGGATAAGACATTGTTTTGCATGTGGTCACAAACAAATGTGTCTTGTTGTAAGGGGATATTGCCTTGTTTTTTCGTCAAAATGTATTTGTTTATGGAACATTTTCTAATAACAAAAAAGGGCATTACGGCCATTTTGCTACAAATTGATGTGGCCAAATCAGTCTAAACTTTGCCGCAATGTTGGGTAAAGAGCCTATGTATTGATACAGTACACGTGTGTCTGCCCGTGGAGCTGAGGTCGGTGGTTCGATCCCCTTGACGCGTCATAACCGAATACCTATGGTACTTGTTGTTACCCTGGCTGGCGTTCTTTATCATGTAGAAAATAAATCGTATTCGATTCAGTGTTTCAACTTAATAATATTTGAAAAAATGGCGGTAACTTTAGACGTACACTGATCACCAGCCCCACTGTCTTTTTTTAAATAAATAATGAAAGCTTGTAAATTCACAACCTGGAGTTATGCCAGTGTTGTCCTACAAAAGTTGAAACAATGACGTGCACGTGTAGTTCCATAAAGCGACCTGACTTGTACGACTGGCGCAAGTCTGAAATAGACAGAGCCATGTTGTGCTATATCACCTGTTTTCGTGAAGAACAAGGATGCGACGCACCAAGCAGTCTTTAACCGAGTATTTGAAGTAGTGAGCATTCGTTACTCAAATGATTTCAGGAAGCTGAAACTCAGACATTTTGACAGGTTGATAACGTAAGGTAACAGCTAACAGGTGAGGTGAAATTGGGTTTAAATTGCACTTATATAGCGACGTTCATGCACGTGTGTGTGTTGTGTGTGTGGCTGTTTGTACTAGTCCGGACTGATGTCGATTTTATAGTGCTATCCCACTCAGACACCATGCCGCAGTTTAACATGAATACCCCACTCAGACACAGTATACTGACTTCGAGCCGAACAGTCCTTGTTTTAGCCCCTTAATGCCGAGCGCCAGACAGGGTAACAACTAGTACCATCTTTTAACGTGTTATGGAACCCCGGTCCCTTCGCATTCCGGGAGTACGTTCTATCACCAGACCACGGAGGCGATAACAACAGGAAAGCGAGGGAAATGTGGAGAAATATCTGAGGTGTGTTCAATTTAATTCATGTAATTAGTCTCTTATGAAGGCTGAACGAGAGACACTGTATTTGCCTGGCTCCTTTAAAAGCCTAAATATAGATAACGTCTCTTTCATTTCCATCCTATTTCCACAAATAATAATGTGATGTCGTGTTTCGTAACTGCCCGGGGTTCATGCCAAGAAAGGACCTACCTGAATTAAGACCTTCAATGATTAATAACTCACTTCTTGCAATCATCCACAACTCACAGTCCCTCTACAGAACGAACATCTAGTAACCGAATGTGTGAAGTTCAACACGAGTTCAACAATCCTTAATTACGTCAGATCAATAGCTATTTCTCGCACACAAAAAGCTTGGGTTGCTTCTTTTGCGAAACATCATCATCCCAACACATCCTTAGTATAAGTATAATGATGAGTCTTTACTGAGTGATGCAAGGAGCTTGCCCCAGGACGTGAGTCTCTCCTTTATTTGGTGTATTCTGCTCAACCGATAGTAACGTGCTAAACTACTTAAAAGTAACATGCATCATCACAGTTTTAACTGAACCCTTCAATTCCTGTCTTTGCTTCCTTCGTAACTGTGACCACAATCTTTAATATATAAATATTCTTATTACTTGCCCGTGAAGAGATCACCCGTTTAATAAACATACAGCTGTATTACACATTGTGTAATACCAAGACGCATGCTTATGTACACTCGGAACACGTTTCACGAACAAATATTGAAAGCTCTCAACATCCCTTGGCTTATTCAACGACATTGCGTATGGAGTTGATAGATCACTGAGAGGAGCTTATGCACACTCGATGACCCAAGCAACCTTGTTGCTAGGCTGACGTCACATGGCATTGTTTCGCCGATGGACCTTGCAACAAAATTCCACAATTTACGTCATCGGGTATTGTGACGTTATTGTAAAGTTTGAGGTGCAAGGCCCGTTCCACAAGGCGATCGTATTGTAGCGCAACGACAGTCGTTAGTCTAAGTTAAAGTATGTGAGTTGCGATTAGCCCTACGATAATTTTGTGGAACGGACGCCTGAATTCTAAAGGTGGACCGTTGTATGGTATTAAATTCAAAAGTTTCAACGTTTGACGTGTTTGAAGTATTATTCTGTTAAACTCAATTGGACTATGCCGTGGATCGTGTAGGTGTCAGCCTATTCATACTCAACAGTATAATTCTAAAAACGTTATCAATGGCAAGTAATAAATAAAATACTAAACTCGCTCCCGTGTAAAACCAATTTTATGAAACTCGTGAATAGTTGTGGTATCTGACTCGCTTTCGCTCGTCATATACCACAACTATTCAATCGTTTCATAAAATTGGTATTACACGAGAGCAAGTTTAGTATTCTATAAATACATAATACTGTTAAGATCATTAATTTTGAATGGTCCCTTCATATACTTTCCACAGCTATCTGCCCTTTATGCCATGTGGAATTTGTTTCGTCAGAAATCCTAGACTGGTTATTCTCTTGCATTGACAATATATATTTACTTGAACTGGGTCTCTGCTCCTGCTGGTGGACTGTTTGTTTTGTTTGTTTGTTTGTTGTTTAACGCCGCACTCAGCAATATTCTAGCTATATGACGGCGGTCTGTGAATAATAATGTCTGGGACAGACAATCCAGTGATTGACATCCTGAGCATCGATCCACACAATTGGGATACGATGACATGTATCACAGGAGTCCGTATCTAAAAATAGACGCTCTCATGCATATTCATGACCATCTCCACACGCGAGCCCGAACGGTTTTGGGCTCGCGTGTGGAGATGGTCATGAATATGCATGAGGGTGTCTATTTTTAGATACGGATCCTGTGCATGTATGAACCAAGTCAGCGAGCCTTACCACCCGATCCCGTTAGTCGCCTTTTACGACAAGCCTAGTCGCCTTTTACGGCAAGCATGGGTTGCTGAAGACCTATTCTACCCCGGATTTTTTACGGGTCGCTGGTGGACTGCAGTCCCCGGGTGTCATCATAAGCTCAGAAGCGTTTATCTGTGCTGTGTCATCTACAAAAGAAATGTTTGGGCCACGACTGTGTTGCAAAATGAATATATTTCTTCACGTTTTTCTTTACTTTTCAAGCAGTAAAATCTCTGCACTTGTACAAAGCAGACGTTATTCAAAATTAACATTCCGTTTTTTATTAGTTTCAACAAAATCAGTAATGGTACTCTCGTGTCACTGGATTTTCTGGTTCATCGATCACTTGATTGACTGGTTTGTTTACAGGCTTCATCGCATGGCAGGCGTACTGCTGTGCTGCGTCAGGCAATAAATACAAACCTTTTTACGCAAATTGTATGAATGGCGGGTGCTACCGATGGGGCAAGACATGATGGCCATGATCGCGAACACCAGGTGTCATCATTGATTTGCAGTGGTCTATTCATATCATTTCTACAGCTATTTGCCCTCTACGTCAAGTGGAATATGCTTCGGCAGAAAATCTAGACTTGCCTTAACAATTTATATTTAGTCATGTAAAAACTGTATGGAAAAAACCTTGACGTTCTGATTTTTGTTCCTTCTGAATTTGGTGATAATTAGAGTCGAAGGATCCGGAAACGAAGCACAACAATGTGAGGCCAAAGTAGTTGTCTCTTATATTTAGTCCAGACAGTGTAATTAGTGTCCTGTGTGAAACTGAGACACTATCTCTGGGTTACCGAGGAATCATTAACTGTGGTTGGTTGGTTTGTTGTTTAACGCCGCACTCAGCAATATTACAGCTATATGACGGCTGTCTGTAAAATAATCGAGTCTGGACCAGACAATCCAGTGATTGACAACATGAGCATCGATCCAAGCAATTGGGACCGATGACATGCACCAACCAAGTCACCGAGCCTGACCACCCGATCCTGTTAGTCGCCTTTTACGAAAAGCATAGTCGCTTTTTATGGCAAGCATGGGTTGCTGAAGACCTATTCTACCCCGGCTCTTCACGGGTTCATTAACTGTGGACTGATATTATACTATAATTGGAATTGGACTATAGTGGTGGTTTAATTACTTGAATCAAACTTGCTCAGACTTCCAACTAACCCCAGCCTGATCCCCCTTGAATGCCCTGGCTCTGCTCGCCGACAACCACTGTTCCACAATAATCAAATACTAGAGAATTCCTCAGGCTTTTTAGTGGGATAAGGCGATATAAAACCTGATTCACTCTATCATTCAATTTGATAAGGAATTATAACAGTAAATCACGTGAGAGCTTAATTGTATAACTAAGGGTGTACAACGAATAAACATGCGTGTACCATATAGTCAAATATTTATTTTGCAATCTCCTCTAAGATGAGACGAGTATCCATTTCTGATCCTTCACTTCATAATGTTCAAAATGTTCAAAAGCACAAACGTATATTTCAAAGCATGTGTCAAAATAAAAACAAAACTCAAACAAATTGTGCAACATTTCATTATTTTTGTAAACTGTTCAGACATCACTTGATTAGAAATATCCCGGGACTCCGGAAAGACAGCCTTGCTGTGGTTATCGTTCTGGTGAATTAAATCAGCCGAGCTGTTTTATTCTGTATGGGGCACGAGGTTCGATGTCCGTGTTATTCTAGCACATTAGGCAGACTGTTGTATGTGGCATTAATATTGCCTGGTCAATGTGAAACCGAATATACGCGGTTGTCGTCACTTTCAGACAACCATAAAGTATACAGTTATACTGTATTTTCTTCCCGAATGTAGAACGAGAAAGCCATCGATGGTTGAAGGAAATGAGTGATTCAGTGTGTCATATCTGACAATCGTTTATATTTTATGACTTGCCAACTAAATGTGTTACTTAAGAAATGGTTCCTTTAATCTCCACATTTAGGTCAGCTTTCCTACAACGATGTTTCAAATTTAAATCCTTCTAAAAGGGTCCGAACAATCGGCGACATGACATTAAATAATGTCACTTAAGATATTTCGTCTACGTAAGAAAATATTTCCATTTTGGAACTTGAACGCTCCCAATTGCCCCATCGTAGTCACAATAAATCGGGCATTGCTACTAACGCAGGTCCACAAGGATGAAACGAGTTAATTCCAGAGTTGTCTGTCCCTGGAAGCGGAATGGTGAAAAGTAATTACTTTGTATGACAAGTGGACTTATTAATAAGTTGGTTCTAGGTTGAAGGGCCGCTTGACACCATTGGGTATAAATGATTTCCTGGACGGAGTAACACTGTTCCTCTCTGGCCACGTCTCAAGTGAAATAAGTTGAGTGCAACTACAACAGACTATAGTCTGTTCTACAACGTCCAGAGGAATATATAGCTATTCGTATGAATACTTTGAAGCCGTATCAAATGCAGCTTATCCATGTACGTATTAATTAACACGCATTGACATGTATCGCAAATATGCTTTTCAAAACCGATTATCCCTTCTCGTTCTGGAAGCATCAGCTTCGTGCAATCTACTTGATGAAAGTGGTAACATATGGTTAAGAAGCAGAAACAAGGTGATAACGTACCTTATTGCCATTCCTTCGCTTCGCCTATGAGGTGATGCACTAATATATTGTTATCCAAAATTGGCTTCCAGAGGACATATCGTTTAGGTTGAATAAGCGACATCTCCTGAAGATGTCGATGCAATAAAACTGCTGCACAATGCTTTGCATGCCATTCGAATACCATGACGTTACAGTCAAATCACATCACTCATCTGCCTGCCACTGAAGCTGGTTATCTGTACATTTTACACTGCTTATTAATGATTAAGAACTAAAATAGTTGGACGAATTATTTTTGTTGGTAAATATAATCTTACCTTCGTGTCTGTTATCAAATATATCAACATTCGTCGATAAAATCAGGTTTGTAACTACAAGCAACTTTTATAAGTTTTTTCGCAACATGAATACATGTACTTGCCATCTCAACCGGCATCAACTGGTACTGGTGATGTGGTTGCTTAAGAGAGGCTATCAGACTCTAGAAGCCTATAATAGCATTACCTCCCGTCGTCAAAAACTATGCTGTTATAAATGGTATCGAAACTTGTTTACGCACTGTAAAAGAACATTGCTATTTTTAATCAATCTAATTATTCCCGATACTAATTGACCTGACAATAAAAAAAATCAATTATCAATCATAAATATATGCAGTTATATAGATTTTGGTAAACCTCGCATAATAATTTAAATCTCATGATAGATCAAATTCATAGTATAATAAATAAATAAACATTAATACTCCTTGATGGTATAACCACACAGAGGAGACGTACGAAATGAACCTTGGAAGGGGTATAGATATATGACAGAGTAGAGGAGGAACGATTGATAATATAGATCTTTCACACAGCACGACGCGCACGTCAGTGCAAGCAAGAAGAATAACTACCTTTTCATCCTATACCAAGGTACATGTCCACCGAAAATCATTTTCACGTTTTACGATTCTCTGTATCTAGTTGTAAAGAAGGCTATCGCTAGGGGGCTGGGTGAAATTGCCTGTGTTATAGTGTGTCATTGGATTGTAATATAGCATGTCATTGACTGTCAACTACTTCGCGCCCGAGCCTACAATCAATACACCGTGCTAGGCTGCAGCATTGAAACCTAGACACGTTCTCGCCTCATGTCACGGGAAAATGAAATCATTGACAACAGTTGACGGGAACATTGTAGCCGACAATAGCCTCAGTAAAAGTGATTGGAAAGTCTGTAGTTAGCACAGAATTAGATAAATGACTCGCGGTGGTATGGAACTTTGAAATATTAAACTGAGCTTCTGACAAATAGAACATGCATTTTGAGTCTATTCTAAAAGCCTATCGCTATTTCATAAAAAGCTATTTTGATCTGGATATTGATTAACAGTCGTTCGTAATATTGTGGTTATAAACGTTCATACAGATTTGACAAATTGTGCGTTTCGTAGTCGGCCTTAATTGTAGCGGTATCTTCACGCTGGAACGTCAAAAAAAGGTCAGTTGGGTGTTTTGGGGTTATATAGCCCATTCATTAATAACGTTTTTTTAATTACTCATGAGGGTCAACCAACTGTAAATGGTCTTATTCACGCTATCTGAAATATGTTAGCTTACCAATGACTTGGGATATTTTCTCTGTTCATGCTGCATTCATACTCGGACATAAACTAGGGATATTAGACAATAATAGATGATTACAGAGGTACAAGAGGTATCGAGGGATGGTAATGGATAGATAAGAAAGGGGGTGACCAAGTGTTACATGTTGGCTGTATATTCTGGGGATGCAAACAACCAAGACAGACGAAAGGGGAGTAAAAATATGAACGTTTCAGATGACCAAAGCAACAATGGGTCATGTCACCGACGATTGGTCAAGTATTCGTGTATACAACATGGCTTGGTCCGAATCAATATCCCCGTGACAGTTTGAGGGAGTCTTGGCCACTCTCCTTGCAGCGCCTGGCCTGGTTCGGGTGGCCTTTGACGTCGGCGTATACGTCTCCCGATCACTTGTTCTACAGGGGAAGGTCAGGACTCGTGGCTGGCAAATACTATCTGTTGATGTTTTACTGCTGGGCGGATAGTCCCTTACGATAGTGCACGGTGGGCACGAGCTCAATCGAATCAAAGAACAAGCGTGAACTAATATGACGCAACTATTGGCGTCAGTCGATTGTCTCGGTAATGCTGTCCAGCGACCCTTCAATGGACAATGTGCAATGGCGTTCTAGCAGTCATAGCGATTCCGTTGCATACCCAACCCCAAATCTGAAATGTCGTCTTGCGTTTACGTTCGCATGACGTTCGCACTTTGTTCGCATGACGTTCACATGACATTCACATGACTTTCGCATGACGTTCGCATGACATTCACATGACGTTCGCGTTAGTACACACCGACTCACTTTCTCTCACTCTCCCTATCTCATTTTCTCTCTCTCCCTCACTCTCTCTCTCTCTCCCTCACACACACTCTCTCTCTCTCCGTTCTTATTTTGTATTGGTATTTCCTTCTACACAAATATATGTAGATTCACGTATGCACACGCAACGCGTAGTATTGCTTGCGAGTATGGGGCCAAGGGTGTCCCTGGTCGTATGACTTGATGTACATTCTCTTAAAATCATTATTTTACCAAAAATTCTTGTCATTGATTAGTCTCTCAAAACGTGTCTTTTCTTTTCAGACTGTGTGTGTCATCGTCTCCATCCTGACCCTGACTGCCATTTCTATAGAACGATGGTTTGCCATTTGCCATCCTTTGTCTTTCAAGGAAACGAAAACACGAGTGATCATGGCGCTTATTTCCATCTGGGTGACAGCGCAACTTGCCGCAATACCCAGACTGTTTATAATGACGGAGAATAACGACCCGATGATACCCCGCAATCTAACCGTGCTGCTTACATCGTGTTCTCCTGTAGCTGCCATGAAAACATTTGCCTTTCACTACGAACTTTTTGTGTTTGCAACTTTCTACATTCTCCCTATCATCGCTATGGGATATACATATGCTAAAATCGCCTTGTGTTTGTGGTCAAGCATGAAAGCTGGGCAGCTGACTGGTAAGTTTCGTTGCGAGGAGGGAAGGGTGGTCACTGTAAGCTACTATTCAGTGCTTCAAGAAAGGTCATCGAGTGTTCACCCTTCAACAGTAGTGCATTATGAAAACTCGTAGTTAATCACGACATATCATGAGATAATTTTTGGATTTGAAGCTTTCACGATATACGGCTTTTCAATTGGACGGCACAATTTGACGTTCATACGTTTTTCACGAGAACGTGTTTTCACGACCCACCCTAGTGAACAAAATGAAGGAATCCACATACAAATTTTAATAATCGTAGTATCGACTCGACCCGTGTCTAGGCTGACAGTGATAACTAACAGCAATCTATGAATTTACCTTTGTGTCTATTTGACACGTCGCAAGCTCCGACGTTCATACAGTTTGGCCTTCACTCTATGAAGGTTCATACTCCAATGAACTCACACAAAGTGAAAGTCAATTCTAAAATATAATTGTATGAAAATTTGCTGTGTCGTCAGCATATTTAGGGTGATCGTAAAAAATCACTCTTATTTAGTCTCATTTTCAGAAACTGCATACAAAGCCAATATTACCCGTGTGCGTTTCCGTATCATGAATATCATGTATAAAATTGTAGTTTGCTAGTCTTTTGTTATTTCGAATATATGATTTAAAGGTACGGAAACACATGAGGATAATAATACCTGTATCATATAACATTATTCAAATAAGACGTAATTTCTCTCAGTGAAGAAGCTTTAGAACCGCGTTATATAGTGCCAAATGACATGTAGCCATCGTTCTTGCCATGTTTCGGCGACACATTGAAAAACCCCTATTCTAAATATACTGGAAACGATAATCAATAATGATAGTTTATTGAGAAAGAAGGCATCGCATCGCTTGAAAATACGTCCTGTCATGTTTATCGGATTATCGCATCGATAAGACATTCTAGCATTTATATGATAAACATGATAATACGTCGTGTGACATTTCTTCTTTGCTGACAAAACACGAGCTGGGATTCGAACACGCGAACAGCGAATCTTGCCGCGGCTGCCTCTGCACACGACTTGTATGGCTTCAGGCCAAAATTGTCGTGTAGGCTGCTAGCGCAGCTGTGTGAGGTTCTGTTAACACTGACAGGATTTCATAATAAAGTCTCGAGTACCCACTAGACGGAACGCGGTTCTCCTACTGGTCTCAAGTGGAGTTAAGTGCTCGCAGTCGAATACATACAGAATTAAATTAGAGTTGTTTGAACATATTATGCAATGAACTACCTCTGCATTCGACACATGTAGACATCACCGACTACACCAACATATGTGTTCTCGCTCAATTTGTTCCGAGGACTTACCAACGATGATCAAAACACCGAATCAGGTGATTTCAGTAGTCATTACCTCTAACCTACACACAGTCTTTGACTCGACACGTCACAGGTCCAAGCTTGGTGCGGACGGAACATGCACATTGTGTAGCAGCGTCTGACATTTCTGGAATGCCTGGAGTGTTTGGATTACTCTTCTCTAATTTTGTGGGCTGAGTATGCCATTGTCCTTCAAAGACAAAGAGATTCTCACTGATGTCACTTCTTACAACGTCATTACCTTATTTGAGACGTCATATACTTGTTTGATGGTTTTTTGCCTGAGGATGAAGCTAGATTCTGGACGAGAGCATCTCCAGTGTCATCATCATTTTGAAAAAAGGCAAACACGCTTTGAAGTTCTATACATGGTCTTCAAAGCATGTGTCGACATTGATTTAAACATTCAATTATAATCCATGCCTATAAACGCTGAAAATACAAACAAGAATGTTGACCTTTGTCAAATTGTAAGAACTTTGAAGAGTATATGCATATGCTGCAGAACGAGTTTTCAATGCTTTTTGAAAACTGTTTATTTTGTGCCGGTATTTAACTCAAGTAGTCAGTGTCAAAATATATGGTAGTGGGTGATCATGAAAAGAGAATATTTTAGAGAAAACCAATTAAAACGACAGCCACATTTTAACATACAATACATAACTTCTCTTTCGAGTATATATGTTCCATAGAAACATATCTCATTTCAAGATTTTTTACATCATATTACACCTACTAGGCTAATTCAAATTTAACGAGAATTAACAAACAGTTATTTGACAGCATTGCGTTAAGTAAGTGAGGGATCGATAAACTGTGGCTGTTCTATTCATCAGCTAGCATGTAGCTGTTGGCGTCATTAGAAGGAGTTTAAAGTTAGTATGAACATATATCATCGCTTCAGCTCCCGTTATTTTTTTCAGAGGGTTCCCAAAACGCCGTCGCGTCGCAAGTGCGTGCCCGTCGTCGCATTGCAAAGATGTTGATTGTCGTGGTCGTTGTGTTCATCCTGTGTTTCCTGCCTGTGTACACCTGGAATATAATCAGGTTGAGTGTTGCTATTAATCCAATGATGGATTTTACAAATGAGCTTGAATTTCACAGATGAACATTACTGCTGGGACGTGAGATTGTTATACTTTATCCTAGACCAACTAAGCACATCCTGAACCCGTGAAGATCCGGATAAGAATAGGTAATAAACAACCCATGCTTGCCGTAAAAGGCGACTAACGGGATCGGGTGGTTGATGCATGCCATGGCATCCCAATTCCGTGGATTGATGCTTATAATATCAATCACTGGATTATCTGGTCCAGACTCGATTATTCAAAGACCGCCGGCATAGTGCTAAGTGCGGCGTTAAACAACAAACAAACAAACAAACTAACAGTACATCCTGATCACCTGTATGAAGGTAACTCTTAAACCCCATCGACCGCCTTCGTGGTCTTGTAGAGCGTCAGCCCGGAGAGCGGAAGGTCCGGGGTTCGATCCCCGGCCGCGTCATACCAAAAGACGTTACAAAGATGGTATTTGTTGTTACCCTGTCTGGCGCTCGGCATTAGGGGCTAAAGCAAGGACTGGTCGGCTCGGAGTCAGTATACTGTGTCTGAGTGGGGTATTCATGTTAAACTGCGGCATGGTATCTCAGTGTGCTAGCACTTTAAATCGACATCAGTCCGGACTAGTACAAGCAGCCACACACATACACGTGCATGCACGTCGCTATATAGGTGCAATAATCTTGGACGCGACGTCAAACCCAATTTCACCTCGCCTTAAACACCATCAAGCTAATACACTCCACTGTACTGTTTCAGGATGTCCATACATGACATGGATTACTATATCGGCCCTACTACTATATCTATACTGACTCTGACCGGACACTGGCTCGTCTATTTCAACAGTGCCATTAACCCTATGATCTACAACTTCATGAGCGGTAAGCGTTACTCAATAAGTTGCTTTGTATTGCCTGTTATTTCGTTGTTTTGTCTTCTAATTCCTATGACATAAAACTGAATTTCTTTTAGATCATACTGGAATCTATGAGTGAGTGAGTCAGTTGGGTTTAACGCCGCTTTTAACAGTATTCCAGTTACATCACGACGTGTCAGCTTAATGTGAAACCCACGAGCACGGGTATAGTGCTGACAAACATAGAAGCATAATTGAGGCGAACCGTGATTCGAACCCACAATCATAGGTTTCTGGCGTGCCCAAGGGACGCAACTCTGCACAGCGAATCGCGGCGCCTTAGACGACTGGGCCACCCGTGACCCCCCTGGAATCTATGAACGTGACTAACACCAGGTATCATCACCAATTGATGTTTATAAATATACAAAGTCAACGCCAGAGATTAGGCAGTCTCGATTATCCGACGAAACAGATTCCATTGGACACCAGGAACTCGCGAAAAGGGTATCGAAGTCCTGTCCTACCGGTAACACCTGCATAAAATAAATGTGTTTGTTCCTGGTCGACACACAGCAGTACTCCTGCCATACATAAACAGATGCTTATGATAAAGTCGGAATCAGCAGTTATGGAAATACCACACGCTCATAAACAATGTACTTTCTAAGCAATTTCGATGACACTTCGTTGAAGCGAACCCCTTTAACTCTATCTATCGCTGAAATTATGTAACATTCAATCAGGAATCCTTGCGCTAGGTCTGCTCTCCAGTTTAAAACTAAGGGTCATCCATAGTTCGAATCCTCGTTCACCCCGATTATGTTTTAAGGTTTGTTAGCACATTACCCGTGCTCGTGGCTTTCACCAAGTTGTAAATGTGAGACCTGCATCACTTCGGTTTTCCTCCCATATTAAGCTGACACGCCGTTATACAACTGGAACGCGGTTAAAAGCGACGTTAAACCCACTGTCACTCACTCAAAGAACTCTTGTTTCACTGTAGCTGGGGCGGTGGGGTAGCCTAGTAGTAAGCGTTCGCTCGTCACGCCGAAGACCAGGGTTCGATTCCCCGCATTGGTACAATGTGTTAAAAACCCATTTCTGGTGTCCCCCGGCGTGATATCGCTGGAATATTGCTACAAGCGGCGTAAAACAATACTCACTCACTCACTGAAGCTTGTTATATTTCAGGCAAGTTCCGGAAAGAGTTCCGTACTGCATGTTCCTGCTGGATTACCACGTGTGCAAGAAGGGGCAAAAGTTCGTACACCAACCGTGAGTCCTCCGTTTGACCGGAAGTGGACAGGAACTTCTGGCAGCCATCTTTATCGAACGGAAACGGCGAATTTCATTATATCTAAAAACCATTCCAAATTGTGTGTTTGCAAATATTTCAATACATCGTCAAACACGGAGGTTTCAAGATGGTTTATCGACTCACTTCACCGACTTTGCAGTCGCTGCTGATGTTATTAGAACTTTGTGATCATATTACGTGTCACAAGATGGTGCTGGGGATGAGGGTGTTAGATTACACAATAAGCCCAAATGTTATCTCACAACTTGTATTCCACGTTTTCAATAATTATATCAAATTATATTTATCAACTCAGATAATGTATGTAAGAAGCTACCGGTTTGTAGAAAATACTTCAGAAACATATCAAATGTAACCAAAACAAGTATGAGTCGATGACGCTTAAAACGACGTTTCAATTGCAAGGAACATTCCTGTATTTAATATTCCATACGCCTGATGCATGATAGCTTTTTTACCTGAGTATGACTCCAACAGACTTGATTTGAGGTTTGCTTTGTCAGGTTTTTGGCAGTGAGAAATAAACCGTTTATTACAGCAGTCAAAATGTTTCGATATTATAACTAACTCAGATTGAAATGCTTTTTGATTATATTTGTAGAATACCCTGGTGTAACGGTACATCAAATTATTGACGCATTGCGGTTGTCTATGGGCCGATGGTGATATATCAGTGACATGTAGAAATATTAAAAGTGGCTCTCGATGGAAACAAACATAATTAACAAACATATTTGTAACCTTTACTTTACTTAGCCTCCAGAAGACATTACTATCCCTTAAATCTTCATCAAGCTCCCATCTCGTCAAATACAGCATTAGGTATTGTTTAAAAGTAATCATGGGTAGTTGTGTCACATGTCAAATCATTCTATTCTTCTTCAGTGACACAGGTAGGCTAACACTTGACCTGAGCTTTTGAAAATCACTGTTTTAACAGTATAAAATTATTATTGTGTTATTGTATAATAGTATAAAAACAATCAACCATTCTCCCTATACTTTGCAACTGGTGCTATCCCCCTTATTCTCATATATAAAGGCATTAGACACACACACACACACACACACACACACCACACACACACGTACACGCACGCACACACACACACACACACACACACACACACACACACACACACACACACACACAAAAACACACACAAAAACACATGCACACTATTAAAATATATAAGCCCTACCTTGAGACTTTGGAAGCAGTTGCAACTGGCTTCATGTCAAGAAAATTGTATCTCTTCTGAAATATCTTTTAACAGATTTACAATCCGTCCACTGAACCATGATGCTTAAAACACACTTTTTCCTTATATGAACGACATGAACTAAGGTCAATTTGATTTTACATGTTTCTTCGAATACTCTTTACAACTGAGAATTGAGGCCTACAGAATCCTGTGATTTGACGATTTTTACAAAATGTGCCTTTTTAAGTTGTTTTAATTTCGTTCCTAGCTCAGAAATTGATGCAAATATTTCGTATTGAAATAATACAACCAACATCAAGTTATGAATATATTTTTCAGACGAACTGGAACCATTATCCTCAAAGAGGTACGTAGCCAGTTTCCGTGTGTTTCTAATAAATATTGTAACCTCTCTTCTTGAAACAAAAAAAGGATAAGAGTTTAGGTTATTAAATATGTGGACGTTGGCATGATAACATGTTTCTCAGAATCGTTGTCAGTAGTCTCACTCAAAACATTAATTATTACTAATATATCCCAGTAGCTCCGGGGCCCCTATCAAAAGCAAACCAGATATTAATGAATCCTAGTTGATCTAGAAATAGCCCAACCTGATACTGACCATACACGGCCTTCGGTCTGTCTGTGATATCCCAATGATTATGATTATGAATATGATTATTATTATATAAATGCTGACTTGTGGTACATGCAGTTTCATGGCGTACTGTCTGTAGTTTGTTAAAGTTATCAAAGACTTTTTGCCTACTAGATTTCACCTGAGGTAAGCAAAAACAGATGACCCGTTTCATTAGCTTACCATTCAAATTGAAACAAATAGATAGAGTAGTGCTAGTAGCTGCCTAGAAATAAACATTTCTGTTTACATGGTACCTTCCTTGTTGTTTGGAGTGTAAATGTGTTCACGGGCAGTGACGTAAATCGTGTCTAGCATTCGATGACTTTGACGTGTAATGCTGGCTCATTCAAGAGGAAATTTCGAAATTTCATCTCGTTTTGCTCTTAATGTGCAAACATCTCTCCAGAGCATGTTCAAGACGCTGCGTTTGTTTGGTTGATGTTTACTGTTGTCCTTTGTTTAAGTGAATAATTTGTTACGGCATCACATGTACATATGGTTGACGATTTCGAATAAACGAATCCAAGTAATTTTCCGTTGTGTTTTGAAGGGTGTTACATTTCATTTCTGATATTGTGTTCTGCATTTCGTGTATGTGCATACATTCATATCCCCACAAGTCGTTCATTAGTTGGTACATATATTCACAAGGTGATATGGTATCATATAAAATATGTAAGGGCAATGCAAAATCATCCCGGAAAAATACACATATTACTATCCCAATGGAGTTTGATAACATCTAAACGACAGCATCTTACCCTGGCTCTTTATAAAAGGGATAACAATTCCGAAGACCAGCCTCATTTGGGGAATTTTTCTGGATGAAACTGACACTCTGTGATGTAATAAAACGTTGTTCAAAGCAACGATAAACCAAACTCACTTGGTAGGGTAGGGTAGGGTAGGGTAGGGTAGGGTAGGGTAGGGTAGGGTAGGGTAAAGGGTAGACACAAAGACATGGATGAGCACAGATATTGTATCTACTGCATGTGCATTGCACTATGCTCTCAAGGTATAGAATTCCTGCTTTGCGCAGTTGTATGATGTTGTTTTACATGTTGTTGGATTTAATGACATATTTCATCTGGAAGGGACGTTAGGCCATCCTTCTCTTGTTCTCTCATGCTATTCCTATCTTAAAGTTGTGTGTGTCTTCTCCTGTCATGTACATTGTGATTGTGGAATGCTCTGTCTTCTCTCCTTGTATATCACTGGCATGGCCAAGTCTCGCTATGCATCTTAATGTTTTGGCTTGTGTCGTGAGAAACAGCATGCCAAATCTGGTGTTATAATCTACAGTTTCGTTTGGTTTAATCAAGACATCCTTGATTACTATTTGACTTACTTGCTTATTATATATATGCCCCATTTATGGCATATAGAATTATTTTTTTTAAGTGAATATATGTTTCGTTTTAACAAGTAACACCATACTAATAAAATCACTGTAGACGATACCTTTTGCAATAAAGCTTCCACGAAACAAATACTTGATGTGACACACTTACTAAAAGGAAAGCAAATCACAATACATTATAGTCCATACAGTATATGTTTTCAAAGCTGATTGTACTAAACGGCAAAACTATAGCGCTTGATGTGTTTGTCTGGTATTCGATAGCATCATGTGTTACTTTCAGCGGTCAACGATACAGAGTGGGAGAGTATGACTCATCGGATGTCAGTCGCGTAAAGACATCAGTCACAGAAGCCTGATACCTTCAGTCGGGAGTACAGGACAACCACAGACGGAACCGTGTGGTCCTCCAGCCTAACGCACGACCGTTCCGGTAATATACTTGGTGTAAACAGGAAGATACAATGCTGAAGTGTGTTTCGAGGATAATTGAAGTATCGTTTTCCATAAGGAGAGAACATGATGCACTTGTGACAAACGTAAAGAAGGTTCTCATTAAAAGTCCAGTTTGTGATCGAACTGTCGTCCACACACCCATAAAACAATTGACGTTGCTCAATGTACATTTTACCCTGTCGACTGAAATGCGTACGGCCATAGGTTCATTAAGGAAGTGCCTGTATCTTTCTGAAACAGAGAATTACCGGTCGATGGAACCAGTAAAGAAGAGGCCTATACTTGAATCCGCGAACGAACAGGAATGTGTGACAAAGGTACATTATCAATTCACTATATCATAACATTGTATCTGTAGTGATAAGTGAGCATGCCCTAAGAACGATATTTTGACAGTGCTACTGGTCCGACTGACGAACTAGGCAGATATTTCTTAAATACGCGATACGACAGGGATGGTGTTCGAGATAATATAATCAAAAATCCAATTTTCTGCACCTGGTGAGCCCTTCATCTTGCTTTGATGTGATGCTACATAGCTGCATCTTCACGTGTATATTGAACATATAAACAAAACTGTAACCCACTTTTCGTTATTGTATATATGGATTATGATTGTGTGAAAACCTGCTGCACTAATACATGGGCTACTCATATAAACTACTGACGGAATATAAAAACCCCTCAAAAGTAACTATCATATACAAAGATAAAGAGAGGCAAAGTGAAGCGTTTTATGTGCATGGGATCAACAAGAATGCTACACAATTCTAGCGTCCTTCACACTGCTGTAACTCATATTCAAAGAGGGATGAATATAGCCAGACAATTCGCTTCGACAAACAAAAATTACCAGGGAGAGTTACAAACAAACAAAAACTTAAGAAACAAATAAGATATTTCGAGGGGGTCATTCGCCAAGCAAAATTCTAGGGCACTGTTAAGTAGAAGAAATTAGAGGACGTTTGAATTGTGTGCTTCTAAAAATATTATATTAAAGGTATGTCACATTTGTCTTTGCCTCTATATTGGTGTTCCTGTCAAGAGGATTAATGTGAAGTGGAACGATTTACATGTAAAATGAACAAACGTACGCGTCATTTGGTTCGTTAATCATTGTAATCTATAATGCACTCCAATTAATGAAGTGGGGTGGTCGGGGAGCCTAGTGGTTAAAGCGTTCGCTCGTCACGCCGAAGATCAGGGTTCGATTCCCGACATGAGCACAATGTGTAAAGCCCATTTCTGGTGTGCCCCGCCGTGATATTGCTGGAATATTGCTAAAAGCGGCGTAAAACAATACTCATTCACTTAATTACTAAAGTTTCTATGTTTGACGTCATTACATGATAATCACATCGTTTTGCTATAGAACTATATATCCTGCACAACACGTGCAAGCAATACACAACAGGACCATGCTTCAGTGTGTATAATAATACCGCCATATATATATGTTGGTAATGAATAACAATCATTGTTGTCTTGTGACGTCACGGTTTGCTTTCGTACATCGGTTAATGACCAGTGTTTTTCTGCAGGTCGCTAAATATGACATTTACAGAGACACTAATTATGTACATATGTTGATAATTTTACAGGTGTGGGACATTCGTAAAAGTCTGAACCATGAACTTCAAACGATTTATAGATATTGGTATGTACAAAATGGAAACGTATTAATGTTTTGTTGTTAAAGGTTTACCTGTCTGAACTTCAACGCTGTTTGCTAGCTTTTGTAAGCGCATTGAGTCATGTTGACAATTAAATCCAAGCTATTTTATCGTTCAAATGTATTTTTCTTGGATATATACGCGTTCAGTGAAATGTGACAGTTTCGTTTGAATGTAACCGTGCGATATATTTATTAAACCGTTTATGAAAACTGTGTTTTGTTATGTCTATACAAATATATGAAGCAAGTAGCATCCCATACACCATGGATTGGTGGAACCAACAGGTATTGAGCTTCTTACCACAGTCTCCAATGATTGTTGTATTGCATACTATGAAGTAAGTCACAATATCGGTTGTACCGTGAAGATCCGGGGTAGAATATGTCTTCAGCAACCCATGTTTGCCGTAAAGGACGACTATGCTTGTCATAAGAGGCGACTAACGGGATCAGGTGGTCAAGTGACGGCTGTAGATAATCGAGTCTTGACCAGACATTCCAGTGATTGATATCATGAGCATCGATCAACGGAAATGGGTGAGGTGAAATGGGGTTTTATTGCACTTATATAGCGACGTACATGCACGTGTATGTATGTGTGTGGCTTGCTTACTGAGATGCCATGCCGCAGATTAACATGAATACCCCACTCAGACACAGTATACTGACTCCGAGCCGACCAATCCTTGTTTAAGCCCCTTAATGCCGAGCGCCAGACAGGGTAACAACAAGTACCATCTGTTAACGTCTTTTGGTATGACGCGGTCGGGGATCGAACCCCGGACCTTCCGCTCTCTCTCCGCGCTGACGCTCTACCACTACACCACGGAGGCGGTTCAGTCTCCAATGATTGTTGTATTGCATACTATGAAGTAAGTCACAATATCGGTTGCACCGGGAGGATCCGGGGTAGAATAGGTCTTCAGCAACCCATACTTGCCGTAAAAGGCAACTATGCTTGTCATAATTAAGAGGCGAATAACGGGATCGGGGGGTCAAGTTCGCTGACTTGGTTAATGCATGTCATCAATCCCATTTCCGTGGATCGATGCTCATGACATCAATCACTGGAATGTCTGGTGCAGACTCGATTATCTACAGACCGCCGTCACAGCTGGAATATTGCTGAGTGCGGCGTTAAACAACAAAACAAAACACAATATCGGTTGACACCTCATGTAATAATATCTTAAACTATCAATTTCTCTTATCGTGTGTTGTAATTGTAGATACTTGTAACCTTATTTCATGTCGTGTGGTTTCTGTATTTAAATGAATGTATTTTAAGTGATAGTGATTGGATATCATTGTATTCTGACAGATACAAGCAGGTTAATTTAGTGATTACCACTTCATCAGAGAATTGATGACATTTTACCTAAAAGGGCCAGTCAACTATTCTGAGTGAGTGAGTGAGTTGGGTTTAACGCCGCTTTTAACAGTATTCCAGTTATATCACGACGTGTCAGCTTAATGTGGGAGGAAAGCCCGAAGTGATGCAGGTCTCAGACGTTTACCACTTCGGTGAAACCCACGAGCACGGGTATGGTGCTGACAAACCTAGAAACATAATCGGGGCGAACCGGGATTCGAACCCACAATCATAGGTTTTTTGGCGTGCCTAAGGGACGCACCTCTGCACAGCGAATCGCGGCGCCTTAGACGAATGGGCCACCCGTGCCCCCCAACTATTCTGAAGTTTGGTACCAAACTGGTCAACATCTAAACTACGTGTAGTAACTTGTTTGATAGGCATTACTTAAAAGTTGACGGGTGACAAGGTAGACTCGGTTTTATGGATAACAACTTCTTTAATACTGTAAAAAGCGACGTTTTTGTATGGATCCTTATTTCGTTGTCAAGCAGGTCTTGTAAATGCAGTAATTATGACCGGGGGGAGACCCGGGTGATGTTTTGCTTCAAAATAATTGCTAATTGCTTTCGATCTAATGTCGCCACAAGTTTAACATTTTTATAACTAATTAAAGTTTAAAAAATGCAAGCATGTCACTTGTCATAATCAACTTTTATTTTTTTTCTAAAGGATCCCCACATTTGACTCTTTTAGTATGGTAAAAAGTGCCCATATCATTTCCACCATTTTCTTGACATTATCAGCGTTCATACTGACTCCTTGTAGCAAACTGTGCACAGTGAACGATGACGAAGGGTATTATCACTGATATGGTTAAGATACAGGGGGTGAGATTCCTCACACGTATGTCGCACGAGGTTGACCTCGATATTAATTGAATAACCGTAACCGTAACGGGTGAGGTGAGGTGAGGTGAGGTGAGGTGAGGTGAGGTGAGGTGAGGTGAGATGGGGTTTAACGTCGCGTCCAAGATTATTGCACTTATATAGCGACGTGCATGTACGTGTGTGTGTTTGTGTGGCTGCTTGTACTAGTCCGGACTGATGCCGATTTATAGTGCTAGCCCACTGAGATACCATGCCGCATAAATACCCCACTCAGACACAACATACTGACTCCGAGCCGACCTGTCCTTGTTTTAGCCCTTTATGCCGAGCGCCAGACAGAGTACCAACAAGTACCATCTTTTAACGTGTTTTGGTATGACGCGGTCGGGGATCGAACCCCGGACCTTCCGCTCTCCGGGCGGACGCTCTACCACTAGACCACGGAGGCGGTCCATAACCGTAACACTGGAACTACCTTTTTCATTTTTAAGTCACGAGACGTCGTCCCCTTTACAAACCTTTTACTATTACGAGACAGAACTGAGGAATCTCATGAAAACGAGAGACATTTACAAACACTTTTTGAAGCAAGACAAGATAGTCACACGCATCAAATTCGCTTTGCATTCTATGTTAGTTATACATAGAGCTGCTACACACATTATATATTTTCCAGGATCGCCTCCGTGGTCCAGTGGTAGAGCGTCCATCCGGAGAGTGGAAGATCCGGGGTTTGATCCCCGGCCGGGTCATACCAAAATACCTTAAACGATGGTACTTGTTGTTACCCTGTCTGGCGCTCGGCATTAAGGAGTTAAAACAAGGACTGGTCGGCTCGGATACAGTATACTGTGTCCGAGTGGGGTATTCATGCTAAGCTGCGGGATGGTATCTCCGTTGGCTACCACTGTAAATCGGCATTAGTTCGGACGAGTACAAGAAGCCACACACCCACACACGTGATTGCACATCGCTAAATAAGAGCAATAATTTTGCACGCGACGTTAAACTCCTTTTCACCTCACCTCTTTTTTCCATGTACGATATGTTTCCTTCTCCCAAAATGGTACGGACAGAATATAAATTCAGCTGAAAGATCAAGGAACCAAACCGTTTTGATTTGCCACGCCGGGATTCTGGCGGTGCGAGTGACCGACTGGTGGTCCGAGAATGAAAGCTTGGTGCTATCTGATTTTTTAAGTTTCCTTACAGTTGCCCTGCTTACTAACAACAAAGCGCTTGAATTACCATCCGTTGAAGAAATTTCATAAATAAAGATCTTGAGCGTTGCTGCTGTTGAGCGTTGGGCAAACACAACGGCAGGAACATTTTGTTAATGCGTATGCATAGAAATGTCAACAATGCTCAACAATGCGAAACCAGATTTGCAACCGGTTTCGATTTGGTCCATTAACGAATGAAAGTTGTTATATTTACACTTAAATACACGTTTAACGCGGTTTATAAATACAATACCACACTCATTCTCATTTGATGCCGGTTTTACGAAACTCGTGATACCTTAAAAAGTCCACTCGTTTCGTAAAAGTGGTATCTAACCAGAGTATGTGAAGTATTCGGTATTTATTACTTGCCCGTGAAGAAATACAGCTGTATTACACATTGTGTAATACCAAAACGCGTGCTTATGTACTCTCGGAACACGTTTCACGAACAAATATTGAAAGCTCTCAACATCCCTTGGCTTATTCAATGACATTGCGTGTGGCGTTGATAGATCACTGAGAGGAGCTTATGCACACTCGATGACCTCAGCAACATTGTTTCGCCGATGGATCTTGCAACAAAATTCCACAAATTTCGTCATCGAGTATTGTGACGTTATTGTAAACTTTGAGGTGCAAGGCCCGTTCCACAAGGCGATCGTATTGTAGCGAAACGACAGTCGTTAGTCTAAGTTAAAGTATGTGAGTTGCGATAGTCTTAGCCCTACGATAATTATGTGAATTCTATAGGTGGACCGTTGTATGGTATTAAATGCATAGGTTTCAACTTTTGACGTGTTTGAAGTATTATTCTGTTAAACTCAATTGGATTATGCCGTGGATCGTGTAGATGTCAGCCTATTCATACTCAAAAGTATAATTCAAAAAACGTTTTAAATGGCAAGTAATAAATAAAATACGAAACTCGCTCCCGTGTAAAACCAATTTTATGAAACTCGTGAATATATATAATACATGGTCATATCTAAATATCCTTATCTCAAAGACTGGAAGGTCATGTCGTTACAAGGTCCTGAACGCTTATAGAATTGAACATTTATTTCTGGCATGGTTATATTACCAAGAAATGCTTTCCGAACGAAGGGAAATGAGATAGGCCTCTAGGGTTGATTTTGGCTCCACCAATGCTCTAATATGACCATCAAATACCATTTGATCAATTATTGCTAAAATCCGCCTCGCGTACATTGTGACGCACTCCAGTCGTGTAACCAGTAGTACGTCAAGGTTGGCCCGTGTACCGACGCTGTGTGTCTTCACTCTGTGTGATGGAAAACGAACACTCCTCTGTAATTTAAGAGGATTAGCACTTGGCACCAGAAGCCTTAGACCTATCAAGGTGTGTTCCAGTAGAAAAAAATCGATTTCCGCGCAAGTCTAAAACTCACCAGGCGAAGCCCACGGCTGTAACGATGCATGCCTTGCGTGTTTGCTTTTATCCCAAATAATACCACGATGTCATTTGGAAATTTACTCTTACCAAAATCAATGGTGTTAAGAATTGGACGTCTTACGAAGTGAAACTAACAGATATAAGCAAATATTTTAATCACTGAGTATAAAGCACTGTGAGATACGACGAGAATGCAGTATCAAGCCCCAAGACGCTCAGTTTAGTGGTGAGATGAGATTAAATGTGCAATGTTGAAATACGAGTGAGTGAGATGCGTATATAAAGTAAAAGGGCAATGACTTTCACAAATATGTGATGATTCCTATCTCAGGCAGCAATGCAACAACTTTATGAGGGCGATCTTTACACATCGCCAATCGGTGACTGAAAGTATGAGTAGTGACCAAGGCCATCGGAACACAGCAATACACATAATTAGGAAGTCAACGGGCCGGGCCCAAGGTATTCCAGTCAGCCCTTATCTCAAACAAGACATAACTGGCACATACACCTAAAACGTTGATCATATGACCCTATTATAAACGAGGTGTAGCAGAAAAGTTCTGTTCCCAACTATGATGGACTTCGTTGATGGAATCGGTTGCTAATTATTTTTCGACACAATCCCTCCGACGTCTACCTGGACCCTGGATCCCATTGATGGAGAAAGCTTCCACCCTCCCATCAATGGTCTGACCTTTCAGAATATAACCAACCTGTGGTATTGCTTTTGAATACCAGAATGCCAGCGCCATTACCTTGCCATACTATGGAACAGACTTTGCCTTCTTTGTAGATGTTTCCTAGGTTGTATAGTGACTGATCCAGACTCATCCAGGGTTATAAATCTCTCACCAAAATCAGTTAGGTCTGTTTCAAAAACAAATTCTCACGAAAAATGAACGTGGAGCGTTTCTGAGTTGGGAGTCAGAAGATTCAGAGTCTGAAGCTGAAACGTTTCTCTTGCCCAATTCAATCTTCAGAATATTCCCAACTCTCTCGTTTGAGATGCCTACAGTAGTGGCTATGTGACCTGAGGCGAGTCGTCATCAATAATCATATCATTTCCTTTGTGCGAACAACTGAAGGTCTTCCTGATTTTTTCGAGACTCCCTGTTCCCCTCTTGAACTCCGCCGACTACTTCTCTGAACAGTGGAAAGGAAGGAGCATCATCCTATAAAAGTGACGGCGGTAGCCAGTCATGCCGATTTCCATCAACCGAGAATATTATAAAGTCACGTTGATGCCTGCAGAAATGTGCTGCCTGGTTGTGTATTGGTTCAAATGCAGCTGTGCGTAAGGGGAGTATTGTAAGTTATTCAAGCATACTGTTAAGGGGTCACTATACATCTTTCAAAGTTAGACTCAGAACATTTCTGGCAACCCGTCTTACGAACATTGTGAAGCAGCCAGTATCATTAACCTCTAAGACGGGTACAAAAGCCATCTTCCTAACATGGAGGTTTAGACAAGTCAGTGGATAATACGTAACCCAGATCAAACAACCAATATGTAACCAGACACGCACGGCGAGATTAAACTTACATTTACGCTTTAGAGAGCCTCATGTGGTATTATTATTATTATTATTATTATTATTATCATACGACGTTGTAAAGAATGATGAATAGCAAACACCTATTGTTATCAGTGATTATCAGTTATCCACTCTTACAATTTTCAACGATAATTTGCCTTTTACGCCGAATGGATTCTGTTTCGGCAGATACTCGAATTAATTATTCTCTGGCGTTGATATATATTGGTATATTCAAGAGAAAGGTAATCAGGAACCCATAACGCCATTATATCAACAATCTGCCTCACTGTCTTCATGGATCTCATAGCATACTTACCACTCTAATCTATTATCCAACTTGTGTCAAGACATTAACTGTGTTGGTTGGTTTGGTTGGTTGTTGTTTAACGCCACACTCAGCAATATTCCAGCTGTATGACGGCGGTCTGTAGATAATCGAGTCTGGACCAGACAATTCAGTGATTAATATCATGTGCATAGATCCACGCAATTGGGATCGATGACATACATCAACCAAGTCAGCGAGCCTTACCACCCGATCCCGTTAGTCGCCTCAAGCACAGTCACCATTTACTGCAAGCATATTGGTTGCTGAAGACCTATGCTACTCCGGATCTTCACGGGTCTAATTGTGTTGGCATGAATCTGATCATATTAGTCAACCATTATCCATTCTTATATAATAAGAGCTGTTTCACAACTGAACACTAGACACGCCAGGAAAACTCGTAAAAATGAGATTCTTTACCGCTTTCTGGTGAGAGGATCTGGCGTTCCGATAACAAGCAAGAAGCCCTTTCTTGAGAAACCTTCATCAGTTCGTTCCCATTCACATGCAGTTATTTGTGGCACCCTCCAGCGGTCAAGTGCCCATTACACAACTCGACCACGGTGTGTCAAGAAGAAGGAACATAGCCGCAACAAGGCAGAGATCACGTCCATGTGTTATGTGATGTAAGGGATTTAGTTGGAGGATCATAGGCCAGGTGTGCGGTACAATATTGGACAGAAATCTATATAGGGATCAATATTCCGCTCGTCGCGTTGGGAGATCACTCCGGGCAGATAACCCGTTGACAGCACATCACTCTCGTAGCAGATATCCAAATCTCTGCCTGTGGATCTACTGATTACCAGTCAACACATTTCATAGGTTGAAATTATGTTCTTGCTAAATGCGATCCGATCAGATCGATGAAGTTCGCAGTGCTGAAATATATTAACTTTAAATGTCCTCGATTTTCACTTCTTCCAGCAAATCGATGTTTAAATTGCATCAGAACGGTTCTGCCGTGATTATCAGAAATGATTTGGAAATACATCGTACTGCACATTGCATATGCAAAATATATACTCCCCAAAAGTGTTAGGGATCTTGAAATGTAAATGTTGTGATCGGTCGTAAGTATAAAGATCAGCTTTCAAAATTGCCTGTTACAGAACGATTTCGGAACGTGAATATAACGCCCAACACAGTCTGAACATTGCACGTTGACTATGTAATTCGTGTGTGCGCTTGGTTGGGATCATTTGTATATTTTGACTCTACAGTGAAAGGGGGTCAAATCGTACTGAGCCATTAGTTTGGTCGATTTTCATTCACCACAGTAACACGTAAGCTCTCTAATTTTGCTTTAATGTATTATTGCGATCAGAATGGGAATGCATCGTCCAAACATGTTGAACGCCTAAGGGATACAGGCATGCTTTAAACTCACCCATAGGCAGCCAATAAGTTTAATGTTCTCAGTCCGTGATTTGCAAACTTGGGAACAGGTTTCTGTAGAAACAACACGTCAAGTAAATGAGCCCAAACAACCAATCAAATCACTGGTTACTTGTGCCAGGCCACCAGGGCTCAAGTTACCAGGGCTCAAGTTACCAGGGCTCAAGTTACCAGGGCTCAAACTGGCTTATATAGGCGCTACCAATACATACTCTAGGTACACACTGCAGATGTGTATGGGAAAACAGTATGAGTGCTTTATATAAAGCGGTGTAAATGTAATGTTATTAAAAATAACAACTGTCTGGTCATTTGTTTGATTTATATTTTATGATAACAAATTCATTGACAAAGCCAGTACCTGGAAACATGAGAGTGCGACACGCAATAAACGAGGAGTAGTTTAAACTCAATTAACAATGTCAATACCCGGTGTGAGTACCTCTTGCGTTGCTACATCGGGGCAGAAGAGGTGCATTAAAGACACCAAATAATTGATAACAGCCCAGTGGATTTTGTTCAAAATGTTAACCATGCATGTTAAAATGCCGACTAGTTCAGTTCCAGTCGTAGGCGTCGCGCCATCTCATCCCAGACATGGTCTAGGAGGGATAGGTCTGAAGAAACATCCGGCAATGGCAGATCAAAAAATGTTATGCTGCATCAAAATATATGTTGCAACACGTGCTCCATGTATTTTCCTGTTGCTACGCCTTTCAAATTGCCATTAACAATGATGAGTTGTGTTCTCCAAGGAATTGTGATGCCACCCCATACCATTACTGTTCCACCCTCAAACTGACGGCGTTGAGTATCGCAAGCATCGTTAAAACGTTCGCCTGGACGCATGATGACCCTTGCACTACCATGAGAGCTGTCCAGATGAAACCTCCACTCAGCTGTGAAAAATATACTGCCCTCGTACTATACTGTCTGCACCAAACTGGGCGTGCCTGGCGATTTGCACGACGTCATGGCCGGATGTTTTGCTCCAGCAACCTGTTGCGTACGGTTCTGCCACTAATTGGTCTCGACCCTGGACTTAGCCGAGCTGTTAATGTCCCAGTTTGGTATCGATTCCATAGATGCACAAAAACAAACATGGTTTTCATGCTGAGGCTACTTCTTGCTGAGGCAAGTCATGAGCAATGCTGTAGATAAAGTCTCCAAAGAGAATATATAGCGTTTCGATGATCATATACAGGTATATAACTTATTTTTGCGCCTTTCCTGTTTGCAGCATACACATGGCGCGTAGAGGTTCATTCAACAAGCCCTGGCATTGATTAATCGATATTTACTGTTGAACAAAAGTGTTTTATGGGCACCTGACAGCTTAACAATTGTGTGTTATTCACTTTCGAAAATCATGTGTGTGAGTATCATGCTCCCAACAAACGCGGAAACATTCAAAGTGTGTGCCGTGCATGAACGTTTGTATTGTGAATCACGGCCTTGAAGTCGAGGAGATTTCTTCAGGAATGTGTATTGATTGATGCATTACTTGATTTCAGAATGAATTTATTTTAGTGAACTAAACATGAACGCAGTTACTTTTCCCGTTAGCATGCACTGCAGGCGCACTGTGTACAAACACTGCAGACACACGCTGTAGAAAACACAGTATGCGTACACACTACAGATACACGTTGTAGATACACACTGTAGGTACACATTGTAGATACACACTTCATATACTCAATGTAAATACATTTGCTCGTTCGTTGTCTCACGCCGCACTCAGAAATATTCTAGCTATATGACGCGATCTGTAAATAATCTAGTCTAGACCAGACAAGCCAGTGATTGACATCATGAGCATCGATTGGAATACGATGACATGCATCAACCAAGTCAGCGAGCCTGATCCCCGATCCCGTCAGTCGCCTCTTAGACAAGCATAGTCGCATTTTAGGGCAAGCCTCGGGTGCTGAAGACCTACACATTCTGCATATACTCACTGTAGATACACTCGGCAGATGCAACATGTTTCAACATAAGAATTACCTATAAATGCTATTCAAAAGGTTTACCCTAAATCTGATGGACAGATTGTTTCGGGCCTTCGAATTTAGCTAGAAATGGTATAATTTAGTTGATGCATACACTGCATTCGTGCATACATACATACACACACTTTTGTGGAATCGAAAAACTCAAATCATGTGTGTTTATGACAATGTTATACACTCCTTTGGTATCGTAGCTGTATATGTATACTTAATTCTCTCTGTAGCCGTTCCTGTATGATATTTTACAGCAAACTTAATATGACGTAGAAACATAGATAGTTCATATTGGAATATTCGGTCGACATTTGCCATATGTCTGAAACAAACGTGTCTCATGAGGTAAGCGATTTCGAATGTTCTCAATAAGTCTTAGCCAGTGGCAAATGTGTACCCAGTAGAAGTGATTGCAAAATGTCTGCTAACTAACATGCAACTTTCCTTGTATATTCATTCCCACGGAAGTTGAAAAAACAATTTCTGCACCCACAGTCTTTGTATTAATACGACATACGCTTTGATCATGTTCTTCTTTGAAGTGAAATTGTGCGATGTAAGAATGGTATTATTGACACGTCTGGCGCTTTAGCCTTTATAATCCTATGACCGCCCTATACTTTCTGTCTGTAGAATCAGTACTATTCGATCAGATGTAGATATGGAGTGGTATTATTCAGGATAGGACAAGTGACAGTTAATATCGAAAGGTAGACAGAAAAACGTAGCAGCTGTGTTTGTGTCGAATATATATTTGCAAAGTGTATGATTTGATAAATGTAAAATATGTTTAATTCGCCTCTGCATAGGAATGTCAATGTTTGCTATTGAGTCGGGATTAAATGGTACTTTCGTATGCCCAACATATGACGAAATTACATTTTTCTAATGGGCTGATCATGATATAAAAAATCGCTATTGCACTCCTATTAATGTATATCGGATGCGTAGAATATTTTGGTTATATCATAGGAATCTTGTCATAGTACAATGTCCCATGCCTCATTTCACTGTACAGAGTTGCGCCCCTTAAGCGTGCAAGGATTCGATAATCGTTGGTTCGAATCTCCGATTTCGTCTTGGTAAATGACCACCCTCTATTGTCAAGCTCGTGGGCTTCGCCAACGTGGTAAAGAATTCCTGACTGTCATCCCATCAAGCTGACGCATCATGATGTAACGGAAATATGTTTTCAAACGCCTTCAAATTCAACTCACTCACTCTAAGACATTAGTCATTTTCTGTCTATTGCTCCATGAATTATACCACTCCATATCTACATCTGATCGAATAGTACTGATCCTACAGACAGAAAGTATAGGGCGGTCATAGGATTATAAAGGCTAAAGCGCCAGACGTGTCAATAATACCATTCTTACATCGCACAATTTCACCTCAAAGAAGAACATGATAAAAGCGTATGTCGTATTAATACAAAGACTGTGGGTGCAGAAATTGTTTTTTCAACTTCCGTGGGAATGAATATACAAGGATAGTTGCATGTTAGTTAGCAGACATTTTGCAATCACTTCTACTGGGTACACATTTGCCACGGGCTAAGATTTATTGAGAACATTCGGAAATCGCTTACCTCATGAGACACGTTTGTTTCAGACATATGGCAAATGTCGACCGAATATTCCAATATGAAGTATTTATGTTTCTACGTCTTATTAACTTTATGTATGTATGTATGTATGTATGTATGTATGTATGTATGTATGTATGTATGTATGTATGGATGGATGGATGGATGGATGGATGGATGGAGGGATGGAAGGAGGGATGGATGTATGTATGTATGTATGCACGAATGGATAGTTCAGTAGGACTATCACTGTTTGGACGTTAACATGGATGTGTACACAGAGACTTCAGCCACACAGCCTAGCCCACAGTCACCAGCTGATGAATCTACTCAATCAGGAGACAGTATTAAACTATTTGATTTATCGCGGCCTACAGACCTGTAATAAGATCAAGTCGACCTTAGTGCCACTGTCGGATTCCCTCTGACACTGTTAGATTAATCAGGACATGATTACCACCAGGATTAGATTGCCTGATTAGGTTGATAGGTAATTTACATGATTGTGTTAGCATCGATGTATCCGTACAAATACAGGATGCCCATATGGGAATAATGCTCGTTATCGAAGCAGGTACATCCATGGGTGACGTAGAACACGGAAACCTGTTATTATCTCACGATAAAGGTAACTAATGTCAGAATACTGCGTGACCACAATGCATTATTGACAAACTAGGTTTGGTCAGCTTATAATACAATGGTCTGGATATTCTGAGGTTACAGGACACTTCCAATTTTCCAGTTTTACTGTACACTTCCAACACAAATGGATTTGATATAGAACAGAATTTATACACTGATTGATAAAAAAAGGTATCCAAGGTTTGGTGATGAAGGATCAAATATGTGTAGTATGCAGAACGTTAAAATTATTTGACAGCGGCTGTTCACATAATCAACTCGGCAAACATTTATTCGGACATAAATATGAAAATTGCTTCTGTAAGAAGCTCTGCAATTGGAACTGCCAAATTCAATTATGGTTTCACGTCAAATTGTAAATCTTTACCTTTCAACAACAAATCCTTGTCAGTGCGGGAAGTTAATGTTTTAGCTGTCAGTGTTCAAGGTATTTTGAAATTAACAATAATATGTGACGTTTGTGTGCGTTGCTTTCCTTTAAAGTTTGATAAATGAATTTGTGGAGACCGGAAGTCGGAGACACTTTGTTTTCGCTCAAAGGATGAATATTTTCAGTCATTTAGGTGACAGCATGATTGTCATGAAGAAGTCTTGTGATGAAGAACCAGACCATTACAAGCGACAAATAAGATTATTAAATCACATTCCCCGTAGGAACGGCTTATTCTTTCAGAGAGAACAACCGGAGCCTTTGAAGTGGGGGTTTCTCATGAGACAAAGCGTAATTTCAAACTCTGAAGAGAAGATGCGTGTGTTGTAGAGACAATCGTTGACTGACAGATATTTGTAGTTACACTGTGTCCTCCATGGCCAGGTGATCATAGTCAGTATATTAGCATAGGCTTTTGTCGTCCTAGATCATTATAACCGAACCTTATTCGGGATATAAGGGTGTGTGGTTAATACTGCGATATTTCAGTTCTATTGCGGCCTGTCGGAGGAATTCCAAAAGTGGCACCTGTCGTGTATGTTCCCACTTTAGTAAATCCAACAGGCTCGGAAATGAGGTAGACAAATCATTTCCCGCTGGATTCGGACCCAAGACCAGTATATTCTTGGAGTGGCCAATCTCTGTTCATGAGCGTGCACTGGTACGTAATCATCGCGAGGCTCACATACAGGAATATTCACTCGTTGTTTTAGTGTTATCTTCAAATCCAAGAAGCGAATCGACGTGATTAGGGGTTGTCAACTAAACAAATACAGACGTTTTATACTTGTGCACAAAACAGGCAGATATACCATAGACTGACAGCTAAAGCATTAGATGAGATCCGAGATACAAGTTGTTAGGAGGCATTGTCTGCCAAGGAGATGGGGGACCACAACTTTACGTCACAGACAAACGAAGAAGCATGTCCTTTACATTAACTTTATCGGGTTATACGTGATATGAGTTTTATCTTTGAGGTCTAACACAAATAGATGACCTCCACTTATGTAACTCATTTTGTTAGACGATTGAGATAGGGTTGAGTATGAGTGAATTGTCTTTCACTTAAAATTGTGATGGTGTAGTGAATGCAATCATACGGAATAGTTGTTTTTAATATGTTCAATCACAATTTTCTCGATCGGCCACTCTTACCACATATATGTTGGATGCCGTATTTTTTATACATGTATCTATTTTTAAGGTACTAGTGTACCGTATCAATCTAACTATTGCGGGGATTTTTCTTTTTTACTGTAATGGTCACGAGGTTGAGCATGAGTCACAAACGTTGATGTTGTTTTCTGATATTTTATTCTTGTTACCATCGCATAGTTACTCAATATATAGCCCGTTACAGGTATATGAAAGTGTTGTTATATTTAATGTAATAAGGCAGTATATTTTATTGTTTAACAATGATAGTAACTGAATTATATTGTTCCTGTTGATATTCGATAGAGTGTTTGGAGAGTGATTAGTCGTCAGGAATGTGGAACTATTTAACGTAAGCAGTATATTTTAGATGTTAGTGTGATATATAAACTTCCGGTATACCGTGGACGCATGCAGAATATTCTGCAATGTGCTACTGCCACTAGACTCAGGATGGCACTGTGTAGAAATTCCAGTAGCTTGTTACACTATATATTTATTGTGGGACAAGAGCTTGTTCAGGGATCTCTCACGCATCTCATCACGTCAACACCAGCTTTCATGTGAGGATCACGCATCATCCCTGATTCCGTACCTTACCCATCTCGGAAGCTTGACCGCTGTCGCTGCTGGATGAATATATATTATTATCTTTTACTTTAACTTTTACTATTACCACTGTATTTGTGTGTATTTGATACTGGCCACTGCCATCATATTACATTATATATGTCCAGTGAATATTGCACTTCCACTCTATTGTGTACTGCCACTGTAATTGTTGTGCAGTAATTTGTTTTGATTTGTAAACCTAGATTATTTTGTGATACATTTGTTCAAAGTATACCACTTGTTTGTTGTTTGTTGGTTTCACACTATGTTCATTTACGTACACATTTATGGGTTAACACATTGTTTCATTTTGGAAATCGACACGTAACCGTTAGCAAACGGGAATAAGACACCAACAAGGGACATGATTACATAACCCAGTTTTTGTCGACAGACGATATCGAGACCAGATTTGCCTTTCTTTGTGTAACACATATGAGTGTTTTTGTACATAATGGTGTGAATATAAGACCAAGAGCCTCCACACCTCTGTAAATGAGTTTTCTACGTTACGTCAATGTATCATGTGAAATATTTCGTATCACTATGTCATTTTACGTTGCCGTCCCATTGCATGCGTACGCTTCTAAACAAATGTGTCTGCATGTTCCGTTTTTCACATACATTCCATTCTTGTTTCCAAATGTGAAACCTAATTCATGTAATTGTCAGTTTAACTCTACTTGCGTCTCACACGGAGATGGGATCTATTCGTATTGTTTCAATAAAGGAAGTATGTTAAACTCTGCATCTCTAACGGAATACAATCAACAGTTAAATGAATCGTCCATGTGTTGTAACACGGGTTTGGCTTGCAATACGGTAACATACTTACTTTAAATATGCGGATTTCAGTCCTTACCTTAAACCAGCTAGTATAGTGTCTCTCTTTCTCACAAACGGATCGATACTGTTCAATTATTGGACTTCTGGACATTATTACCACAGGATTATTTACCGACCGCATTTATATCAATTTAAGGGTCCTTATTTTCTGCTCGGTGACCTCCATGGAACCCTATCAACTAAGCTGCTTCCAATAGCCCACTCCACAACACTAACTCACAACTCTCGCTGGCTCCAAGAGGAGTCATAATTTGATAGCGTCCATTCCGAGTCATAAGGAAAATAGCGCCAGTCAATGGTTATTAGTGGCCAGAACTGACCTCTGGGGACCCTACACGCTTCAATACTCCTGTGGTGCATCGGAGGGGAACATAAAATATTACTTTTATTATTACCTGCTCATTGAAACTTATAAATATCAGTCATATGACCCTCACATCAAATCGCACATAATATTAGTTACAATGATGTGAATGTTTCATCTATGGATTTTTACAGTGTGCCGAGAGTGTTTTGTTAACATAACACCTAGAGTGTTAATACCACGGGGTGGGCGAAATGAATTGCTGCACATTTTCTGCGAACAAATATGTATTCGTATTTTCCCAGAGGAGCCATGACATTTTCGTGAAAGCTGGAGTGCACATCAAAAAGGAAAAACACTTACTGAGAGAGAGGGACCAGAGTATATTGCTCTGTAGGTTCTACTTTGGGGAATATAGAGATAGTGTAGTATTTGCCAGTGCTTTAGAGAAGTGAATATGCATGGTACTTTTTTGCTTCTGAGATGTACAGTTTGTTTGTATTCTAATGTGTCATTATTAAAGTACCGATCAATGCCACGGTGATAATACATAAAATGTAATTCCTGCATCGGTACCTCTTTAGCATCTTACTTCAGTTAAAACCCCATACTTCTTAATGTGCATTGAGTAATGTAAATCTTAAAAAATCACATTTGCATGTTAATGCATATATTAACATGTTTTACTAACTGCTTATTGCAGCTTAAAAATGTTGTTTATTGAAGTTATCATTGAAATTTTGTTTGTAAAACATATTACATGTGGATCTTCAAACGCTTTATGGGCAGCTCCCCAGGGAGCTGAGAATTCAAATCGAGTGAACACTGATCCATTGACCGGGGTAATAATTATGTAATGCCTTGAGCATGCCCCTGTATGATGTAGAATATCGCATATTTATATATCTGGTTTGGCAGATGTAGCTGTAAAAATATCTAGTATCCATACGACCACCCAAACCCACACCCCAGAATGTCATATGGTCGGTCCCTAAACTGTTGAAAGGAGAGAGGGATGATCATGCTCTTTTTCAATGCAATGTTGAATAACAACAAGAATCCCTTTTAACAAATATCAGTAGCAACACTGATATCGTATATACTCAGTATAATATCGTATAATATCAGTTATATTTGGACTTTAGTGAGTGATCGAGTTTGATTTAACGCCGCTTTTAACAGTATTCCAGTTATATCGCGGCGTGTCAGCTTAATGTGGGAGGAAAGCCCGAAGTGATGCAGGTCTCAGACGTTTACCACTTCGGTGAAACCCACGAGCACGGATATGGTGCTGACAAACCTAGAACCATAATTGGGGCGAATCGGGATTCGAACCCACAATCATAGGTTTCTGGCGTGCCTAAGGGACGCAACTCTGCACAACGAATAGCGGCACCTTAGACGACTGGGCCACCCGTGCCCCCTATTTGGACTTTAAGTCATTTCAAATAGGACACATAGCAATATATCCGCCCAGTGGTGCTACTGAAATTACGTGATCTATTCGTGAACGGTAATTCAGATTGGCGAAACATTCGTAGATAAAACATTCAATGGCTTACTGAAATAAAAACTTATAATTACGTTCCAGATGATGCTATTCTGAAGCATTGCATCTATTACGAATCATTGAATAGCTGTGGATGTGTTCGTGATGTACCCAGCGCGGTCAGATAAATACTGTATGTGCCTCCCTATCATGTCTCCGGGAAGGGATGGAGTGGAGCTTGGTAGCATGCACTGTTTAAGTGATTAATCCGAATGTTGTTATGAAAAAGAAAAAAATGCAACACTTAAGATGCGCTTGGTTTTACGGATTAGTGGTCAACAAAAAAATATTCTTTGAAACATTTCTCATGATTTATTTATGGCAGAGTGTTTGTTTAAATAGTACTGGAGCCCAAACCGGATTTGTCTTGAAAAACGATGAAAGTATCGTCACCTGAATACCTAAACGCTACACAAGAGATTGTTGATGGGAGTCAGCCAGTCAAATACAAACTTTATTCAGCATTAATTGTCATTTGGTTTAAAGTAAAATATACTGATTTCAAGAATACACATTTGTCACGTGATCGTGAAGACATCGCACAAACTCTTATCTTATAATCACATGGTCCACATATGTTTCTGTGTTTCTCAGGTGCACAGCTGACTTGCATGTGTTTCGCGAAGATCTGGCATTATCACTGTTTGACAGTGAATCCTAAATACATGCTTATGATATAGCTGGAATCGTACAATGGACTTATGAAGAGATTTTTTATGACCATTGAAGGGTTTTGCCGCTTGTATTCACCACAGTTGCAACCGAAGTAATCATGTGATTGTCATGTGAATTGATAGTGCTATATACTATGGTTATAACGAACTCTAAGTTTAGTTCGTAATAACCGCAGTTCGTTAAAAGAATATACATGGCATATATACAGTAACTTTTCGGAGTAAAAGGAGTTCGTTATATCCGTCAGTTCGTTATAAATGTGTTCGTTATATACGTAGTTTTCTGTGTTACGTGTCCATTAATTGTTTATTTATAATTTTGGTTATCAACGAACGGAAATATATACTCATCATATCCGTATATCGTATAAACATAAAGATTATGGTTATTCAAAGTAACTCAACTCTAATTTATACACACTGACTGGAAAATAAATAAATACATTAAGTAAAGTTACGGCCAACCTGTAATATGAAAAGGCTACCACAACCCATATAGAGACTGGGGATCCAGGTTTGGAATCTGCTGACTGTTTGGTGGGAAAGAAATAATATACTTACATTGCGAGCAAATAAAAGGTTCGACCACTCTACCTCTTCAATGATAACTTGAACACCCATTGACGCCACTGAAACCATCACTTCACATTAAATACTAGACGACATACATAGCACTGGACATCTTCAATTCCACTCCGGGAGTAATATTTCAAATTCAGTTAGCTGATTTAATCAATGGCAAAATTGGTATTTGATAGAACATGACAAGACAAACGTCTTTTCTATTAAAAAAAGGCACTTAGAAATATCAAATTAATGCGATGTGGTGTCAGAATATTACATTTTAGCTTCTTAAAACGTTCATTAATACGATACAGAGGCTTTAACATGAACGGAATATCATCAGATCTGCAGGAAACTTTTCTCTTGGCATGACTCGTATTTGATTGTTTAATATTGCGGTATCCGCTCTGACGTCTGTGTGTCGTGTATGCGTCAGTTATCCAATTATAACTATTACGATGGTTGGATACGCGTCAATCATTCACCTCAAAATGACACAGTTTCGTATTTGTGTTCCAGTCAACTGAAAGTATCATGTCAACATTTATGTAAATTGTATATGAATTGCTGTTCCAATCACTCATCGCTGCAATTTCGGCGATCAAACGTTTTCAACAATAGTGTATGCATGTCAGAAGAAAACGTTTTCAAGAATTTGGATTCTTTAATGGTATACTCATAAAGTATGGCTAATTATAACAATCGCATACCTATTATAGAGTAAGACAGTATTTCTGAACGTATTTCTGTTCCGCAGGTGCGTACAGGTGCAACAGCACAATGGAGGAAATCCAGCGGACGAAAACAGATTAGATGTTTTTGCTGGAATCGAATTTGACATGACGACATTAGCCTATGATTCAGTGACGTGGACACAAAACTAAATGTAGACCACGAATGACTACGATGATGGCGGTGACAACTGGACCCCACCAGGACATACACAGGAAAAGGAAATGAATCATCAACTGTCGTGAAAGGATGGCGTGTCCAGCCGTAGGCACGCCAATCATAAATAGTTATTTGTCATTATGAGCTACAGGGGTTACACAGGTGAATCTAAACCCGATTCAGATTTGTGGAAATGGACCAAATTGTGTCAATTAGCAATATAGATTTTGTAGTACCAAAGAAGGTTCACGTAGTACTGCGGTTAAGTATGAAGCACACCTGGATGTTTGGTATCTCTTGCATACAATGCAGCCACTGTAGTGGGTCAGTCAGTGAGTTAGTGAGTGTGGCTTTACGCCGCATTTAGCAATATTTCAGCAATATCACGTCGGGGGACACCTCAAATGGGCTTCACGCATACAAATTAGAAATCGAACCCGGGGCTTCGGCGTGACGTGCGAACGCTTTAACCACTAGGCGACCGCACCGCCCAGCACCCACTGTAAGATGATGTTTTGATCACGAACTGGGTAGCCCATACCACAGCTCTTCAGCTTTGGTCATGCTTTTGGATGTGCGGATGGTCGGTGGTTCGATCCCCTGGCCGCGTGATACCAAAGGACTTAAAAATATAGTACTTGTTTCCTTGCCTAGCGTTCGGCATTGCTGGTTGGCTTGGACTATACTGTGTCTGATTGGGGTATCCATGTTAAACACACACACACACACACACACACACACACACACACACACACACACACACACACACACACACACACACACACACACACACACACACACACACACACACACACACACACACACACACACACACGTATGTCAATTTTAGGACAATAACCTTGAACGCACCATTCTTGAACCTTTGATTGAAAGCATGCAATGTTTACCGAGTTCCACTGACCTACGGTTACAAATGAACTGAGATCAGCTATACTTGTATTTATTATGAACCAATTACAACAACGCCGAAGAACTATCAGAAATCCCATTTACAGAAGAACAAGACAGCACTGCCTCCGACAAGTTTCAATTTTCATTATTGTAGTCAGAGATACAATTCGGTTCTTAAGTGCAGGTATAATTGTTCCCACACAGTATAACCAGGGACCCGATAGTACTGCTACTTCTATATATATCCAACGAAATATATTGGCGTCCATAATAATGAGTTGACCTAGTCCGATATCAGAGAAATTTAATCAGTTGACCTTGCCAAACTGGGATGAGCACCATGTGGCCTCTTGGAGGACGACACCGGGACGCTTATTATAGCGCCAGGATACATCTGTCTGGGCATATATACTTCCTCGGACGGTGAACTGAGTACATCATCTCTTTAAAATATGATTACATTACAATGTGGGACACATCTGTGAAGAAATAGTAGATTGTAAGATTCTTAACTTGAAATAAATATTGTTATATGGAAATTAATTAAGCACCCGAGCCGGTGTCCGTTAATCTGTGTGGGAGGCGTCGTGGTAACTTATACCTGAGTGAACTTGTAATATCCTGTGCATATAGATCGGATCGGCTGTATTTTAGAACTGACTAGTTAATATTAGTGCTGCCAACTTGTGTATAATCGCCCGTTTCGACGTACTCACGCTGCGTGAGTCTTGTGAGTGAGAGGTAAGTGAGTGGGTATGGTTTTAAACTCTTTTTATTAATACACCAGCAATATCACGGCGGAAGACACCAGAAATGGGCTTCACACATTGTACCCATGAGGGGAATCGAACCCGGATATTCGGCATGACGAGCGACCGCTTTAACCACTAGGCTACCCAACTGTCCTTGCTCGCTTACAGCTTAATGCTTTCGCTAGGTTGAATATTGAGTAGTCTTACTAAATTGTAAAACCTTAGTTGGTTTATCTTTGTCAATTTGACTTAGTAATGCAATCTGTCGTTTTATTAATAGTTTTTCAACGTCAAATGTGTGTATATTCACGTCTGTTCAAAAACTCTTTTGACATTTACGAGTCGGCTCCTCTGTGGGCGAGGCGTTGCTCAAGCATCGGCGACGTAGTCGTTGGTAAAGCACAGTGACAATAACAACATTTTTAGTTCCGCGAGGAGCATACACCCAGACAGCAAGTTAGGTGCCAGAAGACTTGGTGTTTGCATCAACTTATCCTTCTAAGTACCCCTAAAACGTGTCATAAATTGATTTTCACATATTTGCTGTAGAATGGTTTGGACCTGCAGAGGGAACATGTGGAAAGCCGCAGTAATGTCGTCACCACCTATTAATAGGCCTGTACATGTTGCAGATGATTGCTAACCGATAGTAACGCCCTTGTCATATAATCTCTTGTTAAAATTGATACACGTGGTTTACAGCATTGATGTCAGGTGTATCTCTTGTCTTGCAAAAGTCTTGATAATTATACTACCAGGTACTCACCATTACTCTCGTTTTGTTCACAACAATGTTTATCGCGTCTTTCATGTCTTATCTTATAGGAAATATTTCCCTGGGTGTTTCATGAGAATAAAAGGATTACAAAGAGAAGAATCATACAATAGCGAATATGTGAAAATCAATTTATGACACGTTGGTGTGTTTACATGTATAACTCTACATCTTCTGATGTGTATGATGCTCCTGACTTAGCCCTGGCATGTGTGTTTTTACAACTGTTTAATGGATAGAGATTTCCGTTGGATTGTTTTAAGCTGGCCTTGATGCACTGTAAACATATCACTTTCCATGTAATCCTTATTAATGTCAATATTAATTGACTTTCCCTCAATGTGGTGTTTGACGACTTTAAAACAAACATATCTTCATTCCAACCGTCCTATTATAAATTCAATAAACATCCTTAAATTGAATTCGTGAAACATAACATATTTGATTTAACTTGACAAAGCAACTTAAGAAAATAGACAATTGAAATGGACAAGTAATTTCCATCAGCAAGTCGCTTCTAATCATGTGTTTGAACAGTAAATACACGATTGGATAATTGCTTTCAAGAGCAATGATAACAGAAATATTATTTTTGTAAGTCGTTTGTGCGTCTTCACACATGTTAGAGATGCCTTGCACTTTTATTCATATACTTGTTTATCTCAACATGGTGAATTCTCTTGATCCCTTTCAACATCAAAACCAATGTTGCCGTTGCAAATGCCTAATCCAACTGTTACCTCACTCAACATGTAGCAGGAAGATTAGCATTAACAACACATATTTTTCTAGCTTCCTCTCAGTTTCATTAAGGCTTTGCCAAAGCCAAGCTGAAGCCAACCCCCAGCTTCTTCGGTATCTATCCTGTCTGCTCATATATTGATCGCATGGCCCCCTTCATCTCTGCTAATACTTTGAATATTCTAACCATTACCGTATCATTTATTGCTTCAAACGCAAAGAGTAAAAGCAATCCCTATAAGCTATCAGTCTCTGTGAGAACGGGGGAAGGCTGACCCGGAAGAAGAAGATTTGTCGAGGATCCTTCCAACGAGAGCTTCTATTAGAATTCGTATCACATGGTTTTATTGATCTTAACATTCAATCACATCTTTATTCCATGTCGAAGACTTGTGTTATAATATAAATATGTTCCCCCAGTTATTAATAGTTGAGATTATCTACAACACTATCTGTTTTGTTTCACATATTGATGTAGAATCTTTCGTGACCATAACATGATGAAATAAAATTAATTTGAACACCTGGAATCATCCCTATTTCATAATGATTCATAATGAAAGGAATCGTACAACGGATTCTGCTTTTCGTAGCAGATATTTCTTATGATGATCGAAAGGGATTTTTATTGCTTTTATTGCAATGCACAAAACGCTAGTTTCATATTTTGGTCGAGGCTTCTATCTCTCGTTTTGATTTTGCTTATTCATGTTTTTATTTAATAAAACGATACAGGGTTTATAATGTTCTTTTGAGATCACCTTGTTCAGAACGAATATTATGTATCAGTGTTTATGTTGTGTAATAAAACGGTCTAGCCTATAGTAATTGTGATATCAGAATATCTGGCATACTAAGGACATTTGTCTCCAAATTAAGGCAAACCATTCCTTGGTTGCTACATGACATATGTCTAAGACACACTGCATTAACACGGTCCTACCATCGCTACGATCAGTGATGGATTATGGTTATTGTTTGAGGGGATTACCCACCTCGCGTGGCTCATTGATTCGGACGTACATGTACGCGAGACCAAATTATGATATTTCAGACAAACGTGAAACGAAGCTTTTATTGCAGACACGGTGTTAAGACGTGTTATGTTTAAGCACCATGTCGCCCTATATTGCGTGACACACATATTTTCTATACTATTCATGGCTCGACGGGTTGTTGCCATTAGAGGCTTAATATCCTCGTAAAGTGGGTATAACTGTTCTGGAGCCTAATGGCAGCTTACAGTGTGTCAGTTGTGATATCGACAGGGCGTGTCTGCACACAATACCAATCGTTACCCGGATACAATATGTTATTTGTAAATTAAGTGTTTATGAGATAGTCCAGATTGGTGCTTTCATTAACTGAAGATTGACATTGTTAGAATACTTTAATCAGTACTTGCTTTAATGGTGATGTTTCTGCAACACTCTTAATCGCCTTCCCTTTCGTGCAGTGCAGACGTACTTCTGATAAATCGGTTGGAAATGAAATGAAAGGGACCACTCAGACCTAAGAGATTAATGTTTTTAATAATAGTAAAATGCATCGTATATGTAGATTGTTAAAGCATCTTATATAAACTTCAGTATATCATGGGTTTTCACGCTCATAAAGCATTGACATTAAATGAAACAAATTGAAACAACAAAGATGTATTTGGTCGGATGCCATGTCGATATGTCCCCAGTATCAGTCGACTAAGGCTCCGTGATTCGCTGTGCAGAGTTGCGTCCCTTGGGCACGCCAGAAACCTATGACTGTGGGTTCGAATCCCGGTTCGCCCCGATTATGTTTCTAGGTTTGTCAGCACCATACCCGTGCTCGTGGGTTTCACCGAAGTGGTAAACGCCTAAGACCTGCATCACTTCGGGCTTTCCTTCACATTAAACTGACACGCCGCGATATAACTGGAAGACTGTTAAAAGCGGCGTTAAACCCCCACTCACTCACCCACTCACTGAAATGATTGCAGTCACTTTGACAGAACACCTCTCGGGCGTGCATCTGAGTCGTCGTTGAGTACAATACTAACGTTGACGGAACCCCCCATGACCATGGGCCCATGTGAATTGTCGATGTTTGGAACTTACAACTGATATCTTACTGTTGCACAGTGCCATATATAGTTTCATCCAAGAACTAAAATCATCGATAGACTCCCGCTGCATACAGGGATGTAGATGCGGGGTAAAATAGGTCTTCAGCAACCCTTTCTTGCCGTAAAAGGCGACTATGCTGGTCGTAAGAGACGACAACGGGATCGGGTGGTCAGGCTCGCTGACTTGGTTGATGCATGTCATCGTATTCCAATTGCGTGAATCAATGCTTCTGATGTCAATCACCGGATTGTATGGTTCAGACTCATACTATCTTCAGACCGCCGTCATATTGCTGGAATATTGCTGAGTGCGGCGTTAAACAACAAAGAAACAAACAAACACAAGGATGAGCTATCATCAAGAATAAGAAGAACATTTTGCTCTTCAGAATAATTTCCAATTCCACATTATCTCATGCACTATCGCCCAGTTTGCTTCACTCCTGAAACCACTCAGTCGCTATGAAGATTCCAAACACCATCTGCCCTGTTCTTATCTCATCTCCAGTCCCTTCTATTGGCAGGAGCTGAATGCAAAATGAATGGTTATTCTACAACAGGCAGGTTGCTGTCAGTCAGAAAAGAAAAATTACTGCAATTGATTAGACGTTAAACGCAGTTAGCTTACCCAATGAAGACAAATGTGAGGCTTAATGTTCTCGTGTGACATATAGTGCGCCACGTCCCATGTGTAGCGCCACGCCGCGCTAACATTAATACAGCCGTCGTAAGCTGAAACACAGCCCCAGTCAGTCAGCTGTGATGTGCCACTATTAATACGTCACTTAGCATCTCGACGGATAAAATCACAGTGTCACCGTCACAGTAACCAGGGATTTAAACTGAAGCCCCTCAATACACGAAGAACAGCTTTGAGGCATCGATATTGTACGAAAATGCCTGCAGATTACCAAGATTCATGAACAATCCCCAATTCCATGAAGGCTAGAAATAGACTCAATCCTTTCTCAGTCTATGCTTTCAGATAGATAGTAAAATAAAAAGACAAATGTGGTTGTCAGGAATAAGCCACATGCATAGACATCGTACAATAAAAATTGGTTGGGAAATTTACTTAAGATGATAAATGCTCGTTTAGTCATTATTCATTAATTTAAGAAAAGAATGTGATAGAAAAAGGAGAATCAAACGTCGGGGCGATCTGCTGTTAAATGTGATATAAAGTGGCGACTATAATCTTCCTTGGGTCCCTATGATTTATCGTACAATTACACGTCAAATCTGACTGAGATAATCTTCAGACGAAGGTCGTATCTTGGCTTTGACAATAATTGGTTTCAGCAAACTGCTGAGACCCGCACACAGTACATCACTGATTTGGGGTCCACTTTTTCCCTATGTCTATCCATAACTTTCAACCGCCTACATTCAATGCTAATAGTATTAGGAACATTGGGAAACAACATAAATGCCCAGGTCATGAAAATAACACCGCTTGCCAGACACGAAGGGATTAGAATCCAATGCAAATAAAATGGATTACAGTAATCCCATCGTAAACCAAAGTAGAGTGACCCATATAAAAGTCGGTTGAAATAATTCGTCTTGACTAGTCTTGCTAATTGGATTTCAGTGAAGCTAGACAGTACACATTCGGAACAAGATGTCTACCTAAAATGTGAATTGATATATTTTTTGGAGTACGATGTAATCATTTGCTAGCCACGTGCACACGTTGCGGACAAAGACATTGATGGTTGTAACCATAATAAACTTCATGTTTCAATTGTTTGTCATTGCCAACACAGTCATGTTAATGGCATCCGATCATGTTGGATAATAACAAAGGTCATGTTCCTATTGATATACGTATTTCTATTACTACTTGAAATAGATCAGACCCTTCATTGCATTTATACTTTTAGAGCTATCTGAATTATGACATTGGTGTTCCATTTGTAAGTGCTCAACAACACACCAAAGTAGTGAAATTGACCCGTTGTCATATAAGCTGTCTGTTGTAGATTGTCGCAATGATACACGTTTGTGGCTAAAGATAGGTCTATTATCGGGTGTGCGACTCAGAGGTGAATGTGGCGATTTCACAAGTAAGTTTCAGCTATACCCACATAATTCCAGAAACTACAACACCAACCCTAATCAGTAATGTGTTTTATTTGCTTGCAGTCCCCAGTGTAATTTTGTATTTAATAGCGTGAATTTTATTTCAGCTTGGCAAGGTGTTGTAAACGGTGTCGCAAATATTTCAGATGTAGCATTGCAGTCCAGATGTCTAAGATATATACAAGCAACAGGACCATTTCCATAATCACAATAACATACCATACAATCTGATACAAACAGAGTGAATGAGTGAGTATGGTTTTACGCCGCTTTTAGCAATATTCCAGCAATATCACGGCGGGGGACACCAGAAATGGGCTTCACACATTGTACCCATGTTGGGAATCGAACCCAGGTTTTCGGCGTGACGAGCGAACGCTTTGACCACTAGGCTACCTGACCGCCCCGATACAAGCAGAGTCCGTTGTACGATGCTGACTACAAGTATATCATGAGCATGTGTTCATGAATCACTATCAAATAGTGATACCAGTTATTCGCGAAAAGGTGGGCGTATCTTGCCCCAGCGGTGGCACCCGTTACAAGCACATGCAAAGGTAAGTCAAGTGTTATAACGATGTTGCCTTTCTCGTCCACGGTAGCTGTACATATTCGAGACTCATTATTGTCTGGCGTTGACGTCTTCAGTTTGCAGATGTCTCAGATGATCAGATGATATTTTACTTTTTCAGATATATATATCAGACGCTTTAGATGTTTCAGTTGTATCGGTGTTGCAGACGCTTTCGGTGAATCTGGTGTTTCAGATGCATAAGGTGTGTCAGGTAAACTGCAAACAAATCAGCCTGTGGCGGGGATCTAGCAGACTGTTTACACATTGTGCAGTTAGTACTTACATCACCTTGACAACGGGGACGGCCCACAACATGCTTATCATCAACGTGAACTTAATATACCTTCGTCTTCAGCATGGTGAACCTCCTATCGCTTGAGTTTCAGCAGCAGGGTCTTCCTATCGCTTGAGTTTCAGCAGCAGGATCTTCCTATCCCTTGATTTTCGCCAACAGGATCTTCCTATCCATTGATCTTCGCCAAAGGGTACTTCTACTTCCTCCACCTTGCTTTTAAGATGTTTGCCTACATCAGTACAGAAGATGGTTTGGCTTTGACCCGTAATGTTTTCGCCCCGAGCTTCACGTGTATTTCGAAACACGAGATAATACTTCTTTTGTTATGCAACTGGGGTAAATATGTATTTTGCAACACTCGAATTTCATTTAAGAAATAAACGACGAGTATGAGTTGTTTATGGTTCAATGAAACACTGCAGGGAGAATTAACCATGAGGGGCGCAGCCCCGAGTGGTTTATTCTTCCTGCAGTGTTTTATTGTACGATAAACAACGACCACGAGTCGTTTATTTCTTATATGAGATATAAACAGAATGTACAGCCTCTTTAAGGATGACGATAAAATGTACAAGCTTTTCAAATATTTACCCGTATTTAAATAATGATGACTCTCTCAATAGAATCCGACCTCGGCAATATCGGACAAGTCTATTTTATGCACAGGTGGGTATTTCCCGCATATTCTTACAATCACGTCGATTACCTGTACCTATTTCTCCCGATACCGATTGTCATGTCTCTCCCGCTTTTGGATGCGATCGGTCGGCCATCGCGTTTATCTGCGTTGCCCAGCTACATCTATGGAGAACAACCCACTTTTCACTTCCCTCCCTAAAATAACTTCGTTCAATTGTCGACGTATAGCCAACTCACGGAATGAATCAAAACGTAACATCAGAATGAGTGAGTGAGTGAGTTTGGTTTTACGCCGCTTTTAGCAATATTCCAGCAATATCACGACAGGGGACACCAGAAATGGGCTTCACACATTGTATCCAAACATCAGAATGGAGACATATAAAGGGAATGAGTAAAATACGTCAGGACGGTGTCAATGGTGTCACAATGATACAATTATATTCAAACTTAAAGGCAATATCGATTAAAATGTCAATGATGCTTCATAAGACTAAATGATTCTACAGAGAGGAAATAATTATGTGAAACTGAATTACCGACCAGTTGGTGAATGTACTGATATGATGTACGGCATTATCCGAGTAAGTCACTCTGAGTGAGTGAGTGAGTTGGGTTTAACGCCGCTTTTAAAAGTATTCCAGTTATATCACGGCCTTGTCAGCTTAATGTGGGAGGAAAGCCCGAAGTGATGCAGGTCTCTGACGTTTACCACTTCGGTGAAACCCACGAGCACGGGTATGGTGCTTACAAACCTAGAAACATAATTGGGGTGAACCGGGATTCGAACCCACAATCATTGGTTTCTGGCGTGCCCAAGGACGCAACTCTGAACAGCGAATCGCGGCGCCTTAGACGACTGGGCCACCCGTGCCCCCAAGTCACGCTGAAGTAAGTAAAGCGAAATGTAGTGGCGTCTCGGATTTTCGCGATCTCTGGTCTTCCGCCAAACTGTCATCTGTCTTCCGGAAAAAGCAAAAACCAAACGTCCTATCAACATGAATGAATAGTCATTTCAATTGCAAAATCATACTTGAAAATAATTAAATTAAATCAATAGAAAAAAACGTGAAGAATGTTTAAAAATGTTAACTTAACCAATGACCTGAAATGTAAACGCTGTTTCATCAGTATTAGCAGGTACCCCTGCAATATTAAACACAGGGCTCTGTTTAATATGTTGTGCACTTGTGTAGTGCGTGTGTCTCTGTGTGTGTGAATGGGTTGGGGGTTGAGGCATAGCCTGGTTGTTAAGACGTTTTCTGGTCATGCAGGAAACCCGGGTTCGATGCAACATGGCTACATAATGTCAAGGTCGTTCGTGGTACCCTCCTCGGAAATGGCACCTGCCCCACGCGAGGTGAGGTTTACATGCGCCATATCTCTTCATTGACCACACATCCAGAGTAAGTTTTACTTTCCCATTTATCACTGGAATGAGATTACGGGTGATTTCCCTACTGCTTATTTCCTGACCTACCGTAGATTGACTGTAAGTAACTTATCAGCATCGTATTGAAGAGGTCCTGCATCAGCAGCTAAATCAGAGCACCTGACCAGATTTGCCTGATATGATTAGCTTTACTCCACAGCAAAGAGAAATTGACCTTAACTATTTGATCAATCGTGACTGGCGCGTTAGTGCTGGTTCAGAGGCGTCCATGTATGGTGTATCAACCTTGTCTCACCGTACTGTCCTATTTCCAGCCAAGCCTTCGAAAGACCAATTTGTTCTTATAATATGCTTATACGATTTTATTGGTTGGCTACAAAGCAACGCACCTCATGTTCCGTATGTCATGTATTGTAGACGTCCACTGGAGATGGTCAATCAATGTCATAACTGTAACAACGCACACCACGTGAGTGAGTGAGTGCGTGTACGTTTTATGGATTGATCATGCTATGGACATATAGATTAATTGCTATTGGCGCAATTTCCGAATACTTGTGTTTGGAGTGTTGAAATCCTTCATATGAGAAACAGCGTTATTGATGAAATTGTTATTCTCATGACGTTCGTTGCAAATCAACATAATGGGCACATAGGACAAACTACGTTGCGTTTGCCAAAGTCTTAACCTTGTACAGATTGAAAGAGAGAGACCATTGGCTGGATCATTCAGGTACAATGTCAGTTGTCTCATTCTTATGGTTTCGGAGAAGAAATCTAGATTTCAATGAACATATGGTTGGGATTTTGCAAACTATACACATTGCAAACTGGTGAAAAGCCACCGGACCCTCAGAGTAAACAGACATCATAGCGTAGACCCGACAAAACACTTTCCCATCACATGGCCCAAATAATATGCTTCCACGTGGTTACAAAACAAAATTACTTTACAGAGTACAAAGAAGTGTTTGAAGTATACGTCTTCTGGTTTCATTGTCCAAGAACACATTAAGCCAGTGACCAAATAACCCACACGCTGACAATCAAATAACACTTCAAACAAGATGAAACACATATATATTAGTTAAGTGTAAATACTTTGTTCCGGGTACAATAGAACGAGATCAAAGCTGTTCTCACGTAGTAAGGATAAGAATTTATGGATGAACAACTTCTTTATTACAATTAAGAGCGACGTTTCGGTGTAGGTTCTAACACCGTTATCAAGCTTACACCTACACCGAATCGTCGCTCTTAATTGTAATAAAGAAGTTGTTCATCCATAAATTCTTATCCTTACTTAGTACTCCAACTTCTAAATGCCTATTAAAGAAGTTGTTCTCACGTAGTTTAACGAGTATTACCTGTATCGAGAGAAGTTTCTACCTGGAGTCGTATCAGGAGTTGATTGGGAAGACGGTCTACTGTACCGCTTTATACTTGGACGGTTATATTGACGTTAAAATGTTCAATTCTACTTCAGGACATAGGCATAGATGAATTAATCATGAGCTATTCGATGATACTGTTATAGTTTCATGCTTCATTTTTTCTGAACGACTCACTTTACCACAAGCTGATAGTCACTGTAGAGATTCCATATTCCCATAAAATCCTCATCAGTATATGTAAATCTGCATCTGACTCTGTTTGAATGTGCATTGTATCTTGAGTAGTCTCTGATATCCAATTTGCAAATCATTGCGGACTGGGCTAAAAGCTTAGTGTAGTTCAGCGCATTATATATGCTCCCTAACCACCATCTCCAGGGCCCTTCTCAACATTTCGTGTGTTAATTGTCGCCTACTTCTCTCTCTAGTGTATGAGGCGTTCCACAATGAGACACACATTCCTTTGACAGTGATTTTTCCTTAAGTGGAACTAAATCTTACTTTACAATCGCAGAATGTTTTTATTGATTATTTATCCAAATCCATCAATACATTGAATAACACAAGCAGTGCTACCTTTGATATATCATAGAGAGATAGCAGACCCATATAATAGAATATTTACAGAATATCTGACCAGATACAGGAATTAGAGTGAGTGAGTATGGTTTTACGCCGTTTTTAGCAATATTCCAGCAATATCACGGCGGGGGACACGACCTGGTGGTTAAAGCGTTCTCTCGTCAGACCGAAGACCCGGGTTCGATTCCCAACATGGGTACAATGTGTGAAGCCAATTTCTGGTGTCCCCCGCTGTGATGTTGCTGGAATATTGCTAAAAGCAGCGTCAAACCATACTCACTCACTCATTATAAATCAAATACTAACATTGCTCAAAGCAGAGTTAAAACTCACTCACTTTTGACGCTGGGACTTTTCTGAGTATGTTGTCAATGTCGAGGAATCGTAAAACGCTGTTTACGTCATCCACCCTACAACTGAAATCTGGTCGAATTGCTCATGTTCCCGGTCAACCAAGATGAAATTAAATTGCGACATATCACTCCCACGGGACACTGAGACGAATTGTCCAATATCCATTCCCCTAACGTGCCCGAATGAATGCAATGTTGACGCTTGAGTGATTGTAATCAATTGAGGGTCATCGTGGGGGTGGTCCACTGGGACGGTTTCACCCTATGGAATGAGGTACATGCTGACATACACTCTTTCAATGTCAACCTATGTCACAGGCTGGTTTTTGTAAACCATTGGCGCAATAACTTCCACAGAGCAGGATGTGTAACTGCAATCGCCGTAGGTGCAGTCATGCTCATGCTCTTATACACATAGAGAAACAATTACAAATAAACGAGGACCGCCTCCGTGGTCTAGTGGTAGAGCGTCCGCCCGGAGAGCGGAAGGTCCGGAGTTCGATCCCCGGCCGCGTCATACGTTAAACGTTAAAAGATGAAACTTGTTGTTACCCTGTCTGGTGCTCGGCATTAAGGGGCTGAAACAAGGACTGGTCGGCTCGGAGTCAGTATACTGTGTCTGAGTGGGGTATTCATGTTAAACTGCGGCATGGTATCTCAGGGAACACTATAAATCGGCATCAGTCTGGTCTAGTACAAGCAGCCACACACGTGCATGCACGTCGCTATATAAGTGCAATTATCTTGGACGCGACGTTAAACCCCATTTCACCTCACCTCACAAATAAATGATGAAAGAATGTACATACGAATCATAACAATACAACAACGATGTCATGGTGTATGCCCTCAGTTCTTTGTTATATTGGGGTTTCACAAAAACATTCAATAACCGTAATGTCATGGGTATGTCATTTCGCGAGAACTTTGTTGAGAGGTCTTTCAAAATTAAAACGTATTCGGCAATGTGAGTACGTAAGGTATCCAACTGACACAACTATATCAAAGCGACTGGCCTTTTGATATTTTTGGGGTGGATGGGTGGGTGCATCCCGAGGCAATAGAGTTAACTGACTTTAAAAGTCCAGTTTCCATCCTTGCCGAACCAGGCTGGAATTCCTGGGCTCGATCAAGCGCCACCAGTGGTTATTACGAGCTATGTCCCTTCTATGCCTCTCATAAGGACCAATCACATTCCACCTCTCGTATCACATGCATTTGCTTCAAACAAAATGGCGGCGCCCAGTCAAGACGATCTGATCGATAATCAAGATCTATATTGTGATGAAAAGTGCGTCAAATCAACTTCATTAAAATCATGAAACGCTTTGGAAAATATCTGTTGACAAGGAGTTGGCGGTGCACATGCTTTGTAAATCTCGCAATCGACCGAAATCATCACCAAACCGGATTTCGATTTTGTCGCGCGATTTTGATTTGACTATTCACAGACACGTTAGCCCAGCTAAAATGTAACTCCATAATACCAGGCTAGTTCGGCAAGGGTGGAAACGGGACTTTTATAGTCGGTTAACTCTCTTGCCTCGGGAGGATGGGGTCAGTGTTATTTATTAGTATTTATTAGTTCCAGAAAGGTATAGTCTGTCCTCAGAGTTTGCATCAAAATAGACATTGTTCGCTGGACACGCCATGTGTTCAGAGAATACAGTTAATTGGCACCCTCCTTTCACAACAATATGTCTGGCGACCCCCAGGATGTAAACCTGTGATCCCCGGGGCCCTAATCACATAATAATCATTTCAGAAACAGATGATACCCAGACATAATCTGTTTCTGTTCTGTTAGTGTCTCTATTTTCGTATTTTTATGTGTTATTACAATTAAACATTTAAGAACAGGACCGAAAGCTTTATTCCAGGAAGGTAAAATGCAGTATGTAGCTCTTAGTACGTATTTTCTTATGAATATACGTCAATTCAAAACATCGAAGCTAGAGAATAATCAGTCTCCAATATCTGCCGAAACAGATTTCATAGGGCGTAAAACTAAAAATATTAATGAAAATTATATGAATGGATAATTAAAAATGGACACTGTGTTCCCGCCACTATCATCCGCCACTTCTATTATCTCTGCTCAAGCAAAGTCAGCGAGATCCCGTTAGTCGCCTCTTACGACAAGCATTACACCGGAGTAACGCCTCACTCATCGGGGATCCGACTCGTAATTGTCTAAAGGTATTTTGTTGTTGATACACACATGTGGAGTCGGAAATTAAATAAATAGACAGACGTATTGCATTGAGGCGCATTGACAAATAAGTTTAAGGAGTTATTGACACTAGACAATAACAACCAAGTTAAAGCATTGCTTCAATTCCAAGTAAACAAATACAAGTTTGATTCCAACGTGATTACGTCCAACAGACAAATATATACACACGTTAGCAGCGCTGATAGTAACCACTATCTATTCTAATACACAACTCAACCGATCTATGTACACAGACGGTATTACAAATATACACATGTGTAAGTTGCCACGACGCCAATCTAAATATATTAACAGTGAAAAGTAACTCCCGCCTTTGAATACACGTCAGAGGCACCGACGTCTCGAACAATGTACATGTTCTATTAGGTTACAGTGACCAAACCGAAATGGTAAATACAGTAAATTTACTTCCTACTTAGATTAGGGGAGACGCCTTTGATATGGCTTTCAACCATGTTAGAATGAACAATATCTTACCCAAACTGAATATGCATATTCATGATGTATATACATAGGTATAACATGAGCCATGTATTGCAGTCCTTTGTCTATGTGTGTACAGGTAGTGGTAAGTATGTTTATATTATAAAAGAATGTCATTTTGGTGATTTGCACCAAAGATATATCAATAGAAACAGAATTAACAATATCAATTAAAGAAACTGTTCTAGTGGCTCTTGTTTTCTATTAACAATCATGACATTTCGAGATTCTTTTGGAAATGTCATACCTGCAATATAAACATCTACTTTAAAATGTCACTAGTCACAAAATAACCTTTGTTCAATAGGAATAATCAAATTATTCTATAAACGTTATGTGACCGCCTCATCTTCAAAGAGGATGGTCGAGTATCCTTTTAAAAACAAATTGGCATTTACCTCACACAACTGGGGATTGGGTTACACAGGAATATTGGAAGGCGGGGGCTAGAATATCGGTAGATATTGACATCATACAGACAATATGATAGGGACACGCAGTGACAGGGTCATAACAATGTGGGCTTCTCGACTTTCCTGTTTCAATGCAATGTGTAATACAAAATGTTTCAGATGCGGAGATGCCACGTGAATATGATATATTTCAACTATGATTTGTCTTATAAAAGCCTCGCCATGGATGATTTATTGTGTGAGCGAGATACTATTTAATGCCACTTTGGCAATGTTTCAGTCATACAAACATTATTTGTTCATAAAAGACATGAACAGTACAAACAGTATTGTAAATTATACGGGGACACGGGTGGCCAAGTCGTCTAAGGCGCCGCGATTCGCTGTGCAGAGTTGCGTCCCTTGGGCACACCGGAAACCTATGCTTGTGGGTTCGAATCCCGATTCGCCCCGAATATGTTTCTAGGTTTGTCAGCACCATACCCGTGCTCGTTGGTTTCGCCGAAGTAGTAAACGTCTGAATCCTGCATTACTTCGGGTTTCCTCCCACATAAAGCTGACACGCCGTGATATAACTAGAATACTTTTAAAAGCGGCGTTAAACCCAACTCACTCACTCACTTGTAAATAATACACATAGTATCAACAGTTTGCAATATAGACCTATTTAGCGCCCTGCCCCTGAATATGGAACGGTTCTGTACTTTGTCCTGTACAGTGCCTCGTTGTACTGTTCTGTACTTCTTCTGTACAGGGTGTCGTTGTACTGTTCTGTACTTCCTATGTACACTTCCTCCATGTACTGTTCTGTACTTACTATGTACAGTGCCTCTTTGTACTGTTCTGTACTTCCTGTGTTCAGAGTTTCGTTGTACTGTTCTGTACTTCCTGTGTACACAGTGTCGTTGTCCTGTTCTGTACTTCCTATGTACAGTGCCGCGTTGTACTGTTCTGTACTTCCTGTGTACACAGTGTCGTTGTACTGTTCTGTACTTCCTGTGTACAGTGCCTCCATCTACTCTTCTGTACTTCCTGTGTACAGTGCCTCGTTGTACTGTTCTGTACTTCCTGTGTTCAGAGTGTCGTTGTACTGTTCTGTACTTCCTGTGTACACAGTGTCGTTGTCGTACACAGTGTCGTTGTCCTGTTCTGTACTTCCTGTGTAGAGTGCCGCGTTGTAGTGTTCTGTACTTCTTGTGTTCAGAGTTTCGTTGTACTGTTCTGTACTTCCTGTGTACACAGTGTCGTTGTCCTGTTCTGCACTTCCTATGTACAGTGCCGCGTTGTACTGTTCTGTACTTCTTGTGTTCAGAGTTTCGTTGTACTGTTCTGTACTTCCTGTGTACACAGTGTCGTTGTCCTGTTCTGTACTTCCTATGTACAGTGCCGCGTTGTACTATTCTGTACTTCCTGTGTACACAGTGTCGTTGTACTGTTCTGTACTTCCTGTGTACAGTACCTCCATCTACTGTTCTGTACTTCCTGTGTACAGTGCCTCCATCTACTGTTCTGTACTTCCTGTGTACAGTGCCTCCATCTACTGTTCTGTACTTCCTATGTACAGTGCCGCGTTGTACTGTTCTGTACTCCCTATGTACAGAGCCTCCATCTACTGTTCTGTACTTCCTGTGTACAGAGCCTCCATCTACTGTTCTGTACTTCCTATGTACAGTGCCTCGTTGTACTGTTCTGTACTTTCTGTGTACAGTGCCTCCATCTACTGTTCTGTACTTCCTGTGTACAGTGCCTCGTTGTACTGTTCTGTACTTCTTGTGTTCAGAGTGTCGTTGTACTGTTCTGTACTTCCTGTGTACACAGTGTCGTTGTCCTGTTCTGTACTTCCTATGTACAGTGCCGCGTTGTACTGTTCTGTACTTCCTGTGTACAGTGCCTCGTTGTACTGTTCTGTACTTCTTGTGTTCAGAGTGTCGTTGTACTGTTCTGTACTTCCTGTGTACACAGTGTCGTTGTCCTGTTCTGTACTTCCTATGTACAGTGCCGCGTTGTACTGTTCTGTACTTCCTGTGTACAGTGCCGCGTTGTACTGTTCTGTACTTCCTATGTACAGTGCCTCGTTGTACTGTTCTGTACTTCTTGTGTTCAGAGTGTCGTTGTACTGTTCTGTACTTCCTGTGTACACAGTGTCGTTGTCGTACACAGTGTCGTTGTCCTGTTCTGTACTTCCTGTGTAGAGTGCCGCGTTGTAGTGTTCTGTACTTCTTGTGTTCAGAGTTTCGTTGTACTGTTCTGTACTTCCTGTGTACACAGTGTCGTTGTCCTGTTCTGTACTTCCTATGTACAGTGCCTCGTTGTACTGTTCTGTACTTCTTGTGTTCAGAGTGTCGTTGTACTGTTCTGTACTTCCTGTGTACACAGTGTCGTTGTCGTACACAGTGTCGTTGTCCTGTTCTGTACTTCCAGTGTACAGTGCCGCGTTGTAGTGTTCTGTACTTCTTGTGTTCAGAGTTTCGTTGTACTGTTCTGTACTTCCTGTGTACACAGTGTCGTTGTCCTGTTCTGTACTTCCTGTGTACAGAGCCTCCATCTACACAGTGTCGTTGTCCTGTTCTGTACTTCCAGTGTACAGTGCCGCGTTGTAGTGTTCTGTACTTCTTGTGTTCAGAGTTTCGTTGTACTGTTCTGTACTTCCTGTGTACAGTACCTCCATCTACTGTTCTGTACTTCCTGTGTACAGTGCCTCCATCTACTGTTCTGTACTTCCTGTGTACAGTGCCTCCATCTACTGTTCTGTACTTCCTATGTACAGTGCCGCGTTGTACTGTTCTGTACTCCCTATGTACAGAGCCTCCATCTACTGTTCTGTACTTCCTGTGTACAGAGCCTCCATCTACTGTTCTGTACTTCCTATGTACAGTGCCGCGTTGTACTGTTCTGTACTTTCTGTGTACAGTGCCTCCATCTACTGTTCTGTACTTCCTGTGAAAAGTGCCTCGTTGTACTGTTCTGTACTTCTTGTGTTCAGAGTGTCGTTGTACTGTTCTGTACTTCCTGTGTACACAGTGTCGTTGTCCTGTTCTGTACTTCCTATGTACAGTGCCGCGTTGTACTGTTCTGTACTTCCTGTGTACACAGTGTCGTTGTCCTGTTCTGTACTTCCTGTGTACAGAACCTCCATCTACTGTTCTGTACTTCCTGTGTACAGTGCCTCCATCTACTGTTCTGTACTTCCTCTGTACAGATCCTCATTGTACAACTCTGTGCTTCATGTGCACAATGTCCTTGTACTGCTCTGTATTTCCGTGTACACTGCGTCATTGTACCGTTCACCGATGGTCCAGTGATCGACTCAAGTGAAGAACTGCCGCCTGCACTGTACCAAACAAAGACCCCGCTAATTTTGATATCCGATGTACCGAGTAGTTACAATGATCGTCCGAAAGGAGGGGTTCCGCATTATAGAGGCTTCACTGTGTACACTGTAGATGTACACTTGTCAGGTTCATCAATATGACTCAATGAACGTTACAATGATCGTCCGAAAGGAGGGGTTCCGCATTATAGAGGCTTCAGTGTGTATACTTAAGGTGTACAGCTTCATCAATATGACTCAATGAACGTTACAATGATCGTTCGAAAGGAGGGGTTCCGCATTATAGAGGCTTCAGTGTGTATACTTCAGGTGTACAGGTTTATCAATATGACTCGATGAACGTTACAATGATCGTCCGAAAGGAGGGGTTCCGCATTATAGAGGCTTCAGTGTGTCTACTTCAGGTGTACAGCTTCATCAATATGACTCAATGAAAGTTACAATGATCGTCCGAAAGGAGGGGTTCCGCATTATAGAGGCTTCAGTGTGTATACTTCAGGTGTACAGCTTCATCAATATGACACGATGAACGTTACAATGATCGTCCGAAAGGAGGGGTTCCGCATTATAGAGGCTTCACTGTGTCTACTTCAGGTGTACAGCTTCATCAATATGACTCGATGAACGTTACAATGCTCTTCCGAAAGGAGGGGTTCCGCATTATAGAGGCTTCAGTGTGTCTACTTCAGGTGTACAGCTTCATCAATATGACTCAATGAACGTTACAATGATCGTCAGAAAGGAGGGGTTCCGCATTATAGAGGCTTCAGTGTGTCTACTTCAGGTGTACAGCTTCATCAGTATGACCCAATGAACGTTACAATGATCGTCCGAAAGGAGGGGTTCCCCATTATAGAGGCTTCACTTTGTACACTGTAGATGTACAGGTTCATCAATATGACTCAATGAACGTTACAATGATCGTCCGAAATGAGGGGTTCCGCATTATAGAGGCTTCACTGTGTATACTTCAGGTGTACAGGTTTTATCAATATGACTCAATGAACGTTACAATGATCGTCCGAAAGGAGGGGTTCCGCATTATAGAGGCTTCACTGTGTCTACTTCAGGTGTACAGCTTCATCAATATGACTCGATGAACGTTACAATGATCGTCCGAAAGGAGGGGTTCCGCATTATAGAGGCTTCAGTGTGTCTACTTCAGGTGTACAGCTTCATCAATATGACTCAATGAACGTTACAATGATCGTCCGAAAGGAGGGGTTCCCCATTATAGAGGCTTCACTTTGTACTCTGTAGATGTACAGCTTCATCAATATGACTCAATGAACGTTACAATGATCGTCCGAAAGGAGTGGTTCCGCATTATAGAGGCTTCATTGTGTTTACTTCAGGTGTACAGCTTCATTAATATGACTCGATGAACGTTACAATGATCGTCCGAAAGGAGGGGTTCCGCATTACAGAGGCTTCAGTGTGTCTACTTCAGGTGTTCAGCTTCATCAATATGATTTAATGAACGTTACAATGATCGTCCGAAATGAGGGGTTCCGCATTATAGAGGCTTCATTGTGTATACTTCAGGTGTACAGCTTCATCACTATGACTCGATGAACGTTACAATGATCGTCCGAAAGGAGGGGTTCCGCATTATAGAGGCTTCAGTGTGTCTACTTAAGGTGTACAGCTTCATCAATATGACTCAATGAACGTTACAATGATCGTCCGAAAGGAGGGGTTCCGCATTATAGAGGCTTCACTGTGTATACTTCAGGTGTACAGCTTAATCAATATGACTCGATGAACGTTACAATGATCGTCCGAAAGGAGGGGTTCCGCATTATAGAGGCTTCAGTGTGTCTACTTCAGGTGTACAGCTTCATCAATATGACTCAATGAACGTTACAGTGATCTTCCGAAAGGAGGGGTTCCGCATTGTAGAGGCTTCAGTGTGTATACTTCAGGTGTACAGCTTCATCAATATGACTCAATGAACGTTACAATGATCGTCCGAAAGGAGGGGTTCCGCATTGTAGAGGCTTCAGTGTGTATACTTCAGGTGTACAGCTTCATCAATATGACTCAATGAACGTTACAATGCTCTTCCGAAAGGAGGGGTTCCCCATTATAGAGGCTTCACTTTGTACTCTGTAGATGTACAGGTTCATCAATATGACTCAATGAACGTTACAATGATCGTCCGAAATGAGGGGTTCCGCATTATAGAGGCTTCACTGTGTATACTTCAGGTGTACAGGTTTATCAATATGACTCAATGAACGTTACAATGATCGTCCGAAAGGAGGGGTTCCGCATTATAGAGGCTTCATTGTGTATACTTCAGGTGTACAGCTTCATCAATATGACTCGATGAACGTTACAATGATCGTCCGAAAGGAGGGGTTCCGCATTATAGAGGCTTCAGTGTGTCTACTTCAGGTGTTCAGCTTCATCAATATGATTTAATGAACGTTACAATGATCGTCCGAAAGGAGGGGTTCCGCATTATAGAGGCTTCATTGTGTATACTTCAGGTGTACAGCTTCATCAATATGACTCGATGAACGTTACAATGATCGTCCGAAAGGAGGGGTTCCGCATTATAGAGGCTTCAGTGTGTCTACTTAAGGTGTACAGCTTCATCAATATGACTCAATGAACGTTACAATGATCGTCCGAAAGGAGGGGTTCCGCATTATAGAGGCTTCACTGTGTATACTTCAGGTGTACAGCTTAATCCATATGACTCGATGAACGTTACAATGATCGTCCGAAAGGAGGGGTTCCGCATTATAGAGGCTTCAGTGTGTCTACTTCAGGTGTACAGCTTCATCAATATGACTCAATGAACGTTACAATGATCTTCCGAAAGGAGGGGTTCCCCATTGTAGAGGCTTCAGTGTGTATACTTCAGGTGTACAGCTTCATCAATATGACTCAATGAACGTTACAATGATCGTCCGAAAGGAGGGGTTCCGCATTATAGAGGCTTCACTGTGTATACTTCAGGTGTACAGGTTCATCAATATGACTCAATGAACGTTACAATGATCGTCCGAAAGGAGGGGTTCCGCATTATAGAGGCTTCAGTGTGTCTACTCCAGGTGTACAGCTTCATCAATATGACTCAATGAACGTTACAATGCTCTTCCGAAAGGAGGGGTTCCGCATTATAGAGACTTCAGTGTGTCTACTTCAGGTGTACAGCTTCATCAATATGACTCAATGAACGTTACAATGATCTACCGATAGGAGGGGTTCCGCATTATAGAGTCTTCAGTGTGTATACTTCAGGTGTACAGCTTCATTAATATGACTCAATGAACGTTAAAATGATCGTCCGAAAGGAGGGGTTCCGCATTATAGAGGCTTCATTGTGTATACTTCAGGTGTACAGGTTTATCAATATGACACGATGAACGTTACAATGATCGTCCGAAAGGAGGGGTTCCGCATTGTAGAGGCTTCAGTGTGTCTACTCCAGGTGTACAGCTTCATCAATATGACTCAATGAACGTTACAATGATCTTCCGAAAGGAGGGGTTCCGCATTATAGAGGCTTCAGTGTGTCTACTTCAGGTGTACAGCTTCATCAATATGACACGATGAACGTTACAATGATCGTCCGAAAGGAGGGGTTCCGCATTAAAGAGACTTCAGTGTGTATACTTAAGGTGTACAGCTTCATCAATATGACTCAATGAACGTTACAATGATCTTCCGATAGGAGGGGTTCCGCATTATAGAGTCTTCAGTGTGTATACTTCAGGTGTACAGCTACATTAATATGACTCAATGAACGTTACAATGATCTTCCGAAAGGAGGGGTTCCGCATTATAGAGGCTTCAGTGTGTCTACTTCAGGTGTACAGCTTCATCACTATGACTCAATGAACGTTACAATGATCGTCCGAAAGGAGGGGTTCCGCATTATAGAGGCTTCACTGTGTATACTTCAGGTGTACAGCTTCATCACTATGACTCAATGAACGTTACAATGATCGTCCGAAAGGAGGGGTTCCGCATTATAGAGGCTTCACTGTGTCTACTTCAGGTGTACAGCTTCATCACTATGACTCAATGAACGTTACAATGATCGTCCGAAAGGAGGGGTTCCGCATTATAGAGGCTTCACTGTGTATACTTCAGGTGTACAGCTTCATCACTATGACTCAATGAACGTTACAATGATCGTCCGAAAGGAGGGGTTCCGCATTATAGAGGCTTCACTGTGTATACTTCAGGTGTACAGGTTCATCACTATGACTCAATAATCGATTCATATGATGCGATAATATTGTACTGACGCAACCTCGCAACTTCTAAAGCACCACTGCTTTTTCACTGCCATATGGGTGTACACTTAATCCAAGCCACATATCCGCGAGCAGGCATTTGCATGGATGAGGTATTTTGAGCTTTAAAAGATGGTTTATATTTATACACGGACACATTATTTAATTTGCTGAAGGCAAGATTTCTGAAGTTTAAGAGCACTAAATCCTTGAAAGTTCTTTTTCAGACCTGATTTTATATTGATCGAAGCTGTAGTGGATAGCGACAACAGCGAAGTCCAATCGTCGGATAATTGGTTCGATTCTAGACTCTCATAGCCATGATATACCATGCCGACTCCAGGAAACCCCGTTAAGAGCTGCAGCTTGCACGTTAACGCGATATAGTTTTCTATATGATCAGCTCCTAGGAGTGCCTGAGACGTCTAAAGTTCAGTAATGAAGCTAGTAGAAAATGGGTGCTTGCAAACGTGGGTGAATCACTTTAAGATCTTAATCAACAACAAGAAACATAATACATCTATTTAGGAGTCGTCCATTTTGGTTTTGAAAAACAGATGACACCCGAGCCATTTTACGTACGAATGAATGAGTCAGGTGTGACATTTGAGACAACACATAGTATCTTACTGACACTGCTTCGATCTGACATCAGTCAAGCCCACCCACCACGGACAAAATCACCCATATCATGTCTCAACCATCAGTCCTTCCTATCTCGTCAATACAAGCCGCCCTCTTATACCTCATGGCCTGTCTCATCTGTACGTGCTTTTTTCTCCCCCACACATCACATTACTCTCCTAACCTTCTGCCCACTTTTTCTTTCACGTAACTCCCACATATTCCCTCCTCCCGTATCCTTCCCAGTTTCGCAGCCATCCTTCCCTCGACCTTCAAGTATCTTCTCTCATCAACCCACCCCCTCCTCCTATCAAAATTTCTCACTGTTCTCACATAATTCTTGTGCAATGTGAAACTACAAGACATGCAGTGTTCAAGAAGACATTATAAAACACGAGGCAATACCCCATGTGGTCATTCCAACCTAACGCTATTCCCTGATATCAAACGTAGATGTATATATTCGATAACACAGGCTAGAAGAATGTTGGTTTCTGAATATGGTTAGATAAACATTGTCATTTCGGTTTCCCACTTACGCAAGCATCCTCCCTCGACCTACAAGTATCGAATTCTCTCCCATCAACCTATCCCCTCCTCCTATTCTTCCTATCATTCTCTCCCACACGGTTACTGGCATAATTCTTGTGCAACATGAAACTGCAAGACATGCAGTGTTCAAGAACAACATTCTAAAACAAGAGGCAATACCCCATGTGGTCATTACAACCTATCGCTATTCCCTGATATCAAACGTAGATGTATATATTCGATAACACAGGCTAGAAGAATTTTGGTTTCTGAATAAAGTTAGATAAACATTGTCATTTCGGTTCCCACTTTCGCAACAACCCTTCCCTCGACCTACAAGTATCGAATCCTCTCCCATCAACCCATCCCCTCCTCCTATATTCTTCCTATCAGTCTCTCCCACACGGTTACTGACTTTATTCTAGTGCAACATGACACTACAAGACATGCAATGTTCAAGAACAACATTCTAAAACAAGAGGCAATACCCCATTCCATGTGGTCATTCCAACCTAACGCTATTCCCTGATATCAAACGTAGATGTATAATCGATAATATAGACCTGAAGCGTTTTCTGAATACGGTTTCATAAACGTCATTTCGGTTTCGGAAAACATGCGAACTTTAAAAGGTATGTTGTGGTTTGGGGCGACATTCAATCATCTTAAAATCACTGAAAATGCATAAAAAGTTTGGAGGAATTAAGATGGAAAGTAATGGATTTGATGGAACCTAATTACTTAATGTATTATCATTCAATACTTGGGACATCTACAAAACAAATGCCACATTGCCGGATAGTTAAGAATGAAAATATGTCGGTGTTTTTTGTCAGTTCAATATCATAGCGTGTGCAACGTCTTAACTTCTACAAAGAACATGGTTTCCTAATGACACATCAGCATCATCCAGCTGGGCGTTATTAGGCAGTAAATGTGACGATGAGCCCCTTTACATTGATCCAATGTACCAGAATGCACAACCCGATGGCACTGAATGTTGTGGGCGGAATGCACCACACTGCAGTTCTGCATATAACCAATAACTCGTATCTTGCCTAATGACAACGGACTGTCAGACGGAGATGATTTCCTTCAAGTTATTCACTTAGACCCTGCATGAGCCACACAGCGCAAGCTGTCGAGCTTATGACACCATTATATATATTTTCTGTCAGTCAGACACATGATGCAAGGTGCGTTTTGCCAAATTGCTTCAGTGAACGAGAGCTATCAGAAACAAGCAATCGTTGCCCGGTTGGCTATAGGGTTCCACGATTGAGCAACGCGCCATTTCCGCATGTTGTACTTGACTTAAGTGAGTGAGTTGGGTTTAACGCCGCTTTTAACAGTACAGTAAAGTACGGTTATAACGAACTCAAAGGGACTACTAATTTTAGTTCGTTATAACAGTAGTTCGTTATAGGCATATATACAGCATAACTACAGCAAATAGTCGGGACCTAAAAGTAGTTCGTTATATCCGTCAGTTCGTTATAAGCGTGTTCGTTATAACCGTAGTTTACTGTATTTCAGTTATATCAAGGCGGGTCAGCTTAATGTGGGAGGAAAGCCCGAAGTGATGCCGGTCTCAGACGTTTACCACTTCGGTGAAACCCACGAGCACGGGTATGGTGCTGACAAACCTAGAAACATAATCGGGGCGAACCGGGATTCGAACTCACAATCATTGGTGTCTTGCGTGCCCATGGGGCGCAACTCTGCACAGCAAATCGCACTGGCCACCCGTGCGTCCAACTTGACTTGACATAACTACGGTAAATACAAAAAGAAAGTAAACACCCATGGTTGAAGGTGGTTAGAAAGGAAACGAAACGGAAACGGTTATTTAATTGTGATATATTGATGATACGGGAATAACGGTTGTGTTTTTGACCTTAAGTTTGCGTTTGCCAACTGCTTTCAGCTGTTAACGTTTTGATAACGTTTGTAATTTTCGGGTCAAATCCAATTTTCAAGTGAAAAACTTTCTCTCGTCCGGCAGTTACTTCGACATGCATTATGTATCATACTCCACTGTTCGGGGTAGTATGAGGAAGTTGTGCTTTGTCTAGATACATTCCCGAATGGTTTCGTGTGGCCACGATATTACCTTAGTTCATATTGCACAAATATATGGATCAATTTCTTGGAGTCATTCTTATACCAAGCGATATTTTACCATCGGAAGGCTAAAGATCAATCAAAACCTCCATTAGGTATTCCAACTGTTGTTTCTCAAACAAGTAACAATTGATCCAAGAACCAATTCTTAGAGTCTCGGTTAACGAATAATGACACTATAAGTTAATGGAACCAGTGGTTATGTTCTGTCTTCTTTAACTGCACTGAGTGAAAGTCTAGGTCACCACAAGGCTGCCTTCTCTGGTCTACGGTCAAGAAGATATGTTCTCTCTGAACAGTAAGACGACGACGACACGTTCATAGTGTGTCATACTAATATCTACGATTACAACATCGTTTACGCATTAACACAACACGCCGATATACAATGTGTTGAAATATGTTTCAAGACTCTAAACATTTTGTAAGATGAAAGACGCTTATAAAACGGTAACAACAAAGTTATACTAGATGTTCCAAATCCAAATACCACTAAAACACACGCATTGTGTGACAAGCAAGATGATTTCATTTTTACATGGCGAATTTTTTATATATATTGGAACCCTACGTACGTGCTATAATGACGCAAGTATCTATCTTGTCCTAGCGGGCTGTAAACATTTGTTTTATTGTCATCTGCTCTGAAGACCTAAGCTCCAGTCGATAACAACACTTCAGGAGTAGAGCATCGGCGTTCATATTGGGCGCATATTTATGCATTACTATTTGCCGCAATGTTCTAAAAAATATCCGGTACGCCCTTGTTGGGTATTTTTAATGTTCTCTGCTTTTGATGTGAACATGTTCTCAATGTTTGATCACCAGTTGCAAGGGCCCCCGGTAAACAGTGCAACGCATCCGGCGTAAATTGCATTTGGAAAAAACAAAAAGAAATGGCGAATCCAAATGCCACTTCAATCTCCTTTAATTTCATGCTTCTGAGAAAAAATAATTGTGAAACCTTAACTGGCTATTTACATTTCATTATTACATTCAAGTAACATGACAAGTTGTAATCCATTTCAACATCTTGATACCCAAGTTATTTCTCTATAAAAGAAATGGTGCTGAAAATATGTCACGTACATATGGACGTATACGTGCATGATGGAATATAAACATACATGTGTTTCACACGACTTTGTGTAGCCAGTGCAGCAAATATTTTCCCACAATAAATTGTTTGTTTTGCAAGATAAGTTCAGTCAGGTTGTTGAACTGCTAACGAGTTCAGCCCAATGGACAACACATCGGATCGTCACACCGAATACTCAGTGGATGACGGCGTTCAACAGCTTGCCTCATGAGAGCTTCCATCCTGCCCCACGCTGAAGCACATGTAGGCAGAGGACCTTCCTTGAAATATGTCTAACGGCACCGGGCAGTAAATGGGTACCGGGTAGGATGCCATGGCAATATGACTGTTAACCTAGCGACTCACAGGCAGCTTGAATACTCCCCAGGGGGTCAAGGGGAGTAAGCGTGATATTGCGAAAGCGACGTCTGCATATTTGCCATGTTTTTCCTGAATCTTGTCAATCACATTAGTATCGAAAGGGATAGAAAATTCAATAATGTTGATGATTTCATTGGATTAATCAAAAAGGACAAGATAAGTTTGGTTGGTCTGGATATGTCTGAGACTTGAAAGGGGCCTATTCCGAAGTATTTTGTATTTATCATTTTCAATGACGCCCTCAACATATTCCGGGTCGTACCATGGTGAACTTCTGTGTCAAAATCACCAGCATTGCGAAGACGGTAATAAAATGATCGAGCAACTCCATCATGTCACTCAAGATACTGTGTTTTTGCCAAAGCTGGGCCTCCACTGACAATGTGCTGGACAGTCTCATTAAATTCCTTGTATAATCATTTCATATTCACATTTTGATGCAAAATCATACATTGACGGTTTCGAGTTGGGAGTGACTGGTCCTGAGCAGCACACAGAAAGCCTTCTGTTTCACTTTTCAGGCCAGACGACTTCATCCAAGTGAAGGTCTCTGCAGGATTGCTGATCTTCTCAACACAGTGCACATAAACTCGATGCAGTGGTCGTTCAGAAAGCCTCTCCTTGAGTCTGGGCCGACTTGATATGGCTAACTGTGGAATGCCTTGTTTTGATCATGAGTCTTGACATGCTTCACAAGAGGATCATCAACATTATTATTATTATTATTATTATTATCATTATTATTATTTACAGATCAAAATAAAAAATGCAGTAAAGAGGGTTTGGGTGATCCTGGCACAGTCAGGCTGGTTAGGCTCATCATCAGCTGGGACTCCCAGGAGCGCTGCCTAGTCAAACCCACCGAGAACTTTTCGGAGAATGTGAAGACTCCCCAAAACTGCATTATTATTAAAAAATTATTATTATTATTATTATTATTATTATTATCATCATTGCATGTAATACGTCGAAAAGATGGATGCATGCAGTGCGCCGATAGGGACACAGTTATAGGCTATCCAATGCAATGCAACAGGGGAATACTAAATTAATAGCGCGGAGTGATACCAACGCGCTGGTTCAGCCAGGGAATGTTTTAGTACAACGACAAAGTTTCCTGATGGCGAGGGAACGCTTAAATCATAGCAATAGATGCTGTAATATTGCAATTGAACTCTGAAGTACGGCGACGGGATTCTCTAATTATATTTTTATCGCTGGTAGTTAGGAAGTTCCGGGTTGTATTCTATGTATAATGTATAAGCGGGGTTATACTCTGAGGCTAAAAGACTACATGTGGATTTAGTCCCTACCTAAGTTGCAGTCGCGATTCTGGTTTGAGAACCTTCGATTGGAATTTAGTTTCTTCAAAGGAAGTCAAATTGGATTTTTTAGAACAGCATTTATCTCTTCCAGCAGGACTGCGTTTTTCCAATTAAAAAGGGGGGTAACATTTCACTGCATGATGAGGACCTATTGATTTCTAACTCCATTCCAACACTCTGCGCGTTAAGAATATAATACAACACTTTACGCCTTTGAACTGTAAATACAGAGCTTGGCATCACACGTTAAAACAACACACACACCCCTCCCCCGCACACCCACACACCACCCCCACCCCTACCCACACACCACCCCCACCCCTACCCACACACCACCCCCACCCCTACCCACACCCATGATTGTAGTACCGGCCATAACGTACACATTTGTATAGACGGAGTATGTGAATATCATTATTGTTGACACCCATATAATGCAGAGCAAATGTTCATGTTTTAAACGCACGTATAGATCACAACGGCATGCACATTTATTCCATTTAATGATTTCCTTGAATGTATGATTGCGCGCCAGTGACAAATTACAGTAGAGTCTTCCTAATGACAAAATGAAGTGCCTCCACTCATAAGGCAAGATGATGATGACGTAAATTCGGCGAGTATGTGTGTAGAAAGGTTGAGGATTCGTAAATCACCCCAAGAAGTTGTTGATAACGTCCATGAGTTATCAGCATTAAGTTAAGGCAATGTCTGTGTTAATGAAATAACGCTGCAAATACAACGCTTCACTGACTTTACTTTTTCATCTAATTCTACTTAAATACGAATTGGCTGTTTTGGTTTTTTTATATCCAATTAGCCAGTCAGTTTGGACTCGGCTAAAAGCTTTGCGATGTAAAGGATTAGCAGTGTCTAGTGTTTCACGAAGGAAAACTGTTCGGTTTCCCTGGCTCTATTGGTACATCGAGAACTCATGTACATTCTGAATCTAGGTACTAGTTTGTCAGGGGCGGTCGGGTAGCCTAGTGGTCAAAGCGTTCGCCCGTCACGCTGAAGACCCGGGTTGGATTCCCGACATGGGTGAAAGCTGAAAGCGGCGTAAAACCATAATCACTCACAAGTGTATCGGCTTACAAGATCTCCGTGGCCAGTGTCAGTAGAGATTCTCACCCTACAGTCCACATGGGTTGGACTCAATGAGCTAAAGTGTTTCTGCTACACATAGTGTCATGATGTCCGGACGGGTCCTCGTGCTACATGAAACAGGTTCTTATCTCCTCCGTAGGACAAGGGAGGCCTACGCGTGCGTCTACCAGAAATCTCTGCCAAATACATTGTACGATTCCGACTATATCATGGGCATGTGTTTCTGAATCACTGTCCAAATAGTAATGACACCAGGTGATCGCGAAAAGGTGAGCGTATCCTGCCCTACGTGTGGCACCCGTCACAAACACATACACAGGCTAGTCAACATTGTTCACTTGAAGAAAAACACGGGAACATATGGTACAAGTCCAAATAGGGAATGGCATCTGACATCATTCCTGTCACTGATGCGTAAAATTTGGAAATGTCCTCCACGTGTCTACCATAAAACTATTTGAAAGCTAAGATGATATAATATATAATGAATTATTTCATCCTTTCAACCTTTCTACATAAGGACAAACATCCGGGAAGTTATTATGGAAGTCATGCGTGTGTGGGTCTGGTTTTCATTGAAACATATATGATCAAGTTTGGCGATGAATACATGCTTAGCAGGTAACTAAACCGATATTAAACCGTATCAGAAAGAATGGCACTTAACCCTGCCCTTAGTCCAAGAAACGTTAACGGATATATCAGGTACACAAACAGAGAGGGATGGATGTTAATCGATACTAATCGAGTACCATGTTTCGCTTATATCCAGACCATGACTTGAAATGTTTCACAAAGTAACAACTTCAAGGATGTGTCTCAGATCATGTGTGTGTGAGTTAACGCTGCTTTTAACAGTATTGCAGTCATATCACGGCGTGTCAGCTTAATGTGGAAGGAAAGCCCGAAGTTATGCAGGTCTCAGACGTTTACCAGTTTGGTGAAACTCACGAGCACGGGTATGGTGCTGACAAACCTAGAAACATAATCGGGGCGAACCGGAATTCGAAACCACAACCATGTTTCTGGCGTGCCCAAAGGACGCGGTTCTGCACAGGGAATTGGGACGCCTTCAGGTCTTGCACATTTGAAAGAAAATAGACAACGTCCTACACGTAGGAGATAGAAAATCAAAGGAAGGAGATGCAGGACAACGCTGGGAGTTCGACGCCACCCGTACATGTAGGAGATGCATGTTGCTTCCGTGACGACGTCTCGACAAGCTTAAAACTACATCATGGAGAAAGTCGAAGAAATCTCATGAAATCTGCAATAAAGCAGAAAACTGTGTGACTAGTGTGTTATCAAACAAAAACGACAAATCCAATACCATATTGAAAACAAATCTCTGCTAAAAGCAGAATCCATTTATGATTCCGACTATATCATGAACATGCGTTTATGATTACTATCAAATATATTGTCATAGAGATGTGTCCCCAGGAGTCACGGATCAGAAGGTTAAAATTTCAGGTTGGCACGGAAATACTGTTAACAACACACTCTCGCAGTGTTTATATGTTAATGTAGAACAGATGAAACACAGAAAGGAAAAGCTTTACAAGTTGTATGTAACGTAGTCAATAGACTCTGTCGTCCCACAATACAGAATGTATTAGTTTTACCATTGTATTGTCAACTCGACTTGCATCAAAATATATCAAGAGGGTTGCTTTAGACATATTGTTCACTAATGTCAAAGACGATTGATCTGCACCACACGTACCTTGCTCAGCTTCTTTTCGCTAGATGAAATTTAAAAACTCGTTTACAGACGTTGAGGTGTCGTTTTCAGCTTCTAGAATGCCTGGTTCCAAATCCCAGGCGGTTCCCATGAAGCCAGTAGAAGCAGAACAACGGCATATATCGCCAAAGCGACGTTAGGGTAAATACAGAAATAATAGCCTCAACATGTTTCTCATCACGTTCTTCTTTGAATGTAGATTAGTATCATCTCCTGAGATGATCTACATGGAACGTGGCTGCAATGGATACCGTTCTCTGGATACATTGATGGCGTTCAGACGTATGCAACTTTAGCATCATTGTAATACTCCGCGTATGCTGAGGACGGGTCTTCTAAAGAAGTCTTTTGATGCTAAAGTTAATTCAGGTTTAATGCATTTGAAGCCCTGTTGGTATTTTTACGAACAGTTGCTCGAATTTGAATAGGAAACACCTCCTGACTTGTGTGTAGCAGCGTCTTTGTGACGAAGGTAATCAGTCTATAATGTAGTCACTCTCACACAATACTGAATCAAAGGGGCTGGATATTAACTTCCTATAACGTTTGTGTATACTAGTGCCACTTACCTTCATTTGTTGCGAATACTTCATGCGAATCACCTGCATCCAGTGTGACGATGATCATCACGTGGTTATCGTGACTGGACGATGGGCAGTCGTAATTCAACGTAATAAAAAACATGTCGAATATATAGCAAAGCATTACCGCAATATTGTGTTCGTAACTCGTGTCCGGACACTGTTCGTTTACATATATAATAAAAAATAAACCTACTGTGTTTTGAAATTTGAGGTATTTTAACTTTAAATGAGAAAACTCTTATTTTAACTTGGAGTGAGTTAGTGAGTGAGTTTGGTTTAACGCCGCTTTTAACAGTATTCCAGTCATATCACGGCGTGTCAGCTTAATGTGGGAGGAAAGCCCGAAGTGATGCAGGTCTCAGACGTTTACCACTTCAGTGAAACCCACGAGCACGGGTATGGTGCTGACAAACCTAGAAACATAATCGGGGCGAACCGTGATTCGAACCCACAATCATAGGTTTCTGGCGTGCCCAAGGGACGCAACTCTGCACAGCGAATCGCGGCGCCTTAGACGACTGGGCCATCCGTGCCCCCCATATTTTTTTATTTTTTTAAATATTTTTTTTAAAAATTTGGAATCGAGCGCGTTAGCAACAATGACAAGAACGCTTTGAAAACGGAACTCCTTTTGAACATATAAATTGTTTCGTGTCGACTCCTAAATTGAAACAATATTTTAACCCAGAAATCTGTTAGAATTTAGTGTTAAACCAGCAAACAACCAACAAGTGGTATACAATCAGCAATTAGATTACAAACTTAACTAGGTTTACACATCAATACAAATTACTGTACAACAATTAGAATGGCAGTACACAATAGATTGGTAGTGCGATCTTCAATGTAGTATCAAATACAACATTTGACGCCTGTAGTTATAGTAAAAGTTCAGTTACAATAATATTCACATATCCGCAACAGTGGTCAAGCTTCCTTGGCTGGGAATCCGGGGTGATAAGCGATCTTCACACGAAAGCTGGTCTTGATGTAATGTCACATGACATGTGAGATGAGACAGGGACGCGCCCGCTCCACCTGTATAGTCTAACCAGCTTCCAGCACTTTCTACAATGTGCCAGACTACTCCAGTGTCACATGTTTCTATAATGTTTGACACCCATCCACGCTATATTGTGGATGTTTCAGATAGTCCGTTGTACGAGTCCGACATTATCATGATCACGGGTGTACGAATCACTATCAAATAGTGATGACAACAGATGTTCGAATTGGATGCTGTCAAGCTGATAAAAAAAATATATGAGCAGAAGTGATATGACATGCTCGATTGTATCTCAAAAGTTGTTGAATGTAGACACAAAAGACTGGAGAGGATGGAATATTGCTCGACAAAAAGGAGAAAAACGGGAAAGTGGGGCATTTAACATATGCATACCTACTCTCTCATTTTTACGGTTCATGTTTAATTTCCCATTATTTGCCCTAAAGTGTCTTCTCATATGAAATTGTAGTTACAGTAAATAAGTGGTGGTGGCACGTGGTCCTGTGCACAGCGCACAGATCACAAATCAGGTGAAGTTAAGCAACGTCGTTCTCGGAGAGTAGTTGGATGGGTGACCACTATAAGCAGCTTGACTTTGAGGGTTTCTAGGGCTTCGGTCCTGCCCCACACCGAAGCACATGTACCACATGTGGTGTCTCTTTAGGCAAGTGACTTTGTTCGACCAGCAGTGAGTGGGTATCCGGTAGGATGAGATGGTAATGTGTCTGTTAACCTTCTAGCGTCTCACAGGCAGGTTGGCTTGAATACTCCCCATCGAGTGCTCACTGATCCATTGACCGGGGTAATAATAGTGTAGCGCTATGAGCATCCACTTGGTGAATGGAATCTGGCGCATATAAATGCACTTCTTCTTATTATTATTATTAAGAAACGATATGCGTGGAAAACTGCATTCACTTACTCGAGTATTTGTAAGAACTCACATAATGTGACGGTTCGTTACGACTTACATCCACAACATACATACAACATATAAATGTACCTAGAAGCAAAGACAACGCGTCCTTTGGTATCGACACTCGTCGAAATAGACAATACCAATCCTTATGTACTTTGGAACATTAACTTCAAAAGTCATAACAGTTTACTGTGAGGTAAACGGTATCAGGGATAGAATTGAACATGATTGAAGTATTATCTTTTCGAAATGGGCGAGAGTTGGCCGTCATTTTGACTCCGGGTTACAATAGCGTTGCTCATAATATCAATCACTGGTTTTCCTATCCAGGATAAGATCCTTTAAAAGCCATCGTCATGCAGATGGATTTACCTATTTTATTTAAGGTTTAGATTCCCTATGGAAAGTATATAACTTTTTGAATCATTATATTTTTCATCATTTGTTTTGTCATGAATCAGTTTTCTGTATCTAAAATAGTGTCTAATCGGTCTTTTTCTGGTATATAAGATTATATTTGTGACTAATTGTGGGAATAACAATATCTCAAAACTTCAAGGAAGCAAGAGATAGTGGAACACCTTTGACAATGTCAATAACAATGACATTTTAAGCACTTTGTAATCCCATTTGTTATACACAATAGTGTTCCTATTTTTGTCCAAGGTATCGTGTGGCAAACGCTTGATATTTATTGGAATACAAATGTGAAAGGTTTTGTTGATGGTGATATTATACCCTTCTGCTTTTGAATACTGACTATAACCACGAATTAACATTGTACAAGACATCAGAACATTAAGTACCTATTGTCAAATGAATAACGTCATATTTGAATCATGTTCTCTTTCTTTCAGCAATATTACAGTGAAGTCTTTAATTGGCATTTGGAAGTTGGGAGAACATGAATACATGGACTTTGTTATGGATAATAATTTTTTTTATTCTTTGTAACGACGATTCAGAGCTACTTCTTGCCACTTCACCAGGTGAATGCTGGTAAGAGTATTGAGTTAATGAATATATTCATGGTGACATCTTTACACAAGCTAGGATTAATGTACAAAGATAACAACATAATGATGAAGCCAATGAAATAATATTACAGTGAAGGCAAATCACGCGTGTTCTGGAATGTTTCCAAGTGTTTATCCTATATAATAAAGATAAACATTAAAGATATAGATAAAACCAATTATAAATAATGAAATATAAAGGCATGATTGATGCTACAAACGTTCATGTCCTGTTTAGATCTCACAACAAAGAGACTATATTACAAATAGCGCCATATGTACACATTTCGTGATATATCTCAGTAGCATTTATCATGTCTACGGATCACATAGATCTACTACTTCCAACAGTGCTGTAACAATCCCAGCAAAATTATCAGAAATCATTCAGCTTGTACTCTCGCCCAAAAAGAGGTCCACAAGTAATGGGTAATAAACCCTTTATGAGTTTCAAGCCTTTCCATATATACACATGATACATTTTAACAACGTTTACCTCAATCTCATGTTATTGATTGCGGCCAGCCTCGGAGTCTAGTCGACCAATAACAGGCTCAATTCTGGCCACTTAAAGAGACGCGGCCTCTTGGCTAACGCACTGCCGTGTATAACGTATGAGGATAGCTGCAAAGAACGATAGAACAGCCAATCGTTTGTAGGTTAACATTAAGCACTACAGCCTGATTTAGTGTTGTGTATCAACAGCAATGGAACTGAAATGTTTTCCAAACTAGCAACAGACCGACAAACTCTCTCATACATCCTGTGCACTACTATGATGTTCTCGTGAAGGGCCATAACGTGACAATATTGTGTTTTATTTGAACGCTCAGCTCGGTAAATGAGTTACAGTAAACTACGGTTATAACGAACTCAAAGGGACTACTATTTTAAGTTCGTTATAACTGTAGTTCGTTATAGGCATATATACAGCATAACTACAGCAAATAGTCGGGACTAAAAAGTGAGTTCGTTATATCCATCAGTTCGTTATAAGCGTGTTCGTTATAACCGTAGTTTACTGTATTTTGATTTGTATACTTCATTAGCGCGAACTAAATCGAATAAGGCGTTTATTCATCAAAATTATCGATTGAAAAAATACTAATTTGATGTGGTGTACAAACCTGCTTTTGCGAACTGTCAACCGAGGCCGTCCATTCAGCTGGTGCCTGCCATCAATCATCCTATATCGCAAATACAAAGAGTTCCACATTTGATGCTCGTTCAATTGTAAGAGTGGCCAGATGCATGTTTGATCATTGCATTGCTGGAAACCTATTGGAATCATAACAAATCTCTGCTAAAAGCAGAGTCACTTGTACCTTTCTGCCCGTACTAGAAGCATGTGTTTATGAATTTCGGATCGCGAAAAGATGAGCGACAACATTTTGCATTAAAGTTCTGGGTTTTTGTGACGTTGAAACATTCCGTCACGTACAGACTACGGAGTCAAACAAGAATGTCGGTTATCTCAATGTTTGTTTTCATATTTTAAAGAAAGATAGTGTATCTTTTCTGGCATGGTCAAGGGTATTACATTGTCACCGGGTCGTAAAACCAGTCTAATCTCGGTCGAGTGACCGCACCGCTTCCCTCTCCCTTAATGGTTCGGCTTCCGTCACCATTCGGGAAAGTCCGGTGGTCGTCGTTGTCCAGTGTTTTTACGTTCATTGTTAGAGAATTGGTGACCAGTCAATTTTATTCTCCAGCTATATAATCGCATTTCTTTATCATGTATTGATTTGATATACATGTATGTTATCTCACATATAATTGCTACCTTATTCGTGCATAAAAAAGTAACTTTGATTTTCACGCAGATTTTCATGGATATTTCTCATGTTAGGAAACACACTTTGGTGACCTCAACAGACAAAAGCATTCCCTTGGCCGACTGACAGGCTGCCCTCTACGACGTCCGCGCACACGTATAAAAACCTTGACGAAGTAAGATTGTCTTGTAACTGTTTCGGTCAGGTCGAAATTTAGGTTCGATAGTAAGTGGTTGTGGAACAGTTTTATCTCTGATACTGACTTACTCTAGTGATATTGAGCTAAAAATTATTAGCTATGCTTTTATATTTGGAAACCCGTTTTTCTACTCATCCGTGGATAACCAACTTTCCCGGTAGTGTCTAGTTTAGGTCAAGTACGCATTTTTACTATTGAGAGTCAAATTAATGATTGCGAGTTTTGACACTCCGTAGGTCAAGTACCTTGTATTTTCGAAAATCTAGTATTTTTGTGGCGAGTCTACATGACAGACTTTGGTCTATAAAACAGTTTGCTATTCAGGCGTTTTTCGTCTATTCTATTATCCAAGAGACATATTTTAGGGATAAGCCTTCTGTGCTTATTTATGCATCTTGTCGATGTCTTCAGTTACTCACCTGTTTATCACCGTTATCCAGTTGCTTAGCTAATCAGCTTGTATATTTGCTCTGATTTAATTAATCGGTGATCACTGTCAGTGTAAATTGGGTTTTTGATCTTTTATGTTGTCGATGATGGATACAGTTAGTTGATAGTCGTAAACTTGTGAACCTATTACCACTTGTTCATGATTACTTTATTCTTGTTTAAGGAAACCCTGGCCAGCTCCGTGACAACGCCAAGGGTGGTACATTTTAAGTAGTTGTTTCCGACAGCAGAGTATTGCTTTATATACAGTGTCAACGTATGACAAAGGGTAAGCAAAAATAAATGTAATCAACTGACATCGAATATTGACAAAAGCTCTATATTTTCGAAATGGTTCCTAAAATCTGATAGATACACTCAACAGCGAAAATATACAGGGTTACACTTATATATAGTAATATACATGAGTCGTCCGCTGGGTGAGTGAGTTACACATTAACGTTATTTCGCAATATTTTAGCCTTAAGGCGACAAAGATGACCAAACAAGGACTCCATGACGTTGTAGTGCTTCGGAAATCAACAAAATGTTTTCAAGTTACTCTTGTTGTACACATTCTATGTATTTGACACAGACCTTTTAGCACACGTTCCAGAAGCGTTGTACTTCAATTCTTCGAGGGACATAGACCATGTTCCAGTTATTACAGTACGGTTGGTTAAAAAAGACCTAATCAAAACAAGAGGAGAGTTTGGAAACTCCGTAAATATCAAATTTGCAACGATTAATCAGTCTACCAGACAAAAATCTCTTAATTATAATCTCAATGTGAAACATCTGCTAAATAACCAAGGGAATGAAGAAATTATAACGTCTTTCCGCCAGGCATAGCTATTCAGGTACAGAAATCACCACTTGCACAATTACCAACGTATGGCTTGACTACACATATTAATCATGCCTTAAATAGGGCGTTTGAGAGGTACCAGTGTACAAAATGCAATTACATCAAATAATGTGTCGTTTTGTGTTATTTAACAGGTTGAGACAGAGACAATTTTCTACTGCCAATGTTCTGTTCGAGTATACAAAATTCAACGTTTTCTAAATATAATCAAACATACTCCGATAAGTGTCAATTAAAATACCTTTGTACTTGTGAAAAAGACAGTAGCGAACATAAGTTAACTGATTATTATTATTATTATTATTAGCAGTAGTAGTAGTAGTAGTAGTAGTAGTAGTAGTAGTAGTAGTAGTAGTAGTAGTAAGAGTAGTAGTATTAATATTATTAATATAATTAATATTTATGAAGCAGTGATAAAATAATGTATCGTTATAAGGTTATTGTATTTGTTTTACAAAAGATATGCTCTAATTCATAGCACAAGATATAATCATGACATACATGTCTGGGGTACCCCGCCTTGATATTGCGGGAATATTGCATAAAGCGGCGTAAAACTCAGTTTTTCACTTAAGACACACATTGAATTTATGAAGTCATAGCCTGTTGCCACTGACTACACGTGCATCCTTAGGGCAAAAGAGATTGAACTAGAATCCTGAATGCTATTGTGTTATGATATATACTAAACCGCAAAAGAAACGTCACTCCAAGTAACATTGCATGAATAGTTGTCATTTAAATATCTGGGTAACTTTTGTCAAAGTTTCTCAAATTTAACATTACCTTGTCCGGAAAATTGAAATTTGATGATAAAAAAACCCAAAGCAGATCGCAATGAAACCGATTGCCCAAACGCTTAACGGCAACGGCCATGGTAACCCGATGCACGTGAGTTCCGTGCAAATTGAAATGCACATGCGTTCCCCCATTTCTTGCCCTAAAAAAATCCACCCAGATCGGATAACATTCATTCGTTATTGAATTGCTACCACATGCCAAGAATGACAAGAAATCAGTGACACCAAACCATTTCAAGTCCACGTAAGGACCATATACAGGCCCCAGCAACGGTACCAGACCACCAACCCTACAGATGACCGACCACGTAGTGGAAGACTAAGGTTCACCACCCGACGTCAGGATCGTAAGACTGTGCGACAGCATCTTCAAGATCTCCTTTTTTTACTGCTGCGGAAACTGCTTGACAGACCATGGTTACACACCAGCGACACATTAGTGCGAACACCATGCGTCGACGATTGACAATCAGACACCTCAACTGTCACAGACCACACCGAGGACCCATTCTGACACCACGTCATCGCCGGGACCGTCTTCAGTGGGCAACACAGCACCAGCATTGGCGCCACCAGCAGTGGAGAAGAGTCCTCTTCACAGACGAGAGCCGTTACTGTATCTCAACAACAGATGGCAGAGAGAGAGAGAGAGAGTCTGGCGACGCCGGGGGAACGTTATTCGGATGCTTATGTTGTTGAGAGAGACTCGTGGGGTGTTCCGAGCAGAGTGTGGGCGGAAGTGTCTGTGTCCTTCATCAACCGCCTCATCCATTCCATGTATGGACGTTACACGGCAGTCATCAATGCACATTGCGGAGATACTGACTTCTGATGCCATTTTCTCAGAGACTAGTGTTGTGTTTCACTTCAAGAACATTTGACACTTTAATTTCAACCTTGATGATCAGTTTTGCCAAGTTTCATCTTCTTAATATGTCTCAAAGTATGTTTACAGTGTTTGGACAAATAAGGTTTCTTATAGTTCTGTCCACGGTGACGTTTATTTTGCGGTTCAGTATAGAATCGAGTCGTTATTGAGAATGTGCAAACCACACCGTAAATGTATTTCACAAACACAGCGGTGCAGTGAACTCCAATGCATACCCATTAAATGTTACTAGGGCCAGTTGCATGACACATGCATGGATACCATGATACCTCATAAATCACGCGCGTGTGTGTGTGTGTGTGTGTGTGTGTGTGTGTGTGCGTGCGTGCGTGCGTGCGTGCGTGCGTGCGTGCGTGCGTGCGTGCGTGCGTGCGTGCGTGCGTGCTTGCGTGCGTGCGTGCGTGTGTGTGTGTGTGTGTGTGTGTGTGTGTGTTAGTGTGTGTAAAGACACACAAGTACACAGATATAGGCATGTCCAGGTAGAATACGTAGATGAAAATAGTTATAACAATGTACGATATGTGATCATCTGCAGGTTTACAAATATATACCGTAACATTATTTAAACAATTCGATTGATGAATCAATACGTTTGGACAAGTTTATAAGGAAAGGTCTTTATTATGATATAATGCAATGTCCTGTATGAGTGTCCTGTTAGCCTGACATTCAAGGTCGATAATGGTTTGTCTTGCGATCTTAACAAAATGACCTCAGCCATACATCAGTAAAAGCCTTATGCACTAGGGGAGGCGTCAGCCTATTATTACATAAACAAACCCTGCAATTGAAATAGCTCGCACTGTTGATATAATGTCAATATCATTCTTTAATGAGCAGATTTTCAACAAAGAAGAATCCGATACGATACAGCGCAGCTAATTTCTATTCAAATTTCCAATCAATTCAACAAACGATGATCTGATCTGAACATGTCTGTTATTTCACTAGAGTATATGAAACCATTTGTCATAATATTACATTACTGGCAAACTAGGTTAGATACACGGTGAAAGTCGTATGGCGCGCTGCAATTGTTGGCACTGCACTTGTGAACTGAGAATGTCAGGCCAGGTTAGTCTGTGTATTATAGACTGAACGCATGTTTAGCGTTTACAAAGACAACACCTAATCCATGAGAGAGTGATCCTTGCAATGCGCTCTGTTGCCATTATCGGAGTAAATGCTTTTGAAAGGATTGTAACACGTAAAGATCAAAGCGTAGATGAAAATACAGATTATATCTCATATCTGTTTTCTCGCAAGTTATCATTTGCGACCAAACAAAGGTAAACGTTCAAATCGATGTCCATTCTCATGAAAGGAAATGTTTCTATTCTTCAATTCAACACATTTGAATGTATTTCTAGTCAATGTTCTTTCAAACAGGATATGATTCATTATCATAAATAATAATTAGATCAATACCGTAGCCCGTGACCGGTGGGGCCGGATACACTCACCATTTCGCGAACACCTGGTGTCATCACTGTTTGATAGTGATTCACACAAGCATGCTCATGATATAGTCGGAATCGTACAATTGACTCTTCGTGAAGCAGAGTTTTCGTATGAGTATGGATGGGTATTATCGATTGCTTTTAACGAATATAACAATGACTAAAGTATATATATATATATATATATATATATATATATATATATATATATATATATATATATATATATATGTATATATATATATATATATATAATCTATCTAATATATATATACACAACCGCTCATACAAACACACACGCGCGCACGCATACATAGATACATACATAGATACATACATACATACATACATACATACATACATACATACATACATACATACAAACTCCCTTTTATCTGGTGATACTCTGCTTATATTAAATCACCAAAATGACCCATGCTTCGTACATATTAAATGTGACATTGATATACGACCATTTTACAGACTACGGAAATTTGATTTAGGCGTTTAACGCTGCATGTAATCTATTTTTCACTGTGAACATATGACAGGACGAGAGAGAGTGTTTCATCATTATGATACCCAGTCTGTATAATCACCAACTTGCCATTCAGCATGACACATATACAGTTGCCCCTCAATGCTGGAGTCACACAAAAATAGCCATGGTGTTGATTCAACACTGAGTAATGTATTGTATTTATCGCAATATCTCGTAATTGGCAAAAAGAGGTATTATTTCATTTTCTATGCAGTGTCTGTGGCATGGTTGAAATTGCATTTCTTTTGATGAATCTCTTCAAACGTTGGCAAGTGACATTTAAACAAAACGAACTCTCATGGATAGTTTATCAAAATAACATTGACATAAAGGATCATTTATTTGATGAGATTTCGAAATCAAGAATGCGATACAGATCAAATAAACTGGGTATACATGTTTCCTATTAAATCTCAGCACGCTTGTCAGTTCAATGTGTGATGTATGTTATCTCACACGTTCATGTACATTAAACTTATATCACGTTTCACGTATGTGTTATTTACTACCTGCTGGAGTAAATAGATACGTAAGGGCGAGTAAAAACGCTGAGAAAACCCAGACCCTACCAGCATTCATATAACAACCAATCTAGCCACAAGCAAGCACCTAACACCTATAACTTATAATCCTTACACAAAATAATTATACATGTGCGTGCGTGCGTGCGTGCGTGCGTGCGTGCGTGCGTGCGTGCGTGCGTGCGTGTGTGTGTGTGTGTGTGTGTGTGTGTGTGTGTGTGTGTTTAATTTAACTGATTGTGTATGTACCAATCACCCCGATTGTACTTAGTCCCAAATCTTGTGATTATGATGATCCCTGTTCGAATCAAATGTTTACGATGAGAAATCACCAACCGATTCCTTCTATTCTTTTCATGATTCATAAACTTTCCAATTAATTGAAATGGTGATAGAGCTTTCTCAAAGACAGAGCTTTTCGTTTTATAGTGATGTATCTGTGTTAAATACATTCGAAACTGATTTGCGCGATGTTACACACTATGACCTTCATATGAAGTTTTCATTTCTCCTTACTGGTACGTACTTCGGGCGATCACTCTTGGTGTCTTTGTCGATAGTGTCTTGTCGTACCCCGATAGCGTTCACCATTGCTCATTATATCGGTGACTGGACTGTTAGGCCCAGACTCGATTGCTTAAAGACCGTCACATGGCGGGCATATTTCCAGGTGAGGCTTCGGCACCAAACAAACGCAAATATTTTCAAAGAATATTGTGTGGATGACTGGTGCTACGGGTAGAACAGGACATGCCAATCCTTTTGGTGAAGACCTGGTGCTATCACTGATTTCAGCGATCTACCCATTTCCTTTGCATCATTACCTTGCCTTTTAGCCCCATGCATCTGTTTGGACGGATAATCGAGACTGATCATTCCCTGGCGTTTGATGTTATGCATATATAGCAAAATTATTATCAATATTCCAGCTACATTATGCCCTCTTGTAAATATCCCTGTGTGGACTGGACAAAACAGTGATTGATATTATGAGCAACGCCCCACGATGTCAGGGAACACCGATGTTTACCTTTTGGAAGTCTTATATCTATATATTTCGGGGTCTGGCTAGATGACAAATTCATGTACATTAATCTATATCCTTGGGCGCCTCTGTTGAACATATTTCCAAACACAAGCCTGTGCCTGCCCATGCCAACTGACCAGCCACATATAACTCTGTCCAGAATATGACTGCACACGAGTGTCTGGTGACAGACAGGCAAAATACCATAAACATTCAAATAAAGCAACAAAACCCTTTCCAGATGCAGTAGAAATATCTGCATAAAGCAAAGTCGATTGCACGATTCCGACTATATCATGAGCATGTATTTATGAATCACTATAAAATAGTAATGATACCAGGTGTTCGCGAAAAGGAGAGAGTCTCCTGCCCAACCGGTGGCACCCGTCACAAACACATGCAAAGGCAAGTTAACTGTTCAACTCAAAAACACGGGAACATATGGTACAAGTAAACATAGGGAATTGCATCGGACATCATTTTTGTCACTGATACGTCAAATTGGGAAATGTCCTCCACATATCTACCACACCACTTACGTGACATCCAATAACTCTCTTAAAGGGAAAACCACCGATAAAGTCTGTTTACACGGCAGTCATCTACTGGTGCGAATTTCAAACGGGCATATGCTTTCCTTTCTTGTGATCAGTATAACAGTGCCTCAGGTAAGTAAATTTCCAAATTCGAAGCATCAGTGACAACAATAATGTCCGGCGCAATTCCCTATTATGTCTTGTACCATATATGTTCCTCTTTTTAAAGTTGAACAGTTGACTTGACTTTGCATGCGTTTGTGACGCGTGGCACCGATAGGGCAGTTTGTCATCACTATTTGAAAGTGATTCATAAACACATGCTCATGATATAGTCGGAATCGTACAAAAGTCTAGCAGAGATTTATGACTGTGGATAGGGTTTTGTCGCTTCTTTTCATTAAAGTGAAACCTATTTTTGTTAATGTAATAAAAATTTGCAGTAATACGATCCGTTACAAGGAAGCGACGAAAATAGTTATAAATTAATGCCACTGACGTTCTACAATGTGTCCACATGTCACCAGCTACCAAATGTCTTTGACTACATGATCAGTACCTAACCAGTGAATGCGTTGATAAGTGTACATCGAGGCAGCGCTGATCCCAGCACTCCCTTTAATTATATCCGTCTAGTTTATTGCCGCATGTGCAAAACTGAACTCGCATAGAAGTATTCGTGACTGATAAAAACGTAATTGGCTGTTGCTTGTTTTCCTCACAGACTAAAGCCCTCTGCTCGACAACATAATACTCGGCCAAGAATTTCACGACAGATGCCAGTTGCTGTTAATTTTATGCCTCTTATATTAAAAGCAGGATGTGAAGTGATACGGCTACAGACATGCTCAAGCTGCAGCCAAACGAGGAGGTGATTACATAGTATCCTGTTATGAAACAGACTTTCCATAGGCAAACCTACACACCACACTTTGAAGTGACAAACCCTCAAATCCTTTAGCCTCCTGATACCTATAAAAGTATGATACTAATAGACCACTATCTTCACCTGCATGATATATTATGAGGTGGAGCAACACACATATCAATTGTACATAAAAGCGACAAAATTATTGCCTTAATCATAAGAAATGTGAATCCTGATAATTCATTAGACAACCGCCCGGTCATGTGACAGCGAAACTACAATGACGTACTTCCATGTTGAAATTATAGCGACAAAACCCCTTTCGATAATCATTAATATCTCCAGTGAGTCAATTGTGCGATTCCGACTTTATCTCGAGCATGTGTTTATGAATTATTATCAAATAGTGATGGTAGCAGATGTTCGCGATAAGGGCGTATTCTGATCTACATACCTATTCGGCGCCCATCACAATACCTGCAAGGGCAAGTCAATTTGCACCAAAAAACAAAACACGGGAAGAAACTGTACAAATCAAAATAGGAAATATCATTGGACGCTTTTTTGTTTTGGACATTTTCTTCAAAAATCAACGCTTTAACGTTTGGAAAGCTTTAATAAGAGCTTAATTGTTGAACCATAATCAAGCATTTTGAGGAAGAGTCCAATGGCACTCCTTGAAATCTTTGGCGAAATTAAAGAACATGCTCCATTCTACTTCAAAAATGTATGAAATGTAGACACTAACTACTGCTGACACTAGCTGTTTGAATATTGTCGACACAAAGGAAAGTTGACTATTGGAAAGTTGAAGTCATCTCTCTTGTCATACACAGTCTTGTGTGGGGTGTCTTGTCGTTGTGAATCTTTTTGCATAACTATCATACAGATGAGTCAGTCTCACTATTTTCCTTTATTGCTAGTTCAAGTAGGTAAATCAGTGGAAGGGAATTGGCTATTGGAAAATTGAAGTCGTCCCTCTTCTCATACAGTCTTGTGGATAGTTCGTTGGTGCTTAAGTGTCTCAAATAATTCCAACTTCATTGTCCCGAGATATTAGGTGTAAGGCAGGGGAGGATGATTGATGTGTACGACAATTGTTTAGGAACAAGTCTGTCCCTTAGTTATTCCCTAAGTCACATAAAACCAAATGATTTATGCATTTTCTGTTCTAAATGATTGTACAGGAGAATTATATAGTGCCCATGTCTTAGTTGGTGATGCAGCTGCACATGACCTTGTCAAACCAATTCGCAGCTCATCCCGTTTGACAGTGTAAATAAACTAATCAACGCTAAATTGTTAACATGTCATTAACCATGAAAGCTATTAGACTGTGTATCTGTGTTGAGATGTTATCGTTCCTAAAACACACACACAACGAATCAACATGTTGAATGGCTTGTGTATAAAAAGTATTACATTATATGAAAATATATTAATGGTCTGTCCTCTCTGTCTGTCTGTCCGTCCGTCCGTCTGGTTGTACAGAAACTTCAGCAGGTTATTGCATAATGTATGTCAGTCCAGGTATCATAAACCACTCAGGCATGTATACAGTGTAACACGTTAGCAAGTGACAGGGATTTACAGAGTCTATGACATGTCGCTTCTTCTTTGCAGTGCTATTTCAAGACTGCAACGGGATATTGTGATTTAGAGAAAATATACTCAACAAAGGAACAAATCTGTGTTTTGCAAACACGTGTACCTTGCGTCCAAGATGGGAATCATCCGGATTATTTTCGTCACCATTGTCATTCACAGGTTCAAACATGTAGAATATGGCGGCTGTCTGTAAATAATCGAGTCTGGACCAGACAATCCAGTGAGTGATGTCATGAGCATCGTTCCACGCAATTGGGATCGATGACATGCTTCAACCAAGTCAGCGAGCCTGACCACCCGATCCCGTTAGTCGCCTCTTACGACAAGCATAGTCGCCTTTTACGGCAAGCATGGGTTGCTGAAGACCTACTCTACCCCGGATCTTCACGGGTCCAAGAACAATGATACAACCATTGGAAGACATTTATGTGAAAATATATTTGAATTCCGTGTTTCAGGATGCTTACAAACTACCGGCAGCAAGGCTAGTTTGGGTTTTGCTGATGTGATCTTCCAAATATACCAAGATGTATTCAGTCTAAAAATACGCATTTTTTAAGTCATATGACATGGAAACAGTGACAAAACGTTTAAAGTGAACCCCGTTAATCCAGACGTTGGTGTTCCAGCAAACTCATCCGAACAAACAGAAAGCGGACAAATAACTCGTTGTTACAGTCATGCTATTTATATTAGTAATCATATAAAAAAAGTGACAAAAACATTTCCATAATCATGAGACATAATTGTGAACGTCTCAAGCACACACCGTGTTCGCGAAAGAAATATTAAATTATTATAAGTAAATAATGTCAAATAACATTGCCCTGCCATAAACCAAAACTAGAAGTTATACTTTAGTATGATTTGACTGCTCCAAGATATTGTATCCTCATCATCATTAAGTCAGCGAAAAGATCATTTCAGCATTAAGTCCTTGGCAGCGAATATCATAAATAAAGTCCCATCGCAATGACTACTTGTCCTCTATTCGAACCTATCATTTTGGGTCATAGTGGTTTTTATTAGGCGTTCTTCATGTTTCGCGTTTTCATAAGTTCACTTACTGTATTACACAGTTCCCGAGAAACAATAAAACCGAACATGACGCATTTCAGCTCCTTTATAAACTCACTATTCCGTTAATGCTAGGCCTCGTTTATTACTCAAAAGGACTTACTTTTCCAATCATACAATTAGATTAATCCTATAAATTACCCACCTAAGTAAGTTAATCTCCGTTCGTTTTTATTATCTCTTCCCTTGTCCAACCTGACGTGTGCACCTAGCCCCTCTCTTTAACTCGGTGTGCACATCACGACACTGATTATTACCAAGTTTTCGACGAACGCTTTACTGCTGAATCGACAGGTCCTTCAACTTAATCGATGTTACGTTTATTGCGTCTTCATCCCTATAAACCTATCTGGTTGACTCTGTATTTTTTGCACTCTAGTTTTCCCACCACATTAAAGTCACTAAAATGACTTTATTGTTGTGTTTACTCAGGGGCGTTCATGAGTGTTTAGTTACTTCTGACAATACTGAGTAGGAGTTACACGCTCAAAGTCTTCTAATGCTGTGCGTTCTGCAGTCTAGATTATGTTATTTAACCTCCTAATTTGTGTTATTGATTCTGCTAGGTGTATGCCAAACAAATATCCTGTTGCCAGAATCATGAACTTAGGATATAAAAGTCCTTGAAAGGTTTACAAATCCCTTACATGTTTTCATGATAACGCGATATTGACCCACAGATTTCATCATGTTACAAGTCCAGGCGTCAATACTCGCCTACAGTGGGAACAATTACACATAAAGAAGTTCCTGTCTCGTATCGGAAACGTCAATACAGGCTATAACACGCCCGTGGTCAAAGATTATCTTTTCTTCTGAAGCTTCTTCATAGAATTTCAAAATAGTATTTGGTCTGTATTGGAGGAGTGTTCTTAACGACGTAACCATAGCTTCACTTTTATGTAATGGCTGCAGCTGTTTTTTTCTGCTTAGGAGAAGTAACAGCAATTCAGTAAAGTGACTGGTAAGCTTCAACATTGGACCTTCTCTTTGATGATTCCAAACTTCGTCACATGTAATCTGAACGTTATTTCGTTATGCACGTTGCACACGTAGGCATCAGAGCAAAGGCTTTCGGACCTCTCAGCATGATCTGTTCTGAAGACAGTTTAATGTAACAAGGCCCTCTGATCCCTGATAAGTCCGCCCTTCCGATACATCATATTGTACAGGGCAAAGACGCCAAAGAAATGCTTAATCACAACAGCAAGGAGGGCCAAAGCAAGGAACTCTTGTGCTGATGTGAAACTCACAACGTCTTAATCAATCATCAACTATGATGTCTTCCACATGAATCGCTAACAGTATGATAGTAGTTGGACAGTTCGGCTTTATTTACAGTTCAAATAAAAATCATAAATAAAGATGGTTTGTTATATGGCAGTGCATTATATTGTTTAACACTGATTGTGACTGTATCGCATTGTTTCTGTTGGGAATCGGTAGACGCTCATTGCATTGTGTTTGGACAATGATCTGTCGTCAGGAAGTTACTACATTAAATGTAAGTGTGGTGTGTAAACTTTTGGTCCGGTATTCCGCGGACGGCGGTAGTACGTTACCGAAACTTCTGTAATGTTCTATGAGGTGAGGGCATGGTATAGACATGTCCAGTGTCTTGTTAGGTTGTATAAAAGGGGACAATAGCGTGCTTACGTATCCCTCACACATTTCGTCTCTCTCGCATTTCATCACTTTGGAACCAGCTTTCATGTGAGGATCGCTCATCATCCCTGATTCCCTGCTTAGCCTATCTCGGAAGCTTGATCATTGTCGCCGCTGGGTGAATATATATTATTATCACGAGCTTTGCTATCACCACTGTATTTTCGTTCTTGATACTGACCACTGCCACTATATTATATATTGTAAATTGAATATTGTATTACCACTTTATTGCTTACTGCCATTGTAACTGTTGTGCATTAATTTGTATTGATTTGTAAACTTATATTTTATTTGTTGATTGTATACCAATTGTTGTTTGTTTGTTTGTTTGTTTCACATTAGGCTCTTTTACGTAGAGATTTCTAGGTTAACATATGGTTTCAATTTGGGAATCGACAGTATATATAAGTAGAAACAGTTCGCGATTCTTCATCAGTGACCGCAACCATGCAGTTTGCGAAAACGTATCGTGATGGCCGCTATTATGTTTTCTTTGTTCTTGTGGTAGGTTGTACATCTGACCTTCTATGCTGATTGTCATGTTGTTATTCCCATTGCTCGTAATTTCGTAACATTCCTGGGGGCACGGGTGGCCCAGTTGTCTAAGGCGCCGCGATTCGCTGTGCAGAGTTGCGTCCCTTGGGCACGCCAGAAATCTATGATTGTGGGTTCGAATCCCGGTTCGCCCCGATTATGTTTCTAGGTTTGTCAGACCATACCCGTGCTCGTGGGTTTCACCGAAGTGGTAAACGTCTGAGACCTGCATCACTTCGGGCTTTCCTCCCACATTAAGCTGATACGCCGTGATATAACTGGAATACTGTTAAAAGCGGCGTTTAAGTCAACCCACTCGCTCACTCACTTGTAACATTCCTATCACAAGCACAATTATTAAACACACTACAGGATGTTTGTTTGTTTGTTGTTTAACGCCAGACTCGCTGATTTTCAGACCGCCGTTATATAGCTGAAATATTGCTGAGTGCTGCGTTAAACAACAAACAAATACACAAATTGATATAATACATAATTATAAACGGATTGCTCATTAAGACACAGTGATATCATCTTGAGACACAAAAAGAATTCAAATGAGATACAAAGTATCACAGGGTGGTAGCTTCTTCATACACGAAGCTTGGCTTGGATAAATTTACTTAAAATATTCGTTTGGATAAGGACCAGTTGATAACAAGACTGGCTTCTCATATAAAATATCATAGTTCACTTATAATAATTAAGTCAACAAATCATTGGACCAGATTAGGTTGGCTGGTTTGTTGTTTAACGCCACATTCAGCAATATTCCAGCTATATGACGGCGGTCTGTAAATAATCGAGTCTGCATCAGACAATCCAGTGATTGATATCATGAGCATCGGTCCACGCAATTGGGATCGATGGACCAGATTAGGACCAGATATATACCACACAAAGGACAATGTCCTTGAACACAAACATGTTCTTCGAACCAGAATATGACCCGCCAATATATTCTTAAAACAATGGGATGTGTCCGACTACAAACATACATCCATATGGCCTTATTCCAGATCATAAGCAGCATTTGAAACAGAACGTAATCCAACCACTAAAAATGAACGCATTTTTTCTGTTCCAGATTTCGAGGAATATTGTCATTAGCATTGCACATGTTGTATCCCAGAATCACCGTCTCCACTAATAACTACCCCTGACGTGGGCACAGCGGTTTCAATGGTTTTAATAGATCCGCTGTCCGGAAGGCTAGGAGACCTGTGAGCAGAAAACGCCGTCTGACTAGCGATTACTGGAGGAGGAGAGGCGTGAAATTGTCCGGGTCGTAATCGGGTTTAGAGGTACAATCAATTAGTGAGGTGAGAGGTGCGTGATCGCCCACAGCATGCTTTAGCATCACTTGTTGTGACGAAAACAGCCTCGTTTGGCGGGAGATGCAGAATGAACAAGCTGCAATCCTTTGGAGATAATAGAGGATGATGCTAATGTAGATATCCTCCTGGTCTTTCATTGGATGGAAGCGTCAATGCAATCTGGCCCTTTTTGAAGTTTTTGTTCGGTGACTTGTCTCATGGCGCTCGAGCGGAGGGAAACTGCGGCTAATTGCGTGATATAAAAGAACAGTTGATGGTATCAGAGTTCCTTCTTGACATCGAGTGTGTATCCGAGTGCACGGGACAATCTCCTTCACGTGTTCGAACTGCTATCGCGTAATCAAGAGTAATGCTTACCCCAAATGACGCTTGCACATTCAGTCATCGAATTTAATACACAAAGACAGACGAGTGAATTGTACAATTGGCTCATAAAAAGAATGTTCGACTGAACATGCAGTTTTTAAATCAGAGGCAGTGGGGTAGCTAGATGGTTTGAAATGGTCCTGGGATTGTGTGATTGTGTGATTGTGTGTGTGTGTGTGTGTTTGTGTGTGTAAATGAAACGTGTTTTCGCCTTCAGTATAAGAATTGGTAAATGTAGTTTAGTTGAAGAAAATCAGTTTAGTAGTCACAATGTCTTGAGCAGGTATGTTGACTTAAGAGCTCGAGGAGGCATCTTATGGTAAGAGCTTGTTATTACTGTTGTAGTGTGAACTATCATCGGCATGACTCATTGAAAACAAAACGTTTTATTATTTCCAATAAATTATCATGATTTCACAGATAAGTGTGCTTATTGTTGCGTACGGAACCTTAAAACCTGTTCACGAATTATTGCCCACATTGTGGACGCTATAGAGCCTTCGTCTTGGCTTATATTTCACAACAATCGGGCACTAAAAGTCATCGCAAAGCGACGCGAACTCATTAAACAACAATCTCACAGCAAGGGGGGACGTTAAAAGACCTGGCCGTGTCCAGATCCGATACATTCACCAGCACCCACTGTCGACCAACTGTACGAGTCAATAAATGGAACCTACTGGTGATGTCTGTACCGTACTTACACCAATAAATCAAACTAATATTGATTTTTATCCACTGTTCATTGCCTTAACAATATTGCACCAGCCACATTAGAGTTCATCAGATAGTTGTCGCCAAGACGAAGGCGTTCACCCACCTAGTTTCTAGCAATTGGGTCACTTAGTGTTTAAGGTTTTAGCCCGATCCGGGAGATGTATGTGGGTAACACACGTACTGTTAATGATCAATTTACTGATTTCACGTACATGTACCTTGATGTTTGGCTGAGATATAACAATAATCATAGTTAAAATAGTTCCTCTTGTTTAATATACTAAAGTTCACTAATACCTAAATTCATTTATTTTACAAATGTGTATGCTACTTCTCCCATCAAACATATTTTGACAACTGAAAACCAGGAATGCGGCAGATGAAGCTTTTAATTCGTTTCACAAAAAGAACTCGTCTGTATTTGATATCGAAACACTGTTAAGGTGAAGGAATATTTTGTTCGGCTTTCAGGGGTATTGAACCTGACGAGACGTGACATCTTAACCCCATGACTAATGAGTGAGTGAGTGAGTTGGGTTTAACGCCGCTTTTAACAGTATTTCAGTTATATCGCGGCGTGTCAGCTTAATGTGGGAGGAAAGCCCGAAGTGATGCAGGTCTCAGACGTTTACCACTTCGGTGAAACCCACGAGCACGGGTATGGTGCTGACAAACCTAGAAACATAATCGGGGCGAACCGGGATTCGAACCCACAATCATAGGTTTCTGGCGTGCCCAGGCGACGCAACCTCTGCCCCCCCCCCCCCCCCCCCCCCCCCCCCATGAGTAAGCCTCTGTCCGCCCTGTATTGCATTAATATTATTGAAGCAGTTATTTCAAACTGCGAGTGTGTCTTCAGTCAAACCTTATATTGTGTAAACATAATTTTCACTCAAACGTTCCCCCACTTTTGTGAACACTTCCGCGAAGATCTTGTTTTGTAATCATTAATAGAAGCCAATAAATGTTATAATCGATAGATACGTTTCTCGAACAAAAATATTCGCGGTTAAGATTGATGCCTGTGAACATCTCTACAAGGTGCCAATTTTTCAGCACATCCGATAAATATTTTTGAAGTATTTAGAAGGATGATTTCCTCAAACGTCGCCTCGGCACTTGTACACATCTGGCGTCATACCATATGATTCAGGAAATGAACGCAGATAGCTGTATCGTTTTTAGTGCGGCGCAGGTCGTTGTTCAGCGTTGCGGTCCTTTAGAATGCAAGGATCGAAACCCACGTTCGCCCTGACAATATTTTTTGTTTCTCAGCACAATACTGTTCATCGTGGATATGTAGAATTGAGGTTTGTTTGTGCTTTGCATAAAGCATGTACATGTGTTCGTTCGTTATCTAAAGATACACTGTTGCACATTGGTATGATCATTCACATTGCATTCCTCTTTTTGACAAGAACTATTTACAATGTTTGCTTTACTCTAGGTTAACGGGAATTGACACCATTTTGCTGTTAACATGCGTATTTATTGGCATCTATTTCAAAAATGAAAGTGTTAATATACATTAAAGTATGATATATTTATTACCTTTGTGGAAAGCATATTAACAATGCTCTGGTCTAATAACTGATATATGGTGTTCGTAGCCTGCTTAAGGGCCCATTGATCCAGACAGAGAACGCTGTACATCAACTTAATAGAGGCTATATACAAAGATAATTCCGAAAGGAATAATCAATAATTTATTGAATTTGTCTAAATCACCAATAATGTTTATTACCGTGGAAATCTATTTCTAATTCGATGCTAGTTCAACGATAATGAGATATATTTCTCGCTCGTTCTCTTCAATCCTGCTTTAATCATTGGCCTGTCACTGCGAGTGGAGGGTCAGTTGAAGGATATCAACGTTGCAGGAACTGATGTTTCTAATCGGACATTAGCAAAGGAAACACATTATATGCCCGGTAGTAGTTATCATATTGTACACTTTCTCATAATAGCATGCATTTGTTGATAAGAATGCATGTTGCCTTTCACTCCACTGCCTCTTGAAGAAGGAGTATTCATGTAAGGATCTCGTCGACACAAAATGGTATAGACCAATTCATAAACCAAGACTAAGAACTGAAGTGATGACACAAGGTATTTGGAACGGGTGATCATGTCCTCCCTTGCACCTGTCGTGAGTGAAGGGCAAGGTCACGGCGCCTTCCTTTTAAAAGTCACTATCCTTGTAGAGTAGTAGTTCAACCTCGATAAGAAATGACAGCGGTATTGCAAGTGGATGAAGAGAGGTTCTGGTGTTGTGACTTCTTAGAGGGGGTCATGAGAGGGCGTCACACGTGTACATTAGATCAGTATAAAATATCAAGCCTAATTGAAAATAAAACAATGGCGGGGGTAAAGCACTATAGTTGGGACTTGTGTGTGCATTGATCATTGGTACGATACATTTGCATCACATATATGTAACCTGAACAGATAACAAAGAAAATTTGTTACGGCAAGTTGTACTATTTGTTGATTATGAAGATTACCACTATCAGTGAACCGTGTGGTATCGATGTCAAGTGCTGATTTTTCAACATGTCACCGTGTCATCCATGGACAACTGCACTGCACTGACGCTTCGATGAATCTTTCCATCCCAACTGTACTATCTACATAATACGATTCTGACCCACCTTTCCTATTTCATACTGAATTTAAAAGCTCCATAAAAATCCGAACTAGAGAAATACATTGTCGTGTCCTGCAAATGTAACATCAAATCCCTGTCTCAAAGATTAATCATCAGCCTTATACAGTTAAGGTAGGCCTTTCTTTTTATCTGCAAAATGTATTTGAGAGAAGAGGCATTACAACCATATCAGGATGTGGATTTGCCTAAAGTTTTGCAATCTCAGAAAAGAACCAAGTTCAATCAAGTCAACACTTTGTGCACCACTGTCCCACACGACAAACTTTAGGAAACACTTACTTCCTTTCTCCAGGGGGCATTTGTCACTGAGCCTGATGGCCATTGATATGGGTACATCACTGTCATCAATGTCATCTGACGTTACTGAGAAAACAATATGTGAAATGCTCGATTGTCTCGTAGATTCCACCTATGTGAAATGTGGGGATAGGACATTTAAGCAAGAAGCAGGCAAACCAATGGGCACCAGTCGTGCTTCCCTCATTGCTGATCTGTTTCGTGATGTATATGAATGGGCAATTTTGTACTGAATTGGAACATTAAAACGGGAATTTAACCACGATGCCAAATGCTATCAACATATTTACCATGAAACGTTCAGAAAAGGTTTCTAAGGAATGTAATCCTGATCAAACAAGGGTAAGGCAGGAGTCGTTAGACTCTCTTTAAAATCACCGAAGAAAACCTCATAATTTGTGGATTGTAGACACCGACGGCAGGAGCTGCTGGAATATTTATTGACATGAAGGGAACGAAGACTATTGGATCATTGATATCTTTTTGTCACTCTGAATCTTTATACATAGCTCTAAATATGAAAACAGATGAGGTGGCTTCATTGGTGTCTTGTATCGCTTGCTCAATTTGCTATTTGAACGTTATGAATTTTTAAGAATTAATGTTATCTGAAATGATTCCATTGGATGTTTCAGAGCATATACTAATCGTGAAGAACGTTTTATATGTCATTGAATAACAGAATGCGAATATAAGCAACTAAACCATTTCCGGAAGTGTTTCTATTTTAAAATAACGCTATGTATGCCCAGGTGCATGAATGAATACGTTCACTGTGGGTATGTATGCTCTGGCAACAAGAATTATATATCAGAAGACAACATTTACGTTGGTGACTGACACACCATCTCGCGACCATTACAATAATATAGAAAAAAACGCCGCAATAGTTTGACTAATACAGTACACTAGGACCTTATTGTATAAAATATAAATCGTCAATGTATGAGAATAAATTACCAGTCGCCATTATCTGCCGAAACAGATTCCATAGGGCGTAATTGAGAAAAGCTAATTATAAAACTTATTTGAAATTATAAACTGAAAAAGGCAGTGACACCAATTGTTCGCGAAACGGTCATGTTCTGCTCAACCTGCATCACCCACACCTTTGTTTGTTTATTGCCTGATGTGACACTATTGTAGGTAAAAGTGGAAATGCCGTCACGTTCCAGGTTATTTTAACATTTAATGACTTCCACAAAACTGAAACGTTTTTTTCGAAACATATGAGAAACAAAACCTGCATCCCTAATAGCTTTGGCGAGTTGCCGCAGCTCCTCCAGGAACCGCTTCATGTTATGAGGCTTGTAATGAAATTTACCATAAAACAGCCATACATCATCACTCTGTCGAGATTCCATACATGGCGCAGCTGACAAGGCAGAAGAACCGTTGAAACATGCTGTGATCATCTACACGGGGTTCCACCAAAGCCAATTCCTTGACGAGAAGCATGTGATCTTCTGTTCAAATCATAGATGTAAAAGAGTTAGAATCAACTAGATTATCTGTTTTGGAGACAACATGATCACGCAAGACGCACACTAATATATTTAGTACAAATGTGATATTAATACCTACTCCATTGTGTATTCGGGACAACATATTTCTAAAGAGAACACACATGAACATGTAAAGGGTATGCCACACTGACGACCATACGCTATTCTACATGGCAATAAATGAATTTTTATTATACCCTTTTAAAAGTATCAATTTATGGTAGTATCTATACTGTAAGCCTGGTAGTTAAGGGATATAAAAGACAAATATGTACCTGTTGTCACTGATCTGGCATATGGCTTTTGTCTGAAACGTTTCGTGAATAATCGTGTTCGGACAAGACAATCCTGTCATCGACATTGTGGGCAACGATCCAGGCGATGACACGCAATGAACAAGTCACTAAGCCTGAACACCCGATCTATTTTGCCGCCTGTTACATCCATCATTTGTTAGTAGGGACCTATTCTAATCCGGAATTCACACGGGTGAATATGACATAACAGGATCGTACATAAACCAATATTATTCAATGATTCTTCAGAAAAACACAAAACGCTTCAAATAAAAGTATTTGAATGTGAATTTTTCTGTATCTATCATGAGTCGAGTGGCTCGTTTCATTGGGTTCGAATCACCACATGGGTGCAATGTGTAAAGCCAATTTCTGGTATTCCGTTCTGTGGTATTGCTGGACTACTGCTCAAAGCAGCGGAAACTAACTTACATAATATCCTCGTCATCATTGCATATCTACGAAACTGAATTTGCTATGATATATATATATTTTCCCGGAAGATGGTAATTTGGTAACAATGTATACATGGCATGTGTAATGATAGCTGGTATATGTATAGGTAACGTTAAATAGGAACATGCATATTCTCAGCCGGTATAAGTATAGGTAAAGCTATAGGAACATGCATATACTTAGCCGGTATAAGTATAGGTAACGTTAAATATATAGGAACATGCATATGCGTAGCCGGTAAAAGTATAGGTAAAGCTATAAGAACATGCATATACTTCGCCGGTATAAGTATAGGTAACGTTAAATAGGAACATGCATATGCGTAGCCGGTATAAGTATAGGTAACGTTAAATAGGAACATGCATATGCGTAGCCGGTATAAGTATAGGTAAAGCTATAGGAACATGCATATACTTAGCCGGTATAAGTAAAGGTAACGTTAAATAGGAACATGCATATATTTAGCCGGTATAAGTATAGATAAAGCTATAGGAATATAAAATACAAAAGTCCAAACATGAGCCCTATAATTTTCTCAACCGATTTCACGATATTCAAGGTTGCAATTATAGATCTTACCAATGCTCATTCTACTGGTACGGAAATATCTTGTGGAGTTGAGATAACATCCTTGTATTTCAGCCAGTATCTCCAACATGCCACTTTGCTTGGCGAAACCATACTTTTTATCTACATGCTCAGGCGGATTGTTATTACGAGAGTGCTCCGTAACATTCAGCAAAGAAAAAAGTTTCATAGACTGCAGTTTCTTAGACACTCAGCACACAACACATATGAAATAACATTTAAGCTTTATAAAAATGTATGTAGCCATGTTTGAAGTTCCAACATCTGGAAAACTGTGCAGTTTGTGAAGTAAAGGTGTTTTCGTACAGTTAGTCGTTCCTGATTTGAAGGCAGCATGCACAGGTGACTTCCTGCTGCGCACAGAGTTTCCTGTCTGGTAGGCAGTGCATGGCGTAAACGTGAGTTACAACATGGAATGTCAGATTAATGTAGAGGAAAACTGAAACTGACTCAGATGAGGAACGTTTACCACTCTGGGGGACTATGTGGAACACCAAGAGCGTCATGGTGAGGAATATCGTGATCGTCGGGGTAAATATTTGAGATCAGCTGCTGTAAGCTTAAGGACGCTAACCTGAAGGCGACTTGGTCACAAATTGCACAGTGCGTGTGTTCGTGTTTGGGCATCCTTTGTATAAGGGAACGTAAGTTTCTCTTGTGTTATGCTGTAACAAAAGTATATAAGAAAATGTTTTCTAGTAGGAATGATGCATCATTGGTTCATCTGTCTCATCGAAAAAAAGTTCTTATTTGCAGACAGTTGCGCTGTTAGCCAGGTAAGAATTTAAAGACAAAGAAGACACAATTTATCGATAACAACTTCTTTGATTACTGTCGAAATAGATTCCACTGGTCGTAAAGGGCAAAATATGTACGGATCACTGAAAATAATTAATGACACCAGGTGTTCGCTAAATGGGTAAGCATGTACCACACTACCGCCATACGACGGCGGCTCGTAAACATCCCAACCACATAATCCAGTGATTGCGGACCAGACAATCCAGTGATACGATATGGATATTGTCAACCAGCAACAGAAACAAGTCTCATAAGAAGACCTCAAAATGTCATCGTTGCATAGAAATAACCCAAGCAAAATATGTCTCTTTCTAGAGAGTTCCCCAGAGGCAAATCAAAGGTTTGGTTTAGCAAAATAAAAGTGAGACCATCAAAAGACCATTAAAAGATCAATCATTTTATAGATCATCATCGGAAAAACGTCTCGGACATGTCAAATCTAATTTATAATTGTCTGCAGTATAAAGTTCTAAGTGTTTTACATGATGCTGTGCATTTGATTAACATCTTGTAAACCTTATTTCTGAACGCTATGCCCAACAGATTATATTTACTCAAAAGTTACAGGTTATAAAACATATCTTTATAAAATGCCCAATTTTGCAGTATAAGGCGACGTAGATATTGATATGCATGCCAATAAATTAGACTGTTGGCAGTTCTCTTATACATATTCCCACTGTGGTGTCAGGGGATCTTTAGTCCTAATGATTCAGACGCTGGGCTATGAAACAGATGTTGCCTCTTTCAATTATTCAGTTCTGTGTCCTTTATCATCGTCAAATTGTAGGAATAGCCAATATATTTTTCTATTTTGAGTTAAGAACTTCAATTCATTTACTTCCACATCATTATTTTTCACGTGGTTCTAGATGCGACCAAAGTTGTTCCTTTCTGCAATCAATCACGTGACCCACAAGACAAAGGGTTGACGTTTCAGACACGAACAGAAGTGGAATTGCTCTAAATAAATGAGTCCATTAGAAGAAAAATAGTTGGCGTACGAAGTGATGTCAATCACTGGCTGATTCAGAGATGGAAGAGGGACCTACTAGAGGGACACTCTTTGAACATTGGCAAAGTAAACATTAAATTGAAAATAATAATCATGACTAATACTCTGCCCCAATATTTTTTTGTAATGTCACTAGTGTTGTTTAAATGTAGTGATGCTTATTAACGGCCTACACAAATTATATACGAATGCACGACGGATATGAAAGCTTTAAACCTTCTAATAAAAGAAAAGCAACAAAACCCATTGCACATTCGTAAAAAATTCTGCCAAAACCAGAGTCGATTTACGATTCCGACTATATCAAGAGTATGTGTTTATGAATCCCTATAAAATGGTGATGATGCAAGGTGTTCGCAAAGATCTGATCGTATCCTGCCCCACCGATGGCAACCGTCACAAACACATGCAAAGGCAAGTCAATTGTTCAATGAAAAAAACCCTGAAACATTGTAGTACAAGTCAAAACGGGGAATTGCATCAGACATTAATTTTGTCACTGATGTGTACATTTTCTAGCCTATAGGTTATCACTGCTTACCAATTTGACTACTAAACAGTGCGGGCCACTGTAACATGATAATGCCCTCGTTTTGCCTAACAACGGGCCATTCGATATGAATGTCGTTGCCATATGACGTCATACCTAATTTGCATACTAACGGACACAGCACGGCGTCTGGCTGTATCGGAACGGCTCTGTCGACTCACATGATTGACCGAGCGCCACATGACTCAACGGATGATAATGGACATGGGTTGATAATGTCCTGTAAATGTATTTCAGAGAAAACTGCAGCGACTTAGATCAGGACACAGTATCAAACACTGCAAGGTCAATCGTCTCCATATCAGTTAAACGTCAATGTTCATGAAACTCCGAAAAAACAGTACGTAAGCTTTCAAACTTGCTTCCCTCGGATGTTGGCGGGGTCGAAGGTCAAGGTCAAATGCTGATGATGTTTCCAGGCCGGTGTCGCACTGCCCTCTGTCCCGTCCTTCGCGTGAATAACAAGTGCCAGACGTTGTTGATTGATTGACCTTGTGTACGGATTGCATCATGCTAAGGATAAATTCTCTTTATTGCAGCTATAATAACGGTAACGCTATTTTTCCAGGGAATTTTTAGGCAGTTAATGACAAATGCAAATGATAACGCCCTGAAATATAGCGGTAAAAGTGCGGAGAAAGTGAATGGTTAAACATTGCAATGCAAATACATTTTCGAATCTACATTTTGTCGAAATGGTCATGCTGCAGGTTAAGTGTTCAATACACAGTCAGTCACCTGATGAAGGAGTAAGTATATACTCCGAAACGTTGTATCCTTCATTATAAAGAAGTTGACATCCATAAATTCCCTTCTTTATGTGATCCTCTTCTAAATGCTATTCAAAGACTTGATACGCATTCTTTGTTTGTTAGTTTGTAGTTTTACGGCGCAGTCAGGAACATTCCAGCTTTGTCATGTTGTCCTGAATCTACTCGAATCTTAACCAGAAACTGATACTAGTTATTTCGATCTTGAGCAACGTCCTCCCGCACTAGGGTACGATGACAATCCATCAACAAAGTCACCGTGTTGACCACCTGATCGCCTCATGAACCATATTATGTAACTTGGAACCTATTCCCATCCGGGAACTCAATGGAGATTTACAACCACTTTCTCTTGGGTCATATTTCTTTCAAAGTGAATGCATGTCGCCCGTGTGTACGAAAGTATATATACCGTATATATTATGTTAAAAAAATACGTGACAAGACAGTCTTTTATACATGAAATCTGAAAGCACGTGTCTGAAGTTGAGCGTGACTTAAAAACATTGTTGAGTTATGTTATTATCCACTAACTATCTGATTAAAATCTATACAATACTACCCGTTTCGTGTATTGTTCTATATTTTATTCTACCCAAAACAAGTTAAAAGCACATCCAATTAGAAGGCTGTGTGTTGCAATACCCAGAGAGGGATATGATCAGCAACTAACATCATGTCTTTCACTGACAATACAGAGCTATCAAATGACGAAAAGAGCCTGCTGAGTGATGTGTGACTGTGTAAACTACTTTTGACTTCTAAGATGTATAAAATAAATGAAAACATAGAAACGCGCCAAAGAATGGCACGAATATCCGTCAACAACAAAATCAGACGAGAACTTTATCTTTGCGGTACTTTCGCTTTGTATCTGAGCTGAAGCCGACGGTGACATACCAATTACGACCCTCAAGCTGTAATCCATTTCATAGGACACCAACAAAAAAATAATTGAAGTCCACATATCAATGCGCATATAAATTAGACATCATTAACACCGCCTTCACTGCTCGTTGGCAGTTTGATGTGCCAGTCAACGAGGAGGAAACATTAGCGTTATGACATCTGTGTTATGTGGCACGTCGGCATTCAGTGATCGTTGCCGGAGGTTGGGATATGATGGAAATGGTTCATGAGCCTAATGCTCTCCTTGTACGTAACATGAACGCTGCGATATCCACGGAGCGTGAGAAACATGTTGTTCTAACCGCTGAAAGAGGATTCTAGTGATATGAATTTGAATGACGGAACTACATGCCAGATATGTATATACCCATGGATGCAAACATACTCGGGTCCAATCACCCAACGGGGCATTAATTATTTATGATAAGGTTGGTAAAGTTGCGCTGCTTTCTCGTGCCAGGATCCGCAGAGGGTGGGTTTAAATTTCATATTCGCTCCAATCATAATCCTTGGCTAGGCAGTTTCACCTGCATTAATTGGGGCTTCCTAGAAATAGAGACCAGTGAGACCTCCTCAATCACATGATATAAATGATTTCATTGCATTTATCCAAAAGGACAAGATCAGGTGTGTTGGCCTATATAGGTCTGAGGCCGTATACGGGATCATTTTTCATGACGCCCTCTACATGACGCCCTCTATTCTAGGTCGTACCAAGGATGGACCTCTGTGTCAAAACCACAAGCATTGCGAAGACGATAATAACATGTTCGAGGTCACTCCAACATGTCGCTTAAGATACTGTTTGTGCCACAGCTGGGCATCCACAATGTGTTGGACAGTCTCATTAAATTCACTGCATCTTCTGCATATCATATTTACATTTTGATGCAACATCACACATTGACGGATTCGAGTGGGAAGTGACTGGTCCTGAGCAGCAAACAGGAAGCCTTTTGTTTCACTTTTCAGACCAGTCGTCTTCATCCAAGACTTGAAGGCTGGGCCGATTTGATGTGGCACTACGCTTGGTTGATACTCATTTCTGTACCGTCCAGCATTACAGAACCATCAACCTATCCAACACTGACATTGAGATTATGTCCCACATCCTTGGCTCGTTTTAGAAAACTGTGGAATGCTTGTTTTCATCATGAGTCTTGACATGCTTCACAAGAGGATCATCAGACAAGTAAATGTGTGCAAAAGTGCACAATTCAATTTATCATGAAGAGCCCCAACGTTAATCAAACCACGTCCTCCCATAATGATTGGTAAATATAAGCGATTGAGGAAAGAGCGCGGGTGGTCGGATCTATTGTCTGACATGATTCTTCGTGTGAAGGTGTCAATACTCTGAATTTCTTGTTTCGTCCAATCAACAACACCAAAATAATATGAAAGGACGGGTACAGCATAAGTATTTGTGGCTTTTACTTAATTGCGAGCGTCCAGCTCTGAACTCCAGATTTTCTTAAGTCTACTTTTGTACTCTGCCCGAAGTTTTTCCTCGATATGGGCATTCTGGAGTTTGTCCCTAATCTGCATCCCTAACTACGTATAGGCCTTACCTTCCATGAGATGGTCAATAACTCCTCCCCCAAGTTAACTGACCGATCCTCTATTATTATTATTATTATTATTATTATTATTATTATTGCAGCCAACGTATAAGACAAACGTTGTTGCAGTATTAAATGTCATATGCGAAACGCTTGCTATTTATGTTGATTTTAGTATGTGATACCTGCAACTTTCGTCTATCTGGCATCACAAAACACTACAATTCTTTCCAAGCAGACAGCAACGGTCGTCTCCTCTTGAGCATAAACAAATCTGCACAGTCGATCACTGATTCTGAGAGATTAGCCCTGTACATGTCTATCGATGTATAACACACTATAATTCATACTTCTAAGCAGCACATACACATGACGGATATCTTCCTCTGCCCCTTGTCAAACTGTTTTGATCCCAAGACAAGTATCTGCTGCATAGACCATTGAGATCTGGACACAAAGATCCTCTTGCGAAAACACAGATGTAAAGCACCAGTGGGCTCCAGAACTATGGACCTCCTTTTCAACGAGCACCTCCTTCGGGAATACCTCAGACACACTTCTTCAAACGGGCCAACACGTGTTTACGCCCATTATCATCAGTTGATTTGTCTCCCACTGCAACTATCGCCCGTGAACAGCTTGGCTGAAGCTCAGGGCTATCGACATATTTTATTTTTGTCTGGCATCATGTTAACTGTATCTCGGATAATCTGATTTTCGATTTTGGTGATGTTGGTCTACCATACTCTACTTGGAACTATTGATCCTGTCTTGTTTGCTTCAGAAATATTTTGGTATTTGAGCTGCTTTTCATTACCTCAACCTGTTTGATATCTGCGTGTTGCAATGAAATAGCCGGATCTCACTCCAGCCCAACGATAGTACAGACGATTTGAATCAGAGGCTTATGATACTCAGAGAAAAAACACTATTATGTTTCAAGTTATGTCTTTCAGTTTTCTGCTTGTTGTCCTCCACACACGATTCAACACACAGCTTGATGTCTTCGACATTTACCACTTTGATGAAACCTACGACCACGGATAGGATGCTGGACCACCTAGAAACATGATGAGTGTGAATCGGTATTCGAACCCACAATCATAGGTTTGTGATTCGCCAAAGGGACGCAACTCTCCGCAGTGCATTGCACATGACCAGCCATGCCCACGCACAATGAATGAGTGTTGTATTATTTATATGGGGTCGGAGCAATTACTAAGGTGCCCCGTATTACTGACTGTTTTTTACATATGTTACCAATTGTAGAAATATAAAATGTCTTTTCGTTACAGAATAGTTTAAAGAGTCCAAAGAATACAGTTTGTTTTAATATTGAACACTTGTTAATGTATGAAAACAGTATTAAGCTCCTGAAGAATTCTGAACTCAAACACAAACACACACAATCGCACACACACACACACACACACACACACACACACACACACACACACACACACACACACACACACACGGGTGCTTCCTACATGCTCCTTATAGATTCTGTCAACACTTTGCTTTTTTTCAGTGTCATGGTTAAACAAATGATTGCATATGCTTCTACCACTGGGTTAAGCAAAGATCTGTGTTACGCAGAAAATAGATACTGCAATGCAAACAGGACCCAAGAGTGGATGAACAATAACTATTTGTGTGAGAGGTTGCCTGACTCAAACTTCCAGGAGAACAGTATAGCATCTCATGCGGTCGTCTTACCGAACCGTGGATAAACGTGCCACCTGTACTGGAGTGAACATTTGTCATTACCTCATCTCAAGGAACATGGCAGAGATAATGTTTGAGTCGGCGACACGCGGATATGCTGCCTAATGGCACCAATTATGGTACAGTCTGCCTACAATATGTTTACGCAGTCCTTAATTTGAAATGCTTTCCAAACATATTCAAAGGGTACTTAAGGCTACGTCAGGTATTATGAAATGATTCGCCCAAGCCATGATCACCTCCAGAGATTGCGACACTGTGTTAACTTGCAATGTCTGTTCATAATACCAAAAAGAAGAATGACAAGAATCAGGTTAATCACTTGAAACGAAATACATAGTAAGCACTTAAGCGGGAAAGTAGCATGTAATATAAAATAATGTGAACCAATACCTAAAGATTACCATTGACAGCCTAAGTGCATGTGTACTTATTCGGTAGGATGATGTCCACGTGTTTCGAAGAGTACCTTCAAAGTAGTAACCATAGCGACCATGATGTCGGTCTGGTTTTATTTGCGGTTGTTCATTGAGTTTTGAGCTTAAAGTTTCAAGTTCTAAGTATCAGAGAGCCAGAGTATTTAAGTGATATGAAACCTATGCCGATGAGGATTAAGGCACATTACAAAAGATAATTCACCTGCCACTACCCGCGTTTGTCTAGCTAGCGGTATGTTCTAGTTGCCAACGTTACTTCCTTCTTTCTCTTCTATGTAAATGACATGTGAGAGGCAAGATTAAATCATCGGTGTTTTCAGTCAGACACTTCTATAAAATCGGCAACTACCAGTAAGTTAAACAGAGACTGACATGTCCGCACCACAGTCCAAAAACGCCCCTGTATTTGGATAGAATATCAACTGAGCACCATTGGTATACTAACTAATGTTATCACAATCTGAGTGTTATTATTTAAAAAAACAACTGAGATGATAATCGTCAAACGATACGATACGAGTGTTTCAGGTGAATCTGGGGATGTAACGAAGAAGTCTTAAAATAATCACAGCTCATCTTACTACGTTATTGTCACTGGCATTTTGATATCTCTCACTTAGGGTGCAGTTAGCTATTGGATTATTACCATCATTCCTTGTCAATAAGTACATTCAGGATCAACTTCAGCCTGGATGTGAACATAAATAGTATGTCGTGTAAATAACAGATTCTGTTTTGCGTGAGCGAGGACATTACAGCAATATGTAATGTCCATTTTTACAACTAGAGAGGTCTGTTAATTGACGCTGTTACGAAGGGGTCAATTGTAATCACGTTCGATTCCGTTGGCACTCATAGCGAACTCAGCAGGTGTGTTGGCTCAGCCATCATGAGTTGGGTGACGTTCTTCATTTTGGTATTGGCCATAGTGCATTGGATTATCGATTACAGCAATTGAAACAGATGATTAACAGCAGACTTACATAGTATTACCAAGAAGTAGACTCTTACGATCTTCACACGTTAAGCCTGTCTGGCATCAAAGAACCATAAACCCTTGTCTTGTGCTTCCTGAAGTTATCGCTGCTGGTGTTGCTGTAACACCAAGTGTGGATGCATAGCCTGGTCAAATTACTGACAACAGACAGAAGATGAAACACGTTGCCAAATGCTATGCTAAAGGTGAAGACGCTTTTTGTGTAAATGGTCACTCCAACTAATAGTCGGGGCGGTGAGAGTTCTTGGTTGTTTAAGAGAGAGAGAGCTGACACACCGTGATATTACATGAATACTGTTCAAAGCGGCGTCAAATTAAACACACTCATATTTTTAATCACAGAAGTATCAATGTATTATCATTGTTGTTCATATTTCGGATACCAAGAAGATATGGTTCTACAGCAAACGTTATATGAGTGTGTACTCGTACAGTCGTGTCAATTTGTGCAATCAGTCAAACACAGGTTTTTCACATTTATTTCACAAAACAAATCACCACATAAACCTGAGGTGAGGTACGACTTCCCAGTCACGAACACATTTGTTTAAATGAAACAATTACCGACCACATGGTGCAATGTTATCGGTTATCATTACATGAGAGGAGTTTGTCTTCAGGCTGTCATAAATAGCATTACATTCTACAAGCTTGTTCCAACCAAGAGCCACAAATTACAAAATCAAATCGTATTTACATTCACGAAGCATACAGATATCGACTTAAGTGAATGAATGCCAGTCCGTCTCCCTCTGCTAAATGGCAACGGACGTTCTTCAGCAACATGTCGGAAATAGAATTACATCCCAAATCTCTATTTCCAAAAAGTGGAGATCATATTAAACTTTTGGAGAGATAGAAAGTTTCAGTCTCCCTCACTTTCGATTTCCCGTTGATATATCAAGTGATGAGTGAATGAGTTTATATACATCTTCATTTAGATTGACATTGTTCCCATAACTAGTACACCAAACAACATTATTTACCTACTCATGTCATTCCATTTGTATGCAATTCTCTCAGTGAGACTTATCACTTGTCTTATGCTACTATTTCACTTGTCTTATGCTACTATATATACTGACTTGTATCCGTGATGACTTAAGGCAGCTGTTCCATGTTCAGTGTACCAAACTTCACCACCGTAAATTAGGATGGTCTTGTAGCCCTTGTGTTACAGTTTTTGCGTTCGGTCGTCACGGGGTCCACGATAGATTCTGTACCTGGGTACAGTGGTGTCTCCGACCGCGATGCTGCTGTATTACCTTCATTCACTATACTCACTGAACAATTTGACAAGTTGAGAAATATTGATCCATAAAACGTTAAAGTAGTTCGTATCAAGTTTGTTTATTTGCGTTCTTTCTTGTTATAGGATTGTATTTTTCGCAAATGTGCGATGCAAATTTTTAATTACAATCAATGCAAACAAAAATGTCAATTTAAAAAAATGCGGTGAAATAAAGAGTCGAAAATTAACACCGGAATCTCTTTTCTTAGACGCCAAGCATTTTAAGCTGTCAATAACGAGACGTCCCCCCGAGGAAGACCAAACAGTACTGTTCATTTCTCTTGCCTGGTGTATTTGAAATATTTCAAGACTTCAATCTTCAGCACATTTTCTTGGATTCCTTTGAACCCATATTCAATTTCAGCTAAACATATTGAAAGAAGATGAAATTTCAAAAAAGTTTGACGAAATGAATACTGATAAATTGTCAGTAGAGAGGATATTGTTGTCGGGGATTTTCCGATTGTAAAGTTGTTTAAACGTTGAAATGGGATATTTTGCAACTGTAAGTGATTGATTGATCATTCAATCTAGACGATCAATATATATATATATCTATGGTTTAATGAATGCTCACCCTAAGACAACGCCAATATTTCAAACCTGCAACGTTGTGTCTGAATTTGATCTGCAGTAAATGATACCTGAAAAAGGTCACGTCATGGCAGTTATTTGTTCTGTGATTGTTGTGGCATATATATACGCTGTGACTGCGGGATTAGCCCTCCTTGTTCTTGTACATCCTTCGTGATTGTTGTGGCATATAAGCCCTACCCTGCACCTGGCTTTCATCACGGTCATGGGACCTGCATAACTTCGGACTTTCCTCCCACATCTAAAGAATATAGCGGGATTAGCCCACCTTATTTTTATACATCCTTCTTAACTGCAATCATACAATGAATGTTTCAGATTACAAATATCTGTCGTATACAGCTGCAATTTGCAGTTATGTGTTTGTCCAAGCTCTCTTATGCTACTTTAACTTGTCATATTACTGTGTGTGCACATAGTAGCCACGTAAACACTTCTAATTTCCTACAAATGATCTTGCTAAAAAGCCGGAAAGATGTCTTTTTGGAAAACAAGTAAAGAAATAGCAAGGAAAACTAATTCTATCAGAAAATCGAAGAGACCTGCAATTACTTCAAGAAACATCTCCATGCTAAATATGTTGAGATAATGGCTTTAATTTAACAGATCCCTACTCTGTAATCCCCTCGTTACATGTAGACATTAAGCCAGGGAAGTTGTGAAACGGTTCCTCTAATTCTCGTCAAGCAGATACGAAAATGCAGAAAACTATTTGTGATGTTGCTAAGAAGTTAATCTTTGGATCTGTGTTCCATTTGCAGAAAATTACATTCACGATAGCGCGTGATTCTGCAATTTGAGATAAATACAGCTACTGGACTATTGGATGATATCCTACGTTGCCGGAAAACGAGAAATCCTCACAGGTGTAGATTGTTTAGCAGATAAACATGCTGTGTTTTCAATGTAGAGCTAGATTACCTGTAGATTTAACCGCGCTCAATGGAATTTAGAACCGAACGCCCGGTGCGAGATTTCGAATATGAAGTAAAGTGCGGTAAAATCTACAGGTAGCTTTGTTCTACATTGAAAACACAGTATGTTATTCTCCATTCTACCTTGACTAAAAAAAATGCTAACTCTTTGGTGGTAGCAGGCACTGAAAGCATGTAGCACGGCAATATCGTAAGCTAACATCAAATGGACAACCGTAAAGAAAACAAAGCAAGCCTTACAAAAGGTTTCGTTTTACACCACACGTCACTAATATGACGTCATGTCGCACATTGTGACGCAAAAGATATAACGCCACAGTCGTATACAGAAAAGCCCCAAATAGCAAGCTCTCTGTTGCCCTCAAAACTTGAAACATATTCTCTTTGTAGATTTCTTTTGTGTTATCTGCACGAAATGTATTGCTACACATCTTTTGTAGACTGTAGTTGTACATATAATTAGTTAAATATGCCTACCGAGAATGACTGTAAAAGAAGTACTATTCTAAGAATATTAGCCTCCGTGGTGATGCGGAATCAATCAGAGGGGTTTATTGTGATTTGATACCTCTGACTGATCAAAATCGGGTATTTCCCAAATTAATGCCAGAATTACTATTCAATCAATATTAGAGACACATCAATGCTCGACTTACATGTATTGACTATCAACAATCTCAGAACAAACATGTTAAAAAAAACTTGGGGAAGTTAGACGTTATCCTGTATTGCGAAACAAATATAACGCAAAGTGTACCACCAATTCTGCACAGTCTTACACTGATCCTGAGAGATTAGCACTGTCTGTAACACACAATCATTCATATTTCCAAGCATCAATACACCTAACGGATATCTTACTCTGCCCCTTTTCGTACTGCTTCATAGACCATTCAGATTTGAACACAAAGATCCTCTTGAGAAACACAGATATATAACATCAGTGTGCTCCAGACCTAAGGACCTCCGTTTCAACGAGAACATCCTTCCGAAAATCAGACATACTTTTTCAAACGGGTCAATGCGTGTTTACGCCCATTATGATCACTTGACCTGTTTCCATCTGAAACTGTCGCCCGTGAACAGCTTGGCTGAAACTCAGGGCTGTAGAAATATTTTGTTTTGGACTGGCTTCACATTAATTATATGTCGGAAAATCTGATTTGCGATTTCGGTGATGTTGGTATGCCATGGCCATACTCTACTTTGAACTATTGAACCTGTCTTTTTTTATTCAGAAATATTTTGGTATTTGAGATGCTATTCATTATTACTTCAACCTGTTTGATATCTGCGTGCTGCAATTAAATAGCCGGCCCTCACTCCAGCCCAACGATAATACAGACGATTTGACTCAGAGGCATATGATACTCAGGTAAAAAACCCACTATTATGTCTTTCAGTTTTCTGCTTCTTGTCCTCCACGCACGATGCAACACACAGCTTGATTTCTTCGACATTTACCACTTTGATGACACCTACGACCACGGATAGGATGCTTGCACACCTAGAAACATGATAAGTGTGAATCGGTATTCGAACCCACAATTATAGGTTTGTGACACACCAAAGGGACGCAAATCTCCGCATTGCATCGCACATGACGACCATGCCCACGCACTACTAATGAGTGTTTGTATTATCAATATGGGAGCAATTGCTAAGGTGCCCCGTGTAACTAACCTTTTGTTTTACATATGTTACCAATTGTAGATATTTAAAATGCCATTTCGTTACAGAATAGTTTTAAGAGTCCAAAGAATACAGTTTGTTTTAATATTGAACACCTGTTAATGTAGGAAAACAGTATTAAGCTTCTGAAGAATTCTGAACTAAAACACAAACATACAAAATCGTATACACACACAATATCACAGACACACACACACACACACACACACACACACACACACACACACACACACACACACAAAACAACAACAAAAAAACAACAAACACACTCACACAAAAAAAAACACACACACACACGCACACACGGATGCTCCCTACCTGCTCCTGATAGATTATGTCAACACTTTGCCATTTCATCAGTTTTATGGTTAAAAAAATGATCGCTTATGCTTCTACCACTGGGTTAAGCAAAGATCTGTGTTACGCAGAAAATAGATACTGCAATGCAAACAGGACCCAAGAATGGATGAACAATAACTATTTGTGTGAGAGGTTGCCTGACTCAAACTTCCAGGAGAACATTATAGCATCTCATGCGGTCTTCTTACCGAACCGTGGATAAACGTGTCACCTGTACTGGAGTGAACATTTGTCATTACCTCATCTCAAGGAATATGGCAGAGATAATGTTTGAGTCGACGACGCGCGGATATGCTGCCTAATGACACCAATTATGGTACAGTCTGCCAATAGACTGCCTACAATATGTTTACGCAGTCCTTAATTTGAAATGCTTTCCAAACATATTCACAGGGTACTTAAGGCTACGTCAGGTATTATGAAATGATTCGCCCAAGCCATGATCACCTCCAGAAATTGCGACACTGTGTTAACTTGCAATGTCTGTTCATAATACCAAAAAGAAGAATGACAAGAATCAGGTTAATCATGATGTCAATGTGTTTCTAAGAGTATGTTCAAGGTAGTAACCATGGCGACCATGATCTCGGTCTGGTTTTATTTGCGGTTGTTCATTGAGTTTTGAGCTTAAAGTTTCAAGTTCTTAGTATCAGAGAGCCAGAGTATTTAAGTGATATGAAACCTTTGCTGTTGAGGATTAAGGCACATTACAAAAGTTAGTTCACCTGCCTCTCCCCGCGTTTGTCGAGCGAGCGGTATGTTCTATTTGCCAACGTTACTTCCTTCTTTCTCTTCAATGTAAATGACATGTGAGAGGCAAGATTAAATCATCGGTGTTTTCAGTCAGATACTTCTATAAAATCGGCAACTACCAGTAAATTAAACAGAGACTGACATGTCCGCACCACAGTCCAAAAACGCCCCTGTATTTGGATAGAATATAGCGATAACTCATTATCAACTGAGCACCATGGGTCTACTTACTAATGTAATCACAATCGGAGTGTTAATTTTTACAAGATCAGGGATGAAAATCTTCAAACAATACAATACGAGAGTCTTAGGGCTGACGTAACAGCTGAATCTTGGGATGTAAAGAAGAAGTCTTAAAGTAATCACAGCACATCTTACTACGTTATTTTAACTGGCATTTTGATATCTCTCACTTAGATCGCAGTTAGGTATTGCATTATTACCATCATTCCTTGTCAATACGTTCATTCAGGATCAAATTCAGTCTGAATGTGAACATGAGTAGTATGTCGTCTAAATAACAGATTGTGTTCTGTTTGATAGAGGGAATTACAGTAATTTGTAATGTCCATTTTTACAACTAGAAAGGTCTGTTAATTGACGCTGTTTCGAAGGGGTCAATTGTAATCACGTTCAATTCTATTGGCACACATTACGAAATAAGCAGGTGTGTTGGCTCAGCCATCATACGTTGGGTGGCTTTATTCATTTGGGTTTTTGCCATAGTGCATTGGATTATCGATTACAGCAATGGAAACAGACGATTCATAGCAGACTTACATACCACGAAGTAGACGCTGACGATCTTCACACGTTAAGCCTGTCTGGCATCAAAAGATCATAAACTTTTTGTCGGGTGCTCCCTGAAGTTATCACTGCTGGTGTTGCTGTAACACCAAGTGTGGATGCATAGCCTGGTCAAATTACTGACAACAGACACAAGATGAAACACGTTAACGTTGCCAAATGCTATGCTAAAGGTGAAGACGCTTTTTGTGTAGATGGTCACTCCAACTAATAGTCGGGGCGGTGAGAGTTCTTGGTTGTTTAATAGAGAGAGAGAGAGTTGACACCCCGTGATATTACAGGAATACTGTTCAAAGCAGCGTCAAATTAAACACACTCACTCTTTTAATCACAGAAGTATCAATGTGTTAACATTGTTGTTTCTATTTCGGATACCAAGAAGATACGGTTCTACACTAAACGCTATATGAGTGTGTACTCGTACAGACGTGTCCATTTGTACAATCCGTCAAACACAGGTTTTTCACATTTATTTCACAAAACAAATCCCCACATAACCCTCAGGTGAGGTTCGCCTTTCTAGTCACGAACTCATTTGTTTAAATGAAACAATTACCGACAACATGGTGCAATGTTATCGGTTATCATTACATGAGAAGAGTTTGTCTTCAGGGTGTCATAAATAGCATTTCATTCTACAAGCTGTTCCAACCAAGAGCCACAAATTACAAAAGCAAATCGTATTTACATTCACGAAGCATACAGATATCGACTTAAGTGAATGAATGCCAATCCGTCTCCCTCTGCTAAATGGCAACGGACGTTCTTCAGCAACATGTCGGAAATGGAATTACATCCCAAATCTCTATTTTCAAAAACGTGGAGATCATGTTAAACTTTTGGAGAGATAGAAAGTTTCAGTCTCCATCACTTTCGATTTCCCGTTGGAATTTCAAGTGATGAGTGAATGAGTTTATATACATCTTCATTTCGATTGATATTGGTCCCATAACTAGTACACCAAACAACATTATTTACTGATTCAAGTCATTCAATTTGTCTGCAATTATGTCAGTGGGATTAATCACTTGTATAATGCTACTATCTTTACTGACTTGTATCCGTGATGACGTAAAGCAGATGTTCCATATTCAATGTACCAAACTTCTCTACCATAAATTAGGATGGTCGTCACGGGGTCCAGGATCGCTTCTGTACGTGGGCACAGTGATGTCTCCGACCGCGATGCTGCTGTATTACCTTCATTCACTAGTCTCACTGAACAATTATTAGAGGCAGTTGAGAAATACTGATCCATAAAACGCTCGTTCGTATTAACGTTGTTCATTTGCGTTCTTTCTTGTTATAGGACAAATGAAGGTTGAACATTTTAATTACTATCAATGCAGACAAAAATGTGCATCTTTGAAAATGCGACGAAGGAAAGATTGGACAATTAATACCTGAACCTCTTTTCTTGGACGTCAAAACATTTTAAACTGTCAATAACTAGACGTCCCCCCGAGGAAGACCAGATAACGCTGTTCATCTCTCTTGCCTGGTGTATTTGAATAAATACAATCTTCGGCACATTTTCTTTGATTTCTTTGAACCCATATTCAATTTCAACTCAACATATTGAAATATGATGACATTTCAAACAAGTTTGACGTAATGAATACTGATAAATTGTCAGTAGAGAGGATATGGTTATCTGGGATTTGCCGATTGCAAAGTTGTTTAAACGTTGAAATGGGATAATTGCAACTGTAAGTGATTGTTTGATCATTTAATCGAGACAGTCAATATATATTTCGAGGATTTAATGAATTTTCTCTCTGAGATAACATCAATATTCAAACTTGCAACGTTTTGTCTGAATTTGATCTGCACTAAGTTATTCCTAAGAAAAGGTTATGTCATGGCAGTTAATTGGTCTGTGATTGTTGTGGCATATACGCCGTTTCCTCCTCGTTTGTTTCATCAAGGTTGTTAAACCTGCATTACTTCGGGCTTTCCTCCCACATCAAGCTTCCACGCTGTGAAATATTGTTCACAGCGGGATTAACCCACCTTATTCTTATACATCCTTCTCCAGAACAATCACATGGATATTTCAGATTACAAATATTCATCGGATACAGCTGCTATTTGCAGTTGTGTGTTATGTAATGGCTCTCTTATGCTATTTCCATGTGTCATAGTACTATGTGTGCACTCTCAAAATATAGTACCCAAGTATGTACTTCTAATTTCCCACAAGTGAAAACAAGTAAAGAAATAGCAAGGAAAACTAATTCTATCAGAACATCGAAGAGACCTGCAATTACTTCACAAAACCTCTCCATGCTAAATATGTTGAGATAAGGGCTTTAATTTAACAGACCCCCCCTCGTTACATGTAGAAATAATCCTGGGCAATGTGTGATGGTTCCTCTAATTCTCGTAAAGCAGATAAGAAAAATGCAGAAACCTGTTTGTGATGTTGCTAAAAAGTTAATGAAATTAAACACTGTCTTTGGATCTGTGTTCCATTTGCGGAAAATTTACATCACGATAGCGAGTGATTCTCCAATTTGAGATAAATACAGCTACTGACCTATTGACTGAAATCCTACGCTGCCGGAAAACACGAGAAATCCTCACAGGTGTAGATTGTTCAGGTGATAAACATACTGCGTTGTCAATGTAGAGCAAGGTTACCTGTAGATTTAACCGCGCTCAATGGAATTTGGAACCGAACGTGCGGCGCTGGGTTTCAAATGTTTAATGTAGCGCGGTTAAATCTACAGTTAACCTTGCTCTACATTGAAAATACAGTATGTTATTCTCCATTCTACCTTGACAAAAATAAAACGCGAACTCTTTGGTGAAAGCAGGCACTGAAAGCATGCAGCACGGCAACTTCGTAAGCTAACTTGAAGTGGTTACCCCTAAAGAAAACTAAACAAGCGGTTCAGGACAATTTGTGAAAATTGAAAACAAATGCCATCTGAAGAATACTGAGAAAACAATATGTGAAATGATGGATTTCCTCATTGATAACATCTACGTAAAACCTGGGGGTAAGACATTAAGGTAAGAATTAGGCATCCCTATAAACACCAATTGTGCTTCCCTTCTTTCGGATCTGTTTCTCTATGCATATTAATTGGAATTTCTGCTCGGATTGGCAAAGTCAAAACAAAGTGCTTTGACCAAGAAGTTTAACCTAAGCTTAAGGTATTTCAGTGATCTGACATCATTCAAAAACAATCAAATAGCTACCTCTTAATTACCGACCTAATCTAGAAATAAAGGAGACCGCCTCATCTGTTTCATATTTAGATTCAAAGTGACAAAACACTCTCAACCAGACAGTATGACAAGAGCGATGTTTTCAACTTCAACTCCAAAAGTCAACTTTCCTTTCATGTCGAGCAATATTCAAGCAGCTCCAGTCTTTGGTGTCTACATTTCACAATTCTTGAGATACAATCGAGTATGCTCTTTCCACCAAGATTTCAAAAGCGTCATACGACGAAGTTGTTTGATCCAGGTTTCAACATTAAAGGCCTCAGTAACGCTTTCAAAAAGCGTTATGGTAGATGTGGAAGACATTTCCAAATTTGACGCATCAGTGACAAACAATATGACTTGATGTTCCCGTGCTTTTGCAGGTGAACAATTGACTTGCCTTTGCATGTGTTTGTGACGGGTGCTTTTCCCGAACACCTGGTATCATTACTGTTTGATAGTGATAAACCCATGCTCATGATATAGTCTGAATCGTACAATCGATTCAGCGTTATGCAGAGATTTCTATTGGATATGGAAAAGGCTTCTGAATACTTCTAAATGGGTGATATATATGTATATATCCTTGTAGGAAACATTTATTGTAAAAAATAATATCAAACGGATTTCCCTTGGTCTTAAAGCAACATGCGTAAGTTCAGCCTTATCTGTGCCATCTCAGTGGGAAACATAAATAATTATGTTCAGCACAGCAGGATACCATACAGGATCGAATCAGCATTTGTGTCGTCTCTGTACAGACACTTCCAACAGCTGGAGAGAATACGGGTTCGTGTAACAAAGGCAGCTATTGTCCAGTACTGCAGCGTACATTCGTATATTCTAAATGCCTGTATTGAGACAGATATCACTCGTTCTTGAATTACCATATATCAAATGTAAATAACACAGTCTGATACAACATACATATGTTTAAGGAACACTGTCACACATCACTGCAGTTTGTTTATTAAAATGTCCCGGAAACTCTTTCTCCCGAGCTTAACTCCTTGAGCTCAATTCTATCTTCAGTTCTTTGCATCTGTCTGGTCAAAACACCATGTCAGAAGCAAGATCAAACAATATTCTCGCTGTGCAGACAATGTAGTTTGGACATCCAAGTGCCCCTTTGAAAACCGGCGAGAATCAGCCAATCGTAATGTCTGGAAAGTGTTAATAACGTTTAAGGAATAGAGGTTTGCTCGTGTGCTAAAAAGTCGCTTCAGGCATAATTCAGATCAAACCCATCATCCACTAGACACCTGTGTTGTTCTACAACACATCCAATTCAAAGGTTGTGAAGAAAAACATGTTAATCTTCATGGTGTTTTGAGTACAGACAGCTGATTGTATTGGCTCAGGAACACGTCTATGCATGTGTGAGACAAACAGCTTAAAATACAAAATAAATGCATACAAGGTAAGCAAGGCATTGTCTGCTGTTCATTGCATGCAATACGGTAAGATGAGGTCAAATGGACTTCAATTATAACGGTGCCTTCATGATTATTCGTCTTTTACAGCACGTGCATGATGCGTGCGTGCGTGCGTGCGTGCGTGAACCAGTCCGGACTAATGCCGGTTTTCTTAATTGTCGATCCCTCAGATATACATGAAGTATACGCGAACCGGTCCTTGTTTTATCTCCTTAATGCAATGAGCCAGAGGGGAGGGTCAACAACAGGGTCGATCTTTTAACATCTTTTGTAATGTCGCAGCCACTACCCTTTACAAGATGAACGTATGCAATATATGACAGCGTTGAATGTGTGAAACAAAAGTGCACAACAATAAAAAGCTAAAACTCAAAACAGGACATTGCAATTGGATGTTTGTTGAAATGAAGGAAACAGTTCTGTGTGGTTTATTTGAACGTAACATGGGGATCGTAGAGCAGAAGTATCTCTATTGCAACTGTAACCGTGAACGGCTTGTTATTGTGATTATGGCTGAATGTGTTCAATTGGCCAAAATCTGATGGTATGCCTGATCCTGCTCATATTCCCAGCATAAGAAATACTCTTCCAAACAATAACATGAACAATATCCATTAGCCTGATCAACATTGCTTTACCATATATACTGAATCAAATTAAAAACTTCACATTTTTAAAAGTAATCTCATATATGATATTCAACGGACAAATGTATCAGAGAAGGTAATTTTTAATCATTAATGTCCAAACAAGGATTTTTAATTAACGGTGGTAACCATAATTTGTTCCAAGCACCTACGGTATTCGGTAACAACATAAACAGTTTAAATCATAAGTCCCAAGCACGAGAATCTGATGACACACAAGTTCAGTAGCGTGTGTAGCCACATTGTGCGTTGACAACTGCCACACAACGCCTCCGCATGGACCTTGTGATGCTTGTGAACACATGATTGGGAAGACGACGCCATTGTTGCTGCAAAATGGTGCCAAGATCTTGCAAATTCTGTGGCTGATTCTGGAGATGGGTTATGACCAGTTGCACGTGAAAAACCACTTTTGCCCCTATAGTGCTGTGCACATGATTTTGATCGATTCACCTGCACATAAACGGGTGTTATCTGAAGACAATACGTGGCCATAACTGTTTAAATACACAATAAGGGCCCACAATGATAACTGGTCAAAATGTTAAAATTTTAGGATTGTGAAGTTTTTAATTTGGTTCAGTACACATGCACATCCAGTAGTTAATGTTGATTATTAAAAGGCTGAATGTAGTATTGTATATTTGACCCTGTAGATATGTAGTGGTAGTATTAGCTGAATAGATAATTTACCATTGCTTTTTCTGAATTATATGACACAAGTTTTGACCAATCGCTATATATTAATAACTTAATATATTGCCCATAGGCTTAGAAATAGTCCCTTAAATTCATATGTGCACGAGTGCAAATACAAATCACTTCACACAATGTCGTCTGTGTGACGGAAACAATGCACTGGTGCAGCGCATTGTTTCCGTCATCCGGACGACATTGTTGACGTAATTCGAATCTTATTGTGACGTAATGTCGGAATGGCGTCACTCTACAAATGGCGTCATTCTACAAATGACGTCATGGGTGAAGATTGTTGACGTCATGCGACAAATTGTGGTTTTCTGGGGCAGCAGTGGTGATGAGTGCATTTTGTCTAATGGGGAGTTCAAAGAGATTAAGACAAAATTGATAGTAAATTAAAGCAATTATAACATTCTCATGTACGTCATACTAATTTTACGAAACTCTTGTAAGATTCCATGTATTACCCTCGTTCTTGCTCGGGGAATACAAGAATGCTGACGCTAAAATTAGTATGACCTACATGCTCGTATAATAATCTCTATAAATGTCGGTCCACATTCGGAAACATGTCCTTCGCGATCAAAGACAGATAAAAAGATTATTTTTGAGGCGCCAACGAAAGACGCGACCGTTTCAGCAATATGATAAATTCTCTAAGTAATATATTGTATAACATCAGATTTGAGCACAAAACTATATTTGGACAAACCGTATGAACATTTTCGTCTTAATTAAAGGGGAAGGGTCTTTTCTTTATCAAATCCCTTTCACGTTAATATTCTAGTTACATTTAATTTAGAAATTGAAGTTTATGGAATAGTAGAGGACAATAAAAAACGCAAAAAGAATTTCTAAGTTTAATAGAATCCTTATTATTCTCGTAATATTGCTAACATAAAGTGGAAAAGCGTATTTATAATATCGATAGGAAAGGCAATAAGATGCCAGTAATAACTATCAATTTGCAGTTTATGATTTGTCGTGTTACGCTCCACTGTCAGCGTTACTTTATGTTACTTTATGCAACGGAAAGGAATTAAACGTTCACATATCCCATCCACAGTAGGTAAATATGACAGATTCAATATCTTACAAACCGAAGAGACAACACTGAAACTACAGAGAGCAGCTTGACTGGACTGTTACATGTAACGCTAAATGTATAATATGTATTTTGTAACATGTTATGGTAAGGGCAACTGATTCACAGAACGCCTAACCTAAAAGTGTAATTGACCAAGAACATTGAGCCCTTTCTCCCAAGACTTCTTACGTACGTCCAGAATGTAAACCACCAAGTTATTTGTCGTTTTATTCTCAGTGACATTGCTGGTTTCTTACTTTAACACTGTACCGTTTATCATACAAGTTGACACACTTGAACTGTAGAGTATATTGGAAGGCGCCTTTACTAATAATATATGTGTCTGGAGAAGATGTACAGTGACACATTGAGCCATTTACCCTGATAAGTATCACTTCATACTCATGGGAATAGCATACATGTAAGCAACTTGGCGGGTAATTCCTGTCTGGGCGAAGTGGCTGCGAACTGATAATGTTTTTGTTTTTTTCACAACAATGTTCCAAGCTATGGCGTATGAATATTGGAATACATGCTGTACATATCTACAGGCAACTGAAGGAGGCAAGGGAGACCGCCTATAATCTGTTTCATATTTGGATCTATGCATAAAGATTCACAGTGACAAAACAAGACAGACCTCAAGACAATATGACAAAAGGTATGACTTCAACTTTCTAATAGCCAACTTCCCCTTCATGTCGACCAATATTCCAGCAGCTCCAGGCTTTGGTGTTTACGTTTCATAACTTTTGAGATACAATCGAGCATTCGCTTCCTTCCAAGATTTTAAAGAGCATCATGCGATTCATGCTCAGAAGTTGTTTCATCAAGGTTTCAACATTCAAGGCCTTAGTAAAGCTTTCAATTTTTTTTTTAATAAAAGACATGTAGAGGACATTTCCAAATTTGACGCAACAATGACAAAAAAATAACGTCCAATGCAATTCCCTATTTTGAATTGTACCTTATGTTCCTGCGTGATTTCTGGTGGACAATTGACTTGCCTTTGCATGTGTTTGTGACGGGTGCAGGATACGCTTACCCTTTCGTGACCACCTGGTATCATTACTATGTGATAGTGATTCATAAACACTGGATCATGATATCGTCGGAATTGTAAATCGATTCCGCTTTATTCAGAGATTTCTATTGGGTATGGAAAAGGTTTTGTCATTTTATTTCAAACAACATGCATCATGACAAAATATTTCGGGTTTCGTTCGTCATGAAAACTTCTGTTGAGCTCAGCATGATATTGCCAAGGTCTCATAAAGTTACGTTAGGATAATGATCGTTACTCAAAGAGAGGACGAATTCACCTTTCCCTATATGCCCAATTTATCCTAAGTTTTCGAAGTCGTGATTCAAAATGTTGTAATGAGAATAAAACATTATCTTGCATTGGAAGTTTGTTATCGGTCAAATGTATGTAAGGATACATGATTGAGTTTTCTTAAACATAGTCAACTTTCTAAATCTTCTTATCCTGTGGATACATTTACTTATGTCATAATAAAACCACACACAATTGTTTTTGTAAATTAATACTTGCATTAAGTGGAAAACATACTTTCAATGAACTGGTTGCAATACTGATTCTTTCAAAGGATATGATCGTGGTTCATCTCGAAAGAAATTTCATTTAACATAACAGAAATGTTATCACAGACATATTACAAAGATTGTTGACACCCGTCAGACAGCACAGATCGGAGAAATGTTTCTGTTTGTGACTACTAACACTTCAGTTCTGAAAATCACTTCATCCTTTGGATGAAAGTTACGATATGAGAGAAAATATACCATAGGCTAAAATGCAGTAGGATGTCCAGAGAAACCCATAGGATTCAACTGTTGTGTGCAGCAGTGCTATATTGAGTTTGTTTCCAGTATCCCAAGTGGACCGCCGCAGTTATGGTCACATCAAAAGGAAGAAGACACAATGATTCCATTGATTTGCCCCTCCTTCCGGAACCATTGTGGCTGCACAAACTAGAAAGACGACTTTAGTAACTCTTTCTGATGTATGGATCTACAAACAGTAATAGTCTACAGTATCGATTGGACAGTGTGGTTCTTGATCTTGCTCTGAAACGTTTTGCCAAACCAGAAACATACTCTTCGTAATCAGAAAAAAGACGCCATGTTTCTGAAGTTGAAATTTGCAAACGAAGGAATCGATGCTTTAAACTTAACATACTCAAACAAAATACGTTACCCTAAATATCTGACCTTATTTCAAATTTCCCTGTTTCTTTTTCCCACAGGAAACCATTTCATCCAAGTTGTTCAATTAAAAGTATGTGTTGTAGAACGACAACTTGGCAGATCATGAAGCAAATTCCACCACTCATGACCGCCAAGACATTTCATACTACTACTACTACTAGGATTTTGGTCACGTGTGACTTGTTGATAATATCTCTCTTCGTCAGTTATTCACATTTGGACCAAAGTATCCTGAATATCCTCTCATTCAGTCATCCATTCACCCATTCAATCCACAATATCACATTCTCTTAGTGTGAAGCGTCTAAACTGACAATTATATCATACCTCTATCTGTAACACTAACATATCAGTTATATACCAACAGTAACGCTAGCCATATTGTTAAATTGCCTTTGCATGGGTTTGTGATGGGTGCCAGAGGTGGAACAGGATACGCTGATATCTACGCGAAGACATGCTAGTATCACTCTTTGATAGCGATTCATTAACACAGGATCATGAAAATATCAGAATTGCACAATCGACTCTGACAGACAGATTTCTTATGAATATTGAAAAGGCGTTGTCGCCTTTATATACACCTTACCGTCGACTTCGAGCTAATCAGTTCATGAACATCGCACAAGTCAACATGTTACGTGCGTTATAACCTGGGTTGTATGTTCATTATAACTGTAATACTCTCAAGATAAGTTCATTATCTATGTTAAAATATGCCTGATTTATTTTACGTCAAAAGAAGTCAACAAGATATGGTTTCCATTGCAGAGAACTCATTATTAGGATAACAACTTCCCGTTTCGCAAGTCACGTTGTTTCATTGTTGGTAGTGCCCTGTGATTTTAATCTTTTAATCCTGAGGATAAAATATGTCTTTGTACTGCTCAGTGTAAGCACCATGTCTGCACGCGTCTTGGCACTGGGCCTGATCTTAAACACGCACGCCACAACAAAGCAATACAACAGTTATTTCTTACTGGTCACACAAACTATACCTGCCCTATCCGGGGCTCGACATGTAGAGTCCATTGACAATGTGTCATCATTTTAACCGCGATAATGCTCACGGTATTTTCCTCAATGATTTCCGGATAGTCAGCCAGTGTCATCTTTCAAGCCATGTCTTGGTAATATTTTAGCTTTCCATTTCAGGCGAAGGCGCTTGATATTGGCATGCCTACTGACCACAAACTCGGTAGGCGGTGCTCAAACGTATCAGCAAAGTACCATTCCATTGTAAAGGCTATGTAAGGCGTCCACAGGGACGCATCATGCAATGTAAAACCAACATGCCATTCTGTTGTTATCATTCAGGAATCCATATGCAAATACAACGGTTTTTTCATCAGTGATGTCCGATACTCACTGATTACTGATGTAATTCTCTGTGACTCTCATTCTGAACAACGCAAATGAGAATAGCCTGTTCCGTCTGTAACTATATACCGAAGTACGGTCTGTACAAACATTTAGAAGTTATTATACGAGGACACGATATTTGTCTTTGCTGTGTCATCAGCTGCGGATAATAGATACAGTGTTTGATATTGTACACCAAATGACAATTATCGATATCCCTTTGTACATACTACTGTTTTCCGGAAGAAGGCTATGCAATAACATTAATCTGAGTATTATGTTCAATTACATTTGTGCAGATCACATATATCGAGGACAACTACTGCTACTACTACAACTACTAACCCAGAATTTGGTGCGATTATTCTTTGGCGTTGTCGTTATAAGTTACACTCTGCGGCACAGTGCTAGCTCAAGGAAATACCATGCCGCAGTTTAACATGAATACCCCACCCAGACACAGTATACTGACTCCGCGCCGACCAGTCCTTGTTTTAGCCTCTTAATGCCGAGCGCCAGACAGGGTAACAACAAGTGCCATATTTTAACGTCTTTTGGTATGATGCGGCCGGGGATCGAACATCGGACCTTCCGGTCTCCGGAGGCGGTCCTGCAATTGTTCGGATAAAGATATTGAGTATACCAATGGAAAGTACAGATACAAACAGCGGAAGAAAACAAATGTACATCAAATCAGTGGTATGTTCATGTTGATTGAATACACATTGTGACACATGATCATACTGTGATTCACATCCTATATTGTTTGCAATCTATCAACAGTAGCGGTTCAGGAACCGGTCTATGTTATGTGACGTTTAGTGCTATCAAGTCGAAGTCACCATGATCTGCACCAGATGACTTCCGGTGTTGTGCACTCTGCACAGCGAATTGCGGCGCCTTAGACGACTGGGCAACCCGGGCAACCCGTGTTGTGAAAAAGTCTAAATAGACGATTGAATTTATTCGTCTATTCTGGAAATTCGTACTCAATATGCAACCTGGCATATCAATTTCAGACCACCGCTCACAAAAACCATACCTCACACTATCATTGTAGCATTACCCTTATAAAAAACTATCTCCATCAGTGTTTCCCGAAATACTCCAAAGAGAATTATAGATAGTGCCTGGTGTTCAAATCACATGGTAATTTCTAACCACGGAATTATTCGCATCCTTCCTCATATTCCTTGTTCAAGCCAAGCTTGCGGGCTGAAATAATGCGTATACTTACGTTTGTGTCAGCGAACATAACTTTGCCAGAAACGGTATTATTGCCAATGTCATATTTCGAATGAATGAACCCCGTGGCAGTTCCATATTCCTAACACAATCGATCTATTTGGTGGAGGACATATGTTCGACTAGTCTCAAGATGTGACACAAGACTATCATTAGTCATTGTTATGCCTTGCAATTATTATATATATTCCACCACAACAATATGGTTCCCTCTCCCATTAATGGACAAGGTGTGTGGGGAAAGTGTCAACCTGTTATACTGTATATTTGGTGTCACTGTATTGCTTACAGAATAACGCTGAATTAACCTAAAATATGGTTTAATGGCGCACAGACGTTGTTCGCAAGTCGCTCGAAGTTTTTAATTCTGTTTATAACTGCTTCGCGAAAAAAATGTAACACTCTTAAAGGATTTAACCATAGAGAGATATTACATGTTTTATACAAGAGCGGGGTACTACATGTACATATGATTACCAACTTATAAAATATGGCGGACGTGCTGACAAGTAATTATATTTTAAGTCGTGTGAAATTTTGAGTCATTTTACAAATTACTGGGTCACATTTTATATTAATAGTATATGTTGCTAAGTTTGTAATGATGATGAACGGACACTCCTCAAGCGTGACCGAAAGACTATATGTCGGAAATTTTACAGGATTCCTGCATCAAGATATTCCCGATAGCATATCAGGAAATAGACTGGTTGCTAAAAATATTAATTAATTGTTCATATTGTGTCATCACTTCTTTGTTACATACTGTGTAAACAATAGCACAAATATATAACCACCACAAGCAATTCCGATATTGTCGTCTTGTACACCATCATACAGGAAATTCAGTAATACGCCATTACCATTAATAAAACATAATCCATTAATAAAACAAGCTCATCAACAAACAGCCAGTGGCTTGGTCTGGCTTGTTGTACAGTTGGCGCAGATCTCTGATCTGCGTTCGAGACTTTTTCGCCCAACGTCTGACTGACTGCTCTCCATTGACGCATTTCTGGAAAACCTGGCTGGCAATCGACAATTGTGCTTGAATTCACAACCCAATGTAATGGCAATATCATATATATTTCTTTGATATCAGTGCAGACACTTGAGAGGACCATCGATTATATGTAACACTTTCAACTAGCTTTATCCTGCCATGAAGCGCATTATAGTTCTGTTTACCCTTTAACGGAACTGTATTACCAGTGTTTAGATGTGATATTCGAATATCTTGCGTTTTTTGGCCATGTAATAATTGTATTGGGGACACATCATCATTAATAGTTCAATAGTATAACTGTTCGATATATTCTTTAAAAAAACACATGACTGCTTTTTGTTGTAAGCACAACGTGGAAAGAGCAGTGATCTTTAAATGACAATTTTCTTGTAAAATACAATTAAAAAAATTAGTTTCTCCAGGCTGTTGACCCCGTCGAACATTTATTGACAAAGGGAGTATTAAATGATGCATTGTCCTCTGGGCCCTCTGACTTTGCCAATTTATACATAAAGATCTGTGCCAGTGATTAGTTACTGAATACAATATTTCCTTGTTATTCTAATCATATGACGTGTCTATTGACATTTCATGAAGCTCGTTGTCAAAATGTATCATTTCTGCTGAGCAAGCACAATATGTAAGACATGCCAGATATCTTGCTGACACAAGGCATCGTTTCAGAAACACCTTTTAGTACCCTCAGTGTTCATTACTGTAGACATGTGTATGCACCTGTTTTAATATTGTATACCACCTATTGTTATGTTCTTCGTGAGCTACATATATGCACTGGATAAAAAATGTAATTAATGGGAGATATGTAAACACTTTTTTTATATATAAAGAAGCTGAGTTTCAAAAGAATCCGGGCAAGAGGTTAATATACATGCCTCACGCAAGGGAGCAATTAATTGTTCCCTTTTGCCTCTTCTATATCACCGCCTAGCAGACGTATTACCGACTTGAAAATTATGCAAGTGTTGTTAAATCTCAAATTTCAATTTCAAATTCGTTTTCAAGGCACGTATTTATTGCAAAGATTCATTTACCATTTTGAACACGTTCTGTAGCTATCATGATAAGATCCTCTTAAATGTTGAATAGTGAATGTTATTTACCTGTTACTGCATTTATCTTTTTGAGTTTTGTATTTGCGATATCTTAGTCTCTCCTAGCCATGCACACTGAATGGGTTTTTTTCTCCCCAGAGGTTATAACGTAGTCGCCAGTAATCCTTATGTCTGACATAGATACCGCATCTGCACGAAATATTCAATTCATCCTGATGTTGCTGCTGAATCTAAATTTGTCCAGCACATATGATCAGGGATGTTAGGTCAGGACCAACCGAACTGATGCGTGTGTTTATAGAGAGAGTAGGAGGGAGGTGTACTTAGTAATACAAGAACACACACCTTCGAAGAGTCTGCTCATTTCGTTGATGGAAGCGTAGCTTTTTTGAAGTCCATGCGTTCCAGACCTTTGTAATCTAATGGCGATATAGCTGGAAGAAGTACACAACTGTTGAAGGAAGAGGATACCTCTTCGTTCACCTTGTAATCCTGGAGTTATTGAAACAACTATATTTGTTCATGGACAGCTCAAGGCTGTGGAAAGTAAGATATGAGACAGGAACAATATTTGGAATACGCCCTCGTGTTGATCAACTGTTAGACTCATTCATACCATACCTATATCAGAAATGAGCCTAACTGCGAAATATGTATGGTACATGGTACAGTTTGCATGCATTAAGTGCAGTACTGTTATTTTTCACTGGCAGCATTTGAACCAAATACACAACACGGGAACATAATTCAGCAGGCACCAAAGTAACTAGTTATTCTCTGTTGGTGTTAAGTGGAATAAGTTAGCAGTGGTATCTCCAGCTCCAACAACTGTGACACTGTGTCAACTTTAGAGGATCATGCTCCTGACTTGCCACTGTTATGAAGTTGTCGGCGGAGTTCAAGAGTGGAAGAGAAAGACTCGAAGATTATCGAATATCGGAAAGACCTTCAACTGTCACCACTAAGAAAAATGTTGTCAAACACATGATTGATAATGGGTGATCGACGACTCGCCAAGCGTTGCATAGGCAATTCAGTAGGCTGAACAGATAGTTGTGAACAATCTGAGCAATGATTTTGGAATGACAAGGTTTCATCACGCTTGGTCCCAAGTCTTCTGACTCCTTATCAGAAAAACTCCAGGCTCATTATCTCACGTTGATTCTGTTGAGCGATTTGTAGTCATGGATATGGCTTGAGTTCACCGTACCACTATCAGCCACAGACTAAACAACAGCTGTTTGTACTAGTCCGCACTAATGCCGATGTTATAGCGGTAGCCCACGGAGATACCATGCTGCAGTTTAAATTCTCCCAGCAGGCAGGGTAACAACAAATTCCATCTTCTAACGTCTTTAGGTATGACGCATCCGGGGATCGAACCCCCGACCATCTGCTCTCCGGACAGACGGTCCACCACTAGACCACGGAGGTGGTCCGTCCTGGGGGACAATTAATGGCCACTACTGAAGCGTGCTGATCCACCGGGACAATGCATCTGTGCACAAGTCAATCATGCATGACTGTGGCTTTGAAGTCATTGAACATCTTCCGTATTCACCAGCTCCTACTTCCACCTCCTCCCAAACTAGACGAGAAACTGTCAAGCATTACGCAAATGATGATGACATCATTCTTTCTGTGGAGGACATTTTATATCTCAGCGGGATCAAGACAATCTATGTACCTCTTACTTTGTTGAAAAATAACGCATTCCAACATAGTTACGTCAAGAACTTTTCGACCACCCCTCATAAGATCTTTGGCGCTCTGCTGCCATGAATGTACATGTATCTGTCCAGTACCAAATTGTCTGTCCATTTGGAAAACGTTACATTGGTGTCCAGAAAAGCAATTTCTTATGGGAGTCGATGTCCGAAGCACAAGCAATGTTGTCACTCAACACCATCAGTAATGCTATATTGAAATTTTCTAGCCGATGTAAGAGTGTTTATGTCGTCTTAGCAATGTGAAGTCTATGTTCAGTAACATTATATACTGCTATTCAAGCGAACATTCCCTAACGAATGATTCCCTTTTAAAGGCAAGTAAAGTGAAAAAATTATTGCACTTTTGTTGCAAATATCAAGTCCCAGATATATAAAGTCAATTCCGGAGAGAGAAAAAATATCATAATAATTGTAGAAAGTATTTAAATATTCAGGTAAAAGTGCTGAAATTACATGCTCCATAATCTGATTCCCAAACAAAACTATTTGAAGGAGTGGCCTAAAGCTACTGGCCGAACGGTTTCATGGATTGACCGATATGTTGGTTGACTTGTGATGCTTGGCAGGTATACGGATACGTCAGGAAGCGGTCAACATAAAAGTGTTGCTGTTACTGTTAATCCTACAAAAATAACATTGCCTACATTGCTGAAAATGTGAAACGACCTTTGATCTTGACATCGTGAATAATTAAAATAACAATTAATGTCTGTGACGAGCATTTTACGACTAATATCCTGTTTGGGTACCATAAACGGTGACCTCCTACTTCTCCAGCAGCTGGCAAATGATTAATACCCATCGTGTTTATTTAAGATGTATACATCCATACATCTTCTCGATTTATATGATAAACGATTGATAAAAGAATGAACACTGTAATCTATGTGATCTTATTCATCAAATTGCACGTTTGACATTTTCATTTACAAAATCCATAGTCCAGAGGTGAAGCGGCATTGCGATGATCGTTAACTGGTTTCTGGTTTCTGGTTGTCTCAAGGGCACAGTCAAGGTTTCGAGACTTCTTCTTGGGTGGCATTAAACTGCCTAGATTGTGATTGCAGTATCAGCCTGCAGTATCTCGATGAATTTGTACATATTTAGATGCTACCCTTCGAGATGATTAGTGGCGTGGTCCCACTGCTCAGAGACATATAAATATGCTTCGTGACAAAATCATCTTTGGTGATAATGATGGTTGGGCATCCTCCTTGGGAACATTTCCAATGAATCGACGTTTGACGTCTGGTCTTAATCGTGAACCAAGTGCCGATCCCTCTTAGAACACGGAATAAACTGTAAAGCAACCTGCGCATTTGCCACATTGGAATACTGTTTCTTGTCTGTAAGTATTTTACAAGCTCACGGGGGGCACGGGGGGCACGGGTGGCCCAGTCGTCTCATGCGCCGCGATTCGCTGTGCAGAGCTGCGTCTCTTGGGCACGCCAGAAACCTATGATTGTGGGTTCGTATCCCGGTTCGGCCCGATTATGTTTCTAGGTTTGTCAGCACCATACCCGTGCTCGTGGGTTTCACCGAAGTGTTAAACGTCTGAGACCTGCATCACTTCGGGCTTTCCTCCCACATTCAGCTGCCAAGTCGCGATATAACTGGTATACTGTTAAAAGCGGCGTTAAACCCAACTCACTTACTTACTCACTACAAGCTCACATCGTACGAAATGATAAATATGTTCAATCACTCATTGATACGTATTTTAACCGTTTTCACTCTGTAAAGTGGAAGTGAAATAGACTTCTACAATTTGTCGTTATATTGTGTGAGAATTTCATCAATCACTTGTCTTATCTGAGATGCCAACTTTATCCAATGTTTTCTTACACATCAACATGCCCGGGTGATTTGTATCCATAATAAAAGGTACGGGACAAGTAGGAAGATCGTTGAAATTGCACAGCGCGTCAGGAAGCGGGAACCTGTTTTAACCTCCAGGAAGGGGGATCCCTTTACAGGAGGATATTTTTCGTTTGGGGGACGCGTGTCGGTTTTTTTTCGATTTTCAAATTTAATTTTATTTAAGCATTTGTGATAAAGTACATCCTACAGTATTAAAATCTGAAAAGTTGCTTTGTTGATTGTACATGCCATTTAAAGGCCTTATCATTTTAATAAATGTTGATATCACTTTCATCCTTCATGTGTCAACATTTTTGTGTGTTTGCAGATGCACGTTCATTTTAACCACACCGAAGACACAACCAGACGTGCACGTTACATCTGCGACACACACGGATAAAGTGTACATATTTCAAACGCTATACGTGTAATTCGTTTAAAGTGAAAGATGTGCAGAGACGTAGGCAAGCTGAAAACCATGTTTGACTTGGTACCATCCTTATGTTGTAGATTGAGTTGTGAGGTAGTTTGCACGAAGTAGTTATTTCCTCGGGTTTCAGAGGATGAGTAGCTAAAGGTTTTAATATTGCTGTCTTTGACAACGTATAATATTCATTACCGACTGCGTTTTGTGCATTAGTGTGTGTGATTTTTGCAGTTTTTATCAGTGCAGTATTCAGTGTGCAACGTGTAGATTTTGTGTTTTGTAAATATGATAAAATCTGATGAAATGCATTATGATAATTGAGCAAGTGAATTTGTCAGTTGTATCACGGCATGTTAGCTTCATATGAAAGTCTGAAGTGATGAAGGTCCTAGATATTAATCACTTCGGTTACACCCACAAACATGCGTATGCTGCAGACGAAATCAGCGTGAGCATGACATTCGTTTTCACGATCAGAGGATCATAAGACGCCCTGCCCTTGGGCCTAACCCAAACCCTTTAACAAATGGAATACATTAATAGTGACCAAGTTTCTTCAGCTTATATTTCAATAGGCAAAGGCTGTCATAATTGAAATGGCTGGATCCCCATATTATCAGGAATCCCGTAAGAGTCAGCACTCTTTGTTGAAGATATCCCAGGACATATTTTCATACGAAATCACATTGTTATGCAATACGTTTAAGAGTATTAAATGCTGTGAGTGATGATGTGAACAAATGTTGGTCAGTGATGCGGTAGGAATACTTCTGTGACCAGGCAGAGATTAATGCTTTTAGTATTGTCTGTGGCAAATGATAAGAATGATCTTTTCAGGCTTCACCACCAAGTTTGCAATGGACAATTACAGAAGAGAATGAAAAAATGAAGATTAATTGCGATTCTACAAGTGATAAGAACTTTGAAGAGTAATGCAGACAACGTCCAGGTCAAAACATTGAGGTAATGTGCATGCTGCTATTAAAACTCGCCATAGCCTACTATGTTCTACGAAACCCAACGAATTCAGAGGCGCCTTCAATGTTTGCATCATATCATACACATAACCTACGGGAACTCCATACAAGATGAAACAAGAAGAAATATGCTCCAATAATGCACTAAGCCAGTATTAAACAATGTACGTAATGTTAACCTTGCTCAGAATTATTAGATTCACAAGACCGTGAATATTGCAGTTTATTTGGGGGCGTATTAGGTAAACCTGTAACATTGTCATTACGATGCCCGATCGCCTGTTATAATTCCAATACGTGTACCAGATGATGTGGATCTGGTTCTCTCTCATCCAACGTACAACCAGATAATTTGTGATCGGTTCAATGAACATTTTCATTAGAATCCAACTTTTCTTTTGACTTATTTATGCCATGTCAGTCAGATGTTACACACTCAAAACACTTTTATTATCGAGCCTCATTTCCAACTGTATTATTCAGCAGTTCTGCACCTAATGCCGAACATCACATAGTTGTTTTTTCGGCAGTTTTTTTACATAGAACGTGAACTAGAATTGTTGGTGTTGCAAAGTAACAGACATTCAGGGACTTGGTGATTGAATAAATATCGTGTATGTGCAATTATAATCTCCCACAAGACAGACATATAACTTCACATTCACTAGTATTTAGTTTAAACCTCGCCATCGGGATTAAGAAGTATGTCAAACACATCTTACCTCAATTAAACACGTCAGTGCCTTAAATGGAGCAATTCATAACCATATCAATGTCAGTAAGAGGGCAATAGGTTTGTAAAACGGCAATTTCAAGGCTCCTAAACCATAGGACAAATTAGTAATATATTGTACACACGTGTCTAGTCTTTGCCGAACGTATGTTGATATATTGTTGCAGACGGTGGTTTGTGATTTAGGGTGAACCTTTTTCTCCACGCCGACTGTCAGCATGCGTTTTGATGATATGACTGACGTTTGACAATCACGCTGCAACTGACAAAGCAATATAACTGTAATTTTCAAAGTTTCATGTGGTCGACATCTGCTCTGTGGATGCTAAACATGTTACTATGTCAATATTTTGTTCATTTAAACGGCTTTTGTTAATAAATACACTCAGTCTATCATTCGATATTATATCCCGTTAGCATAATTTGCTATAAGCCTTGCAAACTTACATAAATCACATGTTTGGAGCACTTTATATATCTAAGTGTTCATTTCGCATCTTTGACAAGAAATCCAGTTTAGCGACATTTCACAGGTTGACCAATCATATCTTAAAGGATGTCAGAGCATGTCATGAGGGATGTCTGACCACGTCATGAAGGATGTCAGAGCATGTCATGAAGGATGTCTGACCACGTCATGAAGGATGTCAGAGCATGTCATGAAGGATGTCTGACCACGTCATGAAGGATGTCTGACCACATCATGAAGGGTGTTTGACCAAGTCACGAAGGATGACTGAGCACATCATGAAGTATGACTATCCATCCCCTGAAGGACGACTGGGCATGTCACGAATATTGATGTCTGACCATGTCATGAAGTATGACTGAATTATATCATGAACACTTTGTCATGGGGGACGTTTGCTTGTTTCATGGGGAATGCCAGATCATGTCATGAAGAAGGATGACTGAAGATATAATTAATTATGAACATGTCATGACGTATGGCCATGTTATGAGGGATATCTGAACATGATTTAAGATTCCAGGAGACAATTACAGTATTTCTCTTGCGGTCGTCTTACCGAAACACGGATAAACGTCTCACAAGTATTCGAGTGGACCTTTGTCATTGACTCATCTCAGGGATAATGTATGAGTCGACGACATGTGGGTATGCTGCCTGATGGCATTTATTCTGCAGTAACCAACCTTTAATATACTTATCCAGTCCTTTATTTGAAATGCTTTCTCAACTGAGTCAAAGGGTACTTTACACTCCGTCAGCGAATGAGTCATCCTATCCATGATCACATCCAGAAATTGCGACAGTGTCAACGCGCAATGTCTCCTTACGCATGGACAAGAAGGATGACTATGGTCATGTTAATGTTTTCAATGGAAACACGTAGTCAGTACTTTTGCAGGATAGTAGAAGATAATATGCACCCATAACTATTCCCACAGGCTGCGTAAGTGCATGTGTGCCTATTCGGTAATATGATGTCATAGTGTTTCGAAGAGTACTTTCACGGTTGTAACCATAGTAATAGCGATAGTGGTCTGGTTTTATTTTCCATCTTTCAGTGAGTTTTGAGATTAAGGTTTCAAATCCTGAGAACCATAATATATGAAGTGTTATGGAACTTATTCTTTTGCGAATTAACACAATACGATTGTCAGTTCACCCGCCATTCATAGTATTCGTCACACGAGCAGTATTATTCTAATTTCCTGGTTTACTTCCTTCTCCCTGTCTAATGTAAATGACATGTGCAAGGCATGATTAGCTTCCACTCAGGTACATGGATTACAGTTGGTTTGTTGTTTAACGCCCTCTCAGCAATATTCCAGCTATATGACAGCGGTCTAAATAATCGAACTCACAGGAATATAGGGATGGGTAAACCCATTTGAGCAATGTAATCACAATATGAGTAATACATATATGATAATCTTTAAACGATACGATACGAGTTGTTTAGTGGCCGATGTTACATGTGAAACTTCGGATGTAACAAAGATGGCTTGAAGTAGTCTTCTGGCGTGACATTGGCATTGTGATATCTCTCACTTAGATGGCAGTTAGGTTTTGAATTATTACCATCATCCCTCGTCAAAATGTAGGTTTAGGATCAGATTTAATTTGTGTCAACATGAATGATGTCGTTCTTTAAATAACAAATTGTGTTTTGTTTGACTGAAGATATTACGGCTATCTGTAATGTCCATTTTGGCGTATGTGGACTCGAAATCAGCTTCTTTTCTTCTTCGTTGTCATCACGACACCGCATCAACCCGATCTATAAAGTCACCCCTTACGCAAGATAAGCGTATGCAATATATCATATTAAAGGTTGAAGACCTAATTTTGTTTGTATGTTTGTTGTTTAACGCCGCACTCAACAGTATTCCAGCCTTTTGACGGTGGTCTGTAAATAATCGAGTCATGACCAGACTATCCAGGGATTGACATAATGAACCAAGTCAGCGAGCCTGACAACTCGATCCATTCGGTCTCCAATAACGACATTTCCCTTTACACGATGAAGGTATGCAATATATCCTAGGATAGGATTCGAGTGAAAACAACCATTAAGAGTTTAATTCTCAAAACAGGAAATTAAAATGCCCGTTGAAATTAAGGATAAAGTTTTGTGTACTTTATTTGAACGTTTAATAGCGATTCTAGAGCAGAACGTATCTCTATTACAGCTGTGACCGTGAACGGCTAATGAGTGTTACAATGGCTGATGACGTTCACTTTACCACCACCCACTGGTTTATTTGATCCTAGTTCCACGCAATAACATAAAACAATATCCACTAGCGTGTTCACCATTACGTTAGCATTTACATGTACATGTTGATTAGAAAAAAACAACCTGATTGTCGTTTTGTATAGTTGAACCTGTAGATTCCTATGTAATGGTAGTATTAGCCGAATAGATCATCTACCATTGTTTTTTTTTCTAAATTATATGAGAAAGGTTTCGACCATTCACTATTTATTGACAACCTATGAAATGTAATTAGGTCCTTATTCGAAAAATATGCATTTCGTGTTGAACTATAAATAGAAAGATTAGTTTGAGGCGACAAAGATACACTCATCTATTTCAGCAACATGCGAAACTCTCAGAGTAATGTTGTTTAACATCGACTTTGAGTACACAACTCTATTTCAACAAACCATCACGAAACACCTTCGTCCTAAATACACGGGGAAATATCTTCCCTTCAACAGATCCATTTCACCTTAATATTCTCATTACATTTAGAAATTGAATTTTATGAAAAAGTAGAGGAAAATTAAAAACGCAAAGGGGATTTCAAAATTGAATAGAATTCGTAATACTGCTAATGTGAAGCGGAAAAGCGTATCTATGATATGGATAGGCAAGGTAACGGATAATGTGAGTATCAGGTGATCTACTGTCAGAGTTACTTATGTTGTGAGAAAGTTAGAAGAATACGTGCACCTTTTCAAACACAATGTCATGCTATTGTAGCCGGGTGGTGGTGCTAACTCTGAATGAGTTATAGCCACATAAGAACCACCCACTTATAACCCCCTAGTATTCATTCTATACATATATATATACATGTTCATCTATTATCACCATCACTTCATTCTGTGTTCATTATATGTTGTCCTTGTCTGCAGTTGAATGTCAGCCAACTAACACCAACCTGATACCTTTTTGCAGCCTCTGTAATTTCTCCAGCTTCACCTGGACTTCCCCCTATCTATTTTTAGATATGTCCACCACTTTATGTGACTGAAGCATCTTGACTTCCTTTTAATACCTGTCAGTTGCTACCTTTCTTCTGATTGGCCCTTTGGTCCACTTCTTTAAACTTCCTTTCTCACCTGCCCTCCTCATGCATTCTGCATGAACTCTTTATGGAGGGAGGACTCTTGTTTACAGCTTCCCTCCCACCATCTACTACAAAAGAATAAATATCATCATCATCTTCAAGAACTGCTTCATGTTTTGACTAGCAGCCCAGTGGCTGGACACATGACACCACGCCCGGCTACACTATAAACATTATTTTTACTTAACACATGCTCGATGGCACTGTTTGATAGTGATTCATAAAACACATGATCATAATATAGTCAGAATCGTATCGTACAATCGACTCTGGTTTTGGCAGAGATTACTTGTGAATATGGAAAGGTTTTTATCGCTTTTATATACGCCTTACGTCGACTTCGACTTACTCAGTTCATGAACATCGCACAAGTCAACGTTACGTGATTTAAAAACTGAGTTATATGTTCATTTATAACTGTAATACTCTCAAGTTAAGTTCATCATTTATGCCAAATTCTGTTTGATATATTTTACGTTAAATCGAGTCAACAAGAAATGGTTCCCATTGCACACAATTCATTATTTATTATTATTACTCTCCACGGCCATCGCCAAGCGTTTGGATCTGATAATCATGCCGTCACTTACAGTAATTTGAAGATTGAAGTATAGCACTTCCTTTACATCTACACTGATGTGATTTACTTATTCTCCATGTACAGGCATAACATTGGGAAGATAGTAACAACTTCCATCGATTCCGGGTTTATATCAGTCTAGCCTAGCTTTAACGCAGGTCATGTTGTTTCATTGTTGAAAGCGCCCTGTGACCGAGGCTAAAATATGTCTCTGCTCAGTGTAAGTACCATATCTGCACGCGTCTTCGCAATGGACCACAACCAACACAGCAATACAACAGTTATCTCATACTGGTTACACGGCCAACACCCGCCCTGTCGGGGCGAGACATGTAAGAGGTCCATTGACAGTGTGTCATCCTTTGAACCACCATAATGTCCTCTTTATGTTTCTCAATAATTTACTGATAGTCATCGCCTTTTCTTCGTCGTAAAATAGATTCCGCTCAGCGTTGGGGAATGTTGCATACGATGTTGTAATGTCATCTTTCAAGTCAAGTCTTGGAAAGAGTTTAGCTTTCACTTTTTGGCGTAGACGCTTTCTATTGGCAAGCCATTTGACCACAAACTTGGTAGCACTCAAACACATCATCATAGTAGCATTTTATTGTAAAGCCTTGTAAGGCGTCGACAGAGAAGCTTTATACAGTTTTAAACCAAAATGCCATTCAGTTGTTGCCATTCATGAATCCATAATATGCAGATACAACGTCAATGATGGCGTTGACTAATGCTACTACAACTACTACTACTACGACTGCTACAAGTATTTCGCCCCAATTATGTTTCGAGGTTTGTCAGCACCATATCCGCGATATAACTGGAGTAATGTTAAAAATGGCGTTAAACACAACTCACTCACTCACTCACTACTACAAGTAACACTACTATTACTGCTACTACTATTATTCCTACTACTACTACTACTACTACTACTACTACTACAAGAAACACTACTTTTACTTCTACTACTACTTTTATTATTACTACTACTACTACTAAGGCTACTGGTATAACTACTAATATATACCACTACTACAAGTAACAATACTGCTACTACTACAAGTAACACTACTTCTACTACTACTGCTGCTGCTCCTGCTGCTACTACTACTACTGCTGCTACTACTGCTGCTGCTACTACTACTACTGCCACTGCTACTACTACTGCTGCGGCTCCTACTATTACCTCTACTACAAGTAACAATACTGCTACAACTACAAGTAACACTACTTTTACTACTACTGCTGCTGCTCCTGCTGCTACTACTACTACTATTACTGCTGCTGCTACTACTGCTGCTGCTGCTTCTACTGCTGCTGCTGCTACTATTCTACTACTACTTCTACTACTACTACTATTACCACTACTACAAGTAACAATACTACTAGTACTACTACTACTACAAGTAACACTACTTCTACTACTACTTCTAATACTACTACTACTACGACTACTACTGTTGCTACTACTACTTCTACTACTACTACTATTACCACTACTACAAGTAACAATACTACTACTACTACTACTACAAGAAACACTACTTCTACTTCTACTACTACTGCTGCTGCTGCTACTACGCGATTCCTGAACTGAAAAGCAAAGGTTAACCCAGAAATTGGTCCCATTAGTTTTTGGCGTTGACGTTATATACAACTTTACGGCAGTGTCCAGTCCAGGGATTCAACTTAACAAGGACGATGTTTTGGCTTGTGGTGAGATCGCTGCTTATGAAATGTTAAAAATGTCGAATTAATGTAAATGTGTGAGACCCTTTGACAAAGTGATTTTGTTGACAAGCATAATGCGCTTCAAGAAATTATTGTCAATCTTGATTAATGTATGCTGAGCAGGTATGCAATTTGTACGGACTTTTGATGAAGAAATTGAGTATCCCAATAGTCAATAAAGATAGAAACAGTGGCATGTTTATGTTGAGGGAACACTCAGTGTGATACACGGTCATATTGTAATATACGTCATATTGTTTGCAATCTATAAAAGCAGTACCGGTTCAGGGACCGGTCTATGTTATGTGACGTTGTGTGCTATCAAGTCACCGAATCTGCACCAGATTACATCGGTTGTTGTGGAAAAGTCTTAATAGACGATAGAATTTATTCATTTAAGTCTCTGGAAATAAGTTCTCAATCCGCAACCTGGAATATCAATTACAACTACCGCTCACAATAACCATTCTTAATGTTATCATTGCATCATTATCCTTGTAATGGAACAATTCCATCAGTATTTCCCGAAATACACGAAAGCGAATTATGCCTTCCTTGTTTTTGTCTTCAAATCCCACAATAATTTCTAACCTAGGATTTAATCCCCGCCTTCCTAACATACCCCATACCAACCATGCATGTGGGCTGAAGTAATGCGTATACATACTTAAGCTGTGTTTGTTTCAGCCTTTATGCGTAAATCTATTGGTTGAAACAGAATATTTCAGAAATGGCGTTATTGCCATTGTCATATTTGACATAGACGTTGATCACAAGTCAACGTTGTTAATTCTGTTTATACCTGAGGTTTTGATTGTGCTAAGCTCCGAGAAATAATTTAACACACTTAAAGAATTTAATTATAGAGAGGTAGTACATGTATTACAGAAGAGCGTGGCGGGAAATATGATCAACCGCTTCTTAAATATGTCGGTCATGCTGACCCACAAGGGATAATATTGCGAGTCATGTGAAATATTGTCGGCTATTTTATAAATAGCTGAGTCACATTCTATATCAATGATATTTGTTGCCATTTGAACGAAGGTACCAACATCAAGTATTACCAAAAGGATCAATGTGCATCAGTATAACAGAGGGGCGGTCGGGTAGCCTAGTGGTTAAAGCGTTCGCTCGTCACGTCGAAGACCCGGGTTCGATTCCCGACATGGGTACATTGTGTGAAGCCCATTTCTGGTGTCCCCCGCCATGATATTGCTGGAATATTGCTAAAAGCGGCGTAAAACCATACTCACTCCACTCAGTAAAACAGAATTCTTGCATCAAGATGTCGGAAAGTCAGAAATACGTTCAATTTATAAAATAAGCTCAGCTCTTTGTCTCTCTTGTTATAGAGTTGACAGAGGTCTATTTTCGAGACTGTTCCGGACTAAGTCTGACCGATTGACCTCAAATGAAGCATCTCGGAAATCTGACCGTCAGTCTTCAATGTCCTTCAAGCCACAAGGCAATGCAATGACAGTCTCTTATAAAAAGAGATCCATAGATGACACGTAACCCTTTCAAGCAACTTTATGCTACCATTGAGTCCCTTTTAGATCCCTTTACTCTTTTACGGAACCGCATCCCCACCATTTAGATGTGTTTTCAAGATATATATTATGTTATGACCATGTAACACTTGTATTTGGGACGAATCGTCGTAAATATCTCTCGGCTGTCAATCGTATTACAGTTCGATATATACTTTTAACAAAACATGATCGTGTTTCGTTGTAAATAAACACAACGTGGAACGAGCAGTCATCTTTAAATGACAAATGTCTCATAAAATAGAATTACAGTTTCTTCAAGTTGTTTCATGCGTCTAACATTTATTGACTCTATTGACTAGGACAGTATTAAATAATACATTGTCAATGAGTTTGACAGTTTAGACATAATAAAGGGTGACTGTACGGATAAAGAAGAAAAACATTTTCGAGCATTTTTGAGAATCACAGCTTTCAGTATACATGGGTCTAAATTGGCAGTAATTAAATCTTGAAGGCAATTCCATGATGCAAATAAAACATGATTATAATTAAATGTTTAAAAACGTAAACTTTACCTTGACATGCAGTGCAGACATGACATAATATGAGGCAAGAAATAAGTCACATGCGTCCGTGCTGTCTTATGTGCAATCAATGTCACTTCCACACATGACTATCTCGGTGTATCATTTACATGCACACATACTATCATCACCAATAATACTCTAGGGAATCAGTCATAAACAGGTAACACTAACGGGCGATGTACGTTAAGGCTGGCCTTGACGTGAGGCGATTGAGGGTGATAGCACAGAAAACAGAGGGAGCCTAGTTCCCGTACTGTATCCTCAGCTTGCATTGTTAGACTCGATGTCTTATTTTGCATGAAACAACCTTGTCTCGTAAAGGTAACTCTTGCAACTTGTAAATAAATGCAGATTGTCAACTGTGTTAATCAGTATTTTGGTACTGAGATGTGTGGCACAATTTCAACATACTTGTGAAAAACCATTAATAAGTGTTTCGATCAATCCATCTCCTAAGAAGGACTGAATTCAACTATATGAAAGGCTACCAGATGATCACGAAGACAAGCTAATTGTCTTGCAGCCAGGCTGATGGTTTCCTTTAAAGTGTACTGTTGTGAATATCCATCACACATCCAAAAATGTCACACACTCCGGAATGTGCCATTGATCTGATTACATAATTACTGGGTACAATATTTCCTAACTATTCTAATCACATACCATCCTCCGATACGGATCTCGCCGCGCCAACACGTCACGTTATATAGATGTCAAGATGATGTTGGCGCCTGGAGATCTGTCTCAGGAACTGTGATGTCACTCAAGCAACAAGCTACCACCGCGTCTAGTCTGACTGCAGGATATGTTCATATTTATCATGAACCTCTCTTGTTTATAATTATGAATATGTGGGACACTTGCTGCCGGGTTCACATATTGTCGGATACTGGGCGTGACGTTTCAATTAACAAAGACATTCGTTGCCAAAATATTTAATCTTTGCTCAGCAAGTGTAATATATGACATGCTACGTCTCTTGCTAACACATGACACCTCTTTCAGAAACACCTTTTAGTGCACAGTGTTCACCACTGTAGATATTACCCGTGTGTGTATCTGTTTTGAAATCGTACACCCACTTATTGGTATGATCTTCGAGAGCTAGAAAATTGCGCTGGATGAAAAATGTTACTTATGGATGACAACATGTTAACACTTTAAACCAATTCCCGAGTTCAAGCCAGAAGTAAATAAACATGTCTCAGGCAAGGGAGAGATCATTTGTTTCCTTTTGCCACTTCTGAATCATTGCCTTGCTGACATATTACCGGCTTGAAAATTATTTAAGTATTGATAAATCTAAAATATTAAATTAAAATTCGTATCCAAGGCACGTATTTATTGCAAAGCTTCATTCACCATTATTAACACGTTCTGTCGCTATCATGATCAAGATCCTCCTAAATGCCGAATATTGAATGTTCCTATTATTTACTATCTATCTTCTTGAGTATATTTATTTGCGATATCTTAGTCTTTCCTAGTCTATGCACAATGAATGCGTTCTTTCTTATTATTTATTCACCATTAATCCTCACGTATCACATATATACCGCATCTGCACGATGGCGGTGAAGTATGTAGCTATGTTTCATATAGATGTATTATTTGGAGGCACGGATAGAGAAATGTTTAATTTATCCTGACGATTCCGCTGTATCTAAATTGATCCAGCACAAATAATCAGGCATGTCAGATCCGGACAGGGCCAACTGATGCGTGTATTTATAGAGAAAGTGGGAGGGAGGTGTACTTAGTAACACAAAAAAATAAAATGTCAATGCAAAGGGATAATTAGTTTTGAGTATCCACCGAAACAGATTCCACTTTTGCGTCAGGGGCAAAATAGCTATGGAAATTATATGAATGGACTACTGAAATTCAGTGACACCAGGTATTCGCGAAAAGAGTAAGCGCGCCCTGCCCTCCCGAGAGCACCCGCAAATGCGTTCGACGGAACATATGCCTTTGCTTGAGTATGCTCATTTCGTTGATTGAAGCGTAGTTTTTTAGGTCCATTCGTTCCAAACCTTTCCAATCTAATGGCGATTTAGCCACCAGCCGCACACAAGTAATGATGTGCAGGATGAGGACACCTCTTCGTTCACCCTGTAATCCTAAATATATTTTGTTCAGGGATAGCTCAAGGCTGTATGAAAGTAAGAAATGAGACAGAAATGACATTTGGAATAAGCCTTCGTGTTGTTCAACTGTTAGACTCATTCGGGAGTAGTATTGGAATAATGTATCGGATGTTATCGGGATTAGTCCGTCAATAGTTCGTCAACAGGTTATAGTGTTAGGAAACGTGTATGAAATTACTAGAACCTTAAACGGAGATTTGTGATATGAGGAACAGCTGACGCAGAAGTTCTTGACTGGCCAAGTTATAATGATGAAACTTGTATCGTAAGGGGCCTTTCTCTGCAGGCATCTTTTGATGGCCTCATCCCAAACTTGTGGAAAGAACTGTCCTGACAAGCATTTTGCAAAAACATCACTTCTTCTTTGGGGGACGTTTTGCACCTCCACAAAGAAGACATCAACACTAGTGGGATCAAGGCGCTCCAATACAGTTTCCAGAAGTATGAGGACCGCTTACAGAAGTATGTTGAAAAATAACAAGCCACCAACTATATGAACACAGTCCGTCATCATAGTTAGGCTGAGAACTTTTAGCCGACTCTCGTAAGTTCTTTGACGCTGTGCTACCATGAATGAACATGTATCTGTCTTGGGCCAAATTGTCTGGCTGTTTGGAGAATGTTATATTCTGTCCAGAAAGCGGCTCTCATAGAGTCGATGTACAAAGCACAAGCGTTGTTGTCAATCAAACGGTCTGTTCACATCAATAATGCTATATGGGAACTTTCTAGTTGGTGTAAGAGTGCTTATGTCTTCTTAGTAATGTGAAGTCTATGTTCAGTAACATGATGTACTACTACTCAAGTGAACCCAACAATTGACTCCCTTTCAAGGATATCCATTTTATTAATTTGGATATCACTAACATCAAAAATCGCTTCATATATCAATACTTTGATTTTCTTTTGCAGATTTACGTTCATTGTCACCTCACTGAAAGACCATCAGAAGTAACGCAAGATCTATAAATATATTATCTTATTGGGCGTTATGCACATTGCATCTGCAACACACATGGGGAAAGTGTGTGAAATGCGATTGAAGTGAAAGATGTGAAGAGACATGCTGTCAGACTGGAAGCCCATGTTTGTATCGGTACGATCCTCTTCCGAGTTCATGCTTTAGTTTGAGTTGTGAGTTAATTTGTATGAAGTGGTTATTTCCTGAGGTCACTGAGGACGATTATCTGAAGGCCATAATATTGATGGCTTAGATAACATATAATAATCCTAACAGTCTGCGGTGTGTGTGTGTGTGTGTGTGTGTGTGTGTGTGTGTGTGTGTGATATTATTCGCAGTTTGTAACGTGTTGGTTGTTGTTGTCATGTAAGTCTGATAAAATCCTATGAAATGCATTAGGATAATTGAGCTAGTGAACTTTTCAGTTATATCACGGCGTGTTAGCTTAATATAGAATGGGAGTCTGAAGTGATGAAGGTCTTAGACATAAACCACTTTGGTAAAACCTACAAACATGCGTATGGTGCAGACGTAATCAGAGAGATCATGATATTCGTTATCACGATCAGATAATCATACCGCCATACCGTCTCATCCACTCGTGCCTGCCGAGTGATGGGTCCTGGTTAATTCGTTAATAATACATAAATTATTGTGTTTCATACGCATTACTTTTGTATATATTCATACGTTCCTTAATGATACGCTTGAAAATCGGACAGAGCTACCTCTGTGTCACTGATTGACTGACTTGATACGCTGACTCGTGCACATACCCAATATTATAATAATAATAATAATAATAATAATAATAATAATAATATTGCCGTTTATTCTGTTGTTTTTTCATGTCACAGTTGCGCATATAATCAACATAGTTGTGGTACATTACGAAAAACGCTAATGACAGCTTGACCAGTACTTGCTGACATATCTCGTGACATAATTTACATTGCAATATATTTTGTAAGTAAATAATATTGAGTAAGCTCCTGGAATGTTGGAGTTCTTTTACCAAATATAACATTTTCAGCACATTACGTGAAGTGTGTTCGTTTGAAATATGAGTGCTTATTGGCCTTTATGAAAAACAGTTTTCCATGTAGGATTAGACGTGGCGTAATGTTTGACACTCCCAAAATAGGCCCGAAATCGTTTATTTGTCATTTTCCTGGCATTTTTCAAGTTACTGCCTACTTATTCCATTTTATAAAGAATAGAATTTTAAGGTAGAATGTGATTTAATATTTGCTGTTAAAACCATTGACGGTGCATTAATTTTTACCTCTAAACATGAATGAATGAATGAATGAATGAATGAATGAATGAATGAATGAATGAATACTCTTTATTTCCTTAAATTATATGGAGGGTAGTACATACAATTACATAACTTGTCAATGGCAAAGGCAAAAGACATATACAATGTAACAGATTGAACTGGGATTTGTCAAATTGCATATTGCTGTTGATTTTTTTTTTGCATTAAGACTACGTAACCTCCTGTCTTCGCCGAACACCCAGCGAATACACGAATGTTTCATATATGCATACACGCCCTAAGAGGATTTAACTGCATAGCCAAAGCGTGCGGACATAAGGTACGGGAACTTCTCACTAAACTTAAAAGAATACATCTTGTGCTCTTAGTACGCAATGTCAACCTTGCTCAGAATGATTAGATTCACAGTTAAATTATGCAGTATTGGTTGGGCATATTAGGTACAATAGTTACATTGCCATCGCGATACATGTACCTGATAATACCGATTTTGCACTCTCTTATCAGATATGTTCGCATGAATGAACATTTTCATTTGGATCCAACTTAATCAATCCATGTCAGTCAGATGTAACACACTCAAAACACCTTCATTATCGAGCCTCATTTCCCCGTGTATTTTTCAGCAGTTCTGCACCTAATGCCGAACGTCACATTGTTGTTGTGTCATCATTGTTTTAAGATAGAATATGAACTAGATTGATGGGTCATGCTACGTAAAAGACTGTCAGAGCCTCGCTCATTGAATACATGACCGCCTCCGTGGTCTAGTGGTAGAGCGTCCACCCGGAGAGCGGAAGGTCCGGGGTTCGATCCCCGACCGCGTCATACCAAAAGACGTTAAAAGATGGTACTTGTCGGCATTGAGGGGCTAAAACAAGGACTGGTCGGCTCGGAGTCAGTATACTGTGTCTAAGTGGGGTATTCATGTTAAACTGCGGCATGGTATCTCAGTGAGCTAGCACTATAAATCGGCATCAGTCCGGACTAGTACATGCAGCCACACACACACACACACACACACACACACGTGCATGCTAGTCGCTATATAAGTGCAATAGTCTTGGACGCGACGTTAAACCCCATTTCACCTCACCATTGAATAAATATCCTGAACGTGCCATAATAATCTCTCACAAAACACACATATGACTCGCACATCGAATATTACTTAATTTCAAGCTCTCGCTATTGGATTTAGAAGTAGGTCACATACATTTGACATCAATTAAACACCTCAGTGCCTTCAAACAATTCACAATCATATCTATATGGCCAATAGGACAATACGATATATAGAAACGAAACTTTCATGACTCTTCCACCTAAACCATAGGACATAGTCCATCAATTGAACAAGCTTGAAGGAAATATATTGTCCACAGTTACCTTGTCTATGCGCAACATATGTTGATATATTGTTGTAGTCCATGGTTTGTGATTTAGGGTAACTCTATTCCCCCACGCCACCTGTCTGCACGCGTTTCAATGACTAGCCTGATGTTTGACAATCAGTCTGTAACTGAAGAAGCAATAGAATTGTCGTCTTTTACTTTGTATGTGTTCGACATCTGCTCTGTGGAGGCTAGACATGTCAGTGTGTCAATATTTTGTTATCATTTGAACCGGCGTTTGTTCAGCAATACACTCAGTCTATGATTCTATATGATGTTCCGTTAGTCGAATCTGATATATGTCTTACATTATTACATAAATAAGGGTCATGGTCCACTTTTACATGTATTGCTCATTTCACATCTTTGAAAAGGTCTGTGTCCGTCATAACATCCTTGAAATATGCCTCAGTGACATTCCATAGGATGACCGATCATGTCAGTAAGGATGTCTGAGTAGTCCATGAACTGTGACTTACTAATAGTATCTAACTGAGGACAACTGAACATCATGTCATGACGGATGACTGAGGATGTCATGAAGGATGTCTGAGTAGGTCATGAAGGATGTCTGAGCTTCTCATGAAGGATGTCTGAGCATGTCATGAAGGATGTCTGAGCATGTCATGAAGGATGTCTGAGCAGGTCATGAAGGATGTCTGAGCAGGTCATGAAGGATGTCTGAGCATGTCATGAAGGATGTCTGAGCAGGTCATGAAGGATGTCTGAACAGGTCATGAAGGATGTCTGAGCAGGTCATGAAGGATGTCTGAGCATGTCATGAAGGATGTCTGAGCAGGTCATGAAGGATGTCTGAACAGGTCATGAAGGATGTGTGAGCATGTCATGAAGGATGTGTGAGCATGTCATGAAGGATGTCTGAGCAGGTCATGAAGGATGTCTGAGCATGTCATGAAGGATGCCATGATTTATACCTCATGTCATGAAGGCTTAATCTCATATGGGATGTCTGAGTATGTCATGAAGGATGTCTTGGCTTGTCACGAAGGATGTCTGTGTATGTCACGAAGGATGCCTGAGCATGTCATGAAGGATGTCTGAGCAGGTCATGAAGGATGTCTTGGCTTGTCACGAAGGATGTCTGTGTATGTATTTAAGGGTTGAAAAGAAAATGATTACATACTATCCTACCCCAAGGTTAAACTATGATCCATGCTACGCAAAAAGGAGATGCTGCAATACAAACGGATGGATGAAGAATGGCTATTTGTATAAGACCTGACCTGACTAAGAATGCAGTTGACCATGATATCATCCCTTTTGTGGTTGTTTTAGTGATTCAATCCGTAATTTCAAATGCTTTCTAAACATATTTAAAGGGTTGTTTACAGTACGTAAGGTATTATAAAATAAGTTGTCCTACCCACAATGTCTCCTTGTACATGAACAAGAAAGATGAGAAGAATCACTTTAATGTTTTGAATGGAAACAGACAGTAGGCATTTTGCATGAAAGGCTTGTTTGTCTTTTTGTTTTCTGTTTATCGAGTCTGGACAAGTCAAATCAGCGATTGATGTTTTGAGTATCGATCCACGCAATCTGGATACGATGACATGCATCAACCAAGTGCAAGAAAATAAAATGTAATATAAAATAACGTGAACCAATGCCAAAACGATTACCACTGACAGTAAAGAGTACGTTCACGGTTGTAACTATAGAGACCTTGGTCTCGGTCTGGTCTTACTTTCCGTCGTTTATTGACCTTTGAGCTTAAAGTTTCAAGTTCTGAGAACCAGATTATATAACGTCATATGCTTCTGAGAATCAAGGCACAATACGAAGGTCACTTCACCTGGCATTCCTAACGTTCGCCGAGCGAGCGGTATTGTTCTAATTTCCAGCCTTACTTCATTATCTCTGTCTAATGTAAACGACGCGTGAGAGGTATGATTAAAATTTAATCACCCGTGCTTTTAATCAGTCACTTCTTTTAAAGCAGCAACTACCACTCAGGTGCACTGATCTCAGACAGGTTCTCCCTACAGTCGACAGAAAGCCCCTAGAGCTTCATAGAGTATAGCGATGAGTGGACCCATTATGAAGTGAGCACCATTGTTCTAATGACTAATGTAATCAGTATTAGTATTTACAAAATCTGAGATGATAATCTTCAAACGATACGATTTGAATTGTTTTGTGGCAGACGTTACACACATAGAGAAATCAGCAGTTGTGTTGGCTCAGCCATCATACGTTGCGTGGCTTTATTCATTTGGGAGGGGGCACGGGTGGCCCAGTCGTCTAAGGCGTCGCGATTCGCTGTGCAGAGTTGCGTCCCTTAGGCACGCCAGAAACCTATGATTGTGGGTTCGAATCCCGGTTCGCCCCGATTATGTTTCTAGGTTTGTCAGCACCATACCCGTGCTCGTGGGTTTCACCGAAGTCGTAAACGTCTGAGACCTGCATCACTTCGGGCTTTCCTCCCACATTAAGCTGACACGCCGTGATATAACTGGAATACTGTTAAAAGCAGCGTTAAACCAAACTCACTCACTCACTTATTCATTTGGGTATTGGCCGTAGTGCATCGGATTATCGATTACAGCAATGGAAACAGTTATGTAGACGATTCACAGCAGACCTACATACCTAGAAGTAGACGCTGACAATCTTCACACGTTAAACCTGTCTGGCATCAAAGAATCATAAACCTTTTGTCTGGAGTTCTCTGAAGATATTACTGCTGGTTTTGCTGTAACACCAAGTGTGGATGTATAGACTGGTCATATTAATGACATCAAACACAAGATGAAACAAGGTTGCCGAATGCTATGCTAAAGGTGGAGACCCTTCTCGTGTAGATGGTCACTCAGACTAATAGTCAGGGCGGTGCGGTTACCTGGTTGCTTACGCGTTAGCTCTAGATCTTCACTCATACTTGGCGTCTCCGTCGTAATAATACAGTGTGCAACACAACTCATTCAGTGAGTCTGTTATTCAATACCGTCCATTGTTCATGCAACATTATTCTTACAATATTACTTCAAAGTAACGATGTATCTTGTTTTTAAAACTTGACGAATGAGGGAAAAGCTTTCCCTCGCTCGAGGTTTTATATTGTCAACCAAAACCGAGGAGGAGCGTATTAATTAACTTTTCAATCGTCAAAATGCATGAAATACGAGAAGAAATAAAAAAGACGATGGGATACTTTATAGGGTAACAGTACATTTGTACCGGTTTAAAGCAAATTCGATGAGAACTGGCTAAATAAAGACAGTGTCCAGTCTGCACACAGCTGAAGTCATGACATGTAAGATGAACAACCTTCATCATCTGCCACGGTGGGTCAGTGAAAAAACAGTGGGTTACAAGACTTAACACGATATGTAAGGTTGTCGGTTCGATTCACTTCATGGTGTTTTCATGTGTAAACAAATATGACTTCTAAACAGTCAAGCAACATCATATACATATAATAGCTGAAATGGATAAGAATTATCATTAAACCGCCCGCATGATATCAGAAATCAGCGGGCCACTGTAACTTGATAATGCCCCTTTATTGCTTGACGACGGGCCATTATCACGCCCGTTGTTAGGGGACATCATAGGATAGGGATAGGTGACGTCACGTTGAATAGTGACGTCATCTGGTTTGTTCTATGACGTTTCAATATTTGTAAATGTGGGTCAGTGGCATTCGTGTTGATTGCAGTAAATGTTTCAAAACCGATATTGTTGTTTCTTTTGATTTGATAACAAATTCCATCCATTTTAGCTATAATAACGGCATCGCTATATTTCAGGGCGTATCATCATTTGCAGAAGCCCTCGGTCTTTTCAACTGCCCTCCTTCGTCGGGCTTCCGGAAATGATAATGCCCTGAATAATAGCGTTACCCTTATATTAAAAGGTTGTTTATACAATTCTACTGTAAACCTAGTTATTACAATTTATACGTAAAACCTCCAGAACAGGTCCTTCAAATAAAGCGTAAAACCTCCAAGAAGGACTTACAATACACAAGTAAAACCTCTCAGCAGGCCTCACGTGAAAAAGGTTCCTCTCACAAGGTTACTATGAGATAGCAAGCTACATACAATAGTTTAGGAAAAAGAGGCAGCAGCGTTATAATTCAAGGTAATAGATATAATGACTTGGAAACAGTTTATAAGTAAACGCTCAGCAATTGATTAAACATTCCTCTCATGCATAGGTGTACAGTGTTAGAGGGAATCTTACTAAGTGTCACACGACAACATATCTTCCAATGCACACTCCACTGATGGAAGGAATGATGTTGTTTCTTTCTGAGCATTCCGAAGCTTTCAAAGCTATTGAAGATTCTGCTTGGAAGCACACGCAACTGTTGATGTTCAGACAGAAGATAGCATCTCCTAGCTATAACGGTGAAGTCAAATAAATAGCAGGTGCGATAATTTTAAAATTTGAGAAACAACCAAATTGAATTTGAGTGAGTGAGTGAGGTGGGTTTAACGTCGCTTTTAACATTATTCCAGTTATATCGCGGCGTGCCAGCTTAATGTGGGAGGAATGCCCGAAGTGATGCAGGTCTCAGACGTTTACCACTTCGGTGAAACCCACGAGCACGGGTATGGTGCTGACAAACCTAGAAACATAATCGGGGTGAACCGGGATTCGAACCCACAATCATGGGTTTCTGGCGTGCCTAAGGGACGCAAATCTGCACAGCGAATCGCTTCGCCTCAGACGACTGGGCCACCCGTGCCCCCACAACCAAATTGAAAATAACCGTAAAGGAACTGTACATTATTGCATCGACGTGGACGTTTCTTTGTAATAATCCGGCAAACCCTTTTTAGTCTTTAAGTTTCACTATCTGCAGCAGGGAAGGGTAGATTACTTGCAACATCGTGACTTACATAAACATATTCATCTGAACATATCCCTGTCTTAAAAAGACTCTATGCCTTTCACTGAGTGACAGAAAAGGACTTATGGTTGGATAAGGTGACCAGTAACCTTCTCTAGTGCTGTAGATTTAGAGCTAACGGACGAAACGTGCACGCATTGACAATGTAATGTCAGTTTGTGCGTTGTGTAGTATTTCAGTTATATCACGGAATGCTGGCTCAGTAATAAAGTGGGGTGCAGCTAACATTGGACGCAGGTCGTAGATTCTGGTTTTATTGATGAAACCGAACACTATGTGTTTGGGACTGGCCGACCAATTTACAATGCTGAACCCATATTCGGCGAATACCTGGCAATGGCACACAACTGGCAGCACTGAGAGACAGAGAGGAAAGGAAAGATTGGGACAGTGAGATAGAGGGAGAGAGAGACTGAGAGAGAGAGAGACAGAGAGACAGAGAGAAAGAGAGAGAGACTCGCGTAGAGACAGGCGAAATAACATTACTCTTTACCAGGAATCGTTAGTTCTGTATGGTCATCAGCTGCATGAGAAACATTTGGCAAAATTGCTATACGTTAGGCAAGTTTCTCTATAACGTTATGCCTTTATCTCCTTTGCATAACTTCGATACACATTTGGAATTGCCTCACGTGAATGCCAGATTACTCATGGTAGCTGTTACTTCAGACACGAAATGCAGTAGATTGTGACGCCAACATTATCAGATGGATAAGTGGTCGCTTTGTAAACAGACCCCAGTATGCCACTGTTAATGACGTCGCCGCTCTTCAATTTGCAATCGGGGCGGACCAGTACCCTAGTGGTAACAGCGTTCGCTCATCACGCCGAGGACCCGGGTTCGATTCTCGATATGGCTACAATATGTGTAGCCCATTTCTGGTGTCCCCCGCCGTGATATTGCTGGACTATTGCTAAAAGCGGAGTTAAATCATACTCACTCACCCACTCACCTTACAATCTACATGGGCTCCAGAGGACTGTGTTAACCATTATTTCCTTTGCCGTTTAAGATATTTTAATGACCCATCTATTATAACAGTGCTACATCAGACCTTTCCGTCACATATGTTATGTATACAACGTCTCGATTACCTGCCCAAACAGATTCCATAGGGCGTAATAGGCAACAAAGTGGTGAAAAGTACATGAATGGATCACCGAAAGATAGATTGACCTTGACGTTGTTGTCTTGCTGGGATGGGATTCGGCCTGTTCAAATGAGAATAAACTTCTCAATATCGTTCACACTGAAAACAAATTTGGCACTTCTCCACAAAAGTCGGGTTTTATATCAAATTCCTTTACAATTCGCACAATATACTAAATGGTAGTTCTCATCTTCTTCTGCAGTATGAACTTTTCCCCCTCTGATCGCCGACTTCGCGTCCTGAAGAAGAGAATAAACAATGCCTGTAATTTTAACTCTCTCGTACCAATTTTGCCGATGTGACGTTAATATTGACTCACTCACTCACTCTCGTACCAGCCAGCAGTGGTCTTCTTACCCAGCAATTCTTACTCATTTCACCCCGGCGTGTACATGCCTCTCTTCACACTTAAATGTAGTTAAGTTAAATTAAGTTCCTTTATAATTACTAAAAACACTTTCAGAACGTTGTGTAAGTTCTAACACGTTCGAGAATTGTGCTTTTTGAATGTTGCGGTCTTATTTGGGTTCATTATGTACCCTGCCTGTGTTCATAACTCAACTATCTATATTAATACCTATTCCGGTCCTCCCCAATTATGTTAACATGTTTGTCAGCACAATACCTGTGCTCCAGGGTTTCACCAAATTGGTAAATATCAGAGACCAGCTTATATAATTAATGTCGGGTTTCCCTCCCAAAATAATACATCGTGATATTACTGCAATATTGTTCGAAACAGCGTTAAACAAAACAATCCGTCAACACAGGGTTTTCACATTTATTTCACAAAACAAATCACCACATAACCCAGAGGTGAGGTTTGACTTCCACGTCACGAAAACATTGCTTGGATGAAACAATTACCGACCAGATGGTGCAATGTTATCGGTTTTCATTACATAGAAGAGTTTGTCTTAAAGCATCTTCCCGAGGCGAGAGAGTTAACTGACTTTAAAAGTCCAGTTTCCACCCTTGCCGAACTAGCCTGGAATTCCTGGGCTCGATCGTAGCGCCACCAATGGCTATTACCAGTTATATCCCTTCTAAGCCTCTCCTATGGACCAATCAGATTCCACCTCTCGTATCACTTGCATTTGCGTCAAACAAAATGACGGCGCCAAGTCAGCACGATCTGCTCGATAATCAAGATCTATATTTTAATAAAACGGGTCTTACATCGCGAAATGCATCAAATCACGTGAGCACCTTGATTAAAAACATGAAAAGATTTGGGAAATATATGTTGACAACGAGTTGGCGGTGCACATGCTTCGAAAGTCCTGCAATCGACCGAAATCTGCATGACAGTTTACGAACCGGATTTCGATTTCGTTGTGCGATTTTGATTGGACTATGCATAGGCTCGTTAGTCCAGCCAAATTGTAACTCCATAATACCAGCCTAGTTCGGCAAGGGTGGAAACTGGACTTTTATAGTGATCAGTTAACTCACCTGCCTGGGGAAGATGGTCTAAAGCTGCGATAAATAGTTTTACATTCTACAACCTCCTGTAACAACCAACAATCACAAATTACAAATGCAAATCCTTTTTAAATTCACGACACATGTACATATATTGACATAAGTGAATGAATGCCATTCCGTCTCTGTGACAACGAACGTCCTTCAGCAACATATTGGAAACAAAATTGTGTTTCCAATTCCTATCTACTTCCTAAAAGTGGAGATCTGTTAAAACTTTTGGAGGAGATGGAAAGTTTCAGTCTCTATTACTTTCAATTTCCCATTAATGTATCAAGTGAGTGAATTTGGGCTTTACGCAGCTTTGAATAGATTTTCAGCTTTATCTGTGTGATGCTGTGTGTGTAGACTCTTATGTATATCTTTAACGCCGCACTCAGCAATATTACACAATCGAGTCTGGACCAGACATTCCAGTGACTAACGTTAAGAGCATCGATCCGGGAACGATGTCATGCAATTTACCAAGTCACAGAACGTGAGCACCCTATCCAACGCCTCTTACCACAAACATTGGCTGCACTGGACCTATATTCCTAATCGGAACCGCCACTGGTCCTTTGTGATGCTGAGAAAGTCATATAACTTTATGTAGCGAATTAAGACACATGTGACGACTAAGCTACCCGGAACTATTCCTTTCCACTGATTTACCCACCTGAACTAGAAATAAGGGAGACAAGTGAGACCGCCTCATCTGTTTCATATTTAGATATATGCATAAAGATTCAGAGTGAAAAAACACTCTCTACAAGACTGTATGACAAGAGGTATGACTTCAACTTCCCAATAGTTAACTTTTCCTTCACATCGAGCAACATTCCAGCAGCTTTTTGCAACTTTTAAGACACAATCGAGCATGCTCTCTCTACCAAGATTTCAAAGAGCGGCATACGACTCTTGCTCAAAAGTTGTTTGATCAAGGTTACAACATTCAAGGCCTCAGTACAAATTTCAAAAAGTTTTAGGTAGACAAAAGGAGGACATTTTCAAATTTGACGCATCAGTGACAAAAAATATGTCCGATGCAATTCCCTATTTTGACTTGTACCGTGTTTTTGTAGGTGAACAATTGACTTTCCTTTGCATGTGTTTGTGGCGGGAGCCACCGGTAGGCTAGGTAAACGCTCACCTTTTCGCGAACACCTGGTATAATAACTATTTGATAGTGATTCATAAACACATGTTCATGATATAGACGGAATCGTACAATCAAGTCTGCTTTATGCAGAGATTTGTATTGGATATAGAAAGGGTGTTGTCGCTTTATGCACTAGTCTCACTGAACAAATTATTTCAGACAATTGAGAAATATTGATGTATAAAATGTTAAAGTAGTTCGTATAAGGTTTGTTCATTTGCGTTCTTTCTTGTGATAGGATTGCATTTTCGTGTACACAAATGTGTGCAGAACATGTGTAATTACCGTCAATGCAGACAAAAATATCTAACTTTGAAAATGCGATGACGTAGAGAGTAGAAACTTAATACCAGAATATCTTTTCTTAGACGTCAAAACACTTTAAACTATCAATAACGAGACGTCTCCCTATGGGAGACCAAACAGTCCTGTTATCTCTCTGGTTGGTGTTTTAAAAATATTTCAAGACTTCAATCTTTGACACATTTTCTTTGATTCCTTTGAGCTCATTTTCAATTTCAACTCAACGTATTCAAATGAAATGACATTTCTAACATGCTAACGTAATGAATACTGATAAGTTGTCAGTAGAAAGGATGATGTTATCTGGAATATTCCGACTGTAAAGTTGTTTAAACGTTGAAATGAAATCATTGCTACTGTAAATGGTTGGTTTATTTGATTATACGTTCTCGTATTACATCATTTTCAGTTCGCATCTTGGTAGTCAATTTTTTTTTCTCGATATTATAATGAAATATTCACTCTGAGACAAAAGCAACTGCAAAAATCTCTGCAATTCCCAAATCAATCAATTTGCAATAAGTGAAGTCTAAAAGTTATACACGTACGGTGGCAGTTAGTTGTTCATGTCCGTCAGTCTGTGTTTTTGTGTGTGGCATATACGCCCTACCCTCCTCGTGGGTTTCATCAAGGTCATGGGACCTCCATGGTCATGGGAACTCCGGGCTTTTCTCCCACCTCAAGCTGCAACGCCGTGATTGAACTGAAATAATGTTCAAAGCGGCATTAATCCATTTTATTCATATACATTCTTCTTCACGACAATCATATAATGAATGTTTCAGATTACAAATATTCTAGGTAAACATGCTACCTCCACTTATCATATTACTATGTGTGCACTGTCAAAATCTAGTAGCCACGTATGCACTTTTAATTTCCTACAAATGATCTTGCTAAAAAGGCGGAAAGAGACACAGGTGTTTTTTTGGAAAACAAGTAAAGAAATAGCAGGGAAAACTAATTCTATCAGAAAATCGAAGAGATCTGCCAATACTTCACGAAACCTCTCCATGCTAAATATGTTGAAATAAGGGCTTTACTTTAACAGATCCCTCCTCTGTAATCACCCCGTTACATTTAGAAATTTAAGCCAGGAAAATTTGAAATGGTTCCTCTAATTCTCGCAATGCAGATACGAAAAGTGCTGAAACTTGTTTTTGATGTTGCTAAGAAGTCAATGATATTAAACATAGTCTTTTGAATCTGTGTTCCAATTGCGGAAAATTACATTCACGGTAGCTCGTGATTCTCCAATTTCAGATAAATAGAACTGCTGGCCGATACACCTAAATCCTATGGTGCTGGAAAACATGGGAAATCTTCACTCGAGCGCCGTAGATTGTTAACTATTTAATCAATATTTAGAGACACATCAACGCTTCACTAAGATGTATCGACCATTAACAATCTCAGAAGTCAAAACAAACATGGCAACATTATACGTTATCCTGTGCTCCAATATCTATACGACACATAGCGCATCGCATGTTGAACCCTGAGAATCTGCACACGTGTTATTTTTATTTTAGTGGGATAAACACATGCTACAGCACTGTAAATCAAGGTGACAAAACCCTTTCCATTACTACAAGAAATCTCTACTCTACTCTTCATTGCACGATTCCGACTATACTATAATTATATGAACAACTGCAGGTAATATTAGTGATGATACCAGGTGTTTGTTTGAACATTCACGTTCTAAAATGTTAACACCTTAGTAAAATGGCAATTCAATAACTGTTTTTAGCGTCATTATTTCCGGTATCTAGTGTAGTTCTTTTCTAAACTCAGTTTTTCTCATAACTGACATTCTTCGAAACCATGTTGTGGTTAAAGAGGTTTAAATATGTTTACATTTGTAATTTAGAATATACAACAGTTACATATTGTTCAACAAACAGAAACAGTTCAGTTTGACTTCCCACACTCCCATACATGACGAAACGAGGTATACAGTCCATACACACATATTATGCAAACAAATGTATGTTTCCTAGAACCCTACTGCGTGTAACGAACTTGATTATATTCTGTTTTGGGTCATCTCACTAAGGACACCTACTTTTTAAAAAAGTACTTTTTAATCGAAGTGGATTCTGCATTCCAGAGCATAATGGCAGCATTTAATCTCTATTAGCCAAAAAAATTAGTTTCCATGACGATGAAAACATGATCGTCTTTACTAATGTTGATAATTGCTTGTAATTCTATGTCATAATGGCTTTTGGGTAGAATTACCAAAGACCAAGTGGTAATTGTGAGGATATCTCAGTTGAATTCAAGTAAGCATTCGTGGTCGACGTTCAGGCATGTTTTTGATTTAAAGGACTTGGGAAAGGAATACTTACGATGACAATACTATGAGCACATGAAGGCAAAAATACATTGACGCAACGTGCTCACACCTGTCCATGTGATGCAGGTTCAGCACATGCATTCTAATGCTCATGTGTCAGGAAGTATGGAATACGTGTTTAAGTTATAGATACTGGCGAAAAACGACTGCCTTGTCGAGATCAACTTCTGTTCTTCCTTTACACAACGACTTGACCAAAGCGTTGAAAGAATGAAATTTCTTTTATAACAATAGCATTGCCATTGGCACATGCATAAAAGCGACAGTACTCTTTCCATAATCATAAGAAATCCCTATTGAAAGCAAAGGCCACTGGACGATTCAGACTACATCATGAACATGTGAAAGAGCTGAACTAATACCACTACATGGGAACGATGACTGTAGTACATTGTATGAACATTCTCAAGCGCTGAGAGAATCTATTTTGTGACGGAGAAAGAGCGATGACCATCAGAAAATTATTGAGAAACATAATGCGAGCATCAAGGCGGCTCAAAGGATGACTTAATGCCAAAGGACCTTTTACATTTCTAGCCTCGAAAGGGCAGGTGTCGGCAGTGTAAACAATATGGGCTAACTGTTATATTGCTTTGTTGGTTGTGGTGTGAGTGTTGAACATCAAGCCAATTACAAAGATGCGTGCAGACATGTAACTAACACGGAGCTGTACAGAGACATATTTTAACATCAGGGTTTAAATGAATGTGTATGGTACTTCCAGCAATGAAACAACATGACCTGCGTAAAAACTAGACTTGACTAATATAAAACCTGAAACTATTTGCGTCGTTGGAAATTCTTATTATCCTTCAAATGTTCTGACTGTACAAGGAGAATAAGTAAATGTAATCAGTGTAGTTGTTATAGGAGTCCAGGCCTTGTGTCTTGGTTACGCTGCAAACATTGTAAATTACCAATGCATTATAAACAGATCCAAACTGTAGAGGATGGCCGTGTAGGTTCAAGTCAAAAAGGATAGAGAGGTTTGGAACAAGTGGAAGTAAAACTATGTGGATTTTCAAAAACGCAAAGGATTTGCTTGACTTTGTACAATCTCAGAAAGAAAAACAAGTTCGGTTCTGTCAGAACAATTTGATTTTTCAACTTTGTACACCACTATAACACATGCCAAACTTAAGGAAAGATTATATTCTTGATCCACTGGGCTTTTGTTTGATTGATATCAATTTTCGGATCTCCAGGGCAATTTGCCTGCCACTCATTAAAGCAAATTCCATCTGAAATTTACTGTGAAAACAATATGTGAAATGCTGCACTTTCTCATTTTCTCATCTGTGTAAAATGTTGGGGTACGACATTTAGGCAACAAGTAGGCATCCCCATGTGCACCAACAGTCCTCTTCTTGCAGATTTGTTTGTTTATGCACGTGTTTCGGAATTTCAGTTCACGATTTATTGGTCCAAATTTGAATAACTGACGAAGGCTGTCATTGTTAACACAGGTCACCTGTTGTCGTATGACCAATAGGTTCGTAGCAGCATGAAAAGTCCTGACAGACACAAATCATGGAAGTTACATCATAAGCTGCCAAGTTGCCGTTCTTCAATGCTTCCCAATAATTGAACATCTTGGATGTAATGATGTTTGAAAAGGAAAAGGAAACTGTTTGTGGTTCCTGAATTTGTTGGACATTTATGTAAACCGATTGTTGTCTGAGAATGTTGCTTATGGTGATAGCATCAATTCCTTTGTTTGAAAATTTCAAATTCAAGAACATGCGATATTTATTGTTTTAGTGGAGTAGGTTTCTGGTTGGGCCAAACGTTTCAAAGAAATATCAAGAATCATACACTTTTCTTTCTGAAGAGATAGTCGATCCTGTAGACTCTGTTTGTTCATCCATCAGCAAACATTGATGGAGTCTTTTGATGTCTTTCAACGATGCAGAATATAGTCTTGTTCTGACTTGGTGCAGTCTAAATGGTTCAATTGTTTTCAAGATTCACATCCATTAAAGACATAAACATTCGGATTTGTGTTGGTTACAGTAGGAATGTCACGGCAACCAATACCCAATAACATATAACGTTTATCGCCAATGTATACACACGTTATCAGTAAATTGTTTTTTGTGGTAGACACGTGGAGGACATTTCCAGATTTGACGCCTCAGTGGCAAATATTATGTCCGATGCAATTCCCAATATTGACCTGCACCATATGTTCCTGAGTTTTTCTTAGGTGAACAATTGACTTGTCTTTACATGTGCTTGTGATGGTGAGGCAGGATACGCTCATCTTTGTCGCGAGCACCTGGTATCATCGCTCTTTGATACTAGTTATTCAAAAACACATGCTCATGATATAGTCGGAATAGTACATCGACTCCTATCAACATGGAACGTGTTTTGTTGTTTTTGTTTCTTCTAATTTGTGATTGACAAACAAAAATAATCATACGAAGTGAAACGTCAGACATAGTTCCTGGATCCAATTCATTATTACAAGGTTTTTCAACGAAGAAGATTACAGTGCACGCTCCTGTTCATATAAGAATACAAATTCTCAATTGCATGGCAAGATGACTGCTGGAGCATGGCACAAGTACTGCTCGGTTATGGCAGGAGGATGGCAGGAGAACTGCAGGAGTATGGCAGGAGTATAACAGGAGAACTGCAGGAGTATGATAGGAGAACTGCTGGAGTATGGCAGGAGAACTGCTGGAGTATGGCAGGAGAACTGCTGGAGTATAACAGGAAAACTGCAGGAGTATGACAAGAAAACTGCTGGAGTTTGGCAGGAGTATAACAGGTGAACTGCAGGAGTATGATAGGAGAACTGCTGAACTATGGCAGGAGAACTGCTGGAGTATGGCAGGAGAACTGGAGGAGTATGACAGGAGTACTGCTGGAGTATGGCAGGAGAACTGCAGGAGTATGACAGGAGAACTGCTTGAGTATGGCAGGAGTTTGGCTGGAGTAGTGCTTGAGTATGGCAGGAGAACTGCAGGAGTATGACAGGAGAACTGCTTGAGTATGGCAGGAGACCTGCAGGAGTATGACAGGAGAACTGCTGGAGTATGGCAGGAAAACTGCAGGAGTATGACAGGATAACTGCTGGAGAATGGCAGGAGAACTGCAGGAGTATGACAGGAGAACTGCTTGAGTATGGCAGGAGAACTGCAGGAGTATGACAGGAGAACTGCTTGAGTATGGCAGGAGTTTGGCAGGAGTAGTGCTTGAGTATGGCAGGAGAACTGCAGGAGAATGACAGGAGAACTGCTTGAGTATGGCAGGAGACCTGCAGGAGTATGACAGGAGAACTGCTGGAGTATGGCAGGAGTTTGGCAGGAGTAGTGCTAGAGTAGGGCAGGAGAACTGCAGGAGTATGACAGGAGAACTGCTGGAGTATGGCAGCAGTTTGGCAGGAGTAGTGCTTGAGTATGGCAGGATAACTACAGGAGTATGACAGAAGAACTGCTGGAGTTTGGCAGGAGTTTGGCAGGAGTAGTGCTTGAGTATGGCAGGAGAACTGCAGGAGTATGGCAGGAGAACTGCAGGAGTATGGCAGGAGAACTGCTGGAGTATGGAAGGAGTTTGGCAGGAGTAGTGCTTGAGTATGGCAGGAGAACTGCAGCAGTATGGCAGGAGAACTGCTGGAGTATGGCAGGAGAACTGCTGGAGTATGGCAGGAGTATGACAGGAGAACTGCTCGAGTATGGCAGGAGAACTGCTGGAGTATGGCAGGAGTTTGGCAGGAGTATGGCAGTAGTATGACAGGAGATATGGCAGGTGTAGGGCAGGAGTGCTGCTGGAAAATGGCAGGTGTTCTGTTGGAGTATGACAGGAGTGCAATTGGAGTATCGCAGGAGCAATGCTGCAGTATTGCAGGATTGTGGCAGGTGTACTGATGTGCGGCATTAGGCAACAATACTTTGTTTGTTATTGAAATTGTGTCAATGGTGGGTGCAACTGGTAGAGCACGACATACTTACCCTTTTCGCGAACACCTGGTTTCATCGCAAATTTACAGTGATGCATTCAAATTTCCCCCACTGGTGTGCCTTTACGCCCAATGGAGTCTGTTTGAACAGATACTGTAAATCGTGAAATTAGTGCGTCTGCAAAAGAATCCGACCACTCGCATTTTTCGCATTTAAATCACGCTCGCGTTAATTTCAAGATTTACAGTAATGGAGATTAGTTACAGGCGTTGACATTTGATATGTAGTTCTGGGCATTCCTTCATTTCAAACATATTCTCTTAGCCTTTACGCCTATAAATCGGCATCAGTCCGGACTAGTACAAGCAGCCACACAAACACGCACATGCACGTCGCTATATAAGTGTAATAATCTTGGACGCGACGTTAAACCCCATTTCACCTCACCTCAATACCACAGCATACATTCGTATGTTCTGAAAACTTGCATTGAGACAGATAACGCTTGTTATTGAATCACCGTCAGTCAAATGTACATGACGCAATTTTGGTTGTTCCTGGTACAATGGACACATGTTTAATGAACACCGTTACACATCACTGCAGATTGCTTATTTCAATATCCCGGAAACCCTTACTCCCTAGCTTAACCCTTTAAGCTCACTTCTATCGTCAATTCTTTGCTCCTTTCTGGTGAGGACGCCATTCCAGAAGCAAGATCAAACGATGTTCTCGCTGTGCAAGCAATGTAGTTTGTGCAATCAAGTGCTCCGGCGAGTATCAGCCAATCGTAATGTCTGGAAAGTGTTAATAACGTTCAAGGAATCGGGGTTTGCTCGTGTTATCACAAAATCACTTCAGGCATAATTCAGATCAAACCCATCACCCTGCTAGACACATGTGATGTAACACTACATATCCAATTCAAAGGGTGTGAATGAAAACATCTTAATCGCCATGGTGTTTTGAGTGCAGGCAGCTGAGTGTATGGGCTCAGGCTTTGAATGTGTTGGACAAACAGATTAAAATACAAAATAAATGCATACAAGGTCAGCAAGGTCTGGTGTTCATTGCATTCCTCCTGCCCTAAAGATTTCGGTGAGGTGAGGTCAAATGGGCTCTAATTGCAACGTCGCATTCAGGAACATTGCACTTATATAGTACGTATGCATGCATGTGTATGTTTCTACGTGTGCTTGTACTACTCCAGACATATGCCAGTTGAATAATGCTCGCTCACTGCTCTACTGTCACAGGTCATCACGGATACCCCTCTCAGACATAGTATTCTGACACTGAGAGGACCAGACCTCGTTTTAGCTCCCAATACAATGCGCTGAGCAAGGCAACAACAGGGACGATATTTTGACGTATTTTGGTCTGTCGCAGCCAGGGATCGAGCCACACTGACACTCTATCCGATATACCGCGGAGTCGGCCAGAGGATTTCGCGCTACTGCAGAACATGCTAGTATCTGGTGGTAAAACCAGGGAGAACATGTTGCGTCCACGGACATGCTGTCTAGACAGTTCAATTATTGATACACAATGAACGATCCACGCCGGGTACGTCACACGCTATCAACCAAGTCACCGAGCCTGACATCCCGATCTGTTTAGTTATCAATTAAGTCCACCAAGATGAACGCATGTTATATTCCATAGGGTTTAAAATGTGAACACAAACGTGCACAAAAATCTTAATTCACAAAACAGCAAATTAAAATAGTTGTTGAAATGAAGGAAACAGTTGCATGTGGTTCATTTGAACGTACAGTGGTGATTCCAGAGCAGAACGTATCAATATTACAGCTGAAACCTTGGACGGCAAATTATTGTGTTGATGGCTGTCTGTGTTCACTTTGCCACCATTCAATGGCATGCCTGATCCTGCTTATATTGCCCCTTTTCAGAAAAAACCCTTAGTGCACACAGTGTTCATTACTGCAGACATGTGTCTGTCCCTGTCTTGGAACTTTACACCCATCTATTGTTATCATCTTCGTGAGCTACATGTATGCACTTGATGAAAAATGTAATTTATGGAAGACATGTTAACACTTTAAAAGAAGCTGCGAGTCCCAGACAGGGTTGAATATACTTGTCTCACGCGAGGGAGAGATCAATTGTTTCATTTTGGCTCTTGTGAATTACGGGGGAACGGGTTGCCCAGTCGTCTAAGGCGCCGCAATTCACTGTGCAGAGGTGCGTCCCTCGGACACGCTAGAAATTGTAGGTTCGAATCCCGGTTCGCCCCGATTATGTTTCTGGGTTTGTCAGCACCATACCCCTGCTCGTGGATTTCACCGAACTGGTAATCGTCTAAGACCTGCACCACTTCGGGGTTTCCTCCCACATTAAGCTGACATGCCGTGATATAACTGGAATACTGTTAAAAGCGGCGTTAAACGCACTCACTCACTCTTGTAAATCACTGCTTTTCTGGCGTATTACCGCCTTAAAACTTATGTATTGTTAAATCTCAAATTTCAATTTCAACTTAGTTTCCAAGGCAGATATGTTTAACACTTTAAAAGAAGCTGCGAGTCCCAGACAGGGTTGAATATACTTGTCTCACGCGAGGGAGAGATCAATTGTTTCCTTTTGCGATTCGCTGTGCAGAGCTGCGTCCCTTGGACACGCAAGAAACCTATGGTTGTGGGTTCGAATCCCGGTTCGCCCCAATTATGTTTCTAGGTTTGTCATCACCATACCCGTGCTCGTGAGTTTCACCGAAGAGGTCAACGTCTGAGATCTGCATCACTCCTCCCACATTAAGCTGACACGCCGCGATATAAAGCGCCGTTAAACCCAACTCACTCACACTCATATTCCCAGCATTAGAAATACATTTCGAGACATAAAACAATATCTAATAACGTGTTCACCACTTCTTTCGGATATGCATGTACAAGTTGATTATTAAAAGACTGTTTGTCGTTTTGTACAGCTGACGCTGTAAAGTCAAATGTAGTTGTCTTATTAGCCGAACAGATAATAAACCATTGCTGTTTCTGAATTATACGAACATCTTTTCACCATTCACAGTTTAAAGTCTTTGATAGGCATTTAGGTTACTCAGCATTCACCTGATGAAGGAGCAGGAACTAACTGTGAAACGTTGTGATCATGACACAGAATAAAAGAAGTTGCTGTCCATACAAAGTGTCATGTAGTCACATTCACATTTATTGAAAACCTATGAAATGTATGTCTTTATTCGGAAACATGTCATTCATGATCAAAGATAAATAGAAAGATTATTTTGAGACAGCAAAGAAAGACTCTAATATGAGAAGCTTTCTAAGTAATATCATTTAACATCAAATGTAAGTAAAAAACTATATTTAAACAAATCATCACGAAACAGCGTCGTCTCAATTACACGGAGAAAGTTCTTTTCTTCAACAGATCCCTTTCATTTTAACAATCTCGTTACATGTAGAAATTGAATTTTATGAAAAAGTAGAGGATATTAAAATACACAATAGGAGCTTCAATGTTTAATAGAATCCTGATTATCCTCGAAATACTGCTGATATAAAGTGGAAAGTGTATTTGTCATGTCGATAGGCAAGTTAATAAGACGCCAGTAATGATATCTCATGAGCTTTGTTCAATTTACAGAATATTAATGCATCGTGTGATGCTCTACTGTCTCTGTTACTTATGTGGTGAGTAAGTTAGAAAGATACTTACACATGCGAAGGGCACCAATTATTACTTAAACATAAATTGTAAATTCAAGAGAATAACCAACCTAGAAACATGCTTGTGACATAGTCGGCAAAGTACAACGGACTCTGCTTTTAGCAATGATTTTGTATGATTATAGTAACGGATTGTCACTTTTATTAGCATGCAGAGCAACGAAAAATAATAAAATAATAATAAATCCCATCAACGGTAAACAGTGAGGTAAATATGACAGATTCAAAATCTGATAAATCAGATAGACAAACGTGACAATACACAGTGTAGCTTGATTTGGCTGTTAAATGTATTTTATATATAGGTAACATGTTATTGTAAGGGCAACTGATTCACAGAACTCTTAACCTAAAAGTGTAATTGAACATCTGAGGTTATTATATGTCCAAAACACAGAGTCCTATCTCATATGACGACTGACGTACGTCCGGACTCTTAACCACCTAGGTATTTGTCGTTTTATTCTCAGTGACATTGCTGGTTTCTTACTTTAACACTCTACCGTTTATCATACAAGTTGACACACTTGAACTGTGGGGTATCTTGGAAGGCGCCTTTACTAATAATATGTGTGTCTGGAGAAGATGTACAGTGAACAATTAGGCATTCACCCTGATCAATATCACTTCTCATTGGAACAGTAATAGTATACAATTATGAAACTTGCTGGGTAATTACCTCTCTGTTGCGAAGTGGCGGTTAACTCTTAATATTTTTTTTTTACACAAAAATGTTCCAAGCTATTGCGTACTGATATTGGAATACATGCTGTACATATCTACAGGCAACATCTTTTCAAACCCCATGCATCATGACAAAAGATGTGGGATTTCGTTCATTATGAAAACTTAAGTTGAAGTTCAGAAAGCATACTGCCAAGGTTTTATTTGGTTTCGTAAACCTAATGATCGTTACTCAAAGAGTAAACACAGGAATTGATGCTTTGAACTTAAGTTGCATTCTCAAACAAAAATAAGTTTCCCTCAACATGCAAAAAAAGGTGTTGGAGACGACGACCTGGCAAGTCATGATGTAACATCCACTACTTGTGGCTGCCAAGACTCAACATACTACTACCAGCCTGCAGGTCATGTGATCATAGGTGACTTGTTTCCAATAACCATCTTCGGCAGTTATTCAAATTTGGTCCAAAATATCGCGTGTAGCCAGTTATCCAGGCATCCACTCACTTATTCACTACACAGTGTTCCAATTCCTTTAGTTTAAAGCGTATAAACTGACAATTACTGTGTCTATCTGTAACCCTAAGATGTCACGTATTTACCAACAGTAACGCCCACCATGTAATTGACTCGCCTTTGAATGTGTTTGTGGCGGGTGCCACCGGTGGGGAAGGATACATTCATCCTTTCGCGAACACCTGGTATCATCACTTTTTCATAGTGATTCATAAACACGTCGTCATAATATAGTCAGAATTGTACAATCGACTCTGCTTTTGACAGAGATTTATAATGAATATGGAAGGGGCCTTGTCGCTTTTATACACACCTTACCGTCGACTTCGAACTAATCAGTTCATGAACTTCGCAGAAGTAAACATGTACGTTATAACCTGGGTTATATATTCATTTATAACTGTATGGCTCTCTAGACAAGTTCATTATCTATGCCCTATGCCAATCCTACCCGATATATTTCAAGCAAGAAATAGTTTTCACGATCCTCTTTTTTAAATTATGACGTTAACATTTGCCTCCGAACAGCTCAGTGTAAACACCATGTCTGCACGCGTCTGCACCACAACCAACAAAGCAATACACCAGTTATCTCATACTGTTAACAAACCGAACAGCTGCCCTTTCGGGGCTAGACATGTAAGAAGACCATTGATAATATGTTATCCTTTGAACCACCATAATGCTCACATTCTGTTTCTCAATAACTTCCTGATAGTCATCGCTTTTTCTTCGCCGTAAAATAGATTCCGCTCAGCGTTGGGGAATGTTGTAATGTCATCTTTCAAGTCAAGTCTTGGAAAGAGTTTAACATTCACCTTCCTGCGTACACGTTTTATATTGGCAAGCCTACTGATCAGGTTCTCGAACACATCATCATATTAGCATTTCATTGTAAATGATGTGCAAGAAGTCCACAGAGACGCATCATACAATGCAAAACCAACATGTCATTCTGTTGTTAGCACTCACGAATCCATATGCAGATACATCGTTTTTCCATCAATGATGTCCAATACTAACTGGCTATTGATAGAATTCTCCGTGACACTCAATCTGAACAACGCAAACGAGGCCTGTTCCTTCTGTAACTACATACTGTAGAACGGTCTGTACAACATAAAGAACTTATTATACGAGGACACGATATTTGCCCTTGCTGGTTCATCTACGGCGAATATAATAGAAATTATGTTTCATATTGTATGCTAAATGGAAATGATCCTTTTGTATATACAGCTATTTCCCAGAAAAAGGATTTGCAATAACATTAATATGAGTAATATGTTCAATTTCATTTGTGAAGATCACATACATCGAGGACAACAAAACCACCACCACCACCACCACCACCAACAACAACAACACTACTACTACTACTACTACTACTGCTACTACTACTACTACAACTACTACTACTACTACTACTACAACTACTACTAGTAACACTACATCTTCTTCTTCTCCTACTCCTACAAACACTACTGTTACTACGAGATTCCTAAAGTGAAAAGGAAAGGCTAACATAGAAATTGGTTTCATTATTTTCTGCCGTTGGCGTGACACAATAAACTTTCTGGCACTGTCCACATGCAGAGACAAGACTTAACAAGATTGACGTTTTGTCTTTTGATGAAATCGCTGTATACGAAATGTTAAAATATGTGGAAACATTGTAAATGTGAGACCCTTTGATCGAGTCAGCTTGTTGACAAGTATAATGCGCTTCAAGGCATTATTGTCAATCTTGATGAGTTTCTGCTGAGCAGATAGTTAACGCTTGTAGGAAAGAAGACAAATGTCGTTTTCTGGCCCTGCAATAATTTCTTCCATTTAGCAATGTCTAAATATTCATAGACAAAGCTCATGCACGTAACAGTTGTATTTGAGTTGAACATGGCGGCGTTCAAACTAATAATTTGATAGTATGTCAGATATGCAATTTTAAGGACTTTCGAGAAAGTTTTTGGGGATATGAGTTGCCAATGCAGATAAGAACAGCGGCAGAAAACAGAAGTACATATGCATCAAAGCAATGAGATGTTCATGTTGAGAGAACACTCAGTGTGATATACAGTCATAATGTGATAAACGTCATATTGTTTGCAATGACAGTAGCGGTTCAGGAACCGATCTATGTTATGTGACGTTTTATGCTATCAAGTCGAAGTCACTATGATCTGCACAAAGTGACTTCGGATGTTGTGAAAAAGTCTGAATAGACGATTGAATTTATTCACCTGGAACCTTTCTGGAAAAAAGTTCTCAATATGTAACCTGGCATATCAATTACAACAATATTTCGTGCTATCATTGTACCATTACCCTTATCAAAACGATTTCCATCAGTATTTCCCGATAAACACCGAAGAGAATTATGCATTTTGTCTTGTGTTCCAATCCCATGATAATTTCTAACCTAGGATTTATCCGCCGCCTTCCTTATATTCCATATTCAAGCCATGCATGCTGGCTGCCATATAATACGTATACATACATACATAAGTTTATGTTTTCATTACAAAAGAACATTTCAGAAACGATATTATTGCTCATGTCATATTTCCCAGTGACTGTTCCATATTTCTAAGCTGAGCGATATATAAAGTTAAGGACATGTTTGTGACTAGTTGTCCCAAAAGATGACACCAGACTGGACATTGTTATGCCTTGTTGTGACATTGATCTGCCTCTATACTCTACAATAACAACACAATGTACAATATCTACAGACTGTATGCATATAGACTATAGATCACTGAGTCGCCTGAGTGCTTTCCCTCCCAATAACGGACAAGGTATGTGGGGATAGTGTCAACATGTTACACTGTATGTAACGCGTCAACATTTTGCACACAGAATAAAGTTGAACTAACCCAAAACATAGTGCAATCTTTTATCACACAGAAATTGATAACAAGTCAACGTTTTCAGTTCTGTTTATACCTGAAGTTATGATTTAGTTAAAAACTATATTCTAAATTTAGTTAAAATATAACACACTTAAAGAATTGTTTCAGAGATCTTTGGACTGTTTTCGAGACTTTTGCACACTACGTCTGACTAACTGCCGCCCTCTGACGCACCTCGGAAACCTGGCTGGCAATCGACAATTTTGCTTCAATACACAATACAATGCAATGGCGATCTCATATATTTTCAGTGCAGACACATGAGAGGTCCATCGATGATATATATCCCTTCAACCAACTTAATGCTGCCATAAGTGTATCATAGATCCCTTTACTCTTACGGAACTGTTTCCCCACCACTGTATTGTGACCATGTAACACTTATATTAGGAATAAATCGTCGTTAATAGTCTACCGCTGTCAATCGTATTACAAATCGATATACACTTTCAATAAACATGATGACGTTTCGTTGTAAATAACCACAACGTGGAACGAGCAGTGATATTTAAATGAACGATTTCTCGTCAACTAGAATTAAAAGTTAAAATTTCTCCAAGTTGTTGTATTGTGTCCATCATTTATTGACTAAGATGGTATTAAATAATGTCTTGTCAATGAACAGGCATTTATAATCCTCTGAGTTTGACAATTTAGACATAATGACGATTGACGGTTAGGATAAATCAGAATAAAACGTTTTACGTTATTTTTTTAAAATCATAGCTTTGTGTATCATTGCAGGTGACTAGATCTTGTAATGATTGCCATAATGCAAATAATAGATTAAATGATTAAAAGTTTAAAAGCTAAAGCTGTACCTTGGCATGAAGTGCCGACACATTATAATATGGGGCTAGAAATTAGTCACATGCGTCCATGTTGTCTTACTTATGTGCAATCGATATAACTTCCAGGCACAACGTGTGCATGATTCGCATGTGGACACACAATATCATCACCAATACCACTCGAGGGAATCAGTAATAAACGGGTAACACTTGCTATTCCTAACGGGCGAGGGACGTGTTGACTGGCCTTGACGTGATCCCATTGAGGGTGATAGCACAAACAACAGAGGAAGCCTCGTTCCAGGACTGTCTCCTCAGCTTGCATTGTTTGTTCTGTTATAAGACCCATGAGACACGATCAAATGTTTTATTTTGCATGAAACGCACTTTTGTCAAAAGAATAATTCTTGCAACTTGTAAATAATTGCAGCGAGTCTACTGGGTTTATTAGTAATTTGGTACTTAAATGTGTGGAGTGAGTTCAACATACTTGTGAAAAACCATTAAGAGATGTGTCGATCAGTCGTTTGATTAACATATGATCACGAAGACTTGCTAATATGCTTGCAGGCAGGCTGATAGTCTCGTCTGTACTGTACTGTTGTGAATATCCGTCAAAACATTCGAACAATGCCAGTGATCTGATTACGTAATTAGTGAGTACAATATTGCCTCAAAAAATCAAATCTCATGCCAACCCCGACACGGATCTTGCCTCGCCAACACGTCGCGTTATACATATATCAAGATGATCGTTGAGCCTGTAGTCTTGTCTCGGGAACTGTGACGTCACTCAGGGGCGGTCGGGTAGCCTAGTGGTTAAAGCGTTCTCTCGTCACGCCGAAGACCCGGGTTCGATTCCCGACATGGGTACAATGTGTGAAGCCCATTTCGCCGTGATATTGCCGTGAAAAAGTGGCGTAAAACCATACTCAGTCAGTCAGTCAGTGACGTCACTCAAGCAACAAACTACCACAGTGTCTAGTCCAACTGAAGGATATGTTCATATTTATCACGAACCTCTCTTATTGACCATTATGAACAAGTACTGTCGGATACTGGGCATGGCGTTTCCCTTGACAGTTTATGTTCATAACACTCGTTGCCAAAATATATACTTTCTGCAGATCAAGCACACTAATGAAGATATGCTACGTCTCCTGCTGACACACGGCCCCCTTTTCAGAAAGACATTTTAGTGCACACTGTGTTCATAGATGTAGACACGTGTCTGTACCTGTCTTGGAACTTTACACCCATCTATTGTTATGATCTTCGTGAGCTACATGTCTGCACTGGATGACAAAAAGTAATTTATGGAAGAAATGTTAACACTTTAAAAGAAGCTGCGAGTCCCAGACAGGGTAGAATATACTTGTCTCACGCGAGGGAGAGATCAATTGTTTCCTTTTGGCTCTTGTGAATTACGGGGGAACGGGTTGCCCAGTCGTCTAAGGCGCCGCAATTCACTGTGCAGAGGTGCGTCCCTCGGACACGCTAGAAATTGTAGGTTCGAATCCCGGTTCACCCCGATTATGTTTCTTGGTTTGTCAGCACCATACCCCTGCTCGTGGATTTCACCGAACTGGTAATCGTCTAAGACCTGCACCACTTCGGGCTTTCCTCCCACATTAAGCTGACATGCCGTGATATAACTGGAATACTGTTAAAAGCGGCGTTAAACCAAACGCACTCACTCACTCTTGTAAATCACTGCTTTTCTGGCGTATTACCGCCTTAAAACTTATGTATTGTTAAATCTCAAATTTCAATTTCAACTTAGTTTCCAAGGCAGATATTTATTGTAAAGATTTATTTAACAGTTTTAACACGTTCTGTAGTTATTATTGAATGTTCCTATTATTGACCTGTTACTACATCATCATTTTTGGGTTTTTTTTGGCGACAGAACTTAGCCACGTATAGTATATGCACAATGAATGCGTTCTTTCTTTCTGGAGGTAGGCCCTTAATCCGTTAGTCTGACATATATACCGCATACCGCGATGGCGGATAACGTATATGTAGCTAAGTGTCATATCGGGACGAAAAGATAAATATTCAATTTATCCTGACGATTCTGTTGTATTGGTTCAGTACATATAATCAGGCATGTCAGACCAATACGGACATATCCAACAGCTGCGTGTGTTTATTGAGAAATAGGAGGGAGGTGTACTTTGTAATACAAGAATACACGCCTTCGAAGAGTCTGTTCATTTCGTTGATGGAAGCGTTGTTTTTGCGTTCCAAACCTTCCAATCTAATGGCGATATAGCTGGAAGAAGTACACAAGTGTTGATGTGAAGGAAGAGGACTGTAATCCCAGTTATTAAAACAACTATATTGGTTCAAGGACAGTTCAAGGCTCTAGGAAAGTAAGATATGAGACAGAAAGAATATTTGGAATAAGCCCTCGTTTTCTTCAACTGTTTGAGTCGAGCAGTACTGGAATACATATTTCGGGTGTTATCGGGATTACTCCGTCAATAGCTCGACAACATTATAGTGCTATGAACCGTATGTATGATATCACAGGATCCACAAACGGAGATTTGTGATAAGTGCATACGTAGACGTTATTGCCAGGCAATCTGGTAAACAATGACACTTGAAAGTGTTTATTCCAAATATGCTCCTATTCTTTCGGCTACGTTTTGCATATCAAAAGTATCCAAGGCATACGATTTGAGGCTAAAAGGTTTTGAGCCTAACTATAAAATATGTATGGTACATGGTACAGTTTGAAATGCATTAAGTGCAGTACTGCTATTTCTTACATGTCGCATTTGAACCGAATGCACAACTTGGGAGCATATTTCAGCAGTCATCAACGTAACTAGGTATATTCTCTGTTGATGAAAATGGATACCGCACTGTGTTCAAAATATCTCATACTGAAACGGTGAACTCCAACATATATCCATGCGGACATGGTGTCAACTTTAGGGGATGATGCTCTCGACCTGCCACTGTTATGAGATGGTCAGCGGAGTTCAACAGGGTAACAGAAAGACTCGAAGATGATCCAAGATCGGGAAGACCTCCAACTGTCACCACTAAGAAAAATGTTGATAAAACACAAGATATGATTATGTATGATCAATGGTTCGCTTCACGTGACATAGCCAATATAGTAGGCATCTCTCATGAGAGAGTTGTCAACATGTGAACGGTTGTCAAGTTGTGGCTCTGACTGATCATAAACACCCAAGTTTATCAAGTTCATCATCTTCAGCTGATGTTGTTGAGTATTTCGTAACCATAGATGTGGCTTGGGTTTACCACCATCAGCCAGAGACTATACAATATTCGAAGCAGTGTTATAACGTTACTTCCTCCGAAGAGGCAAGGTGATGGCTTCGGTTTTCGGGAAAGGAATCCTACTGGTTGACTACCTCCCGAAAGACCATTAATGGTCAATACTAAAGGTGTGTCGTTCTATGGGGACAATGCAACTGTGTGTACAAGTCTGTTGTCATGGCTGCATTGCTTGACTGTGGCTTTGAAACCATTGCACATCCTCCGTATTCACCAGATCTGATTTCTACCTCTTCCAAAACTTGAAGGGAGAACTGTCTGACAACCATTTTACAAATGATGGTTTTGTCGCTTTTATGTCTTCTGTTGAGGACCTTCTACACACCAACAAAGAAGCCTTCTATACTAGAGGACCTCTAACGGAATTATGTTGAAAACTACTACGCAACCAACTCTATCAAAGCAGTGAATCATAGTTAAGCTTAGAACTTTTCAGAAGCTCTTTGACACTCTGGTGCCATGAATGTACATGAATCTGTCTTGGACCACATATTGTCTGCCCATTTGCAGAATGTTACATTGTTGACCAAAAACAATTTTTGTTATGGAAGTTGATGTGCAAAGAACAAGCAATGTTGTCACTCAAACGGGCCGTTCACTATCAATAATGTTATATTGGAACATTTTAGCTGGTGGAAGAGTGCTTATTTCGTCTTACCAATGTGCAGTCTATGTTCAGAAACACGATGCACTGTTACTCAAGTGAACCTCACGAATGTCTCCTTTTCAAAAATATCATTTCAATTAATTTTGTGACAACTTTTATCCAAAATAGCTTCATATATCAACAATTTGGTTATATTGTGCAGATTCACATTAATTTGCACTACGCTGAAAACACCAGAAGCAACGCAAGATCTATGGATATAGTATCTTCTTGGGCGTTATGCACGTAACATCTGCGAAACACATGGAGACAGTGTGTGTAATATGTCTGAAGTGGAAGATGTGCATAGAAAAGTAGAAAAACTGGAAGACCATGTTTGTCTCGGTACCATCGGTTCGTGCTGTTGGTTCAGTTGTGAGATAGTTTGCATGAAGTGGTTATTTCCTGAGGTTACTGAGGACGAGTAGCTGACGGTTCTTATAATGATGTCTTTGATAACATATAATATTTAAAAGAGACGGTGTTTTGTGCACGTGTGCGTGATTATTCGCAGTGTTTATCAAAATCGTTTTCAGTGTTCAACGTGCAGATCTTTGTTATCATGGAAGTGGGACAAAATTCAATGAAATGCCTCAGGATAATTGAGCAAGTGAATTTCCAAATATATCACGGCCCGTCAGGTTAATATGGAAGGAAAGTCTGATGTGGTGAAGACCTCAGACATTAACCACTTTGTTAAAACCCACAAACATGCGTATGGTGCAGACGTAATCAGGTAGATCATCAAACTCGTTTTCATGACGCGTCATACCGTCTGGCCCACTCGTGCCTGCCGAATTATAGGACATTGTTAATTAATTCGTATATAATACAATAATTATTCGTGTCTAATTCGTATTTCTATTTTATATGTGCATACGTTCCTCAATAATACGCTTGAGAAGCAGCGTAAACTGCCCTTGTGACACCCAATGTTTAATGTTTACAGTTATGCATATCATACACCTGGGTACATTAAGAGAAGAGTAAATGATAACTTGACCAGTACGTGTTGAATTATCTCGTGTCATAATTTACATGTGCAATATATTTTGTCACTGAATAATATGGAAAAAGTCCTAGAATGTTATAATGTTCAGCATTTTATATCAGAACCATTATGATGGCGTTTACAGGATTGTTGTAAAACGTTAAACATTTTCTTTTGAAATATGAAATTCAATATTTTTTTCTCTTTATTTAGAAACAGTGTTCCGTATAGGACCAGAAGTGGCGCACTTTTGATCTTAATAAAATAGGAGAGAAATAGTTTCTGTATCATATGAGTGATACCTAAACAAGTCACTGTCTACATCTCCAATTTTCAAGTAGAGAATGTGTTGGTAGAATGTGATGTGATATTTGATATTGAAACCATTGAAAGGTGCATGACTGTGTACATCTAAACGCTATAATATTGAAATTTGTATAATGTGCCGATTTCCAATCTTAGCAGGGATCCCCATTATCGAAAGTGTGGATTGTTTGTAATTTGTTTACCATTATATAAATATTGAGAACGTTTCTTATTTTTATTTTTTTTAAATGAATAAATTGATGGCAATATTGGGTAACTAAATTTCCACCGCTTATATTTCAGTTATCAAAGGCTGTCATAATTGAAATGTCATATTATCAGGGAGGCAGCACCAAGTGGTTAGGTATCTCAAGACATACTTTCTTATAATTACGAAATCACTTTGTTATGCCTCACGGTAAAGAGAGTATAAATGCTTAGAGTTGGAATAGATTTTGGTTGGTCAAGCGGTAGAATACCTCTGTGACCAAGCAGAGGTTAATGCTTTCAGCAATGTCTGTGGCAAATGATAAGAATGATCTTTTCAGGCTTCACCACCATGTCTGCCAGTGAGATCTAACCGAAATCCATTCTGATTGCAGTCATGTTGGAGTTGAGTTGCGTCAGTCTTTGTAGTTATTTGATGTTGGAGCACGAGCTTAGTATTAGGTTTGTGTTTGGACAATTACAGAAGCGAATGATTAATTGCGATTCTACATGACTTACATGTAGTGAACTGAACTTTGAAGAGGAATGCAAACAACGTCAATACGCCCAAACGTCCAAACGATGAGCGGTTTTGCATATTGATGTTACGACTACGTAACCTATTATCTTCACGAACACCAACGAATGAACAAGCTACATCAATGTATCTATTATGTATGCAAACACGTCTCAACAGGAAATAAGGTACGGTACTCCATGCTAAATTTACTGGAAGAAATATGCTTAATGCACGAGTAAGCAATGTACGCAATGCCATCCTTGCTCAGAATTGTAACATTCATAAGTCCGTGGATATTGCAGTATTTGTTGGGCATGATAGGTAAAGCTGTAACACTGTCATTTCGATGCGTGGTATTCTCATGCAATTGCCTGGTGATGTGTACAGCCAGATAATTTGTGATGTCAATGTGAACCTTTTCATCCGGATTCAGCTTTACTTATGATTTATCAGTGCCATGTCAATCAGATGTAACACATTCAAAACGTTTATTATCGAGGCTCGTTTCCTGGTCTTTTATCAGCAGTTCTGCACCTAATTTATGCAGGACGTCACATACTTGTTGTCGTCATTATTTCTACATACAACCTGAACTAGAGTGGTTTGTCATACAGCGTAACAGAGAGTCAGCGCCTCTTTCACTAAAAAAAAATATCTTGAACGTGCAATAATAATCTCCCACAAGGCACACATATAAATTTACTATTATTTAGTTTCACCTCGCCCTATGGGACTTAGAATTTTTTTAGACACATCTTACATCAATTAAACACGCCAGTGCCTTCGAACAATACGTAATCATATCTATATTCCCAAGAGGGCAATGTGATATATTGAAACGCTTTTTCAAGTCTCTTCTAACTAAACCATAAGGCATCGTCCATCGTTTAAACAAGCTTAGAGGAAATATATTGTCCTCAGTTGTCTTGTTTATGCACAACATTTGTTGATATATTGTTGCAGACCGTGGTGTGTGATTTAGGGTAACTCCATGGCTTCACGTCACCTGTCTGCGCGCGTTTCGACGACTTGGTTGATCACGCTGCAGCTGAGGAAGCTATAAAACTGTAATCGTCTCCTTTGTATGTGGACGACATCTGCTCTGTGCAGGCTAGACACGTTGCTGTGTCAATATTTTCTTATCATTTGAACTAACGTTTTCTCAGCAATACACTCAGTCTACGATGCGATATCGAATTCCGGTAGACGAATTTGCTATGTATCATACGATATTACATTGATCAGGGTTTTGGTACACCTTAAGTTCGCCGATCATGTTATTAAGAATAACTGAGCATATCATGAAGAATGGCTGACTACTTGTATCTAACTGAGACAACTAAAGACGAAGGATGACTGAGCATCTCAAGAAGATGGACGTCATGAATGATGTCTGATCATGTCATGAATGATGTCTGAGCATGTCATAAAGGATGTCTGAGCATGTCATGAAGGATGTCGTAGGATGTCATGAAGGATGTCTGAATATGTCATGAAGGATGTCTGAGCATGTCATGAAGGATGTCTGAGCATGTCATGAAGGATGTCTGAGCATGTCATGAAGGATGTCTGAATATGTCATGAAAGATGTCTGAGCATGTCTTGAATGATGTCTGAGCATGTCATGAAGGATGTCTGACCACCACGTCACAAAGGATGTCTGAGCATGTCATGAAGGATGTCTGAGCATGTCATGAAGGATGTCTGGATATGTCATGAAGGATGTCTGAGCATGTCATGAAGGATGTCTGAATATGTCATGAAGGATGTCTGAGCATGTCATTAAGGATGTCTGAATATGTCATGCAGGATGTCTGAGCATGTCATGAAGGATGGCTCAATATGTCACGAATGATGTCTGAGCATGTCATGAAGGATGTCTGAGGATGTCATGAATGATGTCTGAATATGTCATGAAGGATGTCTGAGCATGTCATGAAGGATGTCTGAGCATGTCATAAAGGATGTCTGAGCATGTCATGAAGGATGTCTGAGGATGTCATGAAGGATGTCTGAATATGTCATGAAGGATGTCTGAGCATGTCATGAAGGATGTCTGAGCATGTCATGAAGGATGTCTGAGCATGTCATGAAGGATGTCTGAATATGTCATGAAGGATGTCTGAGCATGTCTTGAATGATGTCTGAGCATGTCATGAAGGATGTCTGACCACCACGTCACAAAGGATGTCTGAGCATGTCATGAAGGATGTCTGAGCATGTCATGAAGGATGTCTGGATATGTCATGAAGGATGTCTGAGCATGTCATGAAGGATGTCTGAATATGTCATGAAGGATGTCTGAGCATGTCATTAAGGATGTCTGAATATGTCATGCAGGATGTCTGAGCATGTCATGAAGGATGGCTCAATATGTCACGAATGATGTCTGAGCATGTCATGAAGGATGTCTGAGGATGTCATGAAGGATGTCTGAATATGTCATGAAGGATGTCTGAGCATGTGATGAAGGATGTCTGAGCATGTCATAAAGGATGTCTGAGCATGTCATGAAGGATGTCTGACCACCACGTCACAAAGGATGTCTGAGCATGTCATGAAGGATGTCTGAGCATGTCATTAAGGATGTCTGAATATGTCATGAAGGATGTCTGAGCATGTCATGAAGGATGGCTCAATATGTCACGAATGATGTCTGAGCATGTCATGAAGGATGTCTGAGGATGTCATGAAGGATGTCTGAATATGTCATGAAGGATGTCTGAGCATGTCATGAAGGATGTCTGAGCATGTCATAAAGGATGTCTGAGCATGTCATGAAGGATGTCTGACCACCACGTCACAAAGGATGTCTGAGCATGTCATGAAGGATGTCTGAGCATGTCATGAAGGATGTCTGAGCATGTCATGAAGGATGTCTGAATATGTCATGAAGGATGTCTGAGCATGTCATGAAGGATGTCTGAATATGTCATGAAGGATGTCTGAGCATGTCATGAAGGATGTCTGAATATGTCACGAATGATGTCTGAATATGTCATGAAGGATGTCTGAGCATGTCATGAAGGATGTCTGAGCATGTCATGAAGGATGTCTGAGCATGTCATGAAGGATGTCTGAATATGTCATGAAGGATGTTTGAGCAGGTCATGAAAGATGTCTGACCATCACGTCACAAAGGATGTCTGACCATGTCATGAAGAATGTCTTAGCATGTCATGAAAGATGTGTGACCATGACCAGACGTTTGCCAATTTCCCGCAGATAAAGGAAAGACTTCTTGCAAAGTATTTGAGACATTATGTGTTTTAACTCAGAAGTAAGACATAATAATAGTGACGAGTACCAAGAGAATCACTTTATGTCTAACACATGTATTTACATAAATAAAAGAGATCAAACCTTTTCCATATTCATAAGAAATCTATGCCAAAAATAGGGTCACTTGAACGATTCCGACTGTATCATGAGAATGTGTTTGTTAATCACTATCAAATAGTGATGATACCAGTTGTACGCGAAAAGGTGTACGTATCCTGCCCCAACGGTTGCACTAGTAACGAACAAAAGATGACGTATTTCCTGATCATATTCTTATCCAACGAGATGCCCGAGTAAAGGCCTATTACCTGTGCGCGTATTTCCTCATACCCAAAACTTGACAGAAAAATCGAAAAGAGTCAACATTTAAACAACAAATGTGTATTTGTCCGTATTCACCGAACGGGCAGTACCTGTCTAAATTGCTAAAATATTATCTGTTTCGGGATTTCGATTTTTCATTATGGTTATCAAGAATTTATCTTAGTATTACAAACGGATGCAGAGAATAAGCAATACTTGCGTATCTCGTCAAATAGCCGGAATATGTTTGTTTGTGTCATATATGTATATACTCAGTCATCGCTTTTTACATTCCATAATACAGACTATGTGGTGACTCCCGCGAAAGTATTCTACATGTTCTGGTACATATGTAACACATGCTACCAGTGACAAATGATTAATTCTGATTGGTCAACATATGATTATAATCAGGTATCTAATGCCATTCAATACTTCTAAATAAACCAAGGCGCCCGGTTTCAAATGGAAATAAGAGGTATCTAAACTACAATTAGAATTGCAAAACACAGTAGATGCATGTCCTTATTGAAATTGAGTAGCTAAGGTTTGGTTCCCTGTTTATGTCACAGACTTAGGACAAATAGACTGGTTGATAATAGACATGGTGAATGTTAACTTTAAAATGTTCACGAAAACAAAGGCGACGAGAAACACTTCCACAATCATAATGTGTCGACTATGTCGTAAGTGTTTATAATCCATATAAAATAGTGATAGCACCACCAGGTGTTCGCGAAAAGGTGAGTGTGTCGTACCGCCCCGACAGACACCGTAATAAGAACTTATGACAAGACTCTCAAAGTGAGGATGACAAAATGCTTCACGTTAAAAAGGCTTAATCAATGCATTATTTTCAGGAATCAAGTGAAGCAGACAGCATCGATTACACCATGCTAGCCAACGTACGTGCTCAGCTATGGATTCAAATTGCTTGCACTGCCGTCGTGTGTCAACGCTGCAGCAGCGTTCTAATGTAGCTATCTTAAGCATATTATATAACCCCTCCTGTTTATCATGTATAGTTAGTACCTTCATAAGACTTTATAGACATATCATTGTGTGATACTCCTCTGATATGATAATAAAATCCGAGAAACTAGCTAGTTATAAATCAAAATGTATTCCAATTCGTTAATTCGATGAAATAATGCAAATATCGAATGAAAAGAATGAATATCACATTGAACGCTTACCTTACTCATACATAAAGAGAGATGACATTTTCTAAAATAGTAAATACAATGTTTGTTTGATTAAATTGACTGTGTAATTTAATCTGACATAGTTCTCATCCAATATGATATGTGGTAGATTTATGTTTCAGAACGATCCAGAGCAGCCTTTGTCTTTGAAACTCCTGTGAATTATTTCGCAAAAACGATCAGACGTGATCAACAACAATTGGAAAGGGAAACAAACAACTGTCTATGATGTGGCGTTTCAAACGTCAGGAAACGTTCTAATTGTCAAATAAGATTAACTTACCAGCAACGTGAATAAAATAACGAAGATCAAGAGGGCCCGTGAGATAATGTTTATAAAAGATATTGGTAAGTTAGCAAGCAATTGCATTAGATTGAAACTGGAATTAAAACAAGTGTCAAACATAATATAATATCACAAAAACTACAGTATCCGCCGACTAAGGATTTTACCAGCAGCGTGTTCTCGTATCAGTTTTAAAACATCCTTTTTTTTCAACACATTGCATTGACTCCCCTTTTCAATCTGTATTGAAACTCGGTATTTTCGATTATGATCATAAAATGACCTGCTTGTGGAATATACAAACCAGTTTTCACTCTCAAACCAGATCAACGGTCACAATACAAACATCGGCAACCTTCCCCGCAAACATCAACGGTCACGATACAAACATATATTTTTAATAAAACACATAGTTGTATGATGAATTGGTTTTGGTTCTTATTGGATAAAATTCACAACAAGAGATCACTTTCTTCGATGGATTTAAGCAAATGACCGTTTTTCTTTGTTTTAATTAATATAATCTCGCCTGATTCATAAATATTCCATTCTTCCAGAGAATATTTTTGTGTTTGTTTTTTGTTATACGCCGCACTCAGCACAATTCCAGCTATACGAAAGGAAGCGGCATCGGTATCCACCTTGAAGTAAAGCGACAAAACTCTTTCATGTCCAAAAGAAATGTCTGCATAAAGGAGAGTCGATTGTACGATTCGGACTATATCATGATCATGTCTTTATGAATCACTATCAAATAGTCATTATACCAGGCGTTCGCGAAAAGGTGGGCATATCCTGCTCCACTAGTTACACCCGTCACAAAAACATGCAAAGGCATGTCAATTGTTCACCTGAACAAAATATACGGGAACATGTGGTATAGGGAATTGCATCGGACATCATTTTCGACTCTCTGAACTTAGAGAACTAGGATATTGGTAGACATGTTAGTAGAAGACCCAAAAGGATTAATGTTAACCTATCAATGTATACTGAGCAACAAAAGTTCCTGCGACATGAATAAGATTTAATGCAAAGTTATGCTTTTTACCAAATCTGAAACAATTTCCTTTTGCAACAGATAAAAGACTCCTATTAGTGTTCAAATGGTTTAATTTGCCATACTGACTTCAGAAAATGCGTGATTTCATAAAAAACATGTCAATTTACAAATCAATAGCGTGTGTGTCCACCTCTGGTTGCGATGCAAGCACCACATCTTCGTCTAATGGAATGGACCAGGCGTCCTGTGGGATATCTGTCCATATCTGCTGGAGCATGTTTCGAAGTTCCTGGAGAGTCTTTTGAACACGTGGTTGACGTCGAAGGCGCCGATCCATCTCATCCCACATGTGCTCGATTGGTGAGAGATCAGGGGAGCGAGCCGGCCAGGGGATGACATTCACGTTGTTTTGTTGAAGAGAATCCTGAACAAGTCGAGCAATATGAGGTCGGGCGTTGTCATGTTGAAAGTTAATGCCTTGGCCATGACGACGCAAAAACGGTAGAACAACAGGGCCTATGTTCTCGTCGCGGTAGCGCTGTCCATTGAGATTTCCCTCTATCACTATCAAAGGGGTCTTCTGTCTTGCTGTAATCCCACCCCATACCATAACGCTGCCGCCCCCGAACCGATGTTCCTCCATGACACAATGATTGACGTAACGTTCACCTCGACGTCGGTACACTCGAATCTGTTCATCGCTGTGGCTGAGGTGAAAACGAGACTCGTCAGTGAATAGAACTTGTCCCCACTGCATGGCCGTCCAGCTAAGTCGCTGTCTGCACCACTGAAGACGTGCTTGACGGTGGTTTCCGGTCAAAATGTGACGTCTGGCGGGTCTTCTGGCGACAATCCCTGCACATCTGAGGCGACGACGTACGGTTTGTGAAGATATTCGTCGAAGGCCATGGATGCTTCTTGCAGTCACTGTTGCTGGCTGGAATCGATTTCGTAGGTGTGTTGTTCGAATCCAATTGTCTTGTCTTGCAAACGTTGCCATAGAACACCAAATGGTGTTTCTGTGGACGTTAAATTGTCTTGCAATATCACGTTGACTCGATCCTGCTTCAAGCATACCAATAACTCGCAGACGCTCATTTTCGGACAGGCGTGGCATTTCGTAATGTTGAAAAATTGCGTAATTTTGTTGTTTTTCTGAGTGGTTGTTGTCAGCACGATGCTAAACAATGCATATGGAATCCTGTTAACGCACATTATACCCATTCTTGGGTAGTGAAATGCATGGGGCTTGCATAAAAGTCAACTTTTGCATGGAATGCATGCTTTTCTGTAGCAGTTGCGTTTTTGTGACTTGATTCCTACTTGTACTACAATAGTGAAAACCAAACTTTACTTGTTTGAAAAATACCCTAAAATATTGGTGTCACAGGAACGTTTGTTGTTGAGTGTATTATTCTGAAGATAAGTTGCGTGCAGTGGCGTTTAGAGCAAAATTACATACTGAAGGCATGACACGCAGTGTGGGTTTTGTGCCATAATATATCATTACATTAATACATAGATGTTACTTCTTTCCGAAACCTCATTAGTTGAAAGTCAATAAATACTACTGACAAACGTCTTTGAACGATAATATCTTGGATATATGAATATGTTACATAGTTTTGTGCATCACGCAAACATGTAAAATATCAGACCACAAAAGGTAGCGGGTGATTAGCACAGTCGGTTGTGTCTTTGGGAATTTAACACATATCAACTTAACATCGATACATTTGCAGGTGCTTATGCTCATAATATCACCACGCCATGATAAATCATCCGACAAACCACGTATTATCATGTGCATAAAATAAACAACATACAATAGAGAAAAACCATCCCGTATAATTATGTATACACGTCAGCAGTTCCTCGTATAGACATCTAAACTTCTGTAGTAACAACCATGTTTATCAAAGTCGTTATTTTAGACCGATGATGTTGTTTTTTTCTAAGTCGCGTAGGCGACATTTACAAAGAGCTTACAATTAAATAGTATTTGGAACGTGATCGCTCATATTACCAATTCCGATCAGTTTCCTCGCCAGATAAGAACGGCAAAGCAGTGTCTGTGAGAAAGAGTCCATTTTACTATTCCGACTAAAAATAAGAATGTGCAAATAGAGAATCTAACCCGAGTGTCTTTTGATATGAAATATATCAACACGAGTTGATCAAAGTGGGAAAACTCCGAGGCATGCCGGGGAATTTTTTCCACTATTATCAACGAGTGTTGATACACGAGGGTTAGATTTTATTTATCATCCAACATCATTCTTTCAACTTTTTCAGTTTGTAGAAAGTTATAAGCAGTGTCTTAAGGGTAAAAATTACTGATAACAGCTTCAGTAGCACAGCCATCAGTGATGTCATTTGATTGTGACGTCATGGTAACCAATGACGTCACAATGGTATGCAAAGTATTGTTTTGCAATTTCATTGCAGCGATATCTACAGTATAGATATCGCTTGATCTCACCCTAGCGATATATCTTGTGGGAGCCAGTTTTGGATGATAAAACTGTGATCATTACAGATATTCGCAAAAAGTTGAACGGATCCTGCCGCACCGGTGGCAAATCAATTGTTCGCAAAAAGGTAAACGGATTCTGCCGCACCGGTGGCAAGTCAATTTTGTTCACAAAAAGGTAAACGGATCCTGCCGCACCGGTAGCAAGTCAACTGTTCACCTGATCAAACATGGCACAATTCCAAGTCAATATTGGGAACTGTATCAGATATATTTTTTGTCACTGATGCGATAAATTTGAAAATGTCCTCCACGTGTCTTCCATTCCATTTCCAAAGGCAGGAGATGTTGGAATGTTGACTATTGGAAAGTTGAAGTTATCCCTCTTGTCATACAATATCTTCTGCAATAATTTGTCACTGTAACTTTATCTACGTTCACCAAGTTTTATGATTAATTCCTCATGGATCAGGAATGAAGTTTTCCCTTAAAATTGTCGTGTGGGATTGCGGTGTACAAAGTTGAAAAATCAAAGGTTTTTACAAAAGTGACCCTTGTTCTTCTCTGTGCTTTAAACGTTCAAGTTTTTCAGAATCCACATGGAAATGTTTTTAGGCGCTTTTATTCACCCACAACATGATTATGAGAAATATAATATATAGATAATGATCCACGTATCGCAAACTGAATAACTACGGCCAAGAAAACATATTTTGAGCTGGAGAAATAACATGCATGTGCATGTGCTCATTGCGAATATAAGGACGTAGTTGAATTCCACTTGTACACTTATCTTAAATTTGTTTTGCTGATTCATTAATAAAATGAAATGAACAAGAAAGGACTTAGTATGCAGCCTTGTCTCACTTCAAGTTTACTATCGACCATTTCCGTCATTTCTCAGTTATTTCTGACACACACTTTTACATTTTCATAAATATTACATAGAAGTTGCTCATTTTACAACAAAGACCATGGGAATAAAGAAATGGCCATAACTTATGGCGTTGTACAGAGACAAATGCCTTTGCAAAGACAACGAATTGAGGAGCGAACATTTCACCTGTTCTACTTAGATACTTGTGAACGATTGATTGTAGTATAATCATATTATCAATAGTTGTATAACCTTCTCTAAATCCAGCTTGGGCTTCACTTATTTTATAATAGTATCTCCTAATAATTATATATGTAAATATCTTACTGTATATGCTTAAAAGGGTAATACCTCCGTAATTATTTACGTTACTTATATCACCTTGTTTATATATTGGGACGATAATACCAATCGACCATGAATTTGGAAAATGACCATTTTCTAATATCAAATTAAATATAAATTCTAAGTATGAAAGTAGTAAATCTGAAGAATATTTAAAGAATTCATGAACAGTATCATCTATACCAGCTGCCTTTTTACTTTTTAGATAGTATATGATCTCTAAAATCTCATCTCCCGTTATTAGAGAATCAAGAATATCCTCGGTAACATTTGTGTTTGTATCATATCGAGAGGATCTATCTGGTACTGTAGGATCTGCCGTCAGACTGGTCTTCAATGGTAGAGGATGACAAAATATTTCTAAAATGTTTAACGATGCAATTGTAGCAGGAGTTAAATTAAGCACATCGATTTTGTTTTTCTATCTATAACACTAGAAGCCGTTCATGTCGACAGCAAATTGCATTTAAGTTCCTTCACAAACAATAACTTACATGCACTTACAATGAGCTCATGACCATCACAGGCACTAATACCAGTGTCAATGATAATTGTCCATGGAACAGAACAGTTGCATGTATTGATCTCAGCAGCTTAAAACCTTGTTAGTTATGGTAATAAGTTGATAGGAAGAATGTGAAAAGAAAAATTGAGTCGAATAAAGAAATCAAAATACACTTTCTATGCATGTAGCATTTCCTTTTCTGATTGTCATATATTTGAAATGTCATCTCCAACTTCGATTATCTGCCGAAACATATTCCATTGAGTGTAAAAAGACAAAATAGGGGTGAACATTTTATGAATGGATCACTGAAAATTAGTGAGGAAACCACGTGTTCGTGAAAAGGGTAAGAATGTCGTGCTCTTCCGGTAGCACATTGAATAGGTTTATTTAAGTTCATGTTGTGATATTGTGTACATACTTATGAATGGCAATACGCATCCACTGCAAAGACCATTTTTTTTTAAATGAATTGGAGTAAGTGTTTAAACCCGAGTCTGTCACATTTAATAATAGATGGATGTCATACCATTGGATGAATGCATAGTCGACGGCCCACTGCAGTGGTTTATCCTGACGCAGAATCTGCAAGATCTCACAATTTACTCATTCTTATCTGCTACTGCGATACTAATGGCATACAGTGGCTCTATTCTGCCCCTTACTCTCCATGGCGTATATCCATTGGACTGGTGATGTGTGGGGCTTGATGCAAAAAACTTATTTTCAGATCCTTTCAAGCAAGAAGAGCATTAGTTTGCAACAGATAACCTTCACTTTTAACTCACCACAGCACTTGAATGGTCTTCCCTGCACCCGATCTGTATTCCGTACAAGTATTCATTACCCTTAACTTTGGGTTGTTTACAAGAAAAAAAGCGGACTGCTTATTTTGGTATTCATTTCTTGTTAAAATGTTGTACTTGTCTTGTCACAGTTGGAATTTTTCCATGTTAATGTACATTGAACTTCCACGATCAGAGACAAGGGGATAACACAATGAGAATAGTAAAAACAAGTTGCTAGAGTCACGTTTGAAAGTTTGACAGTAATGATGCGTGATTGTCTTTAATGTTCTCTGTGATCGTGTAAACCTAGCAAAGAGTAGAGATCACTGTTGGATCTGATGTTTCCAAAAGCATGCAAATACCTCGACACTGATCACAGGAATAGCATGTGCCTGCTGGATCTCCCTGAACTGATTTTGGAATTAATTCAAATACCGGTGGATCTTTTTCCAATGACATGAAAGTAAATGCATAGAGATCCCACTGTGAGATTTGGCCATTCTCGCATCTAAAGGCTAACACATTTTCACATCTTGATAAGAAAATATTAAGTTAAGGAAAATAAAAAAAGATTAACATTACAATGAGTGGGTGAATATGCGTTTATGACGCTTTTGCAATATTCCGCCAAAATCACGACAGGTGACACCATAATTTTTCTTCTCACATTGTACCACGCTCTAACCACTAGGCTACATCACCACCCCACTACAAAATCGCGATACTATGTTATGATCTGACTTAAGCTCACTTTGTCACTGTATTTTCACATTCAAGTTATTACCATGGTGGTAAATTTAGTACTCACTCACTCACGGTTGCAATTGTCAAATACATAAGAAGATAGGAACACATTTGTATCCAAAAAGGGCAAATTCTTTCTTTACCCTTCTTATACGTAGGTCTCGACACTGAATACTATATATGAGATGTAGTATAGTGAATAGTATGGAGTGATTCATGTGCACAAAATGATTTTGCTATGTCCACGAAAAATGGAGATTATGTTTGGCAGCGTTGTTAATGAACCATTGATCTGATCAATATTAAAAGACGAGAGTCATGAATAGAGTAGTGTTCTCTTAAGAACAAAGTCCTTATCAACCATGATGATTACCAACACTCCAGCCTCCGCTGTGATGCCATGGGGGGATTTAAGTCGTCACTTCTCATTGTACACACATCACACCACGATTCATGTACATGTATTTTGTTATGGCGAAGCTATCAACACCCCATTACAGGTGAAATGCATTCAGTACAGTGATTATATGTTTATTCGTTACTGCGCTGCATTACTATGAGATCACACTGGTGGTTTTATGCACGCTTTGAAACTGCACTTACATATATAATTGAAGCTGTAGTTGCCAGTTTGAAGGGTTTCAACGGTGGCGTGATTTCTGCCGCGAAGGCAGAGAGATGTGGCAGCAATAAGCACATGACCACGCAATCGTCTTCCGATTGTGGTTACATTTTAACGAATCTCATATAGTGCGGCACACTTTGTATCCCTGTGCCTTGGTGAGGTGAAATGGGGTTAAACGTCGCGTCCAAGATTATTGCACTTATAAAGCGACCCCTATTAGATTACTACTGGCTACACACAGACAGATTACAACTGGCTACACACAGACAGATTACAACTGGCTACACACAGACGGATGACAACTGGCTACACACATCCAGATTACAAATGGCTACACACAGACAGATTACAACTGGCTACACACAGACAGATTACAACTGGCTACACACAGACAGATTACAACTGGCTACACACAGACAGATTACAACTGGCTACACACAGACAGACTGCAACTAAATTATCACAGATGACATCATATTGCATGTGACATGCGTTTTGTGTTTGTTGAACTGAAGTGTAGCCTGAAGAAGTGTTTTAGTAGCCTCTTGGTTTCGGGCTCCGTAACGACAATAGACACACTCCTCAAATTCATGCTGTTCGTTTACATATCCAGTTTACAATATTGTATCGATTCGTTGTCTTCTGAAAAGCATCCTAATTTGGGACCTCAGTTAATAACATCAGTGTCGTGGTATTTACAAATTTAAAAACTTAATATTTAGTGGCCAAGTTGATCTTTACTTCCTAGCATTGTTTTCTTTGTTCAATTCCATCTACAGATTGACTTCAACCGCTAGATTTAGTTCTCATTAAAGCAGCTTACACTGGAAATGGGTGAACGATGACATCAGCAGGTATTAAAATCATAGATTTCTATCGTATTTGCAAGATTATTTCATAATTTTTAAACGAGATGACTTACAGAAGACAATTAAAACAATTATGCGCAAATAGCTACTTCTTTGAGAGGGCTTCCTCCTTGAACTGCCTTTGGAATTGGTGATGCCCATTTTAGATATAAAATTAATGGCACTGCAAAAACTGCCCCTATTCCTATGCTTCGAGACATGTCATGTTAAGTTACTTAAATGGTTTATCACTTACGCATTTACATACAATAACATTTGACGTGAAAAGGAGCATGTGGTTTCCCATTTATCGTGCCGATATCATAATGGAGTGTGCAATTGCAGGATAATTATTTTCAGTAAATTCAAATGTCTCACAGAATGTGGTCCTGCTGACCTTTGTGTTAAGGGAACATCAATTTGACAACACAATTTTTACGTTTTGCAATGTTTTGCTGTAACGGTGTTCAAGTCATACTTAGTAGCTCATGCCTTTTATCACTCAATTCGCATCAATGGCCGGTGTTTGGCTGTCAAGAATGCATCAAATGCTTTTCTCGCGAGCTTTGTGTTCTGAAGATACTTTGAAACAACATCTACTGAGTCGTTGGGGAGTTGAAATGACCCTGTCTATTGCAAAGATAATCAAGCTCGGACCCAGTGCAAGGTAAAATCCCTTTCATTGAGCGCCCAAATCATTGCCAGTAAGAACAGTTCTAGTAAAACCATTGTTTGAAGTATTGCTGTAAGGAACACACATTACTGCGCTCACAGATCTTGGGACCACATCGTCATTAATACTTGTTACAGGTAATGATTCATTGACACAGGCCATGTTTGAGCATTGAAGTCTCCGCGTGTTTGCTTGAAACTCACGAGGAATCAACTTGACGAAGGACAACTTTTATGCTTGACAGTAAAATCAGACTTCAAAGGAATTTTGCGGATTCTTTTTGGTTTGATTACTCTCTTGGCGGAGCATGCCATAACGATGTTAACATGACATGAAACTTTAAAATTGGAATGTGTTGAATTTGTTGTCCATTTCACTTGACTGATCTATTCTGGATTAGAGCTCTCGTCAAGCATGCGTTTGTACCATGTGACACCATTTCGATGACATTTAGGAATGTCGATTGGAGTGTCGACGGCTTATCATATAGCTTGTGGAAAACCACATATTAATTTACAAGATACGTATGTAAGATTGTATTGTTTAAGGTACACAATTATTGATGGATCAGTGGTTAATTAAAATCATAAACATGTTTGCCCGTAACACTCATCAATCATGCACCATGTATATATATACTGACATACAGTTACGAACATGCTTAAAACGAAATTGGTACTTACAAAAGCCAAACCGGCACGTGAATCTAACGTGGTACTGACTAGACCACAGTCACTTGTCTGAGTTATTTTTTCTGTCATTAATGTTAACGTTTTTTAATAATTTAGGCGTTGGTAGATGACGAAAGCGTGACAGTTATAGATGAAAATAGTCATCAAGTCATATTACTTTCATCGTTCTGCATTTCGTGACATAATACACTGTTGTTGCTATGGCTGGGTGTTAACAAATCAGTTACAGTAAGCTACGGTTATAATGAACTCAAAGGGACCAATATCTTTGGTTCATTATAACCGGAGTTCGTTCGTTTCAACTAAAGCATACCGCAAATGGCAGGGACCAAAAACAACAGTTCGTTATATCCGTCACTTCGTTTTAAGCATGTTCGTAACTGTATGTCAGTATATATAGACATGGACACATCAATCAACACAGGGCTTCTCGAGCACGAATACCTCTCCTTGCTGGTTGTAAAAGTCTTATACACTATGGAACGTCATCGTTCCCCTGAGGATTACACTGTAGATCACTTTCCACGACTTGCCTTACCCACACAGCTGATTTTGTGACGCTTAATATATAGAACTGGGGTATGAAGTTGCACAATACGTCATTCATAACACAATATTATAAATGATGATAACAATGATGAAATAAAATTAAGTGGAAAATGTTATCATAGCAAACAAACAGCATCTCAATTCTTTATGTTCATTCTTTAAGTTTATTAGCATGTTTCCGACATTGTACCATGAAACTGTATGGCTCCCTTTCCCTTAGTAATGGTGTGACCTACTTATAAATATACGAGGCTCATCAGCTGCAGTACCTCCCCTGACTTAATGTTTGAGATTGTGTTTACACATGGTCTAAGAACGAACATTACATATCCAAATTTTCGGAGTCAAATATTTACACATAATTACTGATATCATAGTTCGAATATAGATATAAACGCTTGCCATTAATCAAAACGTAATCTGAATATTGACCGCCAAACATAATACGTGTATCCTTTCGTCAATCCACACAACCCATCTTCGTATGAATACATATTTACTTATATGCTCATTTTGAATAGTATACTTTGAATGGGATACGGGATCGTGTAGCGTACTGACCTTGACACATTTTATGCTTATAAAATGCTATTAGCGTCTAGTTGGAAGCGACTAAAGCAGCAACCATTTGTCCCCGAGCTTATGGAGCCGACTCAGTGTCGTCATCCATCATGTCGGTGTCGATCACAGTAATTTGTCACCATGTTCTGAACGTACACACGGCACAACAACACACCAATGAGATGGCCATATAGACAGTGACAACAGTTTCTTTAAATGGCATAGAAAAAGAATTGCCATTGTGAAATGTCTTTTAGAGATGTTAAACGCAATGGATGGGTACATTTGCTCATAAATATTTCTCTAAGCCACTGCATAAGTATTGAAGATAACATGCAATGGAGATATATTAAACGCGGTAGACAGTCTTAAAAACTTATATCTTTGTACTTATTGTGTAGGGGAAAGGATGGGTGAGGCGCTACAATTTGGTGTAAAGAGTTACTGACCCTAGTCGTGCAAGGATCCTATATACATGATCGTAGGCTCGAGTCCTCGATTCGCCATAATAATGATCGGTGGTTTATACATACTGATCATTTTCGTTTCATGGACGTTATTGACGTGTTTGATAAAAGTCGTTTAAACACACCGGTACACGTGTTTCTGACAGGACAGAATACGGCCACCTTTTCGCAAGCACGTGGTACCTTCGTGATGTGATTCAGTAACACATGCTTATGATACAGTCTGAATCGTACAATGGACCCCTCTTTTATCAGAGTTGACATGCCCTGATACATTTGTTGTAAAATTTAAATGGTTTGTACTTCCTTTTGATAAATTGCCCTGAACCTTTGAAGATGCAGATGTTACTTTATTAATGTTCACAACAATTAATGGTAAATTATCTATGGATCAGGAATGCAGTTTTCCCATTAAAATTGGGGTGTGGGATTGCGGTGTACAAAGATAAAAACATCAAATGGTTCTTTTCAGGGCTTGAAAACGTTTAAGCAAATTATTTGATCGATGTATCGCAAACTGAATAACTACTATTTTCAGCCGATTAAACAGCAAATTATTTAAGTTCTTGAGAATCAACATGGAAATGTTGTATTTCGCCTTTAATCAGCAACACCATGATTATGAGATATGTAAAATATAGATGATCCACGTATCGCAACCTGAATAACTACGGCCTAGAATAACTATTGTGACCTGGAGAAACAAGATGCATGGACTGGAGCGGGTGAGATGTCAATCGGGGTTGATGTGGTCGTTAAACTTGGTTCATGGAAGCTTAATGGTACAGGCTGCACATCCAATTTTTAGAACCTCAAGACCTTTGTTGTGACGTCGGCAGCCTGTAATACACATAGAAATGCTTGAAAAAAAATATTAATTGAGATTCATATTAAGTGTTACTTTGCATATGTTTGTATAAATATATTTAAGTTATCTTTTCTTCAAATTAGATATGTGAACTATGGAATAAACTGAAAGGAAAGTGCAATGAAGTGGATATAAAATATGCAGCTGCCATACGCGTTATGTTGGTAGAGGACCACATATATATATATTTATACCTGTTCTTAAAGCGCAAGGCAGATCTTCCAAATACAGTTCATACTATACACGTAATATGCTTAATGTTTCACTATCGTATAGTGTAAAAGAAATATCACAACTAAAAAATTGTAAAACTATCAGAAAAGATTACGAGTATGCATAATACTGTATAAAGGAAATGAAAATGATGTTGCAACATTGCAACGTAATTGTACGAGTCAGTGCCGGTAAAGCCTTCTGACATCTTTCATATTGAAAAAATGTGAAATGGAATTCGTGGAAGGTGTAATATCACAGCAAAACGCAGCGGGAAAGGATATTACACACCCTGCAATATGTATATCGGCAACAGAAAAGAAGGTCACTATGTTAAGAGAGCTAATAAGATGAAAGGAATCCCATTTCACTGAGTCCGGACATCCTCTGGTCCTGCCGCCGGCTGTCAGAGGGACGCATCACATGCCACGAACAGATGTGTTGTACTGGGTAAAGCGTTGTGTAATCCTTGCCCCTGCATGATCATGCTATGACCCTTATCGGGCTTATTGATTTATAATGAGGCATGCTTTTGTCATTTGTGTGTGTTTTGTTAGATCATTCAAAAGCATGTTAATCAATTTTACTGTTCAATATGTTCAACGATGCAATTGTGGCAGCAGTGAAATTATGCACATCGATCTTGTTTTTTCTTGCATATTACACAAGAAGCCGTTCATGTCGACAGGAAATGCATCTAAGTTCCTCTGGTGGAGCAATGCATCTTCACGAACAATAACTAACATGTACTTACAATGAGCTCGTGACCATCACAGGAACTAATACCAGTGTTATAATAATCGTCCATGGAACAGAACAGTTGCATCAATTGATCTGAGCAGCTTAAAACCTTGTTAATTCTGGTAATTAGTTGAGAGTATGAATGTGCAACGGAACATTTAGAAGAGTAACGAAATCAAAATGCATTCACCATGTATGTAGCATTTTCTTTTCTCAATGACATATGTTCTAATACGTCATCACCAGAGCTTAATCAGTATCGATTATCTAGCATTGGTGTAAAACGGCAAAATAGTGGTGAACATAATATGAATGGATCACTGACAATTAGTTAGGATACCAAGTGTTCGCGAAAAGAGTAAGCATGTCCTCCTCTTCTGGTAGCATCGTTAATAGGTCCAATTAAAGTTCATGTTGATTTTAACATATTCATGTGAAAATGATAATGTATACAAACTTATGAATGGCTTTATGTATCCTCTGACAAGACCGTGTTTTTTAAAATAGATAAGAGTAAGTGAATGTTAACAAGCCAGTCAATCACATTTAATAATAGATGGATATCATACCAGTGGATGAAAGCACACGTTGTGGGTTATGCCGACGCAGAATCAGTCAGATCTCACAATTCATACATTCCTATTTGCGTCTTCAATGCTTACTGTGTATCTATTCTGCCCCTGACTCCCCATGGAGTATATTCATTGGACAGGCGATTTGTAGGGCTCGATGTTCAAAGCTTATCTTTAGATCCTTTCAAGCAAGAGGAGCATTAGTTTGAAACAGATAACCTTCACTTTTAACTCACCGAAGCTTACTTGAATGGTCTTCCCTGCATCTGATTTGTATCCTGTACAAGTATCCATTACCCTTAACTTTCAGTTGTGTACAAGAAACAAAGCGAACTGCTTATTTTGGTATTAATTTCTTGTTAAAATGGTTTCATGTCACAGTTGGGATTTTTTCATGTTAATGTACATTTAACGTCCATGATCGGAGACAAGCGGATAACACAATGAGAATAGTAAAAAAAAGTATATCCCCAAAGTCCTTGTTTACATATTTATAAAAAAAACAAGTTGTTAGAGTCTCGTTTGAAAGTTTGACAGTAATGATGCGTGATTGTCTTTATTGTTCTCTGTGATCGTGTAAACCTCGCAAAGGGTGGATATCACTGTTGGATTTTATGTTTCCAAGAGCATGCAAATACCTCGACACTGATCACAGGAATAGCATGTCCCTGTTGAATTTTCATGAACTGATTTTGGAATTAAATCAAATACCGCTAAATCTTTTTCCAATGACATGAAAGTACAATTTCAGAGATCCTACTGTGAGATTTGTCAATTATCGCATCTATTAAAGGAAAATATACACATTACAATGAGTAGGTGAATGCAGGTTTTTGACACTTTTTTTTCAATATTCCTCCAAAATTACGGCAGGGACACCATGAATTGGCTTCTCACATTTTACCATGACGGAAATCTAATCCGAGCCTCGGCGAGATGAGCGAACGCTTTAACCATTAGGCTACGTCACCACCCAACTACAAAGTCCAGCCTTGAGTCACGCGAGATTTGAGTTTAATCTTGTAAATACTTACTTTTATAGAGTCAAATATTTAAACGAGTCTTTTTACCTAAATATAAAAAAAAACTTTTATGTTAGTGGAAAGTGATTGTACAAGATCTGTAAAGAACGTATCTATGTTAATATTCCAGGCTAGGAAACAAACACAATATGTCCTGAATCTGTAACAATTTGTACAGACAATGTGCTGTGGGCCTTTTGCCTAAAGATGTGAAGTAACACCCAATTTGTTATACATCCATTTCTCATACCTCTCTGAAATGACAGATGTGTTATGACCGAACCTATTCTGTAATGGTACAGCCTACTATTTCTGTTACAGAAGACCGATAGATTTACTTGAGCAAGAGTTTCAGGTTTGAGATTAATACTAGGAGATGCTAAGAGGTCGATTGCTTCTCATCTATCCATTTCATGTTCTGTCCTATGTCCCTCTGGCCATTGATTCATTATTGTCTTTTCTACATGGTGAAAATGTATTTGACAAGTTTGGAAAAATCACTTTTATTGTATCCCTATTCTCAATTTCAAGGTTTCCTTTCCAGCAGAAATATTATGAGGTACATTCATAAGGTTAATAGATTTTATGAGTATGATGTAGACTTTCAGTAATGAAATGTATTGTGCTACAAAGTAACTCGTCTTAATATGTTGACATACATCAGTTGAAAGTAGTCTCATTAACTGGCCAAGATAAATATACCACACAGATTTGATTTCTGAAAAAAATAAAATAACATTTAACTTCTAATCTTCAATCGAATTTGGTCATGACTCATTTGTCGTTTACCAAATGCCAACATTCTCCTTCAACAAGAAAGTACAGTTATGAGGGCTGGATTTGTGGATTGCTAGTGAAGAGTCTTGGTTGACTGGGGACACCTCTAGGATTAATCATGATTATAGATTTATGTACTTCATGCAAGAAACTGGTGGCATGGGTGTCTTTGTTTCGCCTTCCTTTAAAGAGATGTTTGTTTTGATGTTTGCTGATGATGTGCCATCTATGGCAGATTCGTGTTTACAGTTACAAAAAAAGATATATGCCTTGGAACATTTTTGTGATGTAACGGGTATGAAAGTTAATTTGAATAAAACAAAGATAATGGTTTTTCGTAATGGAGGCCCTTTGCGTGCATATGAGAAGTGGTATTTTTATGGGAAAACAAATTGATGTTGTATCGTCATATAGATATCTGGGTCTGGTTTTTACGCCCAAACTTGTTTGGAGTAAGGAACATCTTTCACTTACCGCCCAAGCACAAAAGGCTTTATTGGCTATTTATACATATTCCAGGAAATTTGGTAATTTATCATGTAAAGATTTGTTTAAAATATTTGATGCTACAGTTGTACCCATTCTTTGTTATGGTGCAGATATAGGGGGTGTGAATTACTGTAGGAGAGTTGAACGTGTACAGATAAAGTTATGTAAATGGATACTTAAAGTTGCTAAAAGTACTACAAATAATATGGTTCTAGGGGAATGTGGAAGAATTCCTCTCCAGTATATTTATATGACAAGAGCAGTTAAATATTGGACTAAATTTATTAATTTAAATGACAATAGATTACCATTTCAATGTTATAGCATGATGTTATCACAGGATAAGAGTGGAAGAGTAAATTGGGTCACACATATAAAACATATTCTGTTTCAATTTGGATTTGGATTTGTTTGGGTTGCACAGGATGTGGGTAATATTGATACATTTATTTCAACATTCAAGCAAAGATTGTTTGATAATCTCCATCAAAAATGGTTTGCAGAACTAGGTAGTTCTTCAAAGACATATTATTATAGGCAGTTTAAGTCATTACTCAATGTTGAATTGAATCTATCCTATAATCTACCTTTATCTATCAGGACAGCAATGTCAAGATTTAGATGTGGTAAATATGGACTTGCAATAGAAACGGGACGTTATAATAATATTGAATATTTAATGCGATTGTGCCCTTTTTGTCTCAAGGAAGGTATTTCATCTATTGAAGATGAACATCATGTATTACTTGTGTGTAAACAGTATGATACCTGAAGAAGTATGTACATTGTTAAGCACTTTAGATCAGCCTCATTACAGGCGTTTATAAGTATTATGTCATCAGATAATTATAATGTTATTCATGATACTTGTCAGTATTTACATAAAGTTTATAAACACAGAATTGCATTCTTAAAGGAAGAGTGATATTTATAGTTCATTTAAACATAATGTTCAATGATATTTATAGTTCATTCAAACACACTATTTATAATGTTAAACAACATGTACCACACTTTCATGCAAAAGTATTAGGTCATCAGATAATTATGTTATTCATGATACTTGTCAGTATTTACATAAAGTTTATAAACACGGATCTGCACTCTTAAATGATGAGTGATATTTATAGTTCAATGAAACATAATGTCTCAATGTTAAACAACTGTTGGTAACATTTGAAACATGTACCACACTTTCTTGCATATGATTGTACATCTGCCTTTATATTAGCGTAAGCGCAGTACATGTTAATAAAATCAAGCATTTATTAGGGACCTTTGGCCTTTATACTGTAATAAAGAATCTGAATCTAAATCTGTGACTGACTGTATTCGCTTGATGACATATCATTACTTCCTGCAAATCCATTCTGTTGACACCTTGCAACAATGTATGTAATGTTTGTGGCAGACAATATCTTTTTTCAAACAGTCAACAGTCTCAAGCATAATAAGTTTCTTTGAAGAATTTTAATGTATTTCCGTCGATAAAAAAAACCCAGGGGCTCCACCCATACCCCAACCTAGAATATCAAATTTTCCGTCTCCAATGTAAGAGGGTAGATGAATAGAAATTACATTGCTTTGAGGAAATATTAGTATATCTGCTATTATAAAATATAACTATTAATAACTCTGTTGTTAAAGTGACATAAATTAATATTGACCTTGACCTTCCTACTTTAGTACTATTTGTTACGACGAAATATATTACGTTGTTCACAGGTTTAGGAGAATTCCTGTGTTCACCAAATGGGTTAACAGTATAGATTCCAGATTTCATATACCCCCGTCTTGAACTCTTAATCTGCACATACAATTCGTTCAATCGCTAATACCGTTCTAAAACTTCTACATTCCTGAGACTTTCAGTTATTAAATACACTTTTGGACCATGTGGCTTGTACATCCATGTGCAGAGACTGGATAACGGGATGACTGGATCAGGCTGACATTGCTGTTCAGTGGCTGGTATTAACTCCATTGTCCTTGAACCTGACAGGTTGAAAACTCTTGAAACTTCGATGTGTTATAGCTATCTCCCTGACGCCTACCTCAGTCTTCTCCTGCATTAACAAGTACAAATGTAGGTGTACACGCTGATGCACCTTGTGGAAAAAACAGTATTCAGATCGCCCTATAAAAAGATTTCACATTTTCACGATGTATCCAAATTGTCACTTGCCTAATTGTCACTTTCCTCAGGGTTATATGTGTTGTATTCTAAGTACCTTGCAGCACAGCTGAGCCAACCACAATGAAATGATTGACATGATTGACGTCGAATATGGAAAACGGAAAATACACTGATTGAAAAATCAAGATGTAAGACGTTTTGATACTTAAGGTATCAAAATTTGGCGAGGACCTCAGGCAATACATTAATGTTTGCTACAAATATATAGCTTTTTGGAACACATCAGTATTACAATGATTTTCATACATCATGCTTCCAAATGCTAAACACTGTTTAATATATGATACTGTGTTATATATATATAGATTTAGTCAGTTGCATTGGACCAGGCTCTATGACTTGGTCACCTGCATGGTTCCCCAACCGCGTAATTACGCCATACTTATAATATCAACTGGTTGATCTGTCTCAAAGTCGATTATTTACAGGCCGCCAGTACATCTTGACTTATTCCTGACTGTGGCGTGAAATCACAGACAACAAAGTGTATATCTCTACATGATAAAAAAAGAACGACAAAACCATTTCCAGAAAGCAGAGTGTATCTCTGCTAAAAGGAGTTTATTGTAGGATTGCGACAATATATCAATATATCACTGAGCCAGCAAAACGCCTTTTCACACATTCTCTTCTTGTCATGATGAGACGAGTGAAAGTGCATTGTATCAACAAATTTCAGTTTTGTTAATGCAGTTGCGCGATACCATTTTATGATCTAACCAAAGCAACTTCTTTGTCTCTGTATGCCTCATTATTACATTCAAAACAATACCATTGTGGCAAATGTACGACTCACCAGATTGAATGATCACGACTCACTCACAGTCAAATACATATAAAGAAAAGACATTTGTATACAAAAAGGACAAACACTTTCCTTAACATACTAATGCGAAAGTCTCGACATTGAATACTATGTTGGAGATATAGTATAGTGGATAGTATGGAGTGTGGCATGTGCACAGAATGATTTTGCTATGTCCTCGAAATATGGAGATTATGTTTGGCAGCGTTGTTAATGAACCATTGATCTGATCAATATTAAAAGACGAGAGTCATGAATAGAGCAGTGTTCTCTTAAGAGCAAAGTCGTCCAACCATGATGATTACCAACACTCCAGCGTCCGCTGTGATGCCATAGGAGGATTTAAGTCATCACTTATGATTGTACACACATCACACCACGATTTATGTACATGTATTTTATGGTGAAGCTATCAACACCCCATTACAGGTGAAATGCATGTAAGGATTGACTGTGTATTTCTTTCGGTTCATTGAGGTATGAATCGAAAAACCAACGTGCAAAATTTTGTAAGAATCCGCGCATACCTCAATGAACCGAAAAAATACACAGTCAATGCTTATAATTAAATTCGACAACGTAAAACATGTTTTATGTACAATAGTTTATAATTAACCAAAAACAGTTGTATATATCAAAACAGACAAAAATGACGCGATTGATAAACATTCCAGGTGTAGGAATACATACTGTGGCGTGACATGAATCACGCCACACGCCTACACAGTGAGTAGCCAATCAACAGAGAGCAGGATCAAAACAATGTTAAGTGGACCTGTCAATTAAGACAAGAGCGAACCGGAAGAAATATCTCCGGAAGAAGGCGGCTGTTTCAAATTACATGGTCAGATACCGCCAGATTCAAACATTACTTCCCTGATTACGGTAAAACACAGTTGGAAAAATGCTAGTTAGAAATGAAACCCGAAGACATGAAAGTTGAACCGAGGCGAGCAGAAAAAACAGGCGAGCGAGCCTGTTTTAAAGGTTTGTTTGGACAATGAATATGCATGAAAGTCGCTAAATGTCCTGTGCATGACTCAACTTTAATATTGGGATTCCCCGACATTCCGAAGTAATAAAAGTAGTGCGCCTCGGTGGGCGTGGCTTATTCTTTTACATTCTTTAGGAAATGAATGCAATAACACGTGACCAATTCAGCTAATCAGAATACAAGAATTTCAATGAACACAACGAAAATTTAATTATTCAGTACTGTGATTATATTTGTTTTCGTTACTGCGCTGCATTATTTGAGATCACGCTGGTGTCCTCAGATATGTTGCGAATGTCTTCTTCTTGTTGAGTAATGCTGTCAGCCTTTGTGATTCTGCAGTCCTCTTAATTAGGTCTTATGCACGCTTTGAAATTGCACTTACATATATAATTGAAGCTGTAGTTGCCAGTTTGAAGGGTTTTAACGGCAGCGTGGGTTCTGCCGCGAAGGTGGAGAGACATGGCAACTATGAGCACATGACCACCCAGTCGTCTTCAAATTATGGTTACATTTTAACGAATGCCAGCGAGTGAGTGCGGCACACTTTGTATCCCTGTGCCTTGGGCACTCTCACAAATAGCTATACACTGACAGATTACAACTGGCTACACACAGACAGACTACAACTGGCTACACACAGACAGACTACAACTGGCTACACAGATAGATTACAACTGGCTACACACAGACAGACTACAACTGACTAGACACAGACAGACTACAACTGGCTACACACAGACAGACTACAACTGGCTACACACAGACAGACTACAACTGGCTACACACAGACAGACTACAACTGGCTACACACAGACAGATTACAACTGGCTACACACAGACAGACTACAACTGGCTACACACAGACAGACTACAACTGGCTACACAGATAGATTACAACTGGCTACACACAGACAGACTACAACTGACTACACACAGACAGATTACAACTGACTACACACAGACAGACTACAACTGGCTACACACAGACGGACTACAACTGGCTACACACAGACAGACTACACACAGACATATTAACGCAGGCTACACACAGAATACTCACAGATGGCTAAACATACTGACATCATATTGCATATTGTGTTTGGTTCGTGTCGTTGAACTGAAGTTCAGCCTGAAGAAGTGTTTTAGTATCATATTGGTTTATGGCTTTGTAACGACAAGGGACATACTCCTACAATTCATGCTGTTCCTTTACACATTCAAATTAAAAAAAAAATATCGATTTCTTGTCTTCTGAAAAACATCCTATTTTGGAACCTCAGTAAATAACATCAGTGTCGTGGTATTTAGACAGACTACAACTGGCTACACACATCCAGATTACAACTGGCTACACACAGACAGATTACAACTGACTACACACAGACATACTACAACTGGCTACACACAGACGGACTACAACTGGTTACACACAGACAGACTACAACTGGCTACACACAGACGGACTACAACTGTCTACACACAGACGGACTACAACTGGTTACACACAGACAGACTACAACTGGCTACACACAGACGGACTACAACTGGCTACACACATCCAGATTACAACTGGCTACACACAGACAGATTACAACTAGCTACACACAGACAGACTACAACTGACTACACACTGACAGATTTAAAAAATTATAAAAACTTCATATTTAGTGGCCAAATCGATCTTTCCTTCCAAGCATTCTTTTGTTTGTTCAATTTCTTCCAGAGATTGACTTCAACCGCTTGATTTAGTTCTCATAAAAGCAGCTTACACTGAAAATGGGTGAACGACATCTGCAGGCATTTAAAACATAGTTTTCTAGCTATTTTGCTAGGAGTATGTCATAATTGTTTGAACGTGATGACCTACAGAAGATAATTAAAACTGTTATTATGCACAGATAGCTACTTTTTAAAAAGGGCTTTCTCCTATAGCTTCCTTTGGAATTGGTGATGCCCATTTAGCAAGAAACTGCCCCTTTAGCTATACTTTGGGACATGCTAAATCACATGTTAAGAAACTAAAATCGCTTATCCTCAAGTCGATCACTTAAGCGTATACATACTAGAACGTTTGACATTAAAAAGTGCATGTAGCTTCCCATTTGTTGTGCCGATATTATAATGGAGCGAGCAACTGCGGGATATTTTTTTTCAATAAATTTAAGTGTCTAACAGAATGTGGTCATGCTGTCCTTTTTGTTCAGGAAACATCAATTTGATAACGAATGTGTACGTTTTGCAAGGTTTTGCTATATCGTTGTTCAAGTCATCCTTATTAGTTCGATAATATTCAATTCGCATCAAGTCGCCGGGGTTTGGCGGTCAAGAATGCTTCTCTCATTAGCTTTGTTTTCTGAAGATACTTTTAAGTTGGGGAGTTGAAGTGACCCTGTCTATTGAAAACATTATCACGCCCGATCGGACCCAGTGCAAGGTAAAGTACCTTTCATTGAACTCCCAAATCATTGCCAGCAAGAACAGTTCCAGTAAAACCATTGTTTAAAGTATTGATGTAAGGAACACACATTAATGCGCTCATGGGACCATGTCGTCATTAATACTTGTTATAGGTAATGATTCATTGACAAAGACCATGTTGGCTGTTCAGTGTTTGCTTGAAACTCATGAAGAATCAACATGATGAGACCAATGATCAATTGAATGAATGCCAGACCTTTGTTGAACCGATGTCAGACATTTGTTATCTTGATGCCAGACCATTATTATATCGAACCTTATGTCAGACCTTTGTAAACTCGATATCACATCTTTGTTACACTATTCCTCGGTCGTTGTCACGATATGCAAGCTATATAAGGTCGGTGTAAGCTAGGCTAATTTTGAGGACACAACGTGTGCAAAACTCTGCTAAATTACAAAAGTGTTTCGAAAACTTTTTTCATTCACAGATAACACCACTACATCTGCAACAGAATTTCCCAGTATTAAAATAACAATAATCTGCAGGAACTTTACGAAAATGCTTGTGTAGCTTTGACCTTGTTCATCACAAAGGGAACATCTGAATAAAACCCGTGCTTGTTCTAATGTGTCAAAGACACAACTGTACCCTAACCACTTAAAATCGGACATCAAAAGACTTTTGCGGATTCCTTTTGGTTTAATTATTTACTTGGCTGAACATACCATAACGATGTTAACATGACATGAAACTTTGAAATTGGAATGTGTTGAATTTGTTGTCCATTTTCTTTGACTGATCATGATCAATTCTGGATTATAGCTCTCGTCAAATATGCGTTTGTACCATATGACACCATTACGATGCCACTTAGCAATGTTGAGTGGACTTCTGTGTCGACGGTTTATCAAAAAGCTTGTGGAAAATCACATATCAATTTACAAGATACGGATGTAAGATTGTATTGTTTTATTGATGGATCAGTGGCTAATTAAAAATCATTAACATGTTTGCCCGTAATTATAACACTCATCAGTCATACACCATTTGTTGGCCGTGAGTGTTGCCTTAATACAATCTCTTTAAAAATAAGGTTGCCTTCTGTATTTTGGTAATTACATCAGGTAAATGATTTCTCACATTGTTGATTGCACATTTATTTAAAACATTCTCCGCCTGTGCAGACGTCGATAATTTTAAACTTCCAAAGAAATCATAATAAAAGTTGGGTCTCGACGATGTGTAGATGACATTAACCCGAGACGAAGTACACATGTATCGGTGTTAATGCCATGTATGTTTGTCCGATGTTTTTCCAGTCTAACTTTGCCTTTCGGGGATAAATGACATTCTCTGATATCGTCATGAATCCCCCTTTATGTTGTACACATGACAGACCATATATATCCAGCTGGGTTAATCTATTTTATGTTATCACATTACAATGTCATTCGTTGTTTTGAACAATGTAATGTGATTAAAATATACGCTTGTGGTTTACATCTTTGTACAATAACACATTACAGGATTGCAAAATTATTTGTTTTAATCCTGCCGGACCTCCAAGCAGTGGCGAACGCAAGGTAGAATTGAAGTAATACCATTATATCATATCATATATCATGTATGTATATATGTATGATCCTACATGCGTCTTGAATTCGAATTCACTGGTGGCGTTCCTCGTGTTAAAAACACATGAAGTGTATTCTTATTATTTTTAAGCAACAAGTAAAACTAATTTACTCTTGCAAAGGTGTTGCCACCATCCTGTGTACATTGGGTCAGCGACTAAATATTTACTTTCAAAAGCCAAACCGTTACCGAATCCTGTTGTATATACATTGAGACTAACCTGGCACTAACTAGATCACAGTTACTTCCCTGAGATGTGATTTTTTTCTGCCATTAATATCAACAGTGTTTTAATAATTTAGGCGTTGGAAAGTCATGAAAGCGGGACAGTTCTAGTTGAAAATTGTCATCAAGTCATATTATTTTAATCGTTCTGGAGTTCGTGACATTATACACTGTTGTTGCTATGGCTGGGTGTTAACAATTCAATTATGTCAGTATATATAGACATGGACACATCCATCAACACAGGGCGTCTCAAGCAGGAATACCTGTCCTTGCTGGTTGTAAAAGTCTAATAGAGTGTGAAACGTCATCGTTACCCCGAGGATTACACTGTAGATCACATGACACGACTTGCCTTACCCACACAACTAATTTTATGACGCTTAATACTAGTATATAGAACTGGGTTATTACTTGCTGCGGCGTAATTAAGGTGCTAAATACGTCATTAATAAATTAAATAATAATAATTATAATGATAACAACAATAAAGTAATAATAATAATAAAAATAATAATAATAATAATAATTATTATAATCGTCCTTTCGAATTCTTTTGGTGTTCCAAATCCAGGGTATTGACACCCTCACACGAAGAATCATTTCAGACAATAGATGCCATCACCCTCGCTCTTCCATCAATCGCTTATATTTATCAATTATGATGGGAGGGCGTGGCTTGATTAATGTGGAGGCTCTTCATGATAAAATTGTTTTGTGCACGTTTGCTCACATGTATTTGTCTGATGATCCCCTTGTGATGCATGTCAAGACTCCTGATGAAAACAAGTATTAACATATTAAGTCGGCCCAGAATCAGTTTTTCAAGGACAGGCTATCTGAACGACCACTGCATCGAGTTTATGTGCAGTGTGTTGAGAAGGTCAGCAATCATGCAGAGTCCTTCACTTGAATGAAGTCGTCTGGCCTGTAAAGTGAAACTGAAGGCTTTCTGTTTGCTCCTCAGGACAAGTCACTTCCCAATCAAACCGCCAATATGTGATTTTGCATCAAAATGTAAATATGAAATGTAGATTATGTAATGAATTTAATGAGACTGTCCAACACATTGTGAGTGGATGCCCAGCTCAGGCACAGACACAGTATCTTAAGCAACATGATGGGGTGGCTCGATCATTTTATTACCGTCTTCACCATGCTTGTTGTTTTGACACAGAAGTCCACCCATGGTACGACCCGGAATATGTAGAGGGCGCCATGGAAAATTATCAATACAAAATTATTTGCCCATTTACATCCTCAGACGTATCCAGGCCAACATACTCGATCTTGTCCTTTTTGATAAAGCAAATTAAATCATTTATATCATTGAATTGAGAAGAGATGGCCATATAGACAGTAACGTTTGACAGTGACAGGGCTTTTGAAATGGCGTTGAAAAAGAATGCTTCGTAGATGTACACACAATTGCCATAATGAAACGGCTTTTAGATATGTTGTTAAACGCAATGAATGAGTACAATGAGTACAATGGCTCATAAATATTTTTCAGAAATAATTTGCATATATGTTTGAGATATTGAGTTAATGGAGACATATCAAACGTGGTAGACAGTATTAAGAACTTATATCTTTGCACATATTGTGTGGGGTGGACAGATGGTCAAATCGCGACAATTTGGTATGAAGAGTTACTAACCCTAGTCGTGCAAGGATCCTGTATACATGATCTAGGGCTCGAGTCCCAGATTCGCCATAATAATGATCCTTGGTTTATATACACTTGTTTTCGTTCGTTTCACCGACGTTATAGACGTGTACGATAAACATCGTTTTAACATGCCAGTACATGTGCTTCTGACGGGACAGGATACGGTCACTTTTTCGCAAGCTCGTGGTATCTTCTTGATAGTTATTCATAAACACATGCTTATGATAAAGTCTCAATCGTACAATGGACTTCTCTTTTATCAGAGTTGACGTGCCGTAACACATTTGTTCAGTGAACTTCAGATGACATGTACTTTCATTTTGATTAATTGTCCTGAACCGTTGAAGATGCAGATGTAACTATATCTAGCTATGTTCACAACGTTTAATTAAAGAATGCAGTTTTCTCATTAAAATTGTCGTGTGGGATTGCGGCGTTCAAAGCTAAATAAATCAAATGTTTTTCACAAAATTGAACCTGGTTCTTCTCTGTGTTTGCAAACGTTCAAATAGATAATTTTAGTTAGAATTTAGTATAATTCACATGGAAATGTTTTCTGTCGCTTTTATTCAGCCACAACACGATTATGAGAAATATAATATAAAGATAATGATCCACGTATCGGAAACTGAATAACTACGGCCTAGAAAAACTATTTTGATCTCGAGAAACAACAACGCTTGTAAGATGGAAATCAGGGTTGATGTGGTGGTCAAACTTGCATGGAAGCTTTATGATACAGGCTGCACATCCAATTTTCAGAACCTCAAGACCTTTGTTGAGATGTCGCAGCCTGTAATACACATAGAATGCTTGCAAAATGTTAAGTGAAATTTATATTAAGTGTTACTTTGCGTATGTTTGTATAAATATATTTAAGTTACTGTAAATCTTGAAATTAACGCGTCTTTAAATTCATTTTCATTTTCGCATTTAATTCACGCTAGCGTTAATTTCAAGATTTACATCATCTTTTCTTCAATTTAGATATGTGAACTGTGGCAAAACAACTGACAGGAAAGTGCAGTTATGTGGATATATAATTTGCAGCAGCCATTCGCGTTATGTTGGTAGTGGACCATATGTATATATTTATACCTGCTCTTAAAGTGCAAGGTAAATCTTCCAAATACACTTAATTCTATACACTTTATACGCTTAATGTTTTATTATCGTATACGTCTTAATGTTGCTACATCATTATCATTTCATTCATACAGTTATCCGAATGGAATATATGCATCCTCTTAATCTATACTGATAGTTTGTTACAACTTTGTCGTTTCTATTACATTAGTTGTAAGAGTCAGTGTCGGTAGAGCCTTCTGACATCTTTCATTTTAAAAACATGTGAAATGGAATTCCTCGAAGTTGCAATATCACAGCAAAACACAGCATGAAAGGATATTACACAGCCTGCAATATGTTTATCGGCATCAGAAAAAAGGTCACTATGTTAAGAGAGCTAATAAGATGAAAGGAATCCCATTTCACTGAGTCCGGACATGCTCTGGTCCTGCCGCCGGCTGTCAGAGGGACGCATCACATGCCACGAACAGATGTGTTGTACTGGGTAAAGCGTTGTGTAATCCTTGCCCCTGCATGATCATGCTACCCTTATCGGGCATATTGATTTATAATGAGGCATGCTTTTGCCATTTGTGTGTATTTTGTAACATCATTCAAAAGCATGTTAATCAATTTTACTGCTGAATATGTTCAACGATGCAATTGTGGCAACAGTGAAATTATGCACATCGATTTTGGTTTTTTCTTGCCTATTACACAAGAAGCCGTTCATGTCGACAGGAAAATGCATTCAAGTTCCTCTTCACGAACAATAACTAACATGTACTTACAATGAGCTCGTGACCATCACAGGAACTAATACCAGTGTTAATTATAATTGTCCATGGAACAGAACAGTTGCATGTATTGATCTGAGCAGCTTGAAACCTTGTTAGTTCTGGTAATTAGTTGAGAGAACGAATGTGCAAAGGAACATTTTGAAAAGTAACGAAATCAAAATGCATTCACCAGGTATGTAGCATTTTCTTTTCTCAATGACATTGTTCTAAAACGTCAACACCAGAGCTTAATCAGTATCGATTATCTAGCATTGGTGTAAAACGGCGAATAGTGGTAAACATTATATGAATGGATCACAGACAATTAGTGAGGATACCAAGTGTTCGCAAAAAGGGTAAGCATATCCTCCACTTCTGGTAGCATCGTTAATAGGTCCAATTAAAGTTCATGTTGATGTTAACGTATTCATGTGAAACTGATAATGTGTACATACTTATGAATGGCAATATGCATGCTCTGATAAGACCATGTTATTTTAAAATAAATTAGAGTAAGTTTATGTTGACAAGCCAGTCAATCACATTTAATAATAGATGGATATCATACCAGTAGATGAAAGCACACGCATTGGGTTAGGGTGAAGTAGAATCAGTCAGATCTCACATTCTTATCTGTGTCTACGATGCTTATGGCGTACTGTAGATTTATTCTGACCCCCCTCTCCCTCCCCCCATGGAGTATATTCATTGGACAGGCGATTTGTAGGGCTCGATGTTCAAAGCTTATCTTTAGATTCATTCAAGCAAGAGGATCATTAGTTTGCAACAGATAACCTTCACTTTTAACTCACCACAGCTAACTTGAGTGGTCTTCCCTGCATCCGATCTGTATCCTGTACAAGTATCCATTACCCTTAATTTTGGGTTGTTTACAAGAAAAAAAGCGGACTGCTTAGTTTGGTATTCATTTCTTGTTAAAATGTTGAACTTTTCTTGTCACAGTTGGTATTCTTCCATGTTAATGTACATTTAGCTGCCGCAAACAGAGAAAAGCGGATAAAACAATCAGAAAAGTAAAAAAGTATATCCCTAAAGTCCTTGTTTATATATTTATAAAAAAAACAAGTTGTTAGAGTCTCGTTTGAAGTTTGAGAGTAATGATGAGTGATTGTTTTTATACCCATTCTTGGGTAGTGAAATACATGGGGCTTGCATAAAAGTCAACTTTTGCATGAAATGCATGCTTTTCTGTAGCAGTTGCGTTTTTGTGACTTGATACCATACATGTACTACAATATTGAAAACCAAACTTTACTTGTTTGAAAGATTCACTAAAATATAGGTGTCACAGAAACATTTTTGTTGAGAATAGTAAGAGGATAGAAATGTAGAAATTACATTGCTTTGAGGAAATTGTTTGTTTATCTGCAAACTTTGAAACTCTTACAGTTACAAAAAAAATATATTATTTGAAGTTTAAAGGTTATCCTAGGTTTCACTGTTCCTTCAATAGCATTATTTATTACGACGAAATGTTAAATATAAACATAGGTACGTTAGTCACAGGTTTAAGAGCAATGCTGTTTTCACCAAATGGGTCAACGGTAAAGTCTAGATTTTATATACGCTCGTCTTGAACTCTTAAACTTCACATACAATTCGTTCAATCGCTAATACCGTTCAGAAGCTTCCAGATTCCTGAGACTTTCAGTTATTAAATACACTTTTGGACCATGTGGAGTGTACTTCCATGTGCAGAGGTGGGATAGCAGGATTACTGGATCAGGCTGACAATGCTGTTGAGTGGCTGGTATTAACTCCATTGTCCTTGAACCTGACTGGTTTTAAAAACTCTGGAAACATCGATGTGTTAGCTATTTCCCTGACGTCTGCCAGAGTCTCTTCTTGCATCAACAAGTACGTGTACACACTGATGCACCTTGCGGAAAAAAACAGTATTAAGAGCGCCCTATAAAAAGGTTTCACCATGTCACATTTTTCCTAATTGTCACTGGAGATTTCCTAAGGGTGATATCTGTTGTTTTTTATTGTAATTAAGTACTTTGCATCACAACTGAGCCAACCACAACGAAATTATAAAAACCAACATGATTGACATTGACTGCGAATGCGGAAACGGAAAATCTAGATGTAAGACGTTTAAATCCTTAATTTCGCAAAATTTGGCGAGTACCTTAAGGAATTAATACATTAATGTTTGCTAAAAAAATATGTATCTTTGTGGAATATGATGCACATCAGTACAACAATGTTTTGCTGCATTACAAGTGTATCTACCTTACATGATTTAAAGAAGAGACAAAAAACATTTCCAGATTCAGAAGCAGAGTCTATTGTACGATTGCGACTATACCACTGTATATCACTGAGCAAGCAAGACGCCCATACACACATTCTCTTCTTGTCATGATGAGACGAGTGAAAGTGTTTTGCATCATCAAACTGCAGCTATGTTCAGACAGTCTAGCGGATGTATGTTAAAATCTGACCAAAGCTCTCTTTGTCTCCGTATGCCTCATTATTACATTCAAAACAGTACCATGGTGGGAAATTTACGACCCACCAGATTGTATGATCACCACTCACTCATAGTTGTAATTTTCAAATACATAACGAGATAGGAGCACATTTGAAGACAAAAAGAGCAAATACTTTCCTTTACATCCTCATACGTAGGTATCGGCATTGAATATTGTGTAGGAGATATAGTATAGTAGATAGAATGGAATGTGGCATGGAATGATTTTGCTATCTCCATGAAAAATGGATATTATTTTAGGCAACTATTATTTTATCAATAAGACGAGAGTCATGAAGAGAGCAGTGTTCTCCTAAGAGCCATGACCACAACTACCATGAATATTACCAACATTCCAGCTTCTTTTGTGATGCCATGGGATGATTTAAGTCGTCACTTCTGATTGTACACACAGTACACCAAGCTTCATGAACATGTATTTCAAAGCTATCAACACCCCATTACAGGTAAAATGTATCCAATGAAGTACTGAGATTACACTTGTTTATGTCACTGCTCTGCATTACATTGTGTTTACATTTTATCGAATGCCACCGAGTGAGTGCGGCACACATTGCATCCCTGTGCCTTGTACACACATTCAGATTACAACTGGCAACACACATTCAGATTACAACTGGATACACACATCCAGATTACAGCTGGATACACACATCCACATTACAACTGGATATACACAGACATATTACAACTGGCTACACCCATCCAGATTACAACTGGCTACACACATCCAGATTACAACTGGCTACACACATTCAGATTACAACTGGCTACATACATCCACATTACAACTGGATATACACAGACATATTACAACTGGCTACACCCATCCAGATTACAACTGGCTACACACATCCAGATTACAACTGGCTACACACATCCACATTACAACTGGATACACACAGACAGATTACAACTACACACAGAAAGGTTACAACAGGCTACACACAGAATACTCACAGATGAGTACACACGCTGACATCATATTGCATATGGCAGGCATTTTGTATTTATTTTGTGTCGTTGAACTGAAAGCGCAGCCTGAAGAAGTGTTTTGTATCCTTTTGTTTTGTGGTTGTGTAACAACAAGGGACACACTCTTCCAGTTCAAGCTGTTCGTTTATACATTCAATTTACAATATTGCATCGATTTCTTACATTCTGCACAGCTTCCTATTCTGGGACCTCACTTAATAACATCAGTGTCGTGGTACTTACTGATTTTAGAAAGAAAACAACATATTTAGTGGCCAATTTGTCTTTCTTTCCTAGCATTGTTTTGTTTGTTCAATTTCAACTATAGATTAACTTGAACTGCTTGATTTAGTTCTCATAAAAGCAGCTTACACTGGAAATTGGTGCACGATGACATCAGCAGGCATTTAAAACATAGTTTTCTATGGTATTTGCAAAGGAGTATTTCATAAATATTAAAACGAGATGACCTACTGAAGACATTTAAAAAAACTGGTTTTCTTTCAGTTTTTTCAAATATAACTATGCACATATAGCTACTTCTTTGAGAGGGCTTTCTTCTTGATCTGCCTTTGGAATTGGAGATGCCCATTTTAGCAAGAACATTAATTGCACTGCGTCAACTGCCCCTCTTCCTTTACTTCGAGACATGTCAAATCAAATGTTAAGTAACCAAAATCGTTTATCCTCAAATCGATCACTTAAGCGTATACATACAATAACCTTTGACGTAAAAAAGTGCATGTAGCTTCCCATTTATCGTGCCGATTTCATAATGGAGTGAGCAATTTTCAGGATTTTATTTTTTCAATAAATTCAAGTGTCTCACAGAATGTGGCCATGCTGTCATTTTTGTTCAGGAAACACAATGTGTACGTTTTGTAATGTTTTGCTATGTCGGTGTTCAAGTCCCCCTTATTAGTTCATGCCTTATATCACTCAATTAAAGTCAGTTGGCGAAATAGATGCTTCAAAATAAACAATCCATTTTTATTATGGCAATCAGAAACAGAACGTTACTCAAGGAATGCCTGTCTCCATTCCTGCTGTTTGGTTGTCATATGAGAGGATATCACGCAGTTGTCGAGACATACGTAGATGATTAGTTGATGTAACTTTCAACGTTATGTCATTGCTGTACCCGAAGAGCAGTCCCATTGCCTGCGCATCCTGCTGTAGCTCATACATGCTCTTGATCTTCATTGACAAGAAACCATTGATGCAAGGCATCAAGTCGCCGACGGATATAAGTGTTTGACGGTCAAGAATGAATCAAATGTTTTTTCTCGTGAGCTTTGTGATCTAAAGGTACTTTGAAACAGCATAAACCGAGTATTTGGGGAGTTGAAATTACCCTGTCTATTGCAAACATCATCAAGATCTGACCTACTGCATGTTATAATCATGAGCGCCCAACTCATTGCCTGTAAGAAAAGTTCTAGTGAGACCATTGTTTGAAGTATCGCTGAAGGAAACACACGTTGTTGCGCTCACTGAACCTGGGACCACATCGTCAATAATACTTGTTACGGTAATGATTAATTGACATGGACAATGTTGTCTGTAGAAAGAATTGCAGTCTCCGCGTGTTTGCTTGAAACTCCTGAAGAATGTAATGGCTTTGTGAACGGCATTTCCGTTATATTTGAAAAGAACGCATTTTGTAAATATTCAAGTGTCTGTTAATTGCAAATGTTCTTTTGATAGCAAATATTTTTTTATGTCAGACCCTTGGACAATCAGACCTGTGTTAACTTGCCGTGGCACATCTGTTCGCACGATGCCAGACCTATGTTAAACCGATGCCAGACCATTACTATCTCGATTGCAGACCTTTGATAACACGATGCAAGGCATTTGTTGTCTTGATGCCAGATCATTGTTATATCGATGGCAGACATTTGTAAACTCTATATCGCATCTTTGTCATACAATTCCTTTCTTGGGTCGTTGTCACGCCATGCAAGTTGGATGTCACAGAGATATAAGGCTGGTGTAAGCTGGGCTATTTCCAAGGACACAATTTGTGCGTAAACTCTGATAAAATTCAAAAGTGTTTTTAAACATTTTTCATTCACAGATAACACCAATACATCTGCATTAGAATGTTCCACTATTACAATAACAATAACATGTAAGTACTGTACGAACATATATGAATGCTTTTGTAGCATTGACTTTCTTCATCACACAGGGGACATTCGCATCACACTCATGCTTGTTCCTATGTGTCAAACACAAAACTGCACTCGTTCCCAACTGGCTTACACAAAACGAGCAGGACCAATTTTTGACAAATTTTATGCTTGACACTAAAATCAGACTTCAAAGGACTTTTGCGGCTACCTTTTGGTTTGATTACTCTCTTGGCTGAACATGCCATAACAACGTTAACATGACATGAAACTTTAAAATTGGAATGTGTTGAATTTGTTGTCCATTTCCTTTGACTGATCTATTCTTGATCAGAGCTCTCGTCAAACATCCTTTTGTACCACATGACACCATTTCGGCGACTCTTAGCAATGTTGAATGGAGTTCTGTGTCGACGGTTTATCATTTAGCTTGTTAGAAAATCACATATTAATTTACAAGATACGGGTGTAAGGTTGTGCTTTAGGTACACAATTATTGATGGATCAGTGGTTAATTCAAATTATACACATGCTTGCCCGTAACACGCATCAATCATGCACCGATTGTTGGCAGTGAATGTTGCATTAATACAATCTCTGTTTCAAAATAAGGTTGTCAATCAATCCTAGTGTGTATTGACAATAACATCAGGGAAATGATTTCTCACATTGTTGATTGCACATTTGGTTTAATTATTCCCTGCTTGTACAGACATGGATTATTTTAAACCTCCCAAGAAATCATAATAAACGTTTGTTCTCGTCGATGTGTAGATGACATTAACCCGAGACGAAGTACATGTATGGGTGTTAATGTCATGTATGTTTGTCTGACACTGCAAACACGAAAACGTCGTTTTTTTCCGTATATGGTCATTGGACGGAAAAACGACGTTATTTGGACGTTTTCAAACCATCGTTTTTCCGTCCAAATAACGTCGTTATTTGACATCGGAATTTACTGGGCGAGAACGATAGCGTTAAGCTCCTCCCTTTCTTGATTGACATTGTCAATCAAGCAACAGCGTCTACCGGTATTTCTACTTCTCAGATTTCATTGGTCAGTCCCCGCGTGTTAGATTACAGGCCCGCGTTTGACGCTGCACTCGAAGCGCTTAGCGGAAGTACTGAAATCAATCGTTCTGCGCATGCGGATTACTTAATGCCTTGACCAAATTTTCCGTTCTGTGCATGCGCGACTTCGCGTATTGTTTCCTAGATTTAATGTCACCACTATTTGACAATGGTTCATAAACACGTAACGAGTAACTCCATTTAAATTAAAGAGGAGCCCCAGTGATATGGGAGATTCCAAGATGAAACTATTCTATGGCTATCTAGGCTGCCACCCAAACCGATCTAAACGGGACCCGATAGCTTATTGTATTCTATATAGTCATATGGAAGTGGACAAGAACTATACATTGTATTCCGGCCGATTGTTCTTGCATCTACTTATAAGTCAGGAAAATGGACTTAAAAGGGGAGTTGTTGAATGTAATTATTTTAATTATTAAATGTTGCCGATACACTAATCTGGACGAACTTCTCATTGTTCTGTTTATGTCATCCTATATACTATTAGTATGTTACCGTTCTAAAGTCATCCTCTCACATAACATTATATTGTTCATAGTATCAAAGTTTAATCAACAATATCAAGAGCAGCGATTTAAACCACTGAAACACCCAAACACAAGGCTGTTATCAAGCGCTAGTGCAGACGTGATGCATCGTAAAAACTGTATCGTGATGTCTTCAGAAATACAATTATACTACGAGATAGTACGGCTAACGCTGACACACCGGTGGAACAAAGACAATATCGCTAATACAGATATAACGTATTTGAATGTTAATACTAAAGACAAACAATCATTATTTTTGCAGTGACGATATAACACGTATACACGTTTATTGTTAACTTTCATCAGTTTTGCTCTTCATTTTAATAACTTTGTTTTCACATATATATGAAGCAATACCCAACAAGCATGTCATACATAATTAAGGGGCAGTTTTCAATCTTGTACTGACTTACTCTGGTGTTAATGAGCGAAGTTTATTGGCTTGTGTGTAAAACCCCGTTTTTCTGGTAATCCTATTATTGCTTAGTTTATTTCTATCTTATGACACCCTGTACTCTGGATAAAGGCTCCGTGACTATCCATAACAATTAAAATGAACATTCAGTTCAAGTAAATGAATGAGTTTGTTTTGACGCTACAGTCAGTCAAAAAAACAATGCTGTGAGGTTTGATAACACACTTCTACAAGGTCGAACATCGTGGATCCTCATTTTCAGCCTAAAGAGAATCATAGTTCATATGCTAATCCATCTGCGAATACCCTCCCACTCAAGATGACCTTACTTGTTGCTAAATCTATCATCTATCCCCCCAATCTCACCCCCCACGCCCCCCCCCCCCCCCCCACGCACGCACACACGCAAACACACACACGCACACACACACACACACACACACGCACGCACGCACGCACGCACGCACGCACGCACGCACGCACGCACGCACGCACACACACACACACACACACACACACACACACAAACAACTGACCTAAATAACCTGGACAGGAAATACTGCTGATAGCCTCTGGTCAACTCAGCCGCGCCACCGCAGAATGTCCGTCCAACTCTGCAGGGGGCATTCTCAGTGGCTTCAAACGCGCTGAAATGTTTTCGCCTTGCATCCAAGATGGTGGACAAGTGAAATCGTATGAAATTTGGCTATTTTAGGTCCTATCTCTTTTTTGATTACCCAATAAAGTCAATTCATAGTTACACGGTTGTGAAGAAGCTTACAACTTTATAAGACTTATTCATCTCATTCCAAAAAAGCTACTCGCGCTCACATAAAGTTGTAGTTATTCTGTCACTGTTTTATTTCTTTAAAAATATATTATATGTTCAACAATAACAATTAAGATGAACATTCAATTTCCGATATTAGTAAATGAATAAGTGTGTTTTACGCCACAATCAGTCAAAGACCAACGTTGTCCGGTCTGATGACACACAATCTACCAGGTAGCACATTGTGTACACCCTATCCCCACTGAAGTCTCCACTGTGGGTATTCCTGGGGACGAAAAGGTCCCATGTACCTAGGAATTTCATCAATACATTCATGCGCGGCATTCTCTGCCTAAAGAAGATCATATAGTTAACATGCTAATCCAACTCGAACTACCATCCCGCTCAAGATGAATGTTTTATGTATCATCCAACAGGCCGACATTTACGCACGCACGCACGCACGCACGCACGCACGCACGCACGCACGCACGCACGCACGCGCACACACATATTTGGATTTACCAATCCCTTAATTGAGAAGACGTGCGTTACGAAGCTCCTCCAAGTCATCATCAATATCCGTATATGTCTGTGATATCATTACCCATCCAAAGCCGAATGTACATTTATTGTGTTTTCTTGACAACAAATGTTATAATTGGGATAACACTTTCTGAGTAAAGTACAGATTCTCGTACTTTCTTGGGTTGAGTCCCGTCCGGGATTTGAACCCGCACTGTGAGTGAGGCACCCAATCGCCAGAACACAAAGTTGGCGATCTAACCCAGCCACCGAACCAAAAATGTTAGTCCAGATGACGTATACTTTGTGTACTCCTCTGACAAGTGAAAAATGGCACGACTTCTATGACCGAAAGCTTTGAACCAACAATGCCTTTAAGAAAGTGGTCAACAGTAACACACATTATATTTGGATATCACTTTCTCAGTAAACTACATATTTTTAGGGTGGAGATAATAGACGTTGATGGTTGATTATCAATGGACAAATTAAAGCCAAAACTTAACTTATGAATGATTGGTAATGGGAAATGGACAATGGGCAAACGGGAGGCGGGGTAATCAGCGCCATGCCAGTTATCTGTTGGCTTCCCTTGTTGCGTTCCCTTCTTTGCTATCTTTTTACTTTTGTTGTTCTTACAGGTACAAATATATGTTCTCTGCCTCATAGCATTTAATAATATGCACCTGATGAACTGTATCGTGATGTCTTCAGAAAAACAATTATACTACGAGATAGTACGGCTAACGCTGACTCACCGGTGGAACAAAGACAATATCGCTAATACAGATATAACGTATTTGAATGTTAATACTAAAGACAAACAATCATTATTTTTGCAGTGACGATATAACACGTATACACGTTTATTGTTAACTTTCATCAGTTTTGCTCTTCATTTTAATAACTTTGTTTTCACATATATATGTAGCAATACCCAACAAGCATGTCATACATAATTAAGGGGCAGTTTTCAATCTTTAATAATATGCACCTGATGAACTGTATCGTGATGTCTTCAGAAATGTCTTCACCTGATGAAGGAGAAAGTATATATTCCGAAACGCAGTGTTCCTCCGTTGACATTCATAAATATTTTTCCTTGTGTGTATCAGTTCTTAATGCCCTTCAAAGACTCAATCTAGCTTTGTTTTTAAATGTGGTGATATTTGCGTAGAATATAATATAGTCATGCCTATATACATTTGGGTCTTTGTCTACATAAGCATTTAGACATACAATTTAAAGCTAAGGACATTGCTAATTCTGCAGGCATGAAGTACACGTCATAGCAAGCTGTGATCTTTATTCATACTTTAGATATTCGTAATGGAGATCTGTAACTGAAGCTTACCGTAATCTTCCGCAACTCTCACCTCCTGACCATTTGAACGTCTTAGTGCATTCAGATGCCATTGTAAAATTCCAGGCTGCCCCTCTTTCTGTGATGTTTTGACGGATGAAATCTATTGCGTTATAATAATCTCTGTTTGCTGATATATAATATGTACATGTTGTAAAATATTTACGATATTTTAAACGTGTAATTCGATGCATATGCAATGCAATGTGAACATAAGTGCGGATACACGAAGGCGGTTATAGTCATAGTTATACTGCGATGGATGTAGGGGAATGGTAGGGGGGTGTATGTATGTATGAAAGCACGAATACCGATACATGAGGGCGGATATAGTTATAGTTCGATGGATGTTGGGGAATGGTGGGAGGATGGATTATGTATGAAAGCATGCGCATGGATCCATGATGGCTGACGTAGACATAATGGTGGGGAAAGAAGAATGTGATGTGTGTGTGTGTGTGTGTGTGTGTGTGTGTGTGTGTGTGTGTGTGTGTGTGTGTGTGTGTGTGTGTGTGTGTGCGTGTGTGTGTGTGCGTGCGTGCATGCGTACATGCGTTGTGATACGAGGGTTGGCGAACATGTTGTCAGATGATTGTGTGAGTAAGTTAAGTGGTTGAGGATGTGGCAGGTATGAGTATTGGTACATGCAGACTTGGGGTTGGGGGACTGGGTGTGCCTGTACTGAGGTCTTTTGTTTCACTCACTTGTAGTGTTTTCTTTCACACAAATACTGTTTTACGCAATGACTCAATGACTCAAAACTGTAATGACTCAAAGGTCATACTGGCCGGGCATTCAACATTATCTACCCCAACTACATACGTAGCCATTTTTATGGTGTACAATTCTTCTTCTACCTCTCACACACACACACACACACACACACACACACACACACACACACACACACACACACACACACACACACGCATTAATTGTTTTAGTAAATGTATCTTCGAGAGTCAGTAAGAAACTAGAAATAACTGCCTTTGTTCTGTAAACCTCACCAAGTTTCAGCTTTCGCCTCTTCCTTTATGGACTGAGGTTTCACATTTGTAAAATGATCTCTCTTATCTGTCTGTACCATCAACTTAACTGACCTCACCCCCTGCAGTTTTCCCGTCCCATATTGCAAAGCAGGTGACCCACAAGGAGGAATACCGCCCTCCCTCAGTCCAGTGATACTGTTCCTAGCACAATATATTGGGGTTACGTAGCCTTGCTGTGGGCAAACATTTTGTAACAATTTGGCAACCTTTGATATGTAAACAGCAAATATTATTCAGTTTTATTTCAACAAAAACGGAAAAAATCGGATCCTACTTATTTTGTGGATACCATAGCAATAAATCAAGCCAATAGATCGTTTGAGCTGGCATGAATATAACAAATAATTAGCACGTCGATAGTCATAATTCCCTCTGTTGGTCCCACGTAAAATGTTCCTCATGAATAGAATAGATGGCTGATAGACGTTCGACCGAATAATATCATTTGCAAAATTCAACTGTTCATCTAATTTCCATGAATGTATGTTACATAGTTCATATGTTCATGGGCTTCTTCACTGAATGTATAATGTGGAGGACTACTTCACTTGAGGATAAGTAACATAAATAATAATGATAATTATGATAGTATTGCCATTATTATTCCTTCAGATTATTAAAAAAAAGTTATTATGTTTTCATAGAGAGAAAGAGGTATGGAGATTGTGAGATTATTTTTAGCATCGGAATTGTTAACATAATTATTAAAGATATTATGTTTTGTTTGTTTGTTGTTAAATGCTGCACTCAGCAACGCAAGGATATTAAAACATTACATTTAGGTTCAGTTGTATTTTTATATTTGTATCATTTTGCAAATGTTACAGAGACCTGATTAGGGATATATAATAATGTATAGTCGCTATTCTTAAAGTAAGAATATGTTAGATTTATCAATCAGAAATATTGCACACAAGAGGATAATCATATTTCATGACACTATTCAACGTCGAAGTCAACGATATTTGTGTATGTTATTGCTACATGACACGGATACGTCATGATAAAGCAATTAGAAATTGGCATTTGATGATATAAGATAGCTACGCGATAAATCACAAAGAACAAAGAAGGAAGCGATATTTATTTCACGATAAAAATTGTTCTATCATGACGTCATTTATTGAGATTCGAACATGCACTCGCAACTTGAAAAGTAAAATTTGTACATTTGACCTTATTTTTGAGAGGTATGTGTCTAGTGAGTTGTTCCCAATAAATGTTGCTGGAGAATCCGAAAGTGAGAGTGATATGACAATCGGTATTGGGAGAAAAGGTACAGATGATTGACGAGAAAATTGTGAGAATATGCGGGACCAAACTCAAATCCTAAAATGGATTTATCTAGCATGGCCGCTGTCAGATTCTATTCAAGGAATCATCATTATTTAAGTACGGGTAAATATTGTAAAGCGTGTATTTTTTCCTAATTTAACACCCTAAAAGAGGCTGTACGTAATGTTGATATCTCATATAGAAATAAACGAGTCTCGGTCGTTGTTTATCGTACAATAAACAACTCCAACTCGTCGTTTGTTTCTTAATTACATGACCATATACACTAACATTATATCTTTTCATGTTTATCGGTCAACAAAAGCGACATAAGCATTTCCATTATCATGAGAAACCCTTGCCAAAAGTAGCGCCAACTGCACCATTGCGACAACATCAGGAGCATGTTTCATGATTCATCATAATAAATGATGACATTGGATGCTCGCAAAAACGCGAGCTCATTCCGATCCACTAGTGGCACCCGCCACAAACACATCCAAAGGCAAGCCAATTGTTCATCCGAAAAGGCAGAGAATTGCATCTGACATCATTTTTGTCATTGATACGTCAAACCTGGAAATGCCGTCTACACGTCCAACACAAAGCCCAAGCCAGGACCCAAATCCTTCAAACCCGACCAAAGTTCTGTTAATTACATACATTTCCCCCTAACCTTAAATAATCTATACTAGTTCTGAAGTAAATCGTATTTACCCGTATGAATCGTCTTACGTTATTTATTGCCGATAAACAGAATATGCACACTTTCTGAAAGTACTGTGTGATAAGTCACGCACCAAACCTATACTCTCGATATACATGCTGTTCTTACTTAAAAAAGAATATTGGGTTAACAATGCAAGATACGTATATTAAAGTACCATGCTTTCCTGAAGTGCTCTCATTCTAATTTGAAATAATGGCATAAATAGTTACCACTCATCTTTCAATATTTTTCAAGGTTGGGTTAATCACGAACATATTTGAATATGTACAACATCTATACTTACTTATCTTTATACTTAAAGGCATCAGGTTTGTCTGTCATAAGACCCCGAAACAAATATGTCCAACACAGCCCAATATTTGTCTCTTGGCTCCTTGTTCTTATATTTTATAAGTATTGTTTAAACAACTGGTTTTTTTCTGTAAAATATGTTCATTTCAGAAATTAGATGTTATTCTAGCATCAGGTCTGTGGTACGTTTACTGCATCAGCATTACATTAAAACGATATTACGTTATATAAATCCACACAGAGGAAATGCTTAACATTTATCTTTTAAGGAAGAGTGCAGGACGACTTGCTTTATACATATAAATGTGGACATATATGTATGGACATTTGGATGATACAGATATACCTCCTTAAAGATAGTGTTCGTAGATGACGGTAGAAAATGGAATAATTATGTGAGTAATCGGGTTAATACCACGTTCAGCAATATTTAGCCATATTGCGATATTGGTTTCCAACATATAAGACGGACCATGAAATTATGACTTGAATTTGGACCTTGCTTTCTGGTGTGATGTAACACCCCAGAATCTCCGGTAGAAAAAGGGCTCAAAGCACGAATGAAGATCACGAGATGATACTGATGTATGCATCTGGACATATATTTGCGTAGTATTACTACCTTAATTCATCAGTATATATGTATTTTGCATAAAAGGATATTATAGGATCGACGCTGACATGCGCATATAACCTTTTCACCAGTGCTGTAATATTTCATTTCTTCTGACACATATCGACACGAGAAATTATATTTAAATTTAAAAGGAGCCCAAGTGGGATAGAAATTTGAGTGTGAACCTGTTGAACAAGGCTTGTTTCATTTTGGGCTATAGCATTGCCGCAACGCCTGGGCGGAAGGGAACACCTGTTTGCAACCATCAGATACCAATCACAACTTCTCTCTCCAAACGAAAACAAAATACGAAAAATGTCGGAAGTGTATCCTTCTAATTTTCTATTTAGATACATGTTTTAACTTTAAAGTAATTATATGTATCTCATGTATTATTGGTATCTGTGATGCTGGTACCGTTTGGTTGCCATTGTGTAGCTTTTGTGGAGTTATTATGAATATCAAATACATGCCTTGAAATATGGACTTGTGAAAGAACTCATCATTGAATCATTTGCATTTAAATTAATGCATATACCATTTACTTGGCGTGTATGGACATATTATCCATCTACTTATACACACTTATTATGGACATATACAGAATTTCATTGTACCTTATTATTTAAAAAAATACCCGTGAAAATCCGGGTTAGAATAGGCATTCAACAACCCTTGCTTCGCTGACTTGGTTGATGCATGTCATCGTATCCCAAATGCGTAGATCGGTGCTCTTGATGATAATGACTAAATTGTTTGGTCCAGACTGGATTATTTACGAACCACCGTCATATAGCTGGTATATTGCTGAGTGCGGCGTTAAACAACAAACAATCAAACAAAATCTATTTAATTATTAAACACCTTCCAACAATGAGAAATTAAACTTATATTTTCTAAATATTCTGTTATATTTATAACATAATTTGATTCATAATTTAATTATTGCGATGCTTTCTTCCCTGTCATTCAATGTGCATGTTCAAATCCCTAAACTTTTAATATTTCATTTTTCATAAATGGCTACGTTAGTGCGTTGCCTAGATCTCTCGTTACCTATTCACAAGAATAGATTAAAATAATTTGTTTTACTGTCATATTTCTGTTTATCTAATTCATAATACGAAATTGATAATTCATTTATAATAGTATAGATCATATTCGTTTATATCACTATCTGATGCTAAGGTTTTATTTCAGAAAATATAATTAATTCAAAATGTAGAAAGATACACAATTTCATGATTTGCCATTATTTGACTTTTAAACTGTACACAGTATGATATAATGATCAGAATGCCTGTAACGGGTAGTATTTAAGAAATAAATATTTGTCGAGAAGTCCCATTTTTCAGATATGCCCTTCAGTAGTATTATTGCATATCTCCAGAGAGAGGTTTACATTGTAGTTCTCATTATTTGTGGATAATTCAAAAAGCAACATAGAAAATATATATGCTACCATGACGAAAGAATACAGAGTATACATAACTCGCAATTCTATATATTCAGCAAACAGCCCAAAACCGAAACTCCACAACATATCCGATTACACTGATTAAGGCTGTCCCAGTTCTCCATGCGATACTGACGCCCGTTCGTCTCCCAGACCATACAGAATAAATTTAAAAGGAATCCAGCTCAAGTCTAGAACGATTTGGCAAGCCTAGATTGCCTTAATTCTAACCATGAAAGTAAGCATTAATAAAAAAAATATTGTTCTTGTCTGCTTCAGATTATATTTTGTAGATACTTATTTTAACTAGGAAAATTGTACTGACACCGGCGCTGTCCCTATTGAAGCTATCCATAAGAATTTCGAATTGCCGTCCATTGTTCGATGTCAATACATCGATGACAAGTGAGGATATCATAAAGTAATCGTTGATGCCGCGCTACACTTTGATAAAAATTATAATCAAGTTGACTGGTGTGTACATTACTACAGTGAACATGTACATGATCATGCCCTAATAATCAAATGCCGTAATGTCAAATACTAATTTATTATTGTGTGATGAATTTAACTGGATCAGTGGTAACATGTGAAATTAATATTCCATCAATTTCTTTCCTGGTTGGTCCATCCATGTCTACAAAATTAAAATAATACAATTAAAATGGAGCATAGAACAATTCTTAATTTCAGGCTAGAGCTGTGGAAATCTAGACTTTCCCAATCATTATAGACTTGAGTTGGTCTCATGTTTTACATTATTCTCTTGGGTCAACGTCACACCTCATACCATACACTAACAAGACCAGCTTGCCCCCCGCCGGAGCTCCCGGATTTTGGTTATATCATCTAACATGGCCAACTCTGCTCTTAAGTAAACAAGAACCTAATCAGCGAGGGGTCCTTTATCATCCCTATGTGGCGGCTTATAAAAATCTGATATCTTTTCCCAAAGACCTGGTTAATAATATATTTTCTGCTGAATATTCGAAACAAATAGAGTGAGTTGGTACTACATGTACATATGTATACGGTTCTATTTTAAATGACTGCAGCGCTCCATTATGAAAACAATTTGTTTTAACGCCGCTCTCAGCAGTATTCCAGTGATATATGACGGCGGTCTGTTGTATATGAAATATATGCAAATTGAATCTTGAATCTTGAAAGTTGTAACATTTCCGCAAATAAGTATCACATGCAGTATACAGTATATCAACTGCAATATACTGTATACATCAGTATACAGTGTGTCGCGAGCTCTGCGCTGGGCTGGAGCACACATTTCCTTCACCTCTCCCTTCGGCAAACACATCACGAGGGTTGCAACGAGGTCACAGGTCAGGCGTGCACTCGTCAGTTGTCTAATACGGTCAAGAGTAAGATCTTCCGGAAGACCACTGCACTGGAGGTATGTGGATTATTGAGGAGGTACTACCTGTTTGGAACTGGGAGTTGAACACTAAGCACTTTTAGAGAAGAGCTCACAATAAAACGTTATGGACTCGCGGACGGACTTGTGTTTTCATTTCAAGACGTACATTTATCAGGTAGAACTTCCTAACTGTAACAATAACTGAACTTTACGCCTTTTATGCACATTTGTGATGGGGCGACAATGCGACAACGAGACATATTTTGACCTTGAAAATGTCGCGTTACGGCATCGTCGCCCTTTTGTAAAATAAAGAAAAGGATTATCAAAGAGCGACAATGCGAACACGCGACAATGCGACAAATGGCCAACTGTCGCGCTTTTGTTAATTTTGACACGTTTTGCTTGTTTTTGTAAAGGCGTCAATGCGACAATGCGACAACGAGACAATGTCCCTTCCATAGTAATCCGTGCAAATAAAACTGAGTAATGAAATAGAAGTCTGACATGCCAGTTAAAAGATAGAGTGTTGCAGCTTCTGATTTCATAGATCTTCAAGAAGGGTTATCAATAATGGGATGGGTGATGAGTTCAACTGCATACGCTGTGATTAACAATAATGCTCCGAGTCAATACATTTTGTCAAATGTATGACATGTATTACGTGAATGAACATATTGTTTATACTCGTCCATGTTTTTGACGGACAAAATAATTTACATGCTCGGTAAAACTGAGGATGGGCATCATTGTGTGTTTCCGTGCTTTGTTCAGGTGAACAATTGACTTGTCCTTGCATGTGTTTGTGACGGGTGCCACTTGTGTGGCAGGATACACTCACCTTTTCCCGAACACCCATTGGATGACCTGAACCACTTCGGATTTTTATCCCACATCAGTCTGATACACCATGATATAACTGAAATACTGAAATACTGTACAGTTGAAAATGATGTTTAATGCGATTACCGTAGTGTGTTACTGCAACTGTTCATATTTTGTGCAGTGATGTTATGTAATATGTAAAAGAAAGCATATTCAATTATCCAATTGATTTGAATAGAGTATACATGTACTTGCGTCAGTGTATTTTATTAACGCCCCAAATCGTAATTTAAACACATAAAATAACAGATCACGCATGGTGCCTTGACTTACTACTAGATTTAATGGGCCACCCCGGAATAAAATAGTTCCCCCCAAAGCGAGGAACATATGTTTTAGTATGTTTACAAGAAATATATTCCAAACAATATCCTCATTAGATGAGAAGATCTTTTACAGAATTACCTCAGTAAGTCAATTACAATGACAGAGCGTCGTAATACATTTACATCAAGTGTCACTGTACCATACGTCAAAATGGCCGACACGATAAACGTGACGGGAGATATTTTCGAAGTTGTTAATTAACCTGTGGCTATTTCAAGCCTTTGGCATCACTGATCAATTGGCCGATCATTGAAAGGTGACTGTGAAGATGTGTCAAATCGATACTAAGGTAAATTCATAGATTTCTGTAAATTGTCACTGCGACAGTTTGGATTTTTTTTCGTGTTTTTTTCTCTCTGGGATGGGTTGTAGCGAAGGTATCCTTAAATGGGCTTGCAACCACGCATCTGTATGAATTCGTACCAGGGAATTCCAAGGGTTTTCCCCATGAATGTGGAAGTAGTCAGTGTTTACGCCTTTTCAAGAATACAGTCACGTGAAGAACGTCATGTGACCGACCTCGCGTCCAAGTCGTATATCTTGTAAACTTCACATTAAAAAATTAGTTATTGTTATAACCAAATGAAACACAACCCATTATCCGATAGGGGTAACTGTACATAGCCGTTACCACAATAAACTTAGTAACATTGTTTGGTTTGACTTCTTGGCGCGTGTCTGAATTCCATTAACATGTAACATATCCTAAAACTAGCTTATCAGCAAATCTCGCTGCACTGCGCGCGACAGATACTAGAGCAAGGCATGCCAGAAATACGAAACCTAAACCTTCCGAAAGGAAGCCTTGGACATCACGTGCGTCGGGGGACCAGCGCCATCTGATTGGCCGTTAACAGTTGTACAAGGCGGAGCAAAAAGCATCGTTTTTCCGTCCATTTTACGCTTGAAAAACTCGACCCTTTTCTGGACACTTTCTAGACGCTGACCAATTAATCAATTTTAATGAATTTTTAGTCGTTTTTCCGTCCAATGACCATATACGGAAAAAAACGACGTTTTCGTGTTTGCAGTGTGATGTTCTTCCAGTCTGACTTTCCTTTCGAGGATAAATGACATCAATGGAGATATATTAAACGTGGTAGACAGTCTTCAAAACTTATATCTTTGTACTTATTGTATGGGGGAAAGGATGGGTGAGGCGCCTCAATTTGGTGTGAAGAGTTACTGACCCTAGTCGTGCAAGGATCCTGCATACATGATCGTGGGCTCGTGTCCTAGATTCGCCATAATAATGATCTTTGGTTTATACATACTGATCATTTTCGTTTCACCGACGCTATTGACGTGTAAGATAAACGTCGTTTAAACACACCGGTACATGTGTTTCTGACAGGACAGAATACGGCCATCTTTTCGCAATCACGTGATACCTTCTTGATAGTGATTCAATAACACATGCTTATTATACAGTCTGAATCGTACAATGGACCCCTCTTTGATCAGAGATGACATGCCCTGATACATTTGTAGTGTGATACATTTGATAAAGTGTCCTGAACCTTGGACGATGCAGATGTAACTTTATCAATGTTCACAACAATTAATGGTAAATTATCCATGGATCAGGAATGCAGTTTTCCCATTAAAATTGGAGTGTGGGATTGCGGTGTACAAAGATAAAAACATCAAATGGTTCTTTTCAGGGCTTGAAAACGTTTAAGCAAATTATTTGATCGATGTATCGCAAACTGAATAACTACTTTTTTCAGCCGGTGAAACAGCACATTATTTAAGTTCTTGAGAATCAACATGGAAATGTTGTATTTCGCCTTTATTCAGCCACACCATGATTAGGAGATATGTAAAATATAGATGATCCACGTATCGCAACCTGAATAACTACGGCCTAGAATAACTATTGTGACCTGGAGAAACAACATGCATGGACTGGAGCGGGTGAGATGTCAATCGGGGTTGATGTGGTCGTTAAACTTGGTTCATAGAAGCTTAATGGTACAGGCTGCACATCCAATTTTTAGAACCTCAAGACCTTTGTTGTGACGTCGGCATCCTGTAATACACATAGAAATGCTTGAAAAAAAATATTAATTGAAATTCATATTAAGTGTTTCTTTGCATATGTTTGGTCTTAAATATATTTAAGTTATCTTTTCTTCAAATTAGATATGTGAACTATGGAATAAACTAAAAGGAAGTGTTATGAGGTGGATATAAAATATGCAGCTGCCATACGCGTTATGTTGGTAGAGGACCACATATATATATTTATACCTGTTCTTAAAGGGCAAGGCATATCTTCCAAAAACAGTTCATACTATACACGTAATATGCTTAATGTTTCACTATCGTATAGAGTAAAAGAAATATCACAACTAAAAAAATGTAAAACTATCAGAAAAAAATACGAGTATGCATAATACTGTATAAAGGAAATGAAAATGATGTTGCAACATTGAGACGTAATTGTAATAGTCAGTGTCGGTAGAGCCTTCTGACATCCTTCATATTGAAAAAATGTGAAATGGAATTCGTGGAAGGTGCAATATCACAGCAAAACGCAGCGGGAAAGGATATTACACACCCTGCAATATGTATATCGGCAACAGAAAAGAAGGTGACTATGTTAAGAGAGCTTATAAGATGAAAGGAATCCCATTTCACTGAGTCCGGACATCCTCTGGTCCTACCGCCGGCTGTCAGAGGGACGCATCACATGCCACGAACAGATGTGTTGTACTGGGTAAAGCGTTGTGTAATCCTTGCCCCTGCATGATTATGCTATGACACTTATCGGACTTATTGATTTATAATGAGGCATGCTTTTGTCATTTGTTTGGGTTTTGTAAGATCATTCAAAAACATGTTAATCAATTGTACTGTTCAATATGTTCAACGATGCAATTTTGGCAGCAGTGAAATTATGCACATCGATCTTGTTTTTTCTTGCATATTACACAAGAAGCCGTTCATGTCGACAGGAAAATGCATCTAAGTTCCTCTGGTGGAGCAATGCATCTTCATGAACAATAACTAACGTGTACTTACAATGAGCTCGTGACCATCACAGGATCTAATTAATACCTGTGTTATAATAATTGTCCATGGAACAGAACAGTTGCATCTATTGATCTGAGCAGCTTAAAACCTTGTTTATTCTGGTAATTAGTTGAGAGTACGAATGTGCAAAGGAACATTTAGAAGAGTAACGAAATCAAAATGCATTCACCATGTATGTAGCATTTTCTTTTCTCATTGACATATGTTCTAATACGTCAACACCAGAGCTTAATCAGTATCGATTACCTAGCATTGGTGTAAAACGGCAAAATAGTGGTGAACATAATATGAATGGATCACTGACAATTAGTGGGGATATTGTGTTCGCGAAAAGGGTAAGCATGTCCTCCTCTTCTGGTAGCATCGTTAATAGGTCCAATTAAAGTTCATGTTGATGTTAACATATTCATGTGAAAATGATAATGTGTACAAACTAATGAATGGCTTTATGTATCCTCTGACAAGACCGTGTTTTTTAAAATAGATTAGAGTAAGTGAATGTTAACAAGCCAGTCAATCACATTTATAACAGATGGATATCATACCAGTGGATGAAAGCACACGTTGTGGGTTATGCTGACGCAGAATCAGTCAGATCTCACAATTCATACATTCCTATGTGCGTCTTCAATGCTTATTGGGTATCTATTCTGCCCCTGACTCCCCATGGAGTATATTCATTGGACAGGCGATTTGTAGGGCTCGATGTTCAAAGCTTATCTTTAGATCCTTTCAAGCAAGAGGATCATTAGTTTGCAACAGATAACCTTCACTTTTAACTCACCAAAGCTTACTTGAATGGTCTTCCCTGCATCTGATATGTATCCTGTACAAGTATCCATTACCCGTAACTTTGAGTTGTGTACAAGAAACAAAGCGGACTGCTTATTTTGGTATTCATTTCTTATTAAAATGTTGACATTTTGATGTCACAGTTTGGATTTTTTCATGTTAATGTACATTTAACGTCCACGATCAGAGACCACCGGATAACACAATGAGAATAGTAAAAACAAGTATATCCCCAAAGTCCTTGTTTACATATTTATAAAAAAAACAAGTTGTTAGAGTCTCGTTTAAAAGTTTGAGAGTAATGATGCGTGATTGTCTTTATTGTTCTCTGTGATCGTGTAAACCTCGCAAAGGATGGATATCACTGTTGGATTTTATGTTTCCAAGAGCATGCAAATACCTCGACGCTGATCACAGGAATAGCATGTGCCTGTTGAATTTTCATGAACTGATTTTGGAATTAAATCAAATACCGCTCAATCTTTTTCCAATGACATGAAAGTACAATTTCAGAGATCCTACTGTGAGATTTGTCAATTCTCGCATCTATTAAAGGAAAATATACACATTACAATGAATAGGTGAATGCAGGTTTTTGACACTTTTCTTTGCAATATCCCTCCAAAATTACGACAGGGACACCATGATTTGGCTTCTCACATTTTACCATAACGGAAATCGAATCCGAGCCTCGACGAGATGAGCGAACGCTTTAACCATTAGGCTACGTCACAACCCAACTACAAAGTCCAGCCTTGAGTCACGCGAGATTTGAGTTTATTCTTGTAAATACCTAGTTTTATAGAGTCAAATATCTAAACGAGTATTTTTACCTAAATGCTAAATATAAAAAAACCTTTTATGTTAGTGGAAAGTGATTGTACAAGATCTGTAAAGAACGTAACTATGTTAATATTCCAGGCTAGGAAACAAACACAATATGTCCTGAATCTGTAACAATTTGTACAGACAATGTGTTGTGGGCCTTTTGTCGAAAGATGTGATCATGAAGTAACACCAAATTTGTTATTCATCCCTTTCTCATACCTCTCTGAAATGACAGATGTGTTATGGCTGAACCTATTCTGTTAAGGTACAGCCTACTGTTTGCGCGACAGCAGACCGATAGATTTACTTGAGCTAGAGTTTCAGGTTTGAGATTAATACTAGGAGATGCAAAGAGGCCGATTGCTTCTCATCTATCCATTTCATGTTCTGTCCTATGTCCCCTGGCCATTGATTCATTATTGTCTTTTCTACATGGTGAAAATGTATTTGATAAGTTTAGAAAAATCACTTTTATTGTATCCCTATTGTCAATTTCAAGGTTTCCTTTCCAGCAGAAATATTATGAGGTACATTCATAAGGTTAATAGATTTTATGAGTATGATGTAGACTTTCGATAATGAAATGTATTGTGCTACAATGTATCTCGTCTTAATATGTTGACATACATCAGTTGAAAGTAGTCTCATTTACTTGCCAAGATAAATGCATAACACAGAATTGATTTCTGAAAAAAATTAACATTTAACTACTAATCTTCAATCGAACTTGGTCATGACTCATTTGTCGTTTAGCAAATGCCAAAATTATCCTTCAGCAAGAAAGTACAGTTATGAGGGCTAGATTTGTGGATTGTTAGAGAAGAATCTTGGTTGACAGGGGGCACCTCCAGGATTAATCATGATTGTAGATTTATGTGACTGACTGTATTCGCTTGATGACATATCATTACTAGCTGCAAATCCATTCTGTTGACACCTTGCAACAATGTATATAACAGTCTGAAGCATAATAAGTTTCTTTGAAGAATTTTAATGTATTTCCGTCGATAAAAAAACCCAGGGGCTCCACCAATACTCCAACCTAGAATATCAAATTTTCCGTCTCCAATGTAAGAGGGTAGATGAGTAGAAATTACATTGCATTGAGGAAATATATATTAGTATATCTGCTATTATATAGTATAATTATTAATAACTCTGAAACTCTGTTGTTAAAGTGACATAAATTAATATTGACCTTGACCTTCCCACTTTAGTAATATATGTTACGACGAAATATAAACGTAGGTACGTTGTTCACAGGTTTAGAAGAATACCTGTTTTCACCAAATGGGTTAACAGTATAAATTCCAAATCCGTCTTGAACTTTTAATCTGCACATACAATTCGTTCAATTGCTAATACCGTTCTAAAACTTCTACATTCATGAGACTTTCAGTTATTAAATACACTTTTGGACCATGTGGCTTGTACATCCATATGCAGATACTGGATAACGGGATGACTGGATCAGGCTGACATTGCTGTTGGGTGGCTGGTATTAACTCCATTGTCCTTGAACCTGACAGGTTGAAAACTCTTGAAACTTCGATGTGTTATAGCTATCTCCCTGACGCCTACCTCAGTCTTCTCCTGCATTAACAAGTACGTGTACACGCTGATGCGCCTTGTGGAAAAAACAGTATTCAGAGCGCCTTATAAAAAGATTTCACATTGTCACGATGTATCCAAATTGTCACTTGCCTAATTGTCACTTTCCTCAGGGTTATATGTGTTTTATTGTAAGTACCTTGCATCACAACTGAGCCTACCACAATGAAATGATTGACATGATTGACGTCGAATATGGAAAACGGAAAATACACTGATTGAAAAATCAAGATGTAAGACGTTTTGATACTTAAGGTATCAAAATTTGGCGAGAACCTCAGGCAATACATTAATGTTTGCTACAAATATATAGCTTTGTGAAACTCATCAGTATTACAATGATTTGCATACATCATGCTTCCAAATGCTAAACACTGTTTAATATATGATACTGTTAGATATATAAATATAGATTTAGTCAGTTGCATTGGACCAGGCTCTATGACTTGGTTAACTGCATGGTTCCCCAACCTCGTAACGCCATGCTTGTAATATCAACTGGTTTATCTGTCTCAAAGTCGATTATTTACAGGCCGCCAGTAGGTCTTGACTTAGTCCTGACTGTGGCGTGAAATCACAGACAACAAAGTATATCTCCCTACATGTTTAAAAACCAACGACAAAGCCATTTCCAGAAAGCAGAGTGTTTCCCTGCTAAAGGGAGTTTATGGTTTGATTGCGACAGTATCTCAATATATCACTGAGTCAGCAAAACGCCTTTTCACACATTCTCTTCTTGTCATGGTGAGACGAGGGAAAGTGTATTGTATCAACAAATTTCAGCTTTGCTATAATTAAGGCAGACGCACGATACCATTTTATGATCTGACCAAAGAAGCTTCTTTGTCTCTGTACATTTCCTTTGACTGATCAATTCTGAATTAGAGCTCTCGTCAAATATGCGTTTGTACCATATGACACCATTGCGATGTCCCTTAGCAATTTTTAGTGGACCTCTGTGTCGACGGTTTATCATATAGCTTGTGGAAAATCACATATTAATTTACAAGATACGGATGTAAGATTGTATTCTTTTAGGTACACAATTATTGATGGATTAGTGGTTAATTAAAATCATAAACATGTTTGCCCGTAACACTCATCAATCATGCACCATTTGTTGGCCGTGAGTGTTGCATTAATACAATCTCTTTCAAAATAAGGTTGCCACGTGTATTTTGGTTATTACATCAGGTAAATGATTTCTCACATTGTTGATTGCACATTCATTTCAAACAATCCCCGCCTGAGCAGACGTCGATTATTTTAAACTTCCAAAGAAACCATAATAAAAGTTGGGTCCCGACGATGTGTAGATGACATTAACCCGAGACGAAGTACACATGTATCGGTGTTAATGCCATGTATGTTTGTCTGATGTTCTTCCAGTCTAACTTTGCCTTTCGGGGATAAATGACATTTTCTGATATCGTCATGAATCCCAATTTATGCTGTACACATGACAGACCATATATATCCAGCTGGGTTAATCTATTTCATGTTATCACATTACAATGTCATTCGTTGTTTTGAACAATGTAATGTGATTAAAATATACGCTTGTGGTTTACATCTTTGTACAATAACACATTACAGGATTGCAAAATTATTTGTTTTAATCCTGCCGGACCTCCAAGCAGTGGCGAACGCAAGGTAGAATTGAAGGAATACCATTCTATCATATCATATATCATGTATGTATATATGTATGATCCTACATGCGTCTTGAATTCGAATTCACTGGTGGCGTTCCTCGTGTTAAAAACACGGTGAAGTGTATTCTTGTTATTTTAAGTAACAAGTAAAACTAATTTACTCTTGCAAAGGTGTTGCCACCATCCTGTGTACATTGGGTCCGCGACTAAATCTTTACTTACAAAAGCCAAACCTTTACCGAATCCTGTTGTATATACATTGAGACTAACGTGGCACTGACTAGATCACAGCTACATGTACTTCCCTGAGATGTGATTTTTTTCTGCCTTTAATATCAACAGTGTTTTAATAATTTAGGCGTTGGAAATTCATGAAAGCGTGACAGTTCTAGTTGAAAATTGTCATCAAGTCATATTACTTTAATCGTTCTGCAGTTCGTGACATTATACACTGTTGTTGCTATGGCTGGGTGTTAACAATTCAATTATGTCAGTATATATAGACATGGACACATCCATCAACACAGGGCGTCTCGAGCAGGAATACCTCTGCTTGCTGGTTGTAAAAGTCTAATAGAGTGTGGAACGTCATCGTTACCCCGAGGATTACACTGTAGATCACATGACACGACTTGCCTTTTCCCCACACAACTAATTTTATGACGCTTAATACAAGTATATAAAAATGGGTTATTACTTGCTGCGGCGTTATTAAGGTGCTAAATACGTCATTATTAATTAAATAATAATAATAATAATAACAACAATAAAATAATAATAATAATAATGATAATAAAAATTATAATCGTCCTTTCGTATCTTTTGGTGTTATTGATTGGACGAAACACGAAATCCAGGGTATTGACACCCTCACACGAAGAATCATGTCAGACAATAGATGCCATCACCCTCGCTCTTCCCTCAATCGGTTATATTAATCAATTATGATGGGAGGGCGTGGCTTGATTAATATGGAGGCTCTTCATGATAAAATTGTTGAGTGCACGTTTGCTCACATGTATTTGTCTGATGATCCTCTTGTGAAGCATGTCAAGACTCATGATGAAAACAAGGCATTCCACAGTTTTCTAAAACGAGTCAAGGATGTGGGACATGATCCCAATGTCAGTGTTGATTTTGTTGATGGTTCTGTACTGCTGGACGCTACGGAAATGAGTGTCAACCAAGCGAAGTACCATATTAAGTCGGCCCAGAATCAGTTTTTCAAGGACAGGCTATCTGAACGACCACTGCATCGAGTATATGTGCGGTGTGTTGAGAAGATCAGCAATCATGCAGAGTCCTTCACTTGAATGAAGTCGTCTGGCCTGTAAAGTGAAACAGAAGGCTTTCTGTTTGCTGCGCAGGACCAGTCACTTCCCACTCAAACCGCCAATGTGTGATTTTGCATCAACATGTAAATATGAAATGTAGATTATGTAATGCATTTAATGAGACTGTCCAACACATTGTGAGTGGATGCCAAGCTCAGGCACAGACACAGTATCTTAAGCAACGTGATGGGGTGGCTCGATCATTTTACTACAGTCTTCACCATGCTTGTGGTTTTGACACAGAAGTCCACCCATGGTACGACCCGGAATATGTAGAGGGCGCCATGGAAAATTATCAATACAAAATTCTTTGCCCATTTACAGCCTCAGACGTATCCAGGTCAACATACTCGATCTTGTCCTTTTTGATAAAGCCAATGAAATCATTTATATCATTGAATCGAGATGGGATGGTCATATAGACAGTAACGTTCGACAGTGACATGGCTTTTGAAATGGCGTTGAAAGAGAATGCTTCGTAGATGTACACACCATTGCCAGTATGACATGGCTTTTAGATATGCTGTTAAACGCAATGAATGAGTACAATGGCCCATCAATATTTTACAAAGACATTGCATATGTGTTTGAGATATTGAGTTAATGGAGACATATCAAACGTGGTAGACAGTATTAAGAACTTATATCTTTGCACATATTGTGTGGGGTGGACAGATGGTCAAATCGCGACAATTTGGTATGAAGAGTTACTGACCCTAGTCGTGCAAGGATCCTGTATACATGATCTAGGGCTCGAGTCCTAGATTCGCCATAATAATGATCCTTGGTTTATATACACTTGTTTTCGTTCGTTTCACCGACGTTATAGACGTATAAGATAAACATCGTTTAAACATGCCAGTACATGTGTTTCTGACGGGACAGGATACGGTCACTTTTTCGCAAGCTCGTGGTATCTTCTTGATAGTTATTCATAAACACATGCTTATGATAAAGTCTAAATCGTACAATGGACTCCTCTTTTATCAGAGTTGACTTGCGGAAACACATTTGTTCAGTGAACTTCAGATGACATGTACTTTCATTTTGATTAATTGTCCTGAACCGTTGAAGATGCAGATGTAACTATATCTAGCTATGTTCACAACGTTTAATTAAAGAATGCAGTTTTCTCATTAAAATTGTCGTGTGGGATTGCGGTGTTCAAAGCAAGCAAATCAAATGTTTTTCACAAATTTGAACCGGGTTCTTCTCTGTGTTTGCAAACGTTCAAATAGATCATTTTAGTTTTTTTATAATTCACATGGAAATGTTTTCTGTTGCTTTTATTCACCCACAACACGATTATGAGAAATATAATATAAAGATAATGATCCACGTATCGGAAACTGAATAACTACGGCCTAGAAAAATTATTTTGATCTCGAGAAACAACATGCATGGGCTGGAGCGGGTAAGATGGAAATCAGGGTTGTTGTGGTGGTCAAACTTAGTGCATGGAAGCTTTATGATACAGGCTGCACATCCAATTTTCAGAACCTAAAGACCTTTGTTGAGATGTCGCAGCCTGTAATACACATAGAATGCTTGCAAAATGTTAATTGAAATTTATATTAAGTGTTACTTTGCGTATGTTTGTATAAATATATTTAAGTTACTGTAAATCTTGAAATTAACGCGTCTATAAATTCATTTTCATTTTCGCATTTAATTCACGCTAGCGTTAATTTCAAGATTTACATCATCTTTTCTTCAATTTAGATATGTGAACTGTGGCAAAAAAACTGACAGGAAAGTGCAGTTATGTGGATATATAATTTACAGCAACCATTCGCGTTTTGTTGGTAGTGGACCATATGTATATATTTATACCTGCTCTTAAAGTGCAAGGTAAATCTTCCAAATACACTTAATTCTATACACTTTATACGCTTAATGTTTTATTATCGTATACGTCTTAATGTTGCTACATCATTATCATTTCATTAATACAGGTATCCGGATGGAATATATGCATCCTCTTAATCTATACTGAAAGTTTGTTACAACTTTGTCGTTTCTTTTACATTAGTTGTAAGAGTCAGTGTCGGTAGAGCCTTCTGACATCTTTCATTTTAAAAAACATGTGAAATGGAATTCCTCGAAGTTGCAATATCACAGCAAAACGCAGCATGAAAGGATATTACACAGCCTGCAATATGTTTATCGGCATCAGAAAAAAGGCCACTATGTTAAGAGAGCTAATAAGATGAAAGGAATCCCATTTCACTGAGTCCGGACATGCTCTGGTCCTGCCGCCGGCTGTCAGAGGGACGCCTCACATGCCACGAACAGATGTGTTGTGCTGGGTAAAGCGTTGTGTAATCCTTGCCCCTGCATGATCATGCTACCCTTATCGGGCTTATTGATTTATAATGAGGCATGCTTTTGTCATTTGTGTGTATTTTGTAACATCATTCAAAAGCATGTTAATCAATTTTACTGCTGAATATGTTCAACGATGCAATTGTGGCAACAGTAAAATTATGCACATCGATTTTGGTTTTTTCTTGCCTATTACACAAGAAGCCGTTCATGTCGACAGGAAAATGCATTCAAGTTCCTCTTCACGAACAATAACTAACATGTACTTACAATGAGCTCGTGACCATCACAGGAACTAATACCAGTGTTAATGATAATTGTCCATGGAACAGAACAGTTGCATGTATTGATCTGAGCAGTTTGAAACCTTGTTAGTTCTGGTAATTAGTTGAGAGAACGAATGTGCAAAGGAACATTTTGAAAAGTAACGAAATCAAAATGCATTCACCATGTATGTAGCATTTTCTCTCTGATTGACATATGTTCTAAAACGTCAACACCAGAGCTAAATCAGTATCGATTATCTGGCATTGGTGTAAAACGGCGAATAGTGGTAAACATTATATGAATGGATCACAGACAATTAGTGAGGATACCAAGTGTTCGCAAAAAGGGTAAGCATGTCCTCCTCTTCTGGTAGCATCGTTAATAGGTCCAATTAAAGTTCATGTTGATGTTAACGTATTCATGTGAAACTGATAATGTGTACATACTTATGAATGGCAATATGCATCCTCTGATAAGACCATGTTATTTTTAAATAAATTAGAGTAAGTTTATGTTGACAAGCCAGTCAATCACATTTAATAATAGATGGATATCATACCAGTAGATGAAAGCACACGCATTGGGTTAGGGTGAAGTAGAATCAGTCAGATCTCACATTCTTATCTGTGTCTACGATGCTTATGGCGTACTGTAGATTTTTCTGACCCCCCTCTCCCTCCCCCCCATGGAGTATATTCATTGGACAGGCGATTTGTAGGGCTCGATGTTCAAAGCTTATCTTTAGATTCATTCCAGCAAGAGGATCATTAGTTTGCAACAGATAACCTTCACTTTTAACTCACCACAGCTAACTTGAGTGGTCTTCCCTGCATCCGATCTGTATCCTGTACAAGTATCCATTACCCTTAATTTTGGGTTGTTTACAAGAAAAAAAGCGGACTGCTTAGTTTGGTATTCATTTCTTGTTAAAATGTTGAACTTTTCTTGTCACAGTTGGTATTCTTCCATGTTAATGTACATTTAGCTGCCGCAAACAGAGAAAAGCGGATAAAACAATGAGAATAGTAAAACAAGTATATCCCTAAATTCCTTGTTTACATATTTATAAAAAAAAACAAGTTGTTAGAGTCTCGTTTGAAGTTTGAGAGTAATGATGAGTGATTGTCTTTAATGTTCTCTGTGCTCGTGTAAAGTTCGCAAAGAGTAGAGATCACTGTTTGGTCTGATGTTTTCAAGAGCATGCAAATGCCTCGACACTGGCCACAGGAACAGCATGTGATTGTCCTAAACAGATGCTGAAATTAATTCAAATATCGCTCAATCTTTTTACTTTGACATGAAGGTACATTTTTAGTATTTACCTAAATGCAAAAGATAAACAAACGCGTATGCTGGTAAAAAGTGGTTGTACAAGGAGTATAAAGAACGTATCTATGTTAATATTCCAGGCTAGGAAACAAACACAATATGTCATGAATCTGTAACAATTTGTGCAGACAATGTGCTGTGTGCCTTTTGCCTTTTGTCGAAAGATGTGCAGTAATACCCACATTGTTATACATCCATTTCTCATACCTCTCTGAAATGACGGATGTATTATGTCTGAACCTATTCTGTGTGGTAGTACAGTCTACTATTTGTGCGACAGCAGACATATAGATTTACTTGAGCTAGAGTTTCAGTTTTGAGATTAATATTGGGAGACGCTAAGAGGCTGATTGCTTCTCAGCTATCCAGTTCATGTTCTGTCCATTGTACCCTAGCGAAGTTCATTATTGTCTTTTCTACATGGTGAAAATGTATTTGATACGTTTGGAAAGATCACATTTATTGTATCCGTATTCTCAATCTCAAGGTTTGCTTTCCAGCAGACAGATAATGAGGTACAATCATTAGGTTAATTGTTTTTATTAGTATAATGTAGACTTTCGATAATGAAATTACAATGTAACTCGTTATTTATGTACATACATCAGTTGAAAGTAGTCTTATTAACTGGCCAAGATAAATACACAACACATTTGATTTCTGAAAATATATTTTAATATTTAACTACTAATCTTCAATCGAATTTGCACGTCGCTATATAAGTGCAATAAACTTGGACGCGACGTTAAACCCCATTTCACCTCACCTCATTACTAATCCATTTCGGTTTGCAACAGATAAAATACTCTTGTAAGTGTTCAAATGGTTTAATTTGCCATACTGACTTCAGAAAATTTCATGAAAAACATGAACATGCCAAAATGTCAATTTACAAATCAATATCGTGTGTGTCCACCTCTGGTTGCGATGCAAGGAACACATCTTCGTCTCATGGAATGGACCTGGCGTCGCACAAAGTCCTGTGGGATAGTTACCCTGTCTGGCGCTCGACATTAAGGGGCTAAAACAGGGACTGGTCGGCTCGGAGTCAGTATACTGTGTCTGAGTGGGGTATTCATGTTAAACTGCGGCATGGTATCTCAGTGAGCTAGCTAGTACAAGCAGCCACACACACACACTCGCATGCACGTCGCTATATAAGTGCAATAATCTTGGACGCGACGTTAAACCCCATTTCACCTCACCTCACCTGTGGGATATCTGTCCATATCTGCTGGAGAATGTTTCGATGTTCCTGGAGTGTCTGTGGAACAAGTGGTTGACGTCGAAGGCGCCGATCCATCTCATCCAACGTGTGCTCGATTGGTGAGAGATCAGGGGAGCGAGCCGGCCAGGGGATGACATTCACATTGTTTTGTCGAATCCTGAACAAGTCGAGCAATATGAGGTCGGGCGTTGTCATGTTGAAAGCTAATGCCTGGGCCATGACGACGCAAAAACGGTAGAACAACAGGGCCGATGGTCTCGGCGCGATAGAGCTATCCATTGAGATTGGTGTTTCTGTGGACGTTAAATTGTCTTGCAACATTACGTTGACTCGATCCTGCTTCAAGCATACCAATGGCTCGCAGACGCTCATTTCCGGACAGGCGTGGCATTACGTCATGTTGAATAATTGCGTAATTTTGTTGTTTTTCTGAGTGGTTGTTGTCAGCACGATGCTAAACAATGCATATGAAATCACGTTAACGCACATGTTTTTATACCCATTCTTGGGTAGTGAAATCCATGGGGCTTGCACAAAAGTCAACTTTTGCATGAAATGCATGCTTTTCTGTAGCAGTTGCGTTTTTGTGACTTGATACCATACATGTACTACAATATTGAAAACCAAACTTTACTTGTTTGAAAGATTCACTAAAATATAGGTGTCACAGAAACATTTTTGTTGAGAATAGTAAGAGGATAGAAAAGTAGAAATTACATTGCTTTGAGGAAATTGTTTGTTTATCTGCAAACTTTGAAACTCTTACAGTTACAAAAAAAATATATTATTTGAAGTTTAAAGGTTATCCTAGGTTTCACTGTTCCTTCAATAGGATTATTTATTACGACGAAATGTTAAATATAAACATAGGTACATTAGTCACAGGTTTAAGAGCAATGCTGTTTTCACCAAATGGGTCAACGGTATAAAGTCTAGATTTTATATAAGCTCGTCTTGATCTCTTAAACTTCACATACAATTCGTTCAATCGCTAATACCGTTCAGAAACTTCCAGATTCCTGAGACTTTTAGTTATTAAATACACTTTTGGACCATGTGGAGTGTACTTCCATGTGCAGAGATGGGATAGCAGGATTACTGGATCAGGCTGACATTGCTGTTGAGTGGCTGGTATTAACTCCATTGTCCTTGAACCTGACTGGTTTAAAAAAACTCTGGAAACATCGATGTGTTAGCTATTTCCCTGACGTCTGCCAGAGTCTCTTCTTGCATCAACAAGTACGTGTACACACTGATGCACCTTGCGGAAAAAACAGTATTAAGAGCGCCCTATAAAAAGGTTTCACCATGTCACATTTTTCCTAATTGTCACTGGAGATTTCCTAAGGGTGATATCTGTTATTTTTTATTGTAATTAAGTACTTTGCATCACAACTGAGCCAACCACAACGAAATTATAAAAACCAACATGATTGACATTGACGGCGAATGCGGAAACGGAAAATCCAGATGTTAGACGTTTAAATACTTAATTTCGCAAAATTTGGCGAATACCTTAAGGAATTAATACATTAATGTTTGCTAAAAAAATATGTATTTTTGTGGAATATGATGCACATCAGTACAACAATGTTTTGCCGCATTACAAGTGTATCTACCCTACATGATTAAAAGAAGCGACAAAAAACATTTCCAGATTCAGAAGACATCTCTACTGAAAACAGAGTATATTGCACGATTGTGACTGCTGAAAGCAGAGTCTATTGCACGATTGCGACTATAGCACTGTATATCACTGAGCAAGCAAGACGCCCATACACACATTCTCTTCTTGTCATGATGAGACGAGTGAAAGTGTTTTGTATCATCAAACTGCAGCTATGTTCAGACAGCCTAGTGGATGTATGTTAAAATCTTACCAAAGCTCTCTTTGTCTCCGTATGCCTCATTATTACATTTAAAACAGTACCATGGTGAGAAATTTACGACTCACCAGATTGTATGATCACCACTCACTCATAGTTGTAATTTTCAAATACATAACGAGATAGGAGCACATTTGAAGACAAAAAGAGCAAATACTTTCCTTAACATCCTCATACGTAGGTATCGGCATTGAATATTGTGTAGGAGATATAGTATAGTAGATAGAATGGAATGTGGCATGGACCGATTTTGCTATCTCCATGAAATATGGACATTATTTTAGGCAACTATTATTTTATCAATAAGACGAGAGTCAGGAAGAGAGCAGTGTTCTCCTAAGAGCTATGTCCACAATAACCATGAATATAACCAACATTCCAGCTTCCTTTGTGATGCCATGGGATGACTTAAGTCGTCACTTCTGGTTGTACACACAGTACACCAAGCTTCATGAACATGTAGTTCAAAGCTATCAACACCCCATTACAGGTGAAATGTATCCAATGAAGTACTGAGATTACACTTGTTTTTGTCACTGCTCTGCATTACTATGAGATCGTCTTCCCATTGTGCTTACATTTTATCGAATGCCACCGAGTGAGTGCGGCACACATTGTATCCCTGTGCCTTGTACACACATTCAGATTACAACTGGCTACACACATCCAGATTACAACTGGCTCCACACATTCAGATTACAACTGGTTACACACATTCAGATTACAACTGGCTACACACATCCAGATTACAACTGGCTACACACATCCAGATTACAACTTGATGCACACAGACAGATTACAACTGGCTACACACATCCAGATTACAACTGGCTACACACATCCAGATTACAACTGGCTACACACATCCAGATTACAACTGGCTACACACATCCAGATTACAACTGGCTACACACATCCAGATTTCAACTGGCTACACACATTCAGTTGACCACTGGCTACACACTTTCAGATTACAACTGGCTTCACACATTCAGTTGACCACTGGCTACACACATCCAGATTACAACTGGCTTCACACATTCAGTTGACCACTGGCTACACACTTTCAGATTACAACTGGATACACACATTCAGATTACAACTGGCTACACACATCCAGATTACAACTGGCTACACACATTCAGATTACAACTGGCTACACACATCCAGATTACAACTGGCTTCACACATCCAGATTACAACTGGCTACACACATTCAGATTACAACTGGCTACACACATCCAGGTCACAACTGGCTACACACATTCAGTTGACCACTGGCTATACACATCCAGATTACAACTGGCTACACACATCCAGATTACAACTGGCTACACACATCCACATTACAACTGGCTACACACATCTACATTACAACTGGATGCACACAGACAGATTACAACTACACACAGATAGGTTACAACAGGCTACACACAGAATACTCACAGATGAGTACACACGCTGACATCATATTGCATATGGCAGGCATTTTGTATTTATTTTGTGTCGTTGAACTGAAAGCGCAGCCTGAAGATGTGTTTTGTATCCTTTTGTTTTGTGGTTCTGTAACAACAAAGGACACACTCTTCCAGTTCATGCTGTTCGTTTATACATTCAATTTACATTGTTGCATCGATTTCTTACATTCTGCACAGCTTCCTATTCTGGGACCTCACTTAATAACATCAGTGTCGTGGTACTTACTGATTTTAGAAAAAAAACATCATATTGAGTAGCCAATTGGTCTTTCTTTCCTAGCATTGTTTTGTTTGTTCAATTTCATCTATAGATTAACTTGAACTGCTTGATTTAGTTCTCATAAAAGCAGCTTACACTGGAAATTGGTGCACGATGACATCAGCAGGCAGTTAAAACATAGTTTTCTATGGTATTTGCAAAGGAGTATTTCATAAATGTTTAAACGAGATGACCTACTGAAGACATTTAAAAAAAAACTGGTTTTCTTTCAGTTCTTTCAAATGTAATTATGCACAGATAGCTACTTCTTTGAGAGGGCTTCCTTCTTGATCTGCCTTTGGAATTGGAGATGCTCATTTTAGCAAGAAAATTAATTGCACTGCATTAACTGCCCCTCTTCCTATACTTCGAGACATGTCAAATCAAATGTTAAGTAACCAAAATCGTTTATCCTCAAATCGATCACTTAAGCGTATACATACAAAAACCTTTGACGTAAAAAAGTGCATGTAGCTTCCCATTTATCGTGCCGATTTCATAATGGAGCGAGCAATTTCAGGATTATTTTTTCAATAAATTCAAGTGTCTGACAGAATGTGGCCATGCTGTCATTTTTGTTCAGGAAACACAATGTATACGTTTTGTAATGTTTTGCTATGTCGGTGTTCAAGTCCCCCTTATAAGTTCATGCCTTGTATCACTCAATTAAAGTCAGTTGGCGAAATAGATGCTTCAAAATAAACAATCCATTTTTATTATGGCAATCAGAAACAGAACGTTACTCAAGGAATGCCTGTCTCCATTCCTGCTGTTTGGTTGTCATATGAGAGGATATCACGCAGTTGTCGAGACATATGTAGATGATTAGTTGATGTAACTTTCAACGTTATGTCATTGCTGTACCCGAAGAGCAGTCCCATTGCCTGCGCATCCTGCTGTAGCTCATACACGCTCTTGATCTTCATTGACAAGAAACCATTGATGCAAGGCATCAAGTCGCCGTCGGATATAAGTGTTTGACGGTCAAGAATGAATCAAATGTTTTTTCTCGTGAGCTTCGTGATCTAAAGGTACTTTGAAACAGCATAAACCGAGTTTTTGGGGAGTTGAAATTACCCTGTCTATTGCAAACATCATCAAGATCTGACCTACTGCATGTTATAATAATGAGTGCCCAAACCCATTGCCTGTAAGAAAAGTTCTAGTGAGACCATTGTTTGAAGTATCGCTGAAGGAAACACACGTTGTTGCGCTTACTGAACCTGGGACCACATCGTCAATAATACTTGTTACAGTAATGATTCATTGACATGGACAATGTTGTCTGTAGAAAGAATTGCAGTCTCCGCGTGTTTGCTTGAAACTCCTGTAACGGCTTTGTGAACAGCATTTCCGTTATATTTGAAAAGAACGCATTTTGTAAATATTCAAGTGTCTGTAAATTGCAAATGTTCTTTTGATAGCAAATTTTTTTATGTCAGACCCTTGGACAATCAGACCTGTGTTAACTTGCCGTGGCACATCTGTTCGTACGATGCCAGGCCTATGTTAAACCGATGCCAGACCATTACTATCTCGATTCCAGACCTTTGATAACACGATGCGAGACATTTGTTGTCTTGATGCCAAACCATTGTTATATCGATGGCAGACATTTGTAAACTCTATATCGCATCTTTGTCATACAATTCTTTCCTTGGGTCGTTGTCACGCCATGCAAGCTGGATGTCACAGAGATTTAAGGCTGGCATAAGCTGGACTATTTCCAAGGACACAATGTGTGCAATAATAACATGTAAGTACTGTACGAACATATATGAATGCTTTTGTAGCATTGACTTTGTTCATCACACAGGGGACATTCGAATCACACTCATGCTTGTTCTTATGTGTCAAACACAAAACTGCACTCGTTCCCAACTGGCTTACAAAAAAACGAGCAGGACCAATATTGGACAAATTTTATGCTTGACACTAAAATCAGACTTCAAAAGAACTTTTGCGGCTACCTTTTGGTTTGATTACTCTCTTGGCTGATCATGCCATAACAACGTTAACATGACATGAAACTTTGAAATTGGAATGTGTTGAATACGTTGTCCATTTCCTTTGACTGATCTATTCTGGATTAGAGCTCTCGTCAAACATGCATTCGTACCATATGACACCAATTCGGCGACTCTTAGCGATGTTGAGTGGAGTTCTGTGTCGACGGTTCATCATTTAGCCTGTGGAAAATCACATATTAATTTACAAGATACGGATGTAAGGTTGTGTTTTAGGTACACAATTATTGATGGATCAGTGGTTAATTCAAATTATAAACATGTTTGCCCGTAACACTCATCAATCATGCACCGATTGTTGGCAGTGAATGTTGCATTAATACAATCTCTGTTTCAAAATAAGGTTGTCAATCCTAGTGTGTATTGGTAATTATATCAGGCAAATGAATTCTCACATTGTTGATTGCACATTTGGTTTAATCATTCCCTGCTTGTACAGAAATCGACTATTTTAAACCTCCCAAGAAATCATTATAAAAGTTTGTTCTCGACGATGTGTTGATGACATTAACCCGAGACGAAGTACATGTATGGGTGTTAATGTCATGTATGTTTGTTTAATGTTCTTCCAGTCTGTTTTTCCTTTCGAGGATAAATGACATTCTCTGATATTGTCATGAATCCCAATTTATGCAGTACACATGAAACGCAAGACTACCTATATATCCAGCTGGGATGATCTATTACATGTTCGTCACATTACAATGTTGTTCGTTGTTTTGAGGAATTTAATGTGATTAAGAAAGGACGCTTGTGGTTTACATCATTATTCAATAACACATTACAGGATTACAAATAAATATTTTTTTAATCCTGGGGGAACTCAAAGCAGTGGCGTACGCAAGGTAAAATTGACGGAATACCATTATCAGTATCAGTCTACGTGCGTATAGAATGAGAATTCTCTAGTGGAGTGTCTTGTGTTAGGACCACGCATGTATTCTTCATATAATCTTAAAGTAACCAGCAGGAATAATGTACTCTTGTAAAGGCCTTGCTTATAAAAGCCAAACCGTCACGTGAATCCTATTGTACATTGAGACTAACGTAGCAGTGGCCAGACCAAAGTTACTTGTTTAATTTCTAAGACTTTTTTTCTGTCATCAATATAAAAAGTGATTTAATTTAGACGCTGGTAGATCATGAAGGCTTGACAGTTATAGATGACAACTTATTACTCGTTGTTATTACTCAATGATGCATAGGGGCTTCATGTTGTTCCTTATTCATTATGGGGAATATGAAAAAGTAACCCTTGAAAGTTGTTGAGAATAGTGAAAAAGATTCATCACGTCATATCACTTTCATCATTCTGCAGGTAGTGACATAATACACTGTTGTTGCTATATAGCTGGATGTTAAGAATTTAATAATGTGAATATACAGACATGAAAAGATCCATCAACACAGGGCTTCTCGAGCCAGAATAGCCCTCCTTGCTGGCTGTAAAAGTCTAATACAGTGTGGAAGGTCATCGTTTCCCCGATGCTTACACTGTTGATCACTTGCTATAGTTTGCCTTACCGATACAGTTGATTTTGCGACTCTAAATAAATAAAACTGAGGTATTACTTGCTGTGGCTTAATGAAGTTGCACAATACGTCATTAATGATATGAAATGAAGTGGAAAATGTCTAAAAACCTGAACATAGCAAACAAACAGCATCTCGAATTGTTTATCTTTATTGTATAAGTTTATTAGCATGTTTCCGACGTTTCACCGAAAATTGGATGGATCCCTTGCGATCAGTAATGATGTGACCTAGTTATAAATATACGAGGCTCTCCGGTACTTCCCCTGACTTAATGTGTGAGATTGTGTTTACACATGGTCTAAGAACGAACATTACATATCCTAATTTTCGGAGTCAAATATTTACACATAATTACTGATATCATAGTTTGCATATAGACACAAACGCTTGCTATTAAGTCAACCGTAATATGAATATTGACCGCCAAACATAATACGGGTTTCCTTACGTCAATCCACACAACCCATCTTCGTATGAATACATATCTACTTATATGTTCATTTTTAATAGTATACTTTGAATAGGATACGGGATCGTGTCGCGTACTGACCTAGACACGTTTTATGCTCATAAAATGCTATTACCGTCTAGTTGGAAGCGACTAAAGCAGTATCCATTTGTTCCCGAGCTTATGGAGCCGACTCAGTGTCGTCATCCATCATGTCGGTGTCCATCACATTCATTGATCACCATGTTCTGAACGTACACACGGCACATCAAGACACCAATGAGATGGCCATATAGACAGTGACGACAGGGCTTTTGAAATGGCGTTGAAAGAGAATGTTTCGAGGATGTACAAATAATTGCCAGTATGAAACGGCTTTTAGTAATGTTGTTAAACACAATGAATGGATACAATGACTCATTTATTTTTCACAATAATAGTAAACGCGACTAACCCCTTTCCTTATTCAAAAGAAATATCTGCTGAATCTCTGCTCAAAGCAGAGTCGATTGCAAATGTACTTGAAATATTGATTGCAATGGAGACATATCAAACTTGGTAGACAGTATTAAAAACTTATATCTTTGTACACATTGTGTGGGGGTATGGATGATCAAGTCGCCACAATTTGGTGTGAAGAGTTGCTCACCCGAGTCGTGCAAGGACTCACATATACAGTTCAAGAGTGTAGTGAGCGTATAATTATTCAACAATTATCAATACAGATTCTATCAACTCTTTCGAATTTTTCTGCAGTAACATGGTAACTGAAATTGATTAAACTCACGTTTCTGTTAAACTAAGATAAAATGTTAAAAGACTTCGTGGATTTAACGCCGATGAAACCTTTTCAGTTATAACAGTGTCAGTTTGATGTGGGATGAAAGTCGTAAGTGATGCAATTCTCAGACAGGTATGATACTGACAAAACTAGAAACATGACGAGTCTTTGAATGGCATTTAGAAGTGATACACATAACGAAGAAAATTTATTGATGCAACCTTCTTAAAATTATTATTAGGAACAAGTAAGGAGTAAGTCTTTACTCCGAAAAGTTGTGTTCCTCATAATAAATTCCATAAATTCTCTTCCTCAGGAAACATGACCATAGCAAATACGAATCAGTATCGTAAAGATATATCCTAACGTTTTCCGAAGTTTCCAAACGTTTTTAATTGGAATGCACACACTTACCGAACAAAGTCCTTCCCTTCATAAATATACGAACGAGCAGAGAATAGAATTAAGACTATACAGCCAGCATATGTACCATATTACCTTGAAAAATATATTCAACATGTTCACAAGTATATGTGCAACTTGTTTGGAGTCGTTGGAATAGTTGAGTCCTACTTGCTGATGCTGTTGGTCAGTGTTTTGGAATTAAATGCTCCCACAAATGTTTCTCGTTAAACTGTGAATCTGGCATTAACTCACGACGTATTTATCCGTCTATTTCTGTGTCCTACCGGGTGTTCGCGAACACTCAGTGTCAATATTCTTATTTTACAGTTTTGGTGGATGTGGCTTCATGGTTTTTATTGACAATGCGTATGTAGGTTGTTATTTCATCTATTTATTTTTCTAAGTGTGTTCAAATGTAGATTGTAGATTCACGGAGTTACACTTCAGTAAGCTGTCCCGTCCTGCTCACCATTCATTGATATATGTGAGCATTGGATTCATTGGCTGCTCAAACGAATCTGGATATGGAAAGAGTGCAAACCTCACTGCCACCAAAGCCACCTTCAAACAAGAGAAGCAAATGACCATGGTCGTCAACCCAAACATAATCTATCATTCGCCCGAGCATGTTTCCTATTAAGGAAACGTCTGAGTGTCTAATTAATGTTTTTGGGTATGTGTGTCCACCAACCTTGCAGTAAGCACGAGTTGATTTAAAAATAAATAAATTGCAAGTGATTCAATAGTATTTGATTGGCGAACTAAGCAACTGGCTTTGCGTTAATGTCTCCATAAACCTAACAGAAATAGGTCGCGCCCACTAGTAGACTGAATGGCTGATAAATAGAATGGGTGGGGCATTATTGCGCTGAACGATGTTACTGATAACGTATCGTTGTCTACAGTTTTGTTTCATCTGTGGTTCGTTCCCGTAGGGCAATTCATATAAATACATCAAGCTTACGTCATCCCGGCGTTCATGGGAATTCAAATAAATATATAAATATACACAGTCAAGCTTTCGGCCTCGCGAAAGGCAGGAGTCCTGTGTATGTTTACCGTTTTCGTGTAAATGGTTCAAACATATTTATTAGGAAGGTATTAACGTATATTCAGGGGTCAAATCCGACACCAATTGTTAAAAAAAGGAAAAACATACTAAAGTCAGTTCTTAAGTGTACTGTTTGACAATGAAATAATGGCTCTTGCTCAGTAACCTCTTTGGGAGAGGAATTGAGCGAAGTCAAATTGAAATACTGTTTCGTTTCTTTGCAACAGGATACATTTGATGCGTTTTGTTGCAGCTGCAGTTGGGCTTTATCTAGTTATAACACGTCGACCTGCATAAAGCCACCTCTGGAACAGTCGTACCAGTAGTTGCCAAGAAAGTTATCCCTTTATAGATGACTAGGGGGGGTTGCATGTCTCCACTTCGGGTGCATCCAAGAAGCGATGTTATTTCTCGTTTGTCGTCTAATCCGATTATGTCCACTTGTTTTGAACCACAGTCAGTCATTGTCCAATTGGAAATTGGAACGATCTTGACGCCTGTTTGATCAAAGTTGATCACCAACTCGTCTGGTATCTTCTGTCCCTCTATCACACCCCCTACAGTGGAAATGAACTCGACCTTTATCTTCTCGAAATCTTGTGGCAACTTCCTCGCTTCACAAATCCCATCCTGTTCAGGAACGATTCTGCCCATGATTTCGAAAGTTCGATGGGCCCTCCAAACTCGGACAATAGAGATCGGTTTTCGTGCAGGGGCAATCCCTCGGGCCGATGCCAAAACGATGTTATAATTGATGATACCTCCCCCATCTATGATGGCTGTCACGTAATCTTTGACGAGGCGATCCAATTCTCCCAACAGTAGCGGTCTTCCTCTAAGTTTGTGATTTAATTCGGTGACTTCGGCAGTAGTGTCTTCTTTTCTCAACTTTAAGTACGCCTTTTTCATATACCTAACAGAACTCTCGCCAATTTTGACCCCTAATGTGTCACTAAAGTGTCTTGCAGCTCTTGTGTTACCGTTTTCCGCTGCATATCTGGCTATCTTGGCTCATGTCTGAGGTGAGAGGATGTTGTTTTCTCGCTTGCGTTTCACTCCGCGTTTTGTTGTCTTTTTTTCTTTCTCCTGACATTCTTCAATGATAGTCTTGTTTGTCGCTGCCATTCTCGCTGATTTCTTTTGAGTTTCAGCTTTGGCTGGGCCAGGTAAACCAAGAGTCTCTGTCGTCTTCTGTACCGTTACGTATCTCAACATTGTCACAATTTATGAGTGAGGTTTCATTAAAATCCTTCTTATATAGTTTGCATTCGAACTCACAGTCATGACACTGAGTTGAGTCAATTATCGTATTTGATAATTGGTCGCAATCCCTTCCGGTCAACTTTCCGGCCAACTCAGATTAACTAGCTTCGGAGAGAAGCTGTCTATTGTATGGTAATCGAGGGGTCATCTCAACACGGCAACTCGCAAAAATATCTCGTCGCAGTATTGTCTTTGGTGTGGTATTCGCAATATTTTAACGGCGCAGAAATAAAGCTGTTTACAGTAATCAACGGTGACACACAATCAGCCACGTCATGGAGCATGCAAACCCGATCACCCTTTTGTGGCGAAGGAGAAATGTTGTACTATACGACACTGTGGACCTATTCTGACGCATAGTTCCCACAGATGACGTTTAAAGCAGCAGTTGTAGAAATTGTAATAGTAATGGTCGTGGCAGTAGTTGTGATAGTATTATAGTATTTACGTCTGGTATTGAAATAAATATATCTTATATCTCTCCCCATTCACAGATCTAGGAATTAGAGCTGACAAATATTTATGACCATCTCTTAAACTTTAGACAAAAACGTTTTTTATTTGATTTGTAGTATTTAAGCCAGGCGAAATTTAGTATCTGTTCTTCGGAATAACCTCGACACAGACACAACTACGGATCTAACATCTATGTATTTTTATGATGTTTGTGTCTGCTGTACCGGCACGAGAGAATAGTCATGACGGCATGGTGCCTGGTAAGGCACCACAGACAGGTCCGTTTCGTTACTGCACTGTCCACAGCAACATACTTAACACAGCAAGTTCGAACTATGGCAGAGAAAAGGGTTTCTACAGAGCCAGCTCAGTGTACTCCACACAGAAGGACAGCGCCCCGAAAGCCGATACAACACAGTCTACTGTCCAATACAACCTCGCCCCTGCATGGACATCGCTTTGCATGTTCTCAACAAGGATTCTGTTTGGTGCTCTTTATCCTCTTGAATTGTGAACCTACACTTATTGTATTAACGCGATAACATTCAAGATATTTTGGAGCTGAAACTTTCTTTGATGCATCAATAATCTACAACATAATAACTGTTGCTTAATATTTGATGAGGGATGTGTGTTGTTTTTTGCCTTCCCTCTCCCTGCATTACCCGTTTGAGCAACTGTGATTTATTTCATCCGCTTGGGCCGCTTCAAACAAAATAATTTCTATTCTATTTTTGGGTTTCGTTTTATCACTTAATGATATTATAGAAAAAGCAAACGTACATTTTGGAATGGTGATTTTAAAAAGAAACTAATATACTAGAAACACTTCTAGCGTTATTTCGACATGCATTTCATTTTCCGTTTGATTGGGATTTCAAATGAGCGTGGCTTTATCTTTTGAAGTCATCACAGTTGGTTTACTTCCAGTCTGAGAATGTCTTCAGCAAAAGAGGACACAAACTCAGTGTGTCTAAATGAGATCCAGGAGGTCTTACTTCGGTCACAGTGCAGTGTTCTCCCTCCCAGAATTGACATTGTAATGCATTACGTAAGTTAACTTTTGGCTGCTTCATGAAGGGACAAAGTCTGATTTTAGATGCTCCACGAAATGTCTTTGACCTTCAAAATCCAAGACAATCCGCATCCAGGTTCTTGTCTGTTACTTAAATGTAATGATAACACTCAAGTATTACAGACGTGCATCAAACAGACAACTCAAATAAACGAACTTGTGCCAGTGGAATTTCCGACTGCTTGACGGTAATAACGTAACCCCTTTTGTCAGTTAATATAAGGCACACATACACACCTGCAAATTTGACCTTATGATTTGCTACACCTGTTGTCATGCTCATAGGGTTATTTCCTGTACTGGATCGATCCTAGAATGAGTTGGACGACCAGGTCATTATGTGACATCGACTTTGACGACATTCAGTAATGACGGGTGCTGCCAGCATTGCATATAAAGTAGAGAAAAATACTTTTGAATAATCATAAGAAATATCTGTATGACGACTCCCTCTATATCATAACCATGTGTTTTATGAATCACTATCAAATAGTGATGATTCCAGATGTTCGCGAAAAGGTGGGCGTATCCTGTACCATCGCTGTACTTCGATGAAATGTAGTACTTCTTCTCTAATTGCAACGCCTCGGTTGATTTCAATAACGTTCGACAACTGAGACTATTGTCAGTGCGTTCAGTGCTTCCGTAATTGTTATTTATCAAGCCCATCACCACGGGTGTTTGTGAAGTAAGTTCTGTCTCGTGGGGGTTTATCACAACCTGTGACAAATGGTTTGACTGACTTAACCTGTCCGTTTTCATTTATTTGTCATAGTGTAAATCAAAGGAAATGAATTGGTACCATGACGACTGCAGCGTGATGTTATTTCAACAGTGTTTACAACAGCACCTGACATAAAATATCGGTCAACGTTTTTACAGCTATACTTGGCACCAAACGAAACTGTGTGTAGAAATTTACCAGATGGACAGTTTATTTTGGTGCCTAGTAGTTTTGACATTCCACAATGAGATGTTTCTTCACTTAAAGACACGTTCATCTTATGAAACAAATTTGACTGCCTTATCACATGTATGATTTGTCAAAAAGAAAGCCGCTTCTCGCAGGTCATTGCCGTTAGAAAAAGATTTAGGTTCTCGGAGACGAACAGGTGTTGTTTGTTTTCCCAACATATATTATTGAGGACATCCAGCATACCCAGCGAAAGGTTTTTGCTCTTGTGAAAATAATCCACATCCAAATCCATAACTACATCCACATCCACTCCTACATCCACATCAACACGGACACCCACACCCACATCCACATCCACATCCACACCCACATCCACATTCATTCCCAACATCCACACATCCCCATCACCACGCACACCAACATCCACATCTACACACCCACACCCACATACACACAAATCACACCACATACAAACACACACACACACACAAACACACTTACCAAAATAATAAATGGTGGTCTGTTAACAGGTTAGGTAGCGGCATCAGACCTTTCTGAATCCAACAGGACTACTTCATCAGTGGGTTAATGTTAACTGTTCAACAATACAACAACATTGCCGGAATAGACTTGTTATGATGATTTTCATACTTTCAAAACACACCATTGACCCCAAGGGTATGGTACATGTGTAGATATGTTTTAGAAGGTCCGGTATCAATTCTACAAATGTCATAGGGTCAACGTCGGTGTCGTTCTAATCAAGTATATAATACAACATTACTGTTAATGAATATTACATGAAGGAATTCGTTAGTGGTATATGCAATTTCTCACATGAACACTGATCAATATCACCCTCTGATTTGGACATCTATTTGGAATTCACAGTCCTCTAAAAGTAATCAGACGTTGACGAACGAGGATTTTAGTCACAGAACCAGTTATTGTTATTGTACCAGACACTATATATGAAGTGTAAATATTATCGCACATACACATCACACATGTCCATAGTTCACTGAGTGTGTCGCGGGCGTACTCACCAGCAACGTGTTTTCATGCAATTCACCCATGAATACGTAATGATAGTCTGATAGTCGCATCCCACACGTTATAGCTCTTTTCCTCATTAATTTGACCCCTTCCGACTATGATACATATCCTTGTTCCAAAGTACCGTAGTGAGAGTAAATACGCTTCATGAGTACATGTCTACGCAACAGATTTTCATAAAGAACGCGCCCTATGTGTGCATGTCAACGGTATCCACGTACAACAAAACGAAAACACCATTTTCATCAAAATATTATTAGTGATGATACCAGGTGTTTGCGAAAGAATAAGCATATGCTGCTCCACCTGTGGCACCCGTCACAAATAAATGCAAAGACAAGTCAAATCCAACGACAACCCACGAATGCAAAATTTTCAAGTTCAGATATTTCTTGCATGGGTACATTAAATAAGATTAGGATATGTATAAAAACATCTAGAAAAAGCCTTGAAACTACAGATATTAACCAGTGGGAATATCTATACAACTCAGTATATCGACCTGAGGTGCCTTTGGCTTCGTGTGTTTTGATATAGGGTTTCTAAGACATTGCTTTCTGTTATAACGGTTCCATATGTATTTGCGTTAAAGGCTGTTGAACCATGATCCTGGGGCATGTTGAAGACACGGAACGCTTTCAAGTTGTACAAATATCATTGTCTAAGTGCATGAAGTATGTATGCGTCTCCAGCAGAGTTGTCTCCTTAGGGTGCATTCATGATTAATGAAACCTACTGTCAATAAACATAGCGTCAAGTGAAAGATGATACGGATGGGGAATTCGTCAAGAGATACGTTCACGAGATATCACCTCATGACATGATATTCTTTGACTTGATCATCGCACATAACGAATGATCTGGGTGACGGCAACTTCAAAGGCAAAGCATGCATCTTGAAGACTGCTTTGTAGAAGGTGTTCACCCATACAGAATCTGGTGACCAACAACAACCTTATCAAATGTAAATCATAGCAAGATATGTTAACATAACAGTCGTTTGGCAATGTATGATTACTATTACCGCAAGGCTATAATTGTAATATACACGACAAAACAGTACTTGTTATGAACCTTTAAAAAAGGGTTTGTTTGAACATGTATCCATCCATCCATCATCCACCCATCATACATCCATCACCCACATATCATCCACCCACCACCAACCATCCATCGTCCATAATCCACTTATTGTCCACCATCCAATTTCAGCCAATCATACTTCATCAACCCCCACATCCACTATCCATAATCAATTATCATCCATCCATCATCCAAAATTTCATCCACCATGCATCATCCATCGTCCTATCATCCACCCATCATCCATCTATTTATAGTCCTCCACATCCCGAACCCCTGACGTGGAGTTCGGGCTTCCCAAACCATGTCACATTCCACATCCTGAACACTTCACACGGAGTTCAGGCGTCCCAAACCATCTCACTTTCCACGTTCAAAACAAAGAATGATTTGATGACATCATCCCAACAGCAACCATAGCAGCGCTAAAAGCATTTAGTGCAGTGGACAAATTGATTATTCTTTCAAAGACGTTTTTTGTTTGTTTAAATCCGTCTGTAGAATGAGGCATCCTTCGCCCCCTAGATTTATAGTTCTATAAAGCAGCTTACACTCGACATTTGCAACATGATTGCCACTGCCGTCAATTTCTCCTTAACGCAAGTCAGTAAAAAGTAGTTTAACGACGTAATTGTTGAGTTGTCCCTTTATAGCATTACAAAAACGTATTTGCCTAATGTCAACATCCGAAATAACAACATTGCTGCTACAGTTATATTTCACAGACAGCTCTTACTTTAAAATAGCTTTCTATTTGAGCTGCAGTTGTCAAACGTTAACAGAAAATGTATGGTTTCAACTGTCTGTTTATCCATGCAGTAAACACGGTGAAGATCAGTTGTAAATCAAAAGTGTACTGTTCCCATCTGTATCATTGTTTTAAATGGCCCGTTTGCTTGCATTATTACGAACTTTTGTGTGCATGAGATAACTTTATCAGAGGTTCAGGTGCCGGGCATGAACTAACTGTATCAGAGAGTCGGGTTCTAGCGGAGACATAACTGTATAAGAAAGTCGAGTTCTAGGCATGAGGTAACTGTATCAGAGACTCGGATGCTGGGCATGACATAGCTATTTCAGTCTCAGACGCTGGGGGTAAGATAACTCTATTAGTGAGTTTGGTGCTGGAATGAGTAATTGTATAAGGGAGTCGAAGAGCTGGGTATGTAAATGAAAGCGACAAAACCCTTTCCATATACAATAGAAATATCTTCTAAAGGCAGAGTCGATTGTACGATTCCGACAATATCATGAACCTGTGTTTCTGAATCACTATCAAAAAGTGATGATACCATGCGTTCGCGAAAAGGTGGGCGTATCGTGCCCCGCCGGTGGCACGATTCACAAACACACGCAAAGGCAAGTCAATTGTTCACCTGACAAAACATGGGAACATGAGGTACAAGTCAAAATAGGGAACTGCATCAGACATCATTTTTGTCCCTGAAACGTCAAATTTGGAAATGTCCTCCAAATGTTCACAACAGCGTTACTGAGGCCTTGAAAGTTGTAACCTTGATCAAACATGGTCTGAGCAAGAGTCGAATGACGTCCCTTAGAAACCTTGGTAGAAAGAGCATGCTCGATTGTACCTTAAAAGTTGTGAAATGTTAACTCCAGAGGCTGGAGCTGCTGGAATATTGGTCGACATGAAGGGAAAACTGACTTGTGGAAAGTTGAAGTCGCCCCGCTTGTCAAACAGTCTTGTGAAGAGTGTTAGGTCACTCTGAATCTTTATGCATAGATCTAAATATGAGGCGGTCTCACTAGTCGCATTTATTTCTATTGCAGGTTGGTAAATCAGTGGAAGGGAATTGGTTATTTGAATGATATCAGATCATCGATATACCTGAAGCATAAGTTAAACTTCTTGGCCAAATTACTTTGTTTTGACTTTGCCAATCCGAGCAGAAATTCCGATTCATATCCATAAAGAAACAGATTCGCAAGGAGGGGAGCACAAACGGTGCCTATGGGATGCTCACTTCTTGTCTAAATGTTTTACCACCAAATTTTATATTGATGTTATCAATGAGGAAGTCCAGCATTCCACATATTGTATTCTCAGTAAACTTCAGATTGCATTTGCTTTCATTTTTGACAAAATGTCCTGAACCTTGTAAAAAAAGTCTCATGGATCAAGGAATGAAGATAAAAATCCAAATGACTTTACAGAATGGAACTTGATTCTAAAAAGTCAAGCAAATCCTTTCGAGAATCCACATGATATTAATTCCACTTGTCTTAAATACTTTCTGTGAAAATAAAGAAAGTCCTTCCATGATTGTACAAAGGATTATGGTTAGACAGGAATTTGGTGGTACATTTGCTGGACACAGCAATATCTTTTTTTTTTAGTCAGGTCAAAAGTTGATGGTACTGATGTACCTCAGTTAACATACTGGCCTTATTTGGGGCATTGTTTGATATGTCATTTAAACCAAGTATTTTGATCAAAAAATGTTCGTAGTGATGCTTATAGTGATAAAATGGTAATGTATTTTGATGCCTTGTTGGTGGAACAACTGCTAATTTTTCAATGACAGCCGGCTTGGACAGAATGGGTTTATTACAATTCCGTTTCCTCTTTCTAAGATTGTGCATTCTTCCACTGACAACATTATGCAATGACTTAAGCCACTCTGAAAGACATTCAACGGGTTCCTCTTCTCTTTTGGCTGATATTTGGGGCATATGCTGCGACAGCATCCATAACGATTTTATAGTTGTGATCCAAATTGGTACGAGGCTGCTCACGACATTTTGGTCCATATTTGTATAAACGATGAAGGTTGTTGTTGTCAACAATAGAGAAGTCACCTGTGATTATATTACCTATAGGTTGATAGCACAATGATGAGTCGTGGCAGCCAAACATAGTGGAATTGACATCATAAGCGGCCAATTAAGTCAACGTTCTGCAATATGTTCTTTAATTGAACAACCTGGATGAAATAGTATTCGCATAAAAAAGGAAAATTTTTGGTGGTTCCTTAAATTTGAAATATTGTGGGACGTTTTCGGAAACTGCTTTTTCGCTGAGAAATGTTACTTAAATTTAAGACATCAATTCCCTTGATTTAAAATTTCAAATTCAAGAACATGGGGTCTTTGTCTGATTTTGTGGAGTCTGGTTTTGGTTTGGACAATCGTATCGAAGCGATATCAGGAACTATACTCTCCAGTCGATACTGTGGTATCTTTTTGTTTCTAGACTCACCCATCAGCAAAAGTTGCTGGAGTCGTTTACTTTCTTTCTATGACACAGAGTATAGTAAATGTATTTAAACGTCAGGCGCTGTACATGAGGTAAGACACGGGTCTGGGTCATATAGGGAGCAATATAAACAATGGTCTCCTTCAATACCGGTAACGTCTAGAAACAAGTTAAGCAATATGCACAATTGAACACACATTGACCATGTTTTATGTAATGCAATAGCATGATTGCCGTGTTTTATTACCTAAATTTGATTAAAAAAGGGTCCTGTTAGTGTATGTTGGGTGTAATGGAAAAGAAGGTGTAATCCCAGAGGAGCTGAAAACACAAGTATACATGTTTATGTATGGTAGATGAGCTGACGAATGGTATCAATGTGGTGTGTGTCCATGGGCAGCTGTTACACGCAGTAACATAAAGGCACAATATATGGATGAAGGGGAGCTCGTTATTCTTTAATGTGACAATAGCATGCATATATAATTACATAACCCACATAAGTAATTCCCATGTTGACCATTATCCACACAGTACAGATGTTATACGCAGGTACAGTATGGTTGTGATCGGGGCAAAGTGACATTGGCCTGCGAAGAATCGAATTCCGCGTTGAAGTAGGCGAGTTCAATTTGTGTTATGTTTTCGTGATAATGTGTAAATGAATAACTCTCAATAACTTTGCAGATACAAAAGATCACCAAAACTAAAAAATGATGTGGAAAATCAATTTGGTTGTCATAATTTACATCATTAATCATTGTAATAAAAATGAAAGATTGACCTATTTCAATTGTGATCCTATACTATTATTGCAGTGTTTGTTTCTTGTACAACGCAGCACTATTCCAGCTTTGTGACGGTGGACTGCAAATAATCAAGTCTTGACCAGAAAATCCAGTGATTGACAACATATATGCATCGATCCACACAATCGGTATTGACATGCATCACCCAAGTCAGTGAGCCTGACCAACCGATCCCGTTAGTCGCCTCTTACAACAAGAATAGTCGCATTTTATAGCAAGCATGGGTTACGGAAGACCTATTCTACCCCGGAACTTCGCGGGTCTATTATTGTAATGAATAGTGAATCTCGTTAAAAAGATCAGGTACTTGTAAACAAGTACGTAAGATGACAACTGATTCGACTCCGGTGACGTGCTATAACTCTTTTATCCCGTATTTCTTCTCCTGCTGTACATCAACCCTCCTATCATATCATTACGACCTGAAGCACGAGCGTTCCTTTCACACTTGTGTTTAGGATGGAATATAACGACCGTCTATCATTCATGACGAAGCATGTAACTTTGTACATGCATGTCCACTGATCATAAAATTCAATTGATCCTGGCAAAGTAGAAATGGCCATATCATGACGAAAATATGAAATAATGAAGAAATGTTCACTGATTGCACGTTTAGAAGCTACTGTCAAATTTAGCCGCGCTTCCGGAACATCACAAATGACTACACAGAAAATAATATGGTCTTCATACATATATACAACATATTGAATATGCATCACTTTTAGTTATACAGCTTGATGGACACAGACGCTTTAGAGAAGATATTACATATAGGTAATATTTTTCAGGTACAGTCGATTTATGTGGCCAATGTCTGAATACATATCAAGCTATATGTGCACAAAACTAATTAAATGTATTATACTGCTTCAATACACTTTGACTTTTTACGTTTTTAGTGGGCACGGGCAGCCAAGTCGTATAAGGTGCCGCATTTTGCTGTGCAGAGTTGCGTCCCTTAGGCACGCCAGAAACCTATGATCGTGGGTTCGAATCCAGGTTCGCCCCGATTATGTTTCTAGGTTTTTCCGAACCATATCCGTGCTCGTGGGTTTCACCAAAATGTAACGTCTGAGGCCTGCATCACTTCGGGTGTTGCTCTCATATTAAGCTGACAAGCTGTGACATAACTGGAATACTGTTCAGGCAGCGTTAAACCCAACTGACTCCCTCAACTGAAACTGTCTACACCTGTGCGCTCTTCGCTCTGACCTAAGAGCGTCTTTCGAAGACCTGACGCTATTTGAATCTATGGATCACGTAGACCTGTCTTCTTGTCTCTAGCCAGCTATTGTATGATAACATGGTTAGATCATTCGCTCTTCCCATGTGTCAGTTGTAAAACCGATCCTGTGTTTACATGTTTCATATTGATAGGGGATATTTCTCTCAGGTGTAACTGATACCGTTATTTCCTACATACCTGTTTGTGCAGGTTTATTTCATCTGTGCGAGGATGAACCACAGGGACATCACTCCGTTGTTCAGACTGAAATTGAACAGTGGGACGACACAACGTCAGGTAAGTATCGAGGAGAGGGACACTGGCTCGGCAGCCTGATGAATTGCCTCTTTGTCAGACAACATGTACGAGATGATATCAATCTTATGTATCCCTTGTGGGTAACCTGTGTAATAAATGTAATGCACATGAGGAAATAGATAACATATGTTAACCTCTTTCATCATCACAACTGCAAATGTTAAGCAATGGCAAGCCTCCATTCCACATCTACATTCACTTAAGCGCGTGTAGCTATATATCATTAGGGAGTTAATGGATTCAAGGGAGGGGAACACCTTATGTGTCTTGTTTATGAATGCAGTTAGACGGGACTACCTTTGATTTCGAACATCTGGGGCTGTTGATTGTGCTGACATTCAGCACACTATAACGACAATGTAATAACTTTATGTCAAACCTGTACGAAATGATCTGACACAGATGTATTAGATCCGACTGGGGATCCTATAAGCCAACCGGAAGCCGGATTTCTTACAACAGTCTGTTACATACGATGTCACAAATGGACATCCTGAACTGAATATGCACAACCCCAAGCATTATTTTTTACACTTCTGTCGTGTTCTACATGTTTGATGTCGACGGCAATATCGTTTCTGTGATGACAGCTATGGACGTGTACTTGTATGTGAACACTCTATTAATGACTATGTGAGGGGAATTTCTGATCTCTATCTTTAGAGGTTCGGGACAGTTTGTCACAAATTAAAGCAAATTTCATCTTAAGTTTGCTGAGAACGCATTATATGGAATGATGACCTTCCTATTGATACCATCTACGTGATACTTTGGTATAAGATATGTAGGCAAGACACAGGCATCCCCATGAGCACCAGTTGTGCTCCTTTTCTTCCTGATCTGTTTTTCTATCCATTAGTATCGGCATATCTGCTCGGAAAACCAGTGAATTTATAAGCCAATACGTTTATATAAAGCTTCAGGCGTATCAACGACCGATATCGTCCAAAACCAATCTAATAGAAATACCATTTTGTCTTTTTCATATTAGATCTTTGCATGAATATTCAGGCAACAAAAACTGTTCACAAAACTGTATCACAAGAGGGGTGACTTCAACTTTCCAATAGCCAGCCTTGCCTTCACGTCGAGCAAACAGATCCAGCCTTCAATTGTTGTCAATGATAATCTGCTGCTTATCACAACATATCATGCATAGATACCTATCATCACTTGAGTGTTGTAACTCAAGCTTGATAACGTCGTTATATGCATTAAACTAGAAGTTTTTTATCCATAAAGATTCTAGAATGCCAATCAGAGAGCCAGAGCCAGCCTTAAATGAGTACATTTCAAAACATTTGAGGTACAATCGCGCATGCACTTTCTGCGGTGATTTTTAAAAGAGCGTTATAAAACTTGCTCAAATGTTTTTTGGTCGATGTTTCAAGTTTTAAAACCTTATAACATGTGTATGATTTTATTGAAGTACATTTTAACGGAGCTCACAATGTACGGACACAATGAATACTGTTCACTCTCTAGGATTGTGTAAATATCCCACAACAGGGGAAATAGTTTCGAATTGAGACAGTCAAATTGATGAATTGTACAAGAACAAATAAAAGAACTGTTTTCATAGAATGTAACCTGAATCGGAAATGACAAAAACAGAGATGTATGTACGCACGCGCACGCGCACGCACACACACACACACACACACACACACACACACACACACACACACACATACAGCTGCGTCTCTGCTGCTTCCAATAATACACAGGGTTGTGGCTAATTTTCATTTTCTCTTTATTTTCAAACGGAGGTATGAAAATAATATATTCGCCATTTACATGCATGCATGTCACACCCCGGTCCTCCAGAAGTGCTGTCACGGGAAACTGTGTGCATTCTTAAACCATTCTCATACAAAGACATGAAACCACAAATCACTGGGAGCATAATGCTTTTCAAAGGCAGGTGAGTGCTTCATAACAAATGTGTACCGTGATTAGCAAAACGTGTTCTGAGTCCTACTCAAACTTCAAGTATTATCAAAATATAATTCAAAATACACTCAGGTAATGAAAGCATGTTCACAAATACCTGACAATGTTTCTAAGTTTGAAATCTTCACACAGTTCCATACAAGGTGAGGTGAGGTGAAATTGGGTTTAACGTCCAAGATTATTGCACTTATATAGCGACGTCAGTTCCATACAATCATAGCGGGGTAGACATAATACCAACATATTAAACTCTCATACCACATACAGAGAACATGGAACAGCGATCAGAACATTGCATCCTGTTCCACCAACCAGTCTCATTTGGCGGCAATTGTGTCCTTCTTAGAATAACCATATACATGGGTTTTCTAAAATGTAGTTCTTGTTCATGCTGTGTGCACCTACGACGCCCAGTGCCTTCACATTGCCAGACAGCAGCTTTTGTCAGGATTGTTTCTTTACGTAATGCTTGCCTCAACGGTAGATGGCACCCACCTGTACATTAGCTATCTCTCCCCTGGCGAGCTCCCTTCTGTGTGTAATGGATTTCAGCCTGTTTTCGCCTTTCATTATCGACTGTAGGAATTGTACAGATAAATTTTATCTGAATTTGGAAGAACGTAGAATTTAATTTCCGTTGCAAGTTTATGTTTGTGAGAAGTATTTGTAACCTTAAAGCAAATTTCAAATATTTTAATGTTACAAGATGGCGCAGTAAGATTTGTTTATTTTGTCAAAAAGCGATCGTGAAATTACCATATCCGTAATTATGTTGATAACAGCATAAAGTGCCGATCAAAGGAAAGTCTGCACACATGTTTTATGGTGACTAACAAACACGAAATATTATTCGATGGTGATGTTTTGAAACCGGTATCATGGTTGTGTTTTGACATTTTGACACTATTTTCAGCTTTGTAATGTTTTTATAACGTTTGTAATCTTGTGGTCCAAATCCTATTTTTAAGTATAGCCAGGCATTTTATATGGATATACTTCATCTACTACCGTATCATCCCCGGATGACTATGGTGATATGTAGAATATTTCCCAGATTATACTTACTATATCTTAATGTCATTCTACGACTTATTCTGTGAAGTGCACAACAGTAACCTTACTACCAAGTGATGAACATCTGACAGTGATCTAGTAGAAATCGTCATAAACCTCTAGAACAGTTGCACAACTTATACACCGCGATATTGCTGGAATCTACAATTGGCGTAAAACCTCTACGTTAACATTTGCAGCAATCTGATGATCAAATAATATCAGTAGAACCAATTGTGTCTCTTATTAATCTCCATTTAGTCAATTTTTATGCTATTGTTCTGTAACAAATTTGCTTTGTCCAGGTTGATTATCAAGGCAATTTTCCGAAAATATGAAATTGTCATAATAATTTTGTTATGCATCAAGTACTACTGGTGTACATTTGAGACAAAGAAATATATTATAATTTAATCAAAAAGCATCTGCGTTGTCCACGCACTCACTCACTTACTCACTGAAAAATGCTCTCAGCAGCGTAACCAACACACACTCACTTAATATTGTGGTCATTGTGTTTTGATCATTATCATCAAAAACAATTATAGGTGAAGTGTTTCATGAACAATGCGTCCGGAGTCGCAACAACTACGTCAGTATGCTATGCCTCAGTGTACTAAAATACCAATCCCAGGATTGCAGTAACGGCCACAATTAAGCGCACGTTGTACTAATGTCAGAGTCAATGTGATATTTAATTGTTCATGGTTCCGTTGGTTTTAATCAGTTAACTATTCCTTACATTGTCTTATTACACTTGTGTAAACCGTCCTGATCAAGATTTAGCTGGCCTATCGTGTTCGCTGTTAATTATTTGACTTCAAGCAAATGAAAGAGCAAAACAGGTCTGATAGAATGTTGTGGATGTTATTGGGTGATGTGTTAAAAAAAACTTGCTTAGTCAGAAATTGGCATTTGGGCTTCTCTTACTGTTGAATTGCACCACAATGTAATGGGTATTGTGACGGCTTGGCTGAGTAGGTGACGATGTAGTGAGGTTGCTTCAGTGTAGATGTCGTGAGTTTGATTATGTGATGATGTCGTGAGTGTGATTATGTGATGATATCGTGAGGTTGATTCAGTGATGATATCGTGCAGTTGATTCAGTGATGATATCGTGAGGTTGATTCAGTGATGCAGATATGTTGATTAGGTGATGGTGAGCTGGATAGAGTTGGGTTATGATTCAGTGAAGCTGATTGGGGTATGATGTAGTGATCTTGATAAGGTGATGATGTAGTGAAGATCATTAGGTGATGATGTCGTGATGACAATTGGCTTATGATATAGTAAGGAAGATTCTACAAGATTGGGTGATGATACAGTTAGGACGATTCTACAAGATTGGGTGATGAAACAGTTAGGACGATTCTACAAGATTGGGTAATGACACAGTTAGGACGATTCTACAAGATTGGGTGATGATACAGTGAAGCTGATTGGGGTATGATGTAGTGATCTTGATAAGGTGATGATGTAGTGGGGATGATTTGGTGATGATGTCGTGATGACAATTGGCTTATGATATAGTAAGGAAGATTCTACAAGATTGGGTGATGATACAGTTAGGACGATTCTACAAGATTGGGTGATGAAACAGTTAGGACGATTCTACAAGATTGGGTGATGATACAGTTAGGACGATTCTACAAGATTGGGTGATGATATAGTTAGGACGATTCTACAAGATTGGGTGATGATACAGTTAGGACGATTCTACAAGATTGGGTGATGATATAGAGAAGTAGATAACTTGAGGGTGTCATGAGGAAGGCTGGGTTAGTTTTGAGTTATATAAGCTTATTCTGTAGTTAGACCGTTTAGGTGTCAAGGTAGCAATGCATGTTAGTTGGCTAGGTAGCAAGATATATACATATTGTCAGGTCATGGGGATGTTAGACATGCGAAGTGCTTAGTTGCATGTCCTGTTCTATATATAGATAGGAGACAGGGACCTGACCAGTTATCCTATGTCTAATTTGTAAAAGTGACGAGCTTTAGTTTACTACTTTACTTAAAGCTTTATGCTTGAGGTTTACTCAATGCTCATTGTTAAAAAATTCCTTAAACTCTACTTTGGTTTAACTTTGTTAATGCTCTGTAATGCAATCGGTCTGTATATATATACACGTCTTCTGGCTCTTGATCCCTTAATTATGACAATTACGAGTTGGCTTCCCTATGGGTGAGGCTTTACTTTAGCATGGGCGGAGTAATCGTTAGTTCAGGTTGGTGACAGTAAGTGACAGTTTTCGGTGTTTTAATGCTTATAACAGTGTCATCCGAAATGCGGATACGATTTGCAACCTGGGTATTCTGCCAGTGTTTAGAGCTACATAGAAAGCAAATCAATGCAGATGGATGTGAAGTCAAACTTGACTACTTCTGGCTGCATGTCATTTGTCCCTAAGCATAACCTGTCTTATTGTTTACGAGGGTAAATCGAAAAGTTGTTAACTTCACACAGGAACTCGTTTAGAATCAAACTTGTTCACACAAATTTCACTATAATCTTTTTTTACTTCAATTCACTTGGTACAGAGATGATACAGGTTTGTTATCACTGCCCAAGAGAAGTCTTCATATTCCTTACTCAAACAAGGCCTCGACGGCGGCAGTCACTTCGTCGTTACTTGGAAAAACTCTATCATGTGAGTTTAATTAAGGGAGAAGAAAGTCAGAGGATGCTTGGTTAGGAGAGTAAAGGGAGTTATTCAAAGCAACAATCTGCAGCTGTAGCCACTGTCACGTTTGTCGTGTTCACAAAGCATATTATCCTTTAGCGAAGTTGCTCTGTGGCATCCGTGGCAAATAGTGTTGTCTCCTTACTGTCCCAGAGAACTGAAGCCATCACTTAACAAACATACCTGCTTGGACTTATTGGGATGGGTGAGAAGAAATGTATTCACTGTTTACCCTGATGTTTTGACTTTGGATGAAAGTGGTCTCATCCTTGGTTACACTTCGCATCATTAATATATCCGGACTCTGCTGATAACTGGTGAAAAGGAACCTTGATGTGCGCAGTCGGTCAGCTTCTGATCTGGCGTCGACACTCATCTTGGGTATCTTGCAGAAGTGGGGTGCATTACCTGTGTTGGACCAAAAACCCCAAACGGATCCAAATAGTGTCAGTGCTGAATTCTAACACGTTAGGCATCTACAATCCTGCTATAGACAGTCTCCACTTGAGTTTTAGATGTGTCATCTTCAGGACGATCATACCTGGAACTCATGTTCTGTGCTACTTCTACCTCGCTTTATTCAGCACCCTTTATGAATAGTAGAATATGCAGGGCAGTCATCCCAAGCAAGTTTTTTTTTTATTTCCGTCTATTTCCGTCTATTTCCGGTGGGGGCAGTCTTTTTTTCAAACAGCAGGCGATTCCAAATGAAAATAATACATCTAGACCATTAAATTGTATGACAAGTGTATGTAACTGATGATACATTTACTTATCTATGCAAATCTATCATAATACAGTTGTTTCAGTAAATATCCCTACATTGTAGTTTATCCCTTCTTGATTATGTGTGTAAACAAACTTGAAATGAGTGAATGAATAGATGAATCAAAACTATTACCAGAAGGTCAAAGTTCGCGTATCAACTAGTAAAATTCCATGCAAGTGTTACGACATGTATCATGGAAATTTGTTATAATACCTGTAGAAACATGTGGATAATAAAGAAGTTTTTGTTTAATATTCGAATAACTTATAACAGATAGCCATTCTAATGCATTCACCATTCATTATTATCATTCTGTGATATGTTTTCGAATTGTTTGTTACACATAAAAGTGCCCAAACCCTTTCCATACTCATAAGAAACCTTTGCTAAACGCAGAGTCCATTGTCCAATTCCGACTATATCATAATCACGTGTTAATGAATCTTTAAGTAAAAGGATGACATCAGGTGTTCACGAGAAGATGAGTGTACCATGCTCCACCAGTGACACCCGTCAGAAAAAAACATTTAATGCAAGTCAGTTATTCATCTGGCACAAATCCAAATAAGGAATTGCTTCGGGCACAATTTTTGTCACTCACTGTCAAATATTGTTTAGAATCATTTTAGGCGTCATTTCCGGTAATCCACTGTCCTTGAGTTGACAGCCAGTTGATTGCTTATTATGTAAGGATATGTTGTATGTCGTTGAGAGGCACTTCGTGACCTTGGTGTTCTAGTTACTTTTTAAACGTGACTATCTGAAGACCCGCGGTGATATCAGGCCCATGGTCAGTGAGGTGTATTCAGAGACGAACAATTATCAGTTCAAACAGAAGTTTCGTGAAAACGATATTAAACTTTGTAAATGAATATCTGTAACATGCACGAACATAATGAAGCAAGTACCTGCTCACTTTCATGTTCTCATATGTTCTTCACCATGATAACTTAATGTGCAGCAAGGCGTACATATTTTTATTTCTGCTATGAACGCATGCTTAAGATGGAACATCCAACAATCTACCGAAATGGAAACGACTTTGAAAAACCAATTTTATCAGTAGCTGCACTCTAGGAGAATTAAGACATAATGTCAAATTTCATTTTATAAATTATATTCGCCAACGCAATAGTTTTTAGTAGTATTTTCCTCATTAAGCATAGTGACCGCATTCATTTAATCCCACTGAACGCAAAGGGCGATTATCACATTCTAATATAGCATTTCTCTTCTACGTATTCATCAGTGGATATAACAAAAGGCATTATCATCAGACACATAACAAATGTTTTGCATCAGAAATAAATACATTGATTTTCAGTGAAACTTTTATTTGTCATTTGTTCTTAAAATGTATCAACTGAATTCTTCTGTTATCTGAACAACTATCTACCAGTAAATGTCCACAGTTTTATGATAATAATTCAAATAAAACTGTTTCCTAAAGCATAAGAAATCTCTTCTATGACAGTTGACTAAATCATGAACATGTCTTCATGAATCACTATCAAACAGTGATGATGCCAGGTGTTCGCGAAAAGGCGAACACATGCCGCCCAACTGGTGGTACCAGTTCAAACACACGCAAAGGCATATCGTACAAGTCGAGCACGGGAACAACATCGGATATCAGTTTGCTGAATGATGCGTCAATTTGGAAATGTTATCAATAGTCTACCATAAAACATTTTGAAAGCTTCACTGACACCATGACTAAACAACATTTGAGCAAGAGTCGTGTGACACGCTTTGAAATCTTCGTCGAAAGTGCATGCTCGATTGAACCATAAAAGTTGTGAAACTGCAAAAACTGCTTTATTGACTGGATTTTGTTGGTTATTTTTGTGATACATTGATTTACGCCTGCCTCGGGTACATGCAGACCTGTTACCCGAATCCCTGCATGCATATATACATCTTCCAACATATCACTGAATGAAGTTCATCACACTGGAGAGCAGAGTTGAAACATAAGCCGTGTTGAACCAGTTCAGTCAACATCGAAAGAAGGGGATTTTGTACATACATGTCGATTAAACTGCTTACCAAGCTTACGGCACGTTCACCAGAATTACCAGGCATCTTACATACGGTGATTACGTTTCGTAGATAATAATTCCTCATAGAATATATCAACAGACGTTTGTCTTAAAGTCTTAGAGCATCTTCATGGAACTAAACCCTAAGCAACAGATTCTGCTCCGATTATCCCTTCGGGATTTATCCTTCCTTTTGGGATTATGTTTCTCACTCATGTTTACGTCATGCTCAGGCCTGGGAAAGTTGACCTGCGATTTCATGATGCAGCTTCATATTCAGAAGCTATTCTGAACATTCATACATTTTTCTTAATACACTGTGACAATTAAAAGAGAAAACTGCCAGATCTCTTGCTTTTGTTTGGTTTTGGATGATTTACGTGGCTTTCACAAAATTGTGTGTATGATGTGTATTTGTCTATCCTCAAAAAGTAAAGATTTTAACTAACAAGAAAAGTATTATGTGAATCTAGGAAGCGGGCTGTTTATCAATGTTTCTAATCTCAGTGGCAATCTGAAATACACGTAATCTATACCATGACTCCTGGAGTACTGAGGCCACGCTTTTCTTTCACCAGCTTATAGCTTCTTCTCTCTTCATTTAGTGCAATGTATTTATTTGCAGAAGGGAATTCAGTGACACAATGAGATTTATAGAAGTATATTGGTCATATACGGGCATTATCATCACGACATCCCATTTCGAACGTTAACTGAATATATTTATCTACAATAGTTCTTTCAGGAGTAAAACTTAAGAATATTTGCGAGGTAGCATGTACTAGCGATGACATAGTGCGTTAAATGGAAGATCTTAACTGATACGGGGATCTACTAACGCAGGTTCACTGAACAAATCATCGCCTGAATCTCCACAATATATACCACATGTCTGAACGGAATTAGGTAGAGTCTTATATGGTATAACAGCAATAGGCAAACTCGTCACTACACAATTTTATGGACCTAATGTCTATATTGGGAAGGAACCCAACATTCCTGAGTATGATCAGAGTAGGTAATTAAGGACTATTTGTGCCAACATATCACAACATGTGGAGACCTTTCTGAAAGGAAGTTGACATTCATAAACCTTTGTTCGAGTGTTACGACAGCTAAATGTCAAACAAATTGTACAAACCCTTCACGATGTAGATCATGGTCCTGACCCTCCAAACAGTGTCAGTGGGGAACGAATTATGTTTGCCTACAAACATATGCCGTCATAGTTAGTGACTGGCGGTTGGTTACACACATTTAATGAAGAAATATTTGTATACTTGCACATAGATCCAAATACAAACCATAAAAAATACATTTGTATAATTTTAAGGCATATTTGGATGAAATCCATCTTCTGCGAAATGTCTTAACAACATATTAATGAATCAGTGTTTCAGTTCGTGGTTTAGTGAGTGAGTGAATGAGTGAGTGAGTAGCTTCACTAAACGTGTATATACGTCCATATATAACTATATATACGCTACATCTATAGGTAGTATATAGAAACTGTATCTGCATAAGTCCTACTATAACAATCAACTCGTGTAAATGATACATGATACATAGAGATAGAGTTTTTTACAACCACGTTACATTTGTTCCTCAACCATCCAGATTCAATTTGTCGAAGAATGTGTCAATTTCGTTTGGAAACGTGACAGCTGGGCCTTTCATGACAGGCTGCCAAAACCAAACAATTCATGAATAACACTGCATTACCCAAAAGGATTGGAAAATAAAGTTTGGAAACCAAATTATAATACATCTGCATCGAAGCAGTCAGATTCATTTTCCAGTCCACATTGTCGCGAGACACGTATAACAAGCAAAAAACATCCTATTTTTACAGAACACAGATGTCGTCAAAACAAAGAGCGAAACTACATTTCTTTGTTAAAAGTTTCTTCAGTGGGTATTCAGGAGGTGTGTTTGTTTTGTGATGTTTTTTGCTATTGTTGTTGAGAGTTCGAAAAAACGTATTGTGGAGTTTACTTCTTTTTTTTATTAGTTAATAGAGGGTTGGGTATACGTCAGCATGTGTTCACACTAAGTTGGAGCGGCATCCTGTAATAGTAACATAACTCGAACATATCAAAGGAAACTTGTCTCAGTCGCATGTCAGATTATTTTGTTCCATGCGCAACTTCAATTTGTTCTATAAGCATGTTGACTATAATCCTCTTTTACGATGAAACATTCACCGCATCCAAACCAGCATACTGGCTATGGCCACCCATAAGGTGACGGAATACCATCGCAACTATACACATGTTTCGTGTACATTGTATCATGTTCATATAATTCATGAAACATGTTTATGTCTTGGAAGGATCTCTCACATTTTATTCAGATTTTCAAGCAATCCTGTTCACTGTCCGTTGGTAAACAATTTAGAACAAATACATAAAAGCAATATTTATTGTTCTTTACCTTATCAAAGCTTGATCGGGACAATTAAAAAGCTAAGAGAAGTATATAGTTCACTTAATATCCACGAGAATATCCCTTTAGATCATATATACTGAACCGCAAAAGAAACGTCACCCAAAGTAACATTGCATGAAAAGTTGTCATTCAAATATCTGAGTATTTTTTGTCAAAGTTTCTAAAATTTAACATTTCCTTGTCCGGAAAAGTACATGAAAATAAAACCGATCGCCAAAACGCATCACGGCAACGGCCATGGTAACCCGATTCACGTGAGTTCCGTGCAAATTGAAATGCACATGCGTTCCCCCATTTCTTGCCTTATAAAAATCCACCCAGATCGGATAACATTCATTCGTTAGTGAATTTCTACAACATGCCAAGATTGACAAGAAATCAGCGACACCAAGCCCTTGGGCAATTGCAAGCTAGACGAACCGCCCGGCAAGTAGCCAATGCATTTCAAGTCCATGTAAGGACCATATACAGGCTCCAGCAACGGTACCAGACCACCAACACTACAGATGAACTACCACGTAGTGGAAGACCAAGGGTCACCACCCGACGTCAGGATCGTAAGATTGTGCGACAGCATCATCAAGATCGCTTTGTTACTGCTGCAGAATCTGCTCGACAGACCATGGGGACACACCAGCGACACATTTGTGCGGGCATCGTGCGTCGACGATTGACGAGCAGACACCTCCACTGTCACAGGCCATACTGAGGACCCATTCTGACACCACGTCATCGCAAGGACCTCTTCAGTGGGCAACACAGCATCAGCATTGGCGCAACCAGCAGTGGAGAAGAGCCTCTTCTCAGACGAGAGCCGTTAATGTATCTCAACAGCAGATGGAAGAGAGAGAGAGAGTCTTGCGACGCCGTGGGGAACGTTATTCGGATGCTTGTGTTTTTGAGAGAGACTCATGGGGTGGTCCGAGGATCATGGTATTGGGTCGAATTGGTACGCGATTCAAAGACGGCTGAATGACGTCCGACCAAGGCCGACAACTGCAGCTGAACTGCGTCAGGCGTTCCTGAGAGTGTGGGCTCAAGTGCCTATGGCCTTCATAAACCGCTTCATCCATTCCAGGTATCGACGTGGCACGGCAGTCATCAATGCACGTGACGGACACAAGATATACTGACTTTTGAGGCCATTTTCTCAGACACTAGTGTTGTGTTTCACTTTAAGAACATTTGACACTTTCATTTCAACCTTGATGATCAGTTTTGCCAAGTTTCATCTTTTTAATATGTCTCAAAGTATGTTTACAGTGTTTGGACAGATACGTTTCCTCACGAAGCTATCATTGCGGTTCAGTTTATATTCAAAGTACGTAAACAGACATATAAAACTTAATCAATCAAACGTTTAATTACAGTCTTAATTTTGTGTGCTCCAGATGCCGGGATATTCCGACAAGGTTATATTTACGATGGAAGATTCTTGTACCTTTCTCATGCAATCTAGTCATGTTGTACGCCAAGTACGAAAGTGTAAGATAACAGCCGATGTATATTTACACTCTGACAATATCTCTCGTTAACAGGTAAACCAGCATACAACGTTTTCTTTCCATATGGCACCGTAGAGCTGGTCCCCAGCAACCTATGCTTGTCGTTGGAGGTGACTTAATGGATCGTATGGTAAAAGTAGCATGTCAAGGTACCCCATCAGCAAGGCTCGTTGCTCGCATTATCACTGGTTTGTTTGGCCCCGGTTATTGAGCGACTACTGTCAGAAATCTGGAATAATGCTGAATGTAGCGCTTAACAAACTAATCTCACCATATCGTGAATGTTTTGTTTCCAACTGTATCGTGACCTTGAACTTCACTCACACCAGACACCTGGTGTCACCAATGTTACCTTACAGTGAGGAATATTCAGTGTCTCACGTCTACATTAGATTGTGACGAATATTGGGAATCCAACCACCTGGCATCATCATTAATTTATGGTGATTCACAAATATATGCTTATGATATACACTGGCCAAAACAAGAAACGCACAACAGATTAAACAGTGTTTCATTACATGTTTAACGAAATAGGATTACACAATAAATAATGAAGATACAACAACCAAATTTTACACAGGATGAGGTACATGTTTCTTACACTACAAACAGTCTTTTAATGTTCTAAGGGACGTCTGTGTCTGTGATGGCACTGTAACAAAGTCAGTACCGGGTGTTACCACCACGAGCAGCTCTGCACAGCCTTGACATGGACTGTATGAGTCGTCGAATCTGGCGTTGTGGAATCCTTCTCCACTCATCCTGCAATGCATGGTTCAGCTGTTGAAGCGTCTGTGGTTGAGGCTGTCGGCGTCGTACACGTCTGTCTAGCAGATCCGACAAATGTTCAATGGGGTTTAGATCAGGCGATTTGGAGGGCCATGACAGCCCAGTAACATTGTTGTGGGCAAGATAATCCATGGTAACACGTGCAGTATGCGGTCTTGCGTTGTCTTGTTGGAAAATCTCTCTTCTGATGTCAATGTCGGGAATAAGGTGACGTTGAAGGACGGTAGCGTACAGCAGTTAAATTTCCCTGCACGTGCACCAGATCTGTCCTTCCATTCACGGATATGCCTGCCCACATCATGACACTTCCACCGCCGTATCGGTCGACTTCATGAATACAGTGTCGAGTGTAGCGTTCATTTCTCCGTCTGTAGACACGCATCCTACCATCATGGCGATACAGCATGAACCGCGACTCATCACTGAACCACAGCCTTCTCCAGTGCACTAGGGTCCATGGTCGATCATTTCTGCTCAATTGCAGACGTGCACGACGATGATGTTGCCGCAGAACGGGCGCTGTATATGGTCTCATTGGCCGTATCCCATGCTGTCTTAGACGATTTCTGAATGTTTTCGCTGAGACTCTACGAAGACCAGGAACATTGTTAGCTGTGTATGCTACACTGATTGTCCGGTTGCGAAGATGCAACACCCGGATGAAGCGGTCCTGCGGGGCAGTTGTGACCCTTGGTCTTCCACTTCTCGGTCGATCTCTTGTAGAGTTGTGGAGACTGTAGCGCTGCCACAGACGAGAAATGGTACTCTGCCTCACGTTAAAGTGCCTGGCTACTGATGTCTGACTTTCTCCAGCTTCCAGACGTCAAATGGCTCTGTTTCTACAGTCTTCATTCAGTCTTGGCATCATGAGAGTCAGGCATACAGAACATTGGAGAGTGATTCGCAGCAGGACTGCCAAATTTTTATACCCATCGGTATAAAGGTTAAGTAGCCGTATTTTCACGTGCAGCATGCTTACAGCTTTTTCTCCACGCAATTTCTCCCAGTTTGGTTTCAAGATGTTGTTTCACCAAATCTTGTGTTCGGGTGCAATATATTAGTGTAAGGTCTATATTCACAGATAGGAATAACATTTATATTGAGTTCAAGCCTTCATCTTTAATAACAGTCAAGTTTGAAAAACAGATTTCAGCTATGCGTTTCTTTTTTTGGCCAGTATAGTTGGAATAGTTCGATAGACACAGTTTTTAGCAGAGATTTTGTATGCATCCACATGACATCAACTTTTCAGTGGTCAACCTTTCCTTTATGTCGAGCAATATTCCAGCAGCTCGTGTCCTTGGTTTGTCTACATATTTCTTTCTGTGAAGATTTCAAAGACCGTCCGTCAACATTCAAAGCCTCAGTCAAGCTTTCAACATATTTTATGGAAGACATTTGGAGGACAATCCCAAATCGGACGCATCAGTGACAAAAAAATATGCCAGATGCAATTTCTTCTTCAACTTGTACCTCAAGTGCCCATATCTCTTCAGGTGAAAATTGCCTTGCCTTTGCATATGTGTGATGTCATGGGTGCATCGGTGGGGCAGGATAGACTCAACTTTTCGCAAACAACAGGTAGCGTCATTATTTAATTTTGTCCATTTCATATTCTCAATTGTCTATTGTGTTTTACATATTTTTTTTATGACCAAGAGTGGGTTACGGGGCCATATGCAATATGGGCTAAACTGGATTACGCCTCACTGCTGCATATCTATAATTGTAAATTAAAATCAAAGTATGGCACGGAAGTTTGAAAATTTTGCAAATTTTGTGAGCATTTACTTCAGAAAGTGCTTGTGCTTTTTTAAGCAGGCTTTACTTTGATCTTGCAGGAAAACACAATAAACCTAGCACACTGAATATAGAAATTGCTGTCACATCTATCATATTGACTGATACCGGCGCCGTGCACTAATTGAAGCAATTTGGAACACCATCTGAAGCATTTTTCGAATTCGACCTCAGCCACCTTCGCTATTAGGAATAATATGGGTCAATGCTGTTGAGTGACAGCCATTTAATTGAGCGACCTTGAACTTGATTAAGCCAGATATTTGATTGGTAAGGAAACCAATATGGCCGAAACTATGACCATCGGCATGTCATCAAATGTCTCTCCATGTCTCCATGTCCACTCATCACGTGTGACAGCGAGTGAGCAATGTCTTGAAGTTTCAGTCAATTGGGCAGTGTATATTCGCAGGAACGGCTGAAACGTTCCTTTATGTGTCTATTCAAAACACTCAGAATGATTGATATGGAAAAAATCGAAGACATTCCATTTGCCTACGTTGCAACAATCAGAACTAACAGGAATGACGGTAATTCATTTTATAAATACATTTTTTGCAAATGTCTAAATGTTCGTCTATCGAAAGTAATAACGTGATTCATGAGCCAACATTCAAATACGTAAATACATATCCTCGTAATTACTTTTTTTTATGAAAACAGTGTTCTATTCCTACGTTATTACCCACACTCGATGTCACTCTTGTCATCAAGTAAAACAGTACAAACTGACATAGCATGCATTGTATGTACATAATTATGATGTAATCTGAAAGTCTGAAGAACACGATATCGATTAACATGACAGTATTTTGAATATTCCCTATGTCAACCTCCAAGACAACATACATCCACGACCATCCATCACTACAAGGCATAGATAGGACTACTCGTACTTCAAAGGCACAGTATGTGACCCACCAGGAGAAAAGGGACCTTATGTATGCTGGGATACAATTGTTCTGCGACGTCATAAAGAAAGACTTTTGGCGTCAATTAATTCCGTATAAATCCACATGTGTGCGGAGTACATAAATATGTTATTTTCTCTCGTTGGCTCGTTATGTTATAAAAGCATTATTTCAATCGTTACATAAATAGTTGCAATTCTGAAAATGGGACTTTGCAGAAAATGACATCAAATATTTGATCCCGTGTATCCCTGTAAAAAATATACATTGAAGGTAATGAATTGTATTTTCTGCTCCTGGGATACCGTAATTTTGAAATATATTAAAAACTCAAAATATGATTTTTCACCCATACGGTTCCTTATCTCATTGAAGGTCACATATATGTATATCTCTTAGGATTTTCTAGTAAGTGTGGGGGTGTGAGTGTTTTTGGCATCACACGGTTTTTTGCAATATTCAGTTTTAGCAAGGCGTTTCATGATCAGCTTGATGTGGTAGAAAAGCCAGAAATCTACAAATCTAGAGTCGATCCCATGATAATAGGTTTCTGGTGCGCATGAGGGACGGAACACACAACCAATTGTACATGTGGTGCCTTAGAAGCCTTAGACACCCGCGCCCGCTAAAAGTTGGAGAACTGCTGATTTCATTTACTTTAGAGATATAGTCAACCACGTATATGCCGACCACAATCAGTTAATTATATCCAATATGAACAATGAAGAATAGTAGTTATTACGCCCCTCTAAACATTGTTATGACCGACCCCGATTACTAGTATCCGATATATCTAGAGTTTCATGAATGTCCATAGACAGAAACCCTTTCCTTGCAGAGATCTTAACATTCAGAAGTCCATACTCTAACAGTGACCCAGGACACGCACATCTCTCGTGCTGATATCATGAACCTGATCACTAATAGGCTAAACACATCGTAATCCTTGGTATCCCATTCACTCAATCTGTCGCCACGTTTTACAATTCAGAAAGTACTAGCATATGATTAAGAAGTACTTATATTGTGTGGCCGTTGCCATAAACCTGACCACTGCCAGCAGGAACTTCATAAAGTTGCCAAATTATGCAGCTTAGCGCCACCAAAAATACATTTCTTATAGCCTAACCGGACACCTCGCTAATAAAGCTGAGTGTCGGGGGATTAGAATGACCCTACTTGCGAAAGATCTTACTTTTATCGTAGACATGATGACAAACACATGACGGTTTGGGCAATAAATACCTGCTGCTTGGTTATTAAAACTTGACATGCTGTCCACACCCTGCACCCATTATCCATCCAAGCATTCCGACAAAGGCGCATATCTACTTGGCTTTCCACCACTGGGCGCAGGGAGAGGCAACGTACTTGTAACACTGCGCTGCTAAAGATAGGACACTTAAAACACATCTTCTTTACATATGGCATTTGTTGGAAATGTGGGTCAAGATGTCAGGGAAAAGACGATTGTAGTGTTTCACATTTTATGATGATCGAGTGGGACAGATTTCCGAACAGAGCTCAAAGAAACTTTATTTCGGTGATAAAGTAGATGGAATGATAAAATGTTTACGAACTTTGTCTTTGAGATAGTACTGACATGAAATGCAGCCTTATTAACGATTCTCTGATATTATTGACACTGCATTTCGATGCTATAAAGAAGTGAATAACTACATGCAGTAAGCCTCATATGAAGAGCTAAACTTATCCCAGAGATGCACTATCCTGCAATCGTTATGCTCCCCCTTCCTGTGTGGGAGCCCGAGTGTGCCCGTTTAATGTGTATGAGATCAGCATGTCTAAGTTGTAGCGTGGGGCCTGTGATTAAGTGATGTGTTGTAACTTACACAAATTCCGTAAATTCTGATCTGCAATTAATCTATTTCGATTTAAGAATAAACTACATGACTGAAATAGAATGATGTAAACCTTACATAAATGAGCACAAATATACATGTAGATCTCACCACTTTGGTTAATTTTATGTAACTACACATTATATTAGTGTTTGTTATTAGTAATTTAGAAGTAAATGGTGTCATTGTTGCTGCAACCTCAGATGATATTGTTGCCAATGATGCTGCAACCACAACGGTTATTACTACCTGTAATGCTGCAACTATGAAGGTTATTTTTGCAACTACAGAGTTTCTAGAATCTTCTATAGTGCTGCAACCAAGGAGGTAAATGCTGTCACCGATGCTGCAGCAACCATGGAGATTATTGGCATCTATGTAATACAGCCTTCATCGAGAATAACGCTGCCAGCGATGCAGCATCCACAATGCTGCTGAAACAATGGAGGTTAACGCTGCGCTGCTAGTAATGCTGATGCAAACGTGGGGATTTGTGCGACAGATTTTCTAGTGTCTTCTTTAGTGCTGCAATCATGGGGGTTAATGCTGCCAGTGATGCTGCAGCCACAGACGTTCCTGCTGTTACCGATGCTGCTTGAACCATGGTTATTACTACATGTAATGCTGGTGACCGCCTTCGTGGTCCAGTGGTAGAGTGGTTCGATACCCGGCCGCGTCATACCAAAAGACGTTAAAAGATGGTACTTGTTTTTACCCTGTCTGGCGCTCGGCATTAAGGGGCTAAAACAAGGACTGGTCGGCTCGGAGTCAGTATACTGTGTCTGAGTGGGGTATTCATGTAAAACTGCGGCATGGTATCTCACGATCAGTGAGCTAGAACTGTAAATCGGCATCAATCCGGACTAGTACAAGCAGCCCCACAAACACACATACGTACATGCACGTCGCTATATATGTGCAATAATCTTGGGCGCGACGTTAAATCCCATTTCACCTCACCTCACCTGACATGTAATGCAGCAGAGGTTCTAGTACTCTTAGTGCTTCAACCACGAAGGTGAGTTCCGTCACCGCAGCCCTGAAGGTTAATGTTGCTGATGATGTAAGGGTGCTGTGAATGATTTTCTGTCACGGCATGTGCATGTGGCTGTGCTGTGCAATGTCACTGCGTTCGTTCCCTGTCTATCTGCCGATAATTGATTAGCATTCAGGACTGAATTACTGAACCCATCTTAACCATATTAGAATTGACGTTCACGGTTGAAAGAGATAACGAAAGTGCACCCAACGGATGTCATTGAATAGAGTAATGGAAAGAGCCCAAGATTCAGAAAATGTCAAACATAACTCTGTGGCTGGATTGTAAGATGTTTGAACGAGTGTCAGATTGCACACCAGTTTCAGTCCGTAACAGAGTCGCTTCAACATGTATCAATATTCAACGTATCTATTCATGTATGAGACATACTTACTAAAACAAACCAATATTGAAGGTGTTTATGGTGTGGGACCGCTTCCATTGTCTAGTGGATAGAGCGTCTACCGGGAGAGGTCGGTGGTTCGATCCTCGGCCACGTCATACCAAAACACATTATAAGATGGTACTTGTTGCCCTGCCTGATGCTCGGCTTTAAGGGGCTAAAACAAGGACTGGTCGGCTAGGAGTCAGTATACTGTGTCTGAGTGGGGTATCCATGTTAATCTGCGGCATGGTATCTCAGTTGGCAAGCACAATAAAACCGCCATTGGCCCGAAGGAGTACAAGCAGCCACACACGCGTGCATGAACGTCGCTATTTTAGAAGAATAATCTTGAACTCAACGTTAAAACCAAATGCACCTCACCTCACCTCACCTCACCTCCCCCCCCCCCCCCCCCCCCACACACACCTCATCTCACCTCAACTCAACTCACCTCACCTCACCTCACCTCACCTCATGGTATCGTTCATTGGACTATGTTTCACTTGATATTCATCACTTTTGAAAGAACTGTATACTAATTAAGGTCTTCCTTAAACAAAGACAACAAAAAGTCAAACAAACAGAATCTATGAGTCGTGCAGACATTTTTACATTTGAAATCTCCTTCTCAAGCCGTCAGTTTCAAAAGGAAATTGAAGTAGCCAGGCTGTTGAAACTTGCAGAACAGTGTTGCAGAGTAGTGTTTTCAACACTAAATATACAAATAACTTTCCTGGGAAATGCTAGTTGCCCACTTGACAGGACAAGGTGAAGCATAGGCAGGTCTGTGATGTCATGCCTCAAACACAACCAGGAAGCCTCGAACCTACTGATTACAACTTGAACGTAACATCCCCCCCCCCCCCCCCCCCCCTCCAGCCTCGTGTGTGGAGTGACGACAGTGGCCGGAGTGGACGGTGGGGAGAGCTGACAGAGTATACAGATACCGGAGGGACAGGGAGAACGGCGTCTTCAGGCTAGATGGAATAGTGACTCTGAATTAAATTTCCTATTTGTTATTATTGCTGCAGAGGTCGGGAAGTTACCCCGGGGTCGGCGACGTGAGTGGGCATTTAAAGGGGTAGCCTGTTGGGATCCAATGTGGGCCAGTAAATATGATTAAAGGGTTGTTAATGTATTGATTTGGTGTGTATTGGCGTGTCATGTATCCGTGGTTACTATACACTGACTGTTTGCGTTTAGAGTTTACAATTATATAATTTACGTTTCATCAATTCAATACAGTACATTGGGAATTAATCTTCAATACGATAATGCCATCCTAACTATAACCAAATTCAATCAGGTATATTGGCATCCATTGACCAACATTCATACTCGTCTTACGTATTTTCTACTTGTGACCAAACAATTAGGAGCGGGTATCATTTGCCTTTACGAGGAATTAAATCTCAAACAACCTGCAGTGGAAAAGTACAGTGACATATGTTTAAGTGTCCAGCGGAATTTCGTGATACTTCGAGACCAAGTTTACCATTTAAGATGCAGTGATTTCCAGATGGTTATATTCTGAGACTTTACAAAAACGTCACAACCAATGCCATAAAGAAGGCTGTTCGATTGACAAATGCACATATAGGATCACAGAAGAAATAAGATGTTTCTGATAGGTAGACTCGTTTATTATAAACAAGTATATTATTCCATACTCTCTTCCGTCTGTACTTTCGACAGATTGTTCAGAGCACCCAAACGTTTCCACCTAATGAAATATTCTTTAGCAATATCTCACAACTACTAGACCCCAATGCCTAAAGTCAAGACCACATAAATGGCCCTAGGTGTGTAGCGAGTGCCATATATTGTCGTAATAGTGAAGTTAATTGTCGCCACTATCCGTCTCATGCGACATATTTCTGATAGAAAACCTCCTATATATACGTCACATTCAGACAGATATCAGAGACTGTAAATGTACATGTTTCAACTTCACACAAAAATATACAGCTATTACCGTTTTGATGAAACGCCGCGCCAGACATTAGATATTTATAAAGTGACTTAGTTGGATGTCAAAAATGGATGCTAACCAATATAGACATGAGAATGAAAAAAAGAGTGGGTATAATTTGGAATTGTGAATAAAGTCTACTTTTTATGTGATACGCTAATGATAGGAACCCAAGTATATGGTTGTAAACAGCGTCAAATATCTGTATTGGAACTAAAAAAGCTTTGTATGGTCCCTGCCACCTCTGATCGAAGTGCTATTTGCTCATGATCACTTATTATCTATCGTCACCATATCACGACTGTGCTCTCACAAATGTTTCACCATCCGAATAGATCTCGTGAGTGCACCGATATTAAAATGCCCATTTACACATTGGATGGATGCATTCACAATCAACCTTTATAAAACAAAAATTAACATAAAATGAAATGAGGATTTACAAAAAGATCCTTTGACATATTTAAGTGAATTCCTGATGGGTTCTTTACAACGAGTCAATAAAAAGTAATGATTTAAGGGTTCTGTTTGTTTTTAGTCTTTTCCACAGCATGTTTTGCTTGATGAGTAGGTCGCAAAGTAGCATAACGATTTGATTGATGTGAGCATTTTTATGGGCGGCCATTCGGTCAAAAGATACAAAGTTAAAAAAAAGGACAAAAGGACGCAATTAAGGTCAAATATTACGAATAAAGAACTAAATGTTACTACTAAAGGTCAAAATACAAAACAAACAGACGAGGGTTAAACATACAAAGTTACAAAAGTACGCAATAATAATAGTCAAATGTTTCGAAAAGACGTCATAAGAAAAGAAAGAACAATGTGTACGAAAGAACGTCAGTGAGCACGAAAGGACGTTTTCAATAAAGAACGTCAGTGAGCACGAAAGGACGGTTTCAATAAAGAACGTCAGTGAACACGAAAGGACGTTGTCAATAAAGAACGCCAGATGGCGCTGCAAATTGTAAAACATTCCGAGTTTAATCTGCTTGTTCCGCCGTGTATATGATAACTGCATGCCGAGGTGCACAATGTATTACGTCATTCCTCGTGCAATGCCAATTAAACTCGGAATGTTTTACAAATTGCAGCGCCACCTAGCGTTTTTATTGTCAACGTCCTTTCGTGCTCACTGACGTTCTTTATTGAAAACGTCATTTCGTACTCACTGACGTTCTTTCGTACACATTGTTCTTTCTTTTCTTATGACGTCTTTTCGTAACATTTGACTATCAATATTGCATACTTTTGACATTTATTTCAACTTTGTATGTTTAACCCTCGTCTGTTTGTTTTGTATTTTGACCTCTAGTAGTAACATTTAGTTCTTTATTCTTAATATTTGATTTTAATTGCGCACTTTTGTCCTTTTATCAACTTTGTATTTTTTGACCGAATGGCCGTCCATACATTTTAACTCGCTTGAGATATCGTTTGATTTAATGAGTCACATATAGACTTGTCGTACGAACACCAATGTTACAGATATTTTGCACAGGAACGGACCACAATTAGAGGAGTGTTTTGTTTGTCCCGCCAAGCAACCGGGTTCGATTCCCCACAAGGGTATAATCTGTGAAGCCCAAGCTCGGTGTCTCCCGACAGGTTATTGCTGAAATACTGATTCTGTCTTCTGAAGAAAAGCGACAAGACCCTTTCCATAATAGCTTCGTAATGCAGAATCCATTGTACGATTACGACTTAACACGAGGCAAGTTTTCATGACCCATTGTCAAATAGGGATAATACAAGGTGATACAACGTAAATGGTTAAGGGTATCCTGTCCCACCGGTAGCCCCCCTTTCACAGGGACGTCAATTCTTCACTGAAAAATAGTCAGTATAGGGAATTGCATGGGAATTAATTTTTGTTCCCGATGCGTTAGATTCGGAAACGTCATCCACATGTAGACGTGAAGTTATCAGAGCATTTGATACAGATTGCTTACTTAAAATTGCTAACATGACGTTTACTTATACATCACACACGTCATTATCGCGCTTGAAGTGAGCTCTGAAGGTAACACGTATGCGCATGCAGGACAAATGACGCATTTTCCAGGTTTAAAGAGTTTGTCTTCCTGTTCTTCGCTATTGATTTTGACTTCTCACTTGCATCACCATTATCAAAGAAACAGTTACTGTTTTCAAATGAGGATTGATCATATTGATATTACAAACTGGCTTGCCATGTGGTGTCGTGATAATGTGTTATTTTCTGCGATATTCAGTGAAAAACAACTTTTCTATCCTTTATCAAACGCCTGCAAAGTTCTTGAAATTAAACCTCCGATATTTAGACATTAGCAAATTGATACTGGCTCATTCTTAGATCTATTTGACCTAGCCGAGTACAAACTAACATTCTTCCCTACATGTTCGCCCGTATTTTTCATGTATTTCATATTAGTCTTACATCGTAGATGGCTACTGCCATCTCTGAAATGTGTAAGCCATAGGTGGATGGAAGTCTGGAAGATGTCGAATGTCCATCAGAAAATCACGGATCGCAGTTGTAGTTGTCTGTGACCACCCGTAGATTGAGAGAGAAATAAGATATGAACAAATGTCACTGTGAGACGAGTGGTTGCCAGAATTATTCACCTTAGATACGTGTATGTCACGTCAAGACAAATACAACGGATTGAATCAAGTCCGATACCAGTGAATCGTCTCTCAGTAATCTGATTTCGATACCGCTGTACCACACGTTAGTACATTTCAAATACATTTGGATTCATTATATCCGATCCAGGAGCCTACCATTTTAACTTTATGTAAACCATCGAGGGAGTTGGCCTTTCAGTTACTGCTTCGTCCTTGGTTCAGTTCTGTTCGCTTTGGTCAAAGCATGGTTGAGACGTCCGAATGCTAAAATGTCCGAAGGTACAATTCATTGTAGGAAGTTTGTTTGTCAGATCATGTACTGTCACCTTAGATTTGTTTTGTTTTTTATGTTTGTTGTTTTATGCCGTATTTATCAATATACCAGCAATATGACGGTGGTCTGTAAAGTTTCAAGTCTGGACCAGACAATCCAGTGATCGACTCTATGAGCGTCGATCTACGCAATTGGGATATGAAGACATGTATCAACCAATTCAACGAGTCTGACCACCCGATCCCTTTTGTCGGCTCTTTCGACAAGCATGGCTTGCTGAAGACCAACTCTAACCTCAGAAGCGAAATTATATGTGCTTCAATGTGATCATTGATCAGAATATTGCTATTTTGATACTTTAATGTTTATTGTTTTATCAAAGCTTTGATTTTGTTAAAGACATACATTTTGTCAATGTCATTTGGTTTATATTACATGGCATACAAAAGGAACGTGGTCAATTCAATAACGCTATTAAAAAAACATTGCATGATCAAGTTATAACACAACGACCTGTATAAATCCCCCTCTGGACAAGTCGTACAAGTCAGTTGGCAACATAATCAACGATTACGGATAATCAGCAAAGTCATGGAGCATGCGAACCAGAACCCCTTTTGTGGCGAAGGAGAAACTGTTTTAGCATACGGCACTGTGGACCTATGCTGACTCATAGTACCCATATATGACGTCTAAGGCAGCAGCAGCAGCAGCAGCAGCAGCAATAGTAGTAGTAGTAGTAGTAGTAGTAGTAGTAGAAGGAGTAGTAGTAGTAGTAGTTGTTGTTGTTGTTGTTATTGTAATAATAGTGGCTGTGACAGTGGTTGTGATACTATTATATGGCTGTAGAAAGAGTTTTTTTAATTTTAGTGGCAGCAAATGTGTGAGACGCTCGTAGTTATGAGCCAGATCGTGACACGTGTGAATTACAGTTACCCCCTTGCTTGTTGACAAATATCACAATATTAATTTTCAAAATGTTTCGTGACGTGACAGTTTCTAAAACCTTGTTGTACCCACACAAAAGCGACATGAGGGCGATTCGCGGCCTCTTTACGACTTGACCTACTTACCAAGAACGGATAGGATATCTATCTAATAAAAACAACGAATTCTTGCCAGCTTTCGATGCTATTCCGGATTCAAGAACGGAGACGTCCTGTTTCAGGACAGTCGACAGGCACAAACTTCTGGACATTCATGTGTGCACTATTATCATATTAGGCCTGTTGGTTACTACTGCTGCCATTTATTTGATTATGTGTGTTTCAATAAAATGTGTTAATAACAAGTCTTCGTTGATCTTGTGTGGTCATTTTCTGATTTCACAAATTAGTGAGCCATTTAGTACGAACCGATTTCTCGAGTAGTAGTAGTTGTGGCAGTAGCAGTGGTAGTGTTTGGAGCAGAAGAAGTAGTGGTAGTAGTAGTAGTTGTACTTTTCTTTGTGTATGATCTTCATAAAAGAAGTTAAAATTTAAATGCATATCCTCCTGCTGGGAAATAGTACCACGTACGCAGTGATCATTGTCATTCGGTGTTCACTAGGAAACCTACACTCTTATACGTCCGCAGTAGCTGACACAGCAGGGCGAAATACTGTGTCCTCGTATAATATGTTCTACATGTTTGTTCAGATTGTGCATGCCTCATGTTGTTACAGAATGGACAGGCTATTCCTATTGTTGCTTTTCCCATTGGTCACAGAAATTCGTACAAGTTGTTTTTACATTGTATGAAGCGTCTCTTCAAAGTGAGAGCTTAGCACAGCTTTTACAATGCAAAGCTACTGTCGTGATGTGCTAGAGCGTCGCCTATCGGGTGTGTTTTCAGTCGGCATACAAATATAAAACTAGCATATTTTTAGCCCTTGTAAATGTAAAACTGTAACAGTTCACTCGCCAAATAATGACTTGCTGTTGGGTGTGAGACGTTTTATTACGGGATGAATACAGAGGTTTCTCCAAAGTGTATTACACTTCTTTTGACCCTGTAAAAATGACAGTAACGATTTGAAAATTAATCAATTTGCCATTGTAATGAAAAGCAATGGGAGCTTTGCCAATTTACACTTTTCAGAGGGGTACACATAGTATGTTATCTAGACAACCAGTTGTCGGACTTTCATTTATGGCTTTGTGTGCTGGCGATTAGGTGCCTCCCTCTGGCAGTGTGGGTTCGAATCTCGGATGGGACTCAACCCAGAAAAGAACTAGGATCTATACTTTAGTAAGAAAGTGTTATCCCAAATATAACATTTGTTACATTTGACCACCTTCTAAGTGACATTGTGTGTTCGTAATTATAAACGTTCCATATTACATTTCACAACATTAACTTATGTTCAAACAGAAAGGAATACACCATAAGACGCGATTTCAAAGTATATTTGGGCATAGGAAAATAACATGAAATTGTCAACAAAATTGACTTTAACATAAACTTAAACCAAAATCTCTTGGGGCTTTATTTCTTGCAATTATTTTTCATTGCATTATTTTTGTAGATCCCAATAGATTTCTACTAAATACCGGAAGGTTATACATCAGTAATGCACTTGTTCAGAATGTCAGGTTTCTAATCGCATGTGGATATCAATCCAATATTGAAATATGTTTTTTGAAATTGATCTGCACATAATATTTACAAACGTAATTCCAGTGTATGTATCCTTGTAAATATGAAACGTCCACGGTAGATAATAAACAATCTCGTTTATGCGGAGAACAGAATCACATTTCGAAGCTGTTGCAGATAACGTTCAGTGTATAACTGTTACTGTGAAATACCTTTCCATTTAGCAGCCTAACTACTTACTAAACGCACACGGAGAATCGGAATGTGAGCATAACGTAAGATCCAATCTTTAACGCTCCTACTTTAACATAAAGTCACCCGGATCATTGTCATAGGTCGCACATCAGGTAGCTTGCAATGTGTTTTCACAGAGTCACAGTGTGGTATTGCATGCTTATAAATCACTGGTGATGTTTCACATTCCAGGAAGCTGGTGACTGGACAAAAAAAAAATACTGCTCAGGGAGGCATTTGTTTTCGTCAAACTAACCTCTCAAACTATATTGAGCTCTCTGCAAAATTGAGCCTCCCAGATTATGTTACCCACTAAAAACTGAGACTTTAAAGGGTGTAATGGGATTAATATGATACAATATGATTAGGCCAGAAGAAATAACTTCGACACAAACACAGCTACGGATCTAAAATCTACGTATTTTGTATGATTTTTGTGTCTTCAGTACCGGCACAAGAGTATAGTCATGAGGCATTAGGCCATGTTGGCACCACAGACAGGTCCGTTACGTCACTGCACCGGCCACACCAACAAACTTACCACAGCAAGTTCGAACTATGGAAAGAGATGTAAACTCCACACAGAAGGACAGCGCCCCGAAAGCCGCTACAACACAGTCTACTGTCCAATACAACCTTGCCCCTGCATGGACATCGCGTTGCATGTTCTTAACAAGGATTCTGTTGGGTGCTCTTTATCCTATTGAATTATGAACCAACACTGATTGTATTGACGTGAGAACATTTAGGATATTTTGGAGTTGAAACGTTCTTTGATGCATCAATTATCTACAACATAACAGCTGTTGCCTAATATATAATGAGGGATATGTGTTGTTTCTTGCCTTCTCTCTCCCTGCATTACCCGTTTGAGCAACTGTGATTTATTTCATCCGCTTGGGCCGGTTCAAACAAAATCTATTCTATTTGGGGGTTTCGTTTTATCACATAATGGATATTATCGAAAAAGCAAACGTAAATTTTGGAATGGTGATTTTAAAAAGAAACTAAAATACCAGAAACACTTCTAGCGTTATTTCCAAATGCATTTCTTTTTCCGTTTGACTGGGATTTCAAATGAGCGTGGCTTTATCTTTTAGAGTCATCACAGTTGGTTAACTTCGATTCTGAGAATATCTTCAGTAAAAGAGGACACAAACTTCATGCGTCTAAATGAGATCCACAAGGTCTTACTGTGGTCACAGTGCAGTTTTCTCCCTCCCAGAATTGACATTGTAATGTATTACGTACGTTAACGCTTAGCTGCTTCATGATGGGACAAAGTCTGATTTCAGATGCTCCACGAAACGTCTCTGACCTTCAAAATCCAAGACAATCAGCATCCAGGTTCATGTCTGTTAAAAAAATGGAATGATAACACTCAAGTATCACAGACGTGCATCAAACAGATAACTCAAATAAACGAACTTGTGCCAGTGGTATTTCCGACTGCTTGACGATAACGTAACGCCTAATGTCAGTTAAGGCACACATTCACACCTGCAAATTGGACCTTATGATTGCCTACATGCTCTCATGCTCATAGGGCTATTTCCGGTACTGGAACGATTCTAGAATGAGTTGGAAGGCCAGGCCGTGTTGTGACGTCGACTTTGACGACATTGACTAATGACGGCTGCTGTCAGCATTGCATATAAAGCAGAGAAAAATACTTTTGAATAATCATAAGAAATATCTGTATAACGTCTCCGTCTTTATCATAACCATGTGTTTATGAATCATTATTGAATAGTGATGATGCCAGATGTTCGCAAAAACGTGTACCATCACTGGCAGCCGTCATAAACTCACGCAAGGCAAGTCAATTGCTCACTTTTGTGAACATCTTGTTAACTGACGAAATTATATACAGACAGAAAATATTAAAACTAATACCACGTGGATGCTCCAAAACTCAAAGGATATAGGTTAAGTTTTGCAATCTCAGAAAGGAACCCAGTTCAATTCTGTCAAAACATTGATTTTTCAATTGATATCCTTACAAAATTCGAGGTATCAGTGAAGCTTTTCAAGTAAAGCTCAGTGAATCTTCTTGCAAATCCCAATTTTGACTTGTACCATGTGTTTCAGTACTTGTGTCAGATGAACGGTTCATTTGCAAGTGTTTATTGGCAGATGCTACCGGTGGAACCGGATAATCTATATCACCCTAAGGCGTAAATCCGGTATAATCACCATTTGATAGTGATTCATATCAGGGTCATGATATCATCGGATTCGTAAATCTACTCTGCTAAAACTTATGCATGTAGAAATGGTTTTGTAGCGTGTATTTAAAAAACACGAGGCCGTATACAAGTCGAAATAGGGAATTGCATCTGACATTATTTTTGTCATTGATGCGTCAGTTTTAGAAATGTTGATGTTGTAAACCTGATGAAATAACGTTTAAGCAAGAGACATATGACGGTCTTTGAAATCTTTGAAGTGATGTTCATCAGTTTCCCCTGGTGTTATCATAAAACGTTTACACCCGTTCATAAGTGTGGATACATGAATGTGTCCCTTCTATTTCTTTTTTTACATATTCTGAAATACATACAAATATTGCTACCTGTTTCTTTTATTGCAGTAAATTTAGTGTACAACACGCAGTTATCGATATGTGTAAGTACTTTTTAAAACAGTTTTGAAACACATGTAGACGTTTTACTTTCACCTGAATTGTGCATGTTTGTACTGCAGACCTAAGGCCAAGGGGTTGTTTATAGGGCGCTGATTTCCATGTATCAACACACCAAGTACTCACATAATACCAACTAGCGCATTGTTCCTTAACTACTGCTGAGTGTGAACTGGCACCAAGATGTATTTACCTTCGATGAAATGCAGTACTTCTGCTCTCATTGCAACGCCTCGGTTGATTTCAATAACGTTCGACAACTGAGACCATTGTCAGTGCATTCAGTGCTTCCGTAATTGTTATTTATCAAGCCCATCGCCACGGGTGTTTGTGAAGTTAGTTTTGTCTCGTGGGGGTTTATCACAACCTGTGACAAATGGTTTAACAGACTAAACCTGTCCGTTTTCATTTATTTGTCATTGTGTAAATCAAAGGAAATGAATCGTCTGGATTGGTATCATGTAAGACTGTAACGTGATGTTATTTCAACAGTGGTTACAATAGAATCGGACATTAAACATGGGTCAATGTTTTTACAGCTTTACTAGGCACCAAACGAAACTGTGTGAATAATTTACCAGATGGGCAGTTTATTATGGAGCCTAGTATTTTTTGACATTCAACAATGGGGTGCATCTTTTTCTCTTCATCGAATGACAGGAATTTGATTTCTGTATGAAATCTGTATGAATGTATGATTTGTCTATAAAATGCCACTTCTTGCAATTCATTGCCGTAAGAAATAGATTTATGTTCTTGGCGACGAACTTCTGTTATGTGTTTTCACAACGTATTTAGTTCAGGATATCCAGTATGCGCGACGAAAGGTTTTTGCTCTTGTGAAAACTGACGCAGTATCATATTTCTCCAGTATTTCCTTGGACAAATATCCCCTCACATACACTCACTTCCACATCAACACCCCTTCCCCAACCCTCACCCCCGACCCAATCCACATCCACATCCGCATCCGCATCCACATCCACACCTACACACACACCTACACACACACCTACACACACACCAGTCACCACGCACACAAACATTCACATGTCCTCGTACACCAACACATCCACACCCACACACATCCACATCCACACGCACCCACTCACCACACACTCACACCCACACCCACACATCCACATCCACACCCACACCCACACAATCACCCACATTTTTACCAAATATTAAATGGTGGTCTCTTAATAGGTCAAGTCGCGGCATGAGACCATGCTGAATCCCACAGGACTGCTTCATCAGTAGGTTAATGTCAACTGTTCAACAACACACCAGCATTGCCACTTGTTATTAATTAGATGATTTCTATACTTTCAATCACACACTATTGACCCCAGGGGTATGGTACCTGTGCAAATATGTTTTAGAATGTCTGGTATCAGTTCTACAAATCCCATAAGGTCAACATCGGTGGCGTTCTAATCAAGTATATAATACACCATCACTGTTAATGAATATTACATGAAGGAATTCGTCAGTGATACATGTATATGTGATTTATCACATGAACACTGATCAATATCACCCACTGATTTGGACATCTATTTTGAAATTCGCAGTCCTCTAAAAGAAATCAGACATTGACGAACGGCGATTTTATTCACATTCTTTGCTATTATTCAGACTTCTTATTACACCAGATACCACATATGGAGTGTAAATATTATAGCACATATACATCACGCATGTCCATAGTTCATTAAGTGTGTTATTGGAGTACTAATTAACTACGTGTATTCGTATGGAGACAGCCGCACATACCGCTTCATATCGACACTGCACCAATGAATACGTTCCACATGTAAATCGTTATGTCAGTTTAACAACGCTGTAACACTATTTTCTAAACCTGCCAATACATTTTGTTTTTCATTAATTTATTACGATATCCAGTTAAAGAACAAACATGATTTGTTCGCGGGGATTTTCTTTTCTTTTTTCAAGATTGTTTTCACATTAGATGCCACGAGTTCACAACAGACCCTTACAGAACTAAATATGTATCTTTTTTGTGTTACAATAAACTTTAACTCAATACAATCGATAATCGGTAACCGGTAACGAATTGTTGTACGACCATATGCATCTTTCCACCAGTACTGTTATTTATCAGCTTTATGACTAAGAATAAGCAAAAGAAAAAAGGAAAATGCAGTCCCTTAAATATTTTCTTATGTCTGATAGTCGCATTCCAAACGTTATTCCTCTTTTCTCTCAACAATTTGCCCCCTTCCGACTATGACACATAACCTTATTCCAAAGTACCGTTGTGATATGAAATACATTTATAATACATAATACATTTCCATGCTAAAGATTTTCATAATGAACGAACCCTAGGTGTGCATGTCAACGGTATCCACGTACAACAAAATGAACACCATTTTCATCAAAAGTATTATTAGTGATGATACTAGGATTTGCGATAGAATTAGCATAACCTGCTCCACCGATGGCAACCGTCACAAACAGATACAAAGACAGGTCAAATACAGCAACAACCACGAATGCAAAGTTTTCAAGTGTTCAAGTTCAGATATTTTTTTGCACCGGTACATAAGATTAGAATATGTGTATAAACGGGTTTTTTACAATTCCCCTGTGGAACCTAAAGCTTTGAAACTACAGCTATGTACCACCGGGAATATCTATACAAATTAGTATATCGAAATAAGGTGCCATTGACTTCGTGTGTTTTGATATGAGGTTTCTAACTCATTGCTTTCTCTTATAACGGTTGAATATGCATTGGAATTTAAGGCTGTTAATCCATGATCCTGAGACATGTTGAAGTCATTGAACGCTTTGAAGTTGCACATATATCACTGTCCCAAAGCATTAAGCATGTATGTGTCTCCAGCAGAGTTGTCTCCTTGGGGTGCATCCGTGATTAAAGAAACCCACTGTCATTAAACATAGCTTCAAGAGAAAGATGATACGGATGGAGAATTCGTCAAGAGATACATTCACGAGAGATCACAACACGACATGGTATTGTTTGACTTGATCATCGCACATAATGAATGCTTCAAAGGCAAAGCATACATCTTGTAGACCGCTTTGTAGAAGGTGTACGCCCATACAGAATCTGGTGAACAACATTATCCTTGTTAAATGTAAATCACAGCAGGATATGTTAACAAAACAGGCGTTTGTCATCAATGTCTGATTACCATTACCTCAAGGCCGTAATTGTTATATACATGACAACCCATCATCTATCCGTCTATAGTCCTCCAATCATCCATCATTCATGATCCACTGAGTTGAGAAGCCCCAAACCATGTCACAGTCTACACCCCGAACACCATACACGAGGTTTAGAAGTCCCAAACCAGGGTCTAGAATTTCGAAACGGTCTTAGGTACGATTTATCTTAACAACTCCCGTTCAAAGATAAGATATCTTTGGTTTAAGATAAGATTCATTTTCGAAACAATCGTAAACCTGTCGCAGATCACACAAAGGTACGATAGCTATCGTAACTCTGACAGGGAACTCTTTTGTGTCAGAGATTGAAAAAACCGGGGTGTTTCCCAGTGACGTCAAGGAGATTTCCCAGCCGCTGACAATAACAATAACAAGGAGAAGTGACACCGAATTCATGATCACATTGTCAGCTCACATTGTTAAACACGCAACTATCTGAATGTAATTCCGAAGAACAATCCTACATATGTCCTACATGTAGACGCTTTGTTCTTGTGATAAAAGATGCCATGACTACGCTAACTCAAATAGCACTCGTGTGCTATGCAAAGACATTTTTCAAACAGTATAATAAATGTTAACACACTATAGCTATTAGAATTGAAATAGTTTGCAAAAAGATACTTCAAAATGATGCTAAAAATGGTCCTCTCGCGAGCGCGCAGAACTTTATGTAAACACATTGCGTACAAAGTCAAGGACGAAAGTATGGGACGTTATTCTAAATGACAATGACTAGACGAGACCTTGGATCGAACAGCAGGCGTTCAGCTTTTAAGATGCGTGTTCAAGTCTGATGTTACGTGATTTAAACGGGGTCTATCTAGACCCATACTTCGTTTCAAAATTTAAAAGTGACACTAAATTTCGTTCGCAAAGAGAGATAATTTTTTGAATTGTCAAGTTATGTTGTCTCACAAGTTAGCGTGAACATACATATAATCATATTATAATGCAGTCCTTTCATGTCCTTTTAAATTAAGTAGAGCTAATAAACTGATTTGTCTTGTTTCATTTAAATCTGGCTAAGGAGCGAAATACATTGTAAATGTGTCAAATCTATTCTGAACGTTGTTCGATGATGTTTAGCTTGTCCGACAGCATTACTGAGGATCATTTACAAGTATTTGTCCGTTGACCCTATACTTTACAACGATTTCATTATCTGAATAGTGTCAAGTGTCTATATTTTTTTACATAAAACGGGTAGATGTACACTTAAATATTAAAAAGACCAAAATCAATTATTATTTAAAAATCGGTTTATTGAATGCAAAATTCAAAGATTATTGTGTTGAAAATATCTATTTTATATTGATCAGTAAATTTCATTCAATAAACGTTTTCTGCGAACATATATTGGAAAGTGAACTTTGGACAATGTTCAAACTATGCTACTTTTTGACGACATGTTTAACCCGAACGAGCATGTGAACCCATTTATTTTTATTTTTCGATACGAAAACCTGTGCCTAACGTTTGCTGTCAAAATTTCAATAAATTGTTGTATTTAATGGAATACATCAATGTGCCGTAAAAACACCTGCAATTGTTCAACAGACCGGTTTTTATCACTTGTTATCAAATATTTGTGCAGGAGACAAATTGATTATTCTTTCAAAGCCGTGTTTTATTTCTTTAAATCCGTCTGTAGAATGAGGCATCCTTCTACAAAGCAGCTTACACTCGACATTTGGAACATGATTACCAGGCTGTCGAATTCTCCTTAACGCAAGTCAGTAGAAAGAAGATAAACGACAAAATTGTTGAGTTGTCCCTTTATACCATCTCAAAAACGTATTTGCCTAATGTCCACATCCGAAATAACAACATTCCCGCTACTTTTATATTTGACAGACAGCTCTTACTTTAAAATAGCTTTCCATTTGAGCAACAGTTGTCAAACGTTAACAGTAAATGTTTACCCAGTAAACACGGCGAACATCAGTTGTAGATCAAACGTATACTGTTCCCGTTCTGTATAAGTTTTTCAAATAGTCCGTTTGCTTGAATTATCCCTACGCAGGAACTATTATTTGAAAGTGATTGACAAATTCAGTGTTTGTTTGATTAATATTGACGGGGTTACTGCAATATTTTAGAAACTGTCACACTTTTATATGTTGTCAGATGACGTAAAACAGTGATGATGCCCACAACATTCCTTGCCTGACCAGCTAATGAACCTACAGCGTTGTCCGAAAGCCAAAATGCGTATTAATGAACCGTTTTATTATACAATGAAGTAATATGCACATGCATGATATATCGAGAATAGATCTGCTAATTAAATACATCATGAGTATGTGCGATCCGTTTTGCAATCTATGGCCTTCGTCAAAGGAATATTCCGTGACACGAGTACTTAATGGTTCCTATGCTCTGCATGTACACGTAAAACAACATTAGTAGAGTGTTCATGTCTCAAGTGCACGGTTCTTGCACAAACTGGGATGGTGGGGGAATGATTGTTGTTCTACGTGTATTGAGGACAGGGTGTTTATTTATTCTTAGTTCACCAGAAAAGGAAGCCATGTTATTGTCGAGCTCTGAGTGACATGCAATTAAATAGAAAGAAAAAAAACAAATATATTTTTTAACTTCTTGCCAAAAAGAAAATAAATTATACACCGCGCACCGTCTCTGGTGTAAAAAACAGAACGTCTTTTTATCTTTTTTTCTGATGTTTTCTGTGTGCATATTTTTTATGTGAAATATGAAACGCATTGCAAACCTGTCTGTAACATCGCACCATAGCAGATCGCCACATACTTTACTCCAAACAAACAGTGTAATGTCACGAGGCATATATTGCGAGTCTATGATGGCATGATATATCTGTATCAGAGATTCAGGAGCTGGACATGTAATAACTGTGTCAGAGGTTCAGGTGCTGGACATGTAATAACTGTGTCAGAGGTTCAGGTGCTGGACATGTAATAACTGTGTCAGAGTCGGGTGCTGGACATGTAATAACTGTGTCAGAGTGAGTGAGTGAGTGAGTTGGGTTTAACGCCGCTTTTAACAGTATTCCAGTTATATCGCGGCGTGTCAGCTTAATGAGGGAGGAAAGCCCGAAGTGATGCAGGTCTCAGACGTTTACCACTTCGGTGAAACCCACGAGCACGGGTATGGTGCTGACAAACCTAGAAACATAATCGGAGCGAACCGGAATTCGAACCCACAATCATAGGTTTCTGGCGTGCCCAAGGGACGCAACTCTGCACAGCGAATCGCGGCGCCTTAGACGACTGGGCCACCCGTGCCCCCTAACTGTGTCAGAGGTTCAGGTGCTGGCCATGTTATAACTGTATCAGAGCTTCGGGTGCTGGCCATGAGATAACTGTATCATAGCTTCGGGTGCTGGCCATGAGATAACTGTATCAGAGCGTCGGGTGCTGGCCATGAGATAACTATATATGAATTGCATCGGACATTATTTTTGTCACTGATACGTCCTCCAAATGTTCTACGATGCAACTTTTTGAAAGTTTCTCTGAGACGTTGAATGTCGTAACCTTGATGAAACATGGTCTGAGTCTCTTTGAAACCTTGGTCAAAAGAGTATGCTCGATTGGATCTAAAACAAATGTGAAATGTAAACACCAAAGGTTGGCGCTGCTGGAACATTTCTCGACATGAAGGGAAAGTTGACTTTTGGAAAGTTGAAGTCATCCCTCTTGTCATGAAGTCTTGTGGAAAGCGTTTAGTCACTCTGAATCCCTTATGCGTAAATCTGAATATAAATCAGATGAGGCGGGCTCACTGGTCTCCTTTATTTATATTTCAGGCTGGTAAATCAGTGGAAGGGAATTGGCTATTTGAATGATAACAGATCATCGATGTAACTGAAGCACAAGTTAAACATCTTGGCCAAATTACTTTGTTTTGACTTTGCCAATTCGATCAGAAATTCGAAATTCATATGCAAAAAGAAGCAGATCCGCAAGAAGGGGAGCACAATTGGTGCTCATGGGGATGCATACGTCTTGCCTAAAAGTTTTACCCCCATATTTTACAAAGATGTTATCAATGAGGAAGTCCAGCATTTCATTTTTGACAAATTGTCCTGAAACAAAAGCCCCAGAGATAAAGGAATAAAGTTTTTCCATGTTTGATAATTGTGTACAAAATTAAAAAATCAAATGTTTTGACAGAATGGAGATTGTAAAAATTCAAGCAAATCGTTTGAATGTTTGAGAATCAACATTTTCACTTGTTTTAAATACTTTCTGTGAGTATAAAGAAAGTCCTTCCTTGATTGTATAAAGGATAATGAGTAAGGATAAGATTTATGGATGAACAACTTCTTTATTACAATTAGGAGCGACGTTTCGGTGTAGGTTCTAACACCGTTATCAAGCTAGTGATTTATGGATGAATACTTCTTTATTACAATTCGGAGCGACGGTTCGGTGTAGGTTCCAACACCGTTATCAAGCAAGTCCATAAATCTTATCCTTACATAGTACTCCAACTTCTAAATGCCTCTCAAAGAAGTAAAGGATTATGGTTTGTCTTTGAGACAGGAATTCGGTGGTACATTTGCTGGTCCCAGCAATTTATCTCTCTTTTTATGGATTCTGTCGGGAGCTTTGGTATCCAGTACAGAAGAAGAATGGACATGTCTTCAGGTTTTAGAGTCAAGTCAAAAGTTGAAAGTACTGATGCATGGTTTTGATTTCTTTCTCAGTTAACATACTGGCTATACATGTGGCATTGTTTGATATGTCATTTATAACAAGTTCTTTGATTAAGCAACTTATGTAGTGATGCTTATAGTGATAGACTAGTTACGTATTTTGAGGCCTTGTCATTGGGAACAACTGCAAACTTTTCATGTAGAGCAGCCAGACTTTGTATGACAGCTGGTTGGGACAGAATGGGTTTAGTCCAATTCCGCTTCGTCTTTCTAAGTTTGTGCATTCTACCAATGACAACATTATGAAATGACTTAACCCACTCTGAAAGATATTCAACAGGTTCTTCTTCTCATTTGGCTCATTTTGTGGCATATGCGTCGACAACGTCCATAATGATATTATAGTTGTGATCGCAATTTGGAGGAGGTTGATCATGATATTTTGATCCATATTTGAATAACCAATGTAGGTTGTTATTGTCAACAATAGAGAAGTTACCTGTGGTTATATGACCCCCAGGTTGATAGCAGTATGATGAGTCATGGAAGCCAAAAGTAATGGAAATAACATCTTGAGCTGCCAGGTCAACGTTCTGAAACACGTTCCTTTAATTGAACAACCTGGATGAAATGGTGTATGGAAAATGAAATTATTGATGGTTCCTAAAATTTGAAATTTTGTTGAACATTTTCGGAAACTTTTGCTTTTTGTCTGAGAAGTGTTAAATTTAAGGCATCAATTCCCTTATTTGCAAATTTCAAATTCATGAACATGCGGTCTTTTTCTGATTTAATGGAGTCTGTTTCTTGTTTGGCCAATCGTTTCAAAGCGATATCAGGAACTATACTCTCTAGTCGATACTGTGGGCTCTTTTTGTTTGTAGACCCACCCATCAGCAAATATTGCTGGAGTCGTTTACTTTCAATCAAGAACACAGAGAAAAGTGAATGTATTTAAACGTCAGGCGCTGTACATGAGGTAACTGTAGTAGAGTATCGGGTGCAAAAAAATAGATAGCTGTCAAGTCTTTGAATGGCGTTTAGAAGTGATACACATAAGAGAGAGAATTTATGGATGTGAAGTTCTATATTATGAGGAACACAACATGTCAGGGTATATGCTTACTGCTTCATCAAGTGAATGACAAGTCACTCTTATGAAATAACTGTATTTGAGTATCGGATGCTGGACATGAGGTAACTGTATCAGAACGTCGAAGGCATATAACACAATGCAATGATTGTGAAGTAATACACGTTTGTAATCAAATACAAGAAAGATCTATGTGTGGAATTGTCATGTTTTACATAATTATTCGTTTTCTTACTGTATGAAACTGTCTCCGCCTTTGGTTAGATGTCACGTTTGCTAGCAATGTCTCATCGGGGTTAACATATTCTTTTGTTAGCAGTTGATGGAATTTAACATGCAAACAATGTTTACATATAAATGCAGTTTTATTACAAAAATGCCTTGTGTCGCAACCATATATAGTACGTTTATAATAATCAGAGCACAAATATATATTTTATCAATTTCAGGACATGTCGAAATTAAATCACTTCTTTATGTACACATAGGATGGGCAATGCTAGGAGAGTCTGAGACACGCTTGTCTCCTAGGTCATATAGGGAGCAATATAAATAATGTTCTTCTTCAATGCCGGTAACGTCTAGAAACAAGTTAACCTATATGTACAATTGATCGCACATTGACCATGTTGTATGTGATGCAATAACATGATTGATGACCTAAATTTGATTTAAAAAGGTTCCTGTAAGTGTATGTTGGCTGTAATGGAGAGGAGGGTGTAATCCCATAGGAGCTGAAAACACAAGTGTACATGTTTATGTATGGAAGGTGAGATGATGAATGGTATCAATGTTGTGTGTGTCTAAGGGAAGCTATTACACGCAGTAACATTGAGGCACAATGATCTCGTTATTCTTTAATGTGACAATGGGATGCATATATAATTACATAACCCGCATAAGTAATACCCATGTTGACCATTAGCCACACACATATACAGAACAGTTATGACCGGGGCAAAGAGACATGGACCGGTGAAGAATTGACATTCCGCGTTGAAGTGGGAGACTTCAATTTGTGTTGTTTTCGTGACAATGTGTAAATGAATAACTCTCAATAACGTTGCAGATACTAAAAATCCCCAAACTAAAAAATGATGTGGAAAATCAATTAAATTGTCATAAATTAGTAAGATCATTTATCATTGTCATAAAAATAAAATATTGACCTCTTTCAATTGTGATCATTTGCTAGTGTTTATTTGTTGTTTAACGCCGCACTCAGCATTAGTCCAGCTTTTTATGACGGCGGACTGTAAATAATTGAGTCTTGACCAGACGATCCAGTGATTGACAACATATGAGCATCGATCCACGCAATTTGGATTGACATGCATCAACCAAGCCAGTGAGCTTGACCACCTGATCACCTGTTAGTCGCCTCTTACGACAAGCATAGTCGCGTTTTATAGCAAGCATGGTTTGCTGAGGACCTATTCTAACCCGGTTCTTCATGGGTTTATTATTGTAATGAATAGTGAATCTCGTTAAAAAGATCAGGTATTTGTAAATAAGTACGTAAGATGATAACTGATTCGACTCCGTTGACGTTCCATATCTCTTTTTCCCTTGTTTCTTCTCCTGCTGTACATCAACCCTGCTGTCATATTATTACGACCTGAAGCACGAGCGTTCCTTTCACCCTTGTGTTTAGTCTATCATTCATGACGAAGCATGTAATTTTGTACATGCATGTCCACTGATCATGAAATTCAATTGATCCTGGCATCGTAGAAATGTCCATATCATGACGTAAACATGAAATAATGAATAGATGTTTACTAATTGCACGTTTAGAAGCTACTGTCAAAGGTAGCCGCGCTTCCCGGAACATCAGAAATGACTACACAGAAAATGATATTTGTTCATACATACATACAACATATTGAATATGAAACACTTTGTTTTACAGCTTGATGGACACAAACGCTTCAGAGAAGATATTAAATCTAGGTACTATTTATCAGGTACAGTCGATTCATGTTGCCAATGTCTGAATACTTATCAACCTTTATATGCACATAACCAATGAAATGTATTTTACTTCTTCAATACACTTTGACTTTTTACGTCAGAATTGGGTCCTTTGGGTATCCAAGAATCCTGTGATCGTGCGTTCGAATCCCGGTTCGCTCCGATTATGTTTCTAGGTTTTTCAGAACCATACCCATGCTCGTTGGTTTCACCAAAGTGTAAACGTCTGAGACCTGCATAACTTCGGGCGTTCCTCCCACATTAAGCTGACATGCTGTGATATAACTGGAATACTGTTTAAGCAGCGTCGAGCGTCTTTCAAATCCCTCACGCAATTCGAACCTACGGACTGCTTCCTCCCAGTCTTCTTATCCCGAAGCATGATATCATGGTTAAACCTTTCGCTATTGCCATGTGTCAGTTGTAAAACCGACCCTGAGTTAACATGTTTCATATTGATAGGGAATATTTATATTTATCTTAGGTACAACTAATGTTTGATATATCCTATATCTAAAACCTGTTTTTGCATGTTCATTTCATCTGCGTGAGGATGAACTTCGGGGATATAACTCCATTGTTCAGGCTGACAACGTGTTGTGGGACGACACAACGTCAGGTCAGTATCGGGGTGTGGGACACTGGCTCGGGAGGCTGATGAATTGCTTCTTTCCCAGACAACATGTACGAGATGATATCAATCTTTTGTATCCCTCGTGGGTAACCTGTGTAATAAATGTAATTTACATGAGGAAATAGTTAACATATGTTAACCTCTTTCATCATCACAACTGCAAATGTTGAGCAATGGCAAGCCTCCATTCCACACCTACATTCACTTAAGCACGTGTAGCTATATATCATTAGGGAGTTAATGGATTCAGGGGACACCTGATGTGTCTTGTTTATGAATGCAATTAAACGGGACTACCTTTGATTTCAAATATATGAGGCTGTTGATTGGGCTGACATTCAGCAAACTATGACAACAATGTAATAACTTAAATGTCAAAATGCATGAAATGATCCAACACAGATGTATTAGATCCGAATGGATAACGGAGTAGGAATCTCCATCGAAACGTCGCGTTATATGCAATAAACCATAAGTTGTTATCCATAAAGATTCTAGAATGACAATCAAAGAGCCAGATCAAGCCTTAAATGTGTACATTTCAAACTTTTGAGGTACAATCGAGCATGCACTTTTCTGCGGTGATTTTTATAAGAGCATTATACAACTCTTGCTCAAAAGTTCTTTGGTCGATGTTTCAAGTTTTAAAACCTTACAACATATGTATGATTTTATTCAAAGTACATTTCAACGGAGCTCACAATGTACGGACACAATGAATACTGAATACCTTCCACTCTCTTGGATTGTGTAAATGCCCAAAATAGGGTATGTAGACAGTCAAATTGATTAATTGTACAAGAACAACAAATAGAACTGTTTAAATAGAATGTAACCTGTATATCAAATGACAAAATTGTCCGAAAACAGTCATGTATGTACACACACACGCGCACGTACGCACGCACGCACGCACACACCCATGCATTTCACCCATTCGTTCTCCAATGTTTCTAAGTTTGAACTCTTCACACAGTTCTATCAAATCCTAGCGAGGTGTACATAATACCAACATATTAAACTTTCATACTACATACAGAGAACATGGAACAGAGATCAGAACATTGCATCCTGTTCCACTTCCAGTCTCATTTGGCGGCAATTGTGTCCTTCTTAGAATAACCATATACATGGGTTTTCTAAAATGTAGTTCTTCTTCATGCTGTGTGCACCCACGACGCCCAGTGCCCTTACATTGCCAGATAGCAGTTTTTGTCAGGATTGTTCCTTTACGTAATGCTTGCCTCAACGGTGGATGGCACCCACCTGTACATTAGCTATCTCTCCCATGGCGAGCTCCCTTTCTGTGTGTAATGGAATTCAGCCTGTTTTCGTCTTTCATTTCGGCTGTAGGAATTTACAGATACATTTTTATCTGCATTTGGAAGAACGTGGAATTTAATTTCCGTTGCAAGTTTATATTTGTGAGTAGTATTTGTGAAGGAACCTTAAAAGCAAAATCCATGTAACTGGACGGTGCAGTGAATTTTGTCTGTGATGTTTAAAAGCGATCGTGAAATTACCATATCCGTAATTATGTTGATAACAGTAGATTAAGTATGAACCCATGTTTGATGGTGGCTCACAAACAAGAAATATTATTCGATGGTGATGTATTTGAAACCGGTATCATGGCTGGGTTTTTGACATTATGGTTTCAGTATTTCGGCGACTGTTTTCAGCCTGGTAGCGTTGTCATAACGTTTGTAATCTTGTAACGTTTCAAATCCAATTTTCTAGTGAAGCTTGGCCATTTATACAGCTACACTTCATTTACTACCGTATCATACCCTGGTGACCACTGGGGCACGGATGACTAGTGAGTGGGGTTTGGGGCTCACTGTGTAGAATATTTCCCAGATAATACTTTGTATACATTGGTGTAATTCTATGACTGTTATTTGATGGGCACAAATGTTACCTTACCAACAAGTGATTAACATCTGCCGGCGTTAAGATGAAACCGCCATAAAACTCGCTTGCAGAAGTTATACAACCCAATATTGCTGGAATCTACGAAGATATGAAATTGCCATGGTAATGTTGTTATGTATCAAGTACTACTGGCGTACATATGAGACACAGAAATATCTTATTATTTAATCAAAAAGCAACTGCGATATCCACACACTCACTCACTTACTTACTCACTAAATAATGCTCTCAGCAGGGTAACCCACACTCACTGAATATTGCAGTCAGTTCGTTTTGATAATACTCATGGACAAACACTTAGATGTGAACTGTTTCATCAACAATGCTTCGCGAGTCGCAACAACCACCTCAGTATGCTGTGCCTCTGTCAGTGCTAAAATACCAATCCAAAGATTGCAGTTACGGCCACAATTGTAGCGTACGTTGTACGAATGTCAGTGTCAATGTGATATTTAATTGTTCATGGTCCCGTTGGTTTTAATCAGTTAAACTATTCCTTACATTGTCTTATTACACTTGTGTAAACCGCCCTGATCAAGATTTAGCTGGCCTATCGTGTCCGCTGTTAGTTTTTTTACTTCAAGCAAATGAAAGAGCAAAACAGATCTGATAGGATGTTGTGGATGTTATTGGGAGATGTGTTTAAAACTTGCTAAGCAAGAAATTGGCATTGAGCTTCTCTTAATGTTGAGATGAACCACAATGTAATGGGTATTGTGGCGGCTTGGTTGATTAGGTGTCGATGTAGTGAGGGTATCCTAGATAAGGAACTGGTCTGAATCCCTGTTTGTGTGTTTATATTATTAAAGGAACAGTCATGTTCACACCGGTATTTGTGAAGCATACTTGGGATGTATGTTTAAATATCTAATGAATTCCAGGTGACCAGCTACACTGTCACGTTTGTCGTGTGCAAAAAGCGCGTTATCCTAAGCAGTACCTGTAATTGTACACAAGTACAAAAACACACTCACATACATATGCACATATTACAAGTATTAAGTAACAAAAGAAATATATTTCTGCTTCTCGCATCTCCGTCTATTTCCTTTGGGGGCAGGGTTTTTTCAAACAGCAGACGATTCTAAATGAAACTACATTTACATCTAGACCATTAAATTGTATGACACGTGTATGTCACTGACGAAACATTTACTTATCAATGCAAATGCCTCATCATACAACTGTTTCAGTGAAGAAACCTACATCATAATTTATCTCCTCTTGCATACATGTGTAAACAAACTTAAAATGAACCAATGAATAGATGAATCAAAAGTAGTACAAGAAGATAACACTTCGCGTATCAACCGGTGACACCCGTCACAAACACATGCAAAAGCAAGTCAGTTGTGTACCTGATAAAAACACCAGATCATCTGGCACAAGTCAAAATAGGAACTTGCATCAGACATCATTTTTGTCACTTATGCGTCACCAACTATCACACATTGTTTGGAATCATTTTGGGCGTCATTTCAGGTTACCCATTGTCCTTGAGATGACTAATAGTTGATGGCTTATAATGTAAGGATATGTCGTTGAGATTCACTTCGGGACCTTAATGTTCCAGTTACTTTTTAAACGTGACAATCTGAAGACCCCCGGTGATATTAAGCCCCTGGTCAGTGAAGTGTATTCAGAGACTAACAATTGTCAGTTCAAACAGAAGGTTTCGCGAAACGATATTAAACTTTGTAAATGATTATCTGTAACATGCACGAACATAATGAAGCTAGTACCTGCTCACTTTGATGTTCTCATATGTTCTACACCATGATAATTGAATGTGCAGCACGGCGTATATATTTTTATTTCCGTTATGAACGCATGCTTAAGATGGAGCATTCAACAATGTATCGAAATGGAGGCGACTTTGAAAAACCAATTTTATCAGTAGCTGCACTCAACGAGAATTAAGGTATAAAGTCAAAATTCATTTTATAAATTATATTCGCCAACGCAATGGATTTTAAGTATTTTCCTCATTGAGCACAGTGACCGCGTTCATTTATTCCTGCTAAAAGCAAAGGACGATTATTACATTCTAACATAGCATTTCTCCTCCACGTATTCATCGGTGTATATAACAAAGGAATTTTCATCAGAAACATACAAAAGTTTTGCATCAGACATGCATATATTGATTGTTTGAGGAATTGTGTCTGTCATTTTTTTAAAAAATGTATGACTGATTTCCTCTATCATCTGAAACACCATCTGCCAGTAAGCCTCCACAGTTTTATGATAACAATGCAAATAGAACTGTTTCAGGTGAGCAGGTCCTGGTGGTACCAAGTTAATGTACACGCGAACATCGTACACGTCCAACAAGGGAACAGCATCGGATATCAGTTTGTTCACTGATGCGTCAAATTTGGAAATGTCCTCAATGGACTTCCATAAAACAGTTTGAAAGCTTTACAAAAACCGTCAAAGTTGTAACCATGACCAAACAATATTTAAGCAAGAGTCATGTGACGCTCTTTGAAATCTTCGAAGAAAGTGCATGTTCGATTGTATCTCAAAAGTTGTGAAACTGGTAGAACTGCTTAATTGACTGAATCTTGTTGGATATTTTTCTGGTACATTGATTTACGCCTGCCTCAGGTTACCGTACTTGCAGACCGTTAGCCATATCCCTGTATGCATATATACAGCTTCCAACATATCACTGAATGTAGTTCATCACACTCGTGGAACATAGTGGAGAGCAGAGTTCAACCATGAACCGTGTAAAACTACATCAGTCAACATCACAAGGAGTATAAACATGTCGATTAATTGCTTAACAAGCCTAAGACACGTACACCAGAATTATCAAGCATCTTACGTGCGGTGATTATGTTTCTTATATGCTAATTCCTTATGTCTTTGCAGAGTTGCGTCCCTTGGGCACGCCAGAAACCTATGATTGTTGGTTCGAATCCCGGTTCGCCCCGATTATGTTTCTAGGTTTGTCAGCACAATACCCTTGCTCGTGGGTTTCACCGAAGTGGTAAACGTCTGAGACCTGCACCATTTCGGGCTTTCCTCCCACATTAAGCTGACACGCCGTGATATAACTGGAATACTGTTAAAAGCGGCGTTAAACCAAACTCACTCACTAATTCCTTATGTAATATATCAACAGAAGTTTTACTTAAAGTCCTACAGCATCTTCTTGAAACTAACCCCTAAGTTACAGATTCTCCTCCGTCAGATCATCCCTCGGGATTTATTCTTCCTTTGGACATGTTTCTCACTCATGTTTACGTCCTGCTCAGGCCTGGGTAAGTTGACCTATGATTTCATGATTCAACTACATATTCAGAAGCTATTCTGAACATTCATACATTTATCTTAATAAAGTGAGAAAATTAAAACAGAAATTTGCTAGATCTTTTGCTTTCATATAGATTTGAACGATTTACGTGGTTTGCACAAAGTATCGGTGTTGCAATGTATTGTACAATATTTTTTTTCTATTCTCAAAAAGTAAAGATTGTTACGAACAAGACTAATATTATGTGAATCTAGGAAGCTGGCTGTTTCAAATCTCAGTGGCAATCTGAAATATGCGTAATCAATACCACGACTCCTAAAGAACTTTCTAACATCTCCTTATAGTTTCTTCGCTTTTCATTTAGTGCAATGCATTTAATTGCAGAAGGGAATTCAGTGACAATATGAGATTCGTAGAAGTATATTGGTCATAGGGCAATTATCGTCACGACATCCCAACTGGAACGTTAACAGAATATATTTCTCTATAATATATCCTTTAGAGTATTTTTTTGTTTTTTGTTTCTTCTCATCTCAGTAATTTCACTAAAACGTGTATATACGTCCAGATATGTAGAACTTTATTTACGCTACATCTAAAGGTAGTGCATAGAAACTGTATCTACATAAGTCCTACTATAACGGTCAATTCGTGTAAATGATACATGACACATAAAGATAAAGATTTTATGATCACATTTCGTTTATTCCTCCAATTTCTAGAAAAATTCAACTTTACGCAGAATGTGTCAATTACGTTTGGAAACGTGACAGACGGGCCTTTCATGACAGGCTGCCAAAACCAAACAATTCATGAATAACACTGCATTACCCAAGAGGATTGTAAGATAAAGTTTGGAAACCAAATTATAATACATCTGCATATAGCAGTCAGATTCACTTTCCAGGCCACATTGTCGCGAGACACGTATAACAAGCAAAAAACATTATATTTTTACAGAACACAGATGTCGTCAATACAAAGAGCGAAACTTCATTTCTTTGTTAAACTGCATTGCTTCTTCAGTGGGTATTCAGAATGTTGTGTTTGTTTGGGGATGTTTTTTGCTATTGTTGTGAAGAGTTCGAAAAACGAATTGTTTAGTTTACTTCTTTTCTATACATGCATTAGTTAAAGCTGGGTTGGGTATGCGTGGCGGTTGACCATGTGTTCAGACTACGTTGGTGCAGCATCCTATAATAGTTATCATACTCAATAATAAATCCCTTATATTCCCGCTAACACGAACATATCAAAGGAAACTTGTCTCAGTCGCATGTCAGATTATTTTGTTCCATGAGCAACTTCAATTTGTTCTATAAGCATATTGACAATAATCTTCTTTTACGATGAAACATTCACCGCATCTAAACCAGAATACTGGCTATGGCCACGCATAAGGTGACGGAATGTCATCGCAACTATACGTGTTTCGTGTACATTGTATCGTGTACATATAATCATGAAACATGTTTATGTCTGGGAAGTATCTCTCAGATTCTATTTAGACTTTCAAGCAATCCTGTTCTCTGTGTGTTGGTAAAGAATGAGAGTATATATACATGTGCGAAGTAATTCTTGTTCTTTACCTTATCAAAGCTTGACTGGGGCAGTTAAAAACTAAAATAATATTATAGTTAACTTAATATCCACGAAAATATAAAAATTCAATGTAAACAAACCTAAAAAACTGAATCGATCAAACGTTTAATTACTGCCTTAATTTTGTGTGCTCCAGGTGCCGGGATATTCCGACAAGGTTATATTTACGATGGAAGATTCTTGTACCTTTCTCTTGCAATCTAGGCATTCTGTGCGCCAAGTTGAGAATCCGGAGGGAAAGTGTAAGATAACAGCGGATGTATATTTACACTCTGACAATATCTCGTCAACAGGTAAACCAGCATACAACACTATCTTTCCATATGGGACCGTAGAGGTGGTCCCCAGCAACCTATGCTTGTCGTTGGAGGTGACTTAATGGATCGGGTGGTAAAAATAGCATGTCAACGGACCCCGTCCCCATGTCTCGTTGCTCGCAATATCACTGGTTTGTTTAACCTGGGGTTATTTGAAGGCAGCTTTCAGAAATCTGGAATAATGCTTAATGTGGCTTAAAACAAACAAAACTTACCATATCGGGAATGTTTTATTGCCAACTGTATCGTGACCTTGAACTTCACTCACACCGGACACCTGGTGTCACCAACGTAACCTTACAGTGAGGAATATTCAGTGTGTTACGTCTACATTAGATTGTGACAATGATTGGGAAACCAAACATCTGGTATCATCATTACTTTGTGGTGATTCACAAATACATGCTGGATAAAATCAACTTTTCCACAAACAACAGGTATCGTCATTATTTCATATTGTCTATTCATATTGTCAATTGTCTATTGTGCTTTATGTATTTCTAATGGCCAAGAGTGGGTTTCGGAGCCATATCCAATATTGGCTAAACTTGATTAGGCTTCACACTGCTGCATATCTTTAATTGTAAATTGACATCAAAGTATGGCACGGAAGTTTGAAAAGTTTACAATTTGGTGAGCATTTACTTCAGAAAGTGCTTGTGTTTGTAAGCAGGCTTTACTTTGATCTAGCAGGACAACACAATAAGCCTAGCTCATACAACACTGAATATAGAAATTGCTGCCACATCTATCATATTGACTTAGACTAGCGCCGTGCACTGATTGAAGCAATTTGGAACACTAGCTGAAGTATTTTTCAAATTCGCCCTCAGCCACCTTCGCCATCAGGAATAATATGGGTCAATGCTGTTGAGTGACAGCCATTTAATTTAGCGACCTTGAACTTGATAAAGCAAGATATTTGATTGGTAAGGAAGCCAATATGGCCAAGACTATAACTATCGGGATATCACCAACTGGACGTCTCTCCATGTCCACTCATCACGTGTGACAGCGAGTGAGCAATTTCTAGAAGTTCAGTCAATTGCAATTGGGCAGTGTATATTCGCAGGAACGGCTGAAACGATCCTTTATGTGTCTATTCAAAACACTCAGAATGATTGATATGACAAAAATCGAAGACATTCCATTTGCCTACGTTGCAACAATCAGAACTAACAGGAATGACGATAATTCAATTCTTATATACATTTTTTTACAAATGTCTAAATGTAAGTCTATCGATAATGATAACGTGATTCATGAGCCAACATTCAAATACGTAAATACATATCCTCGTAATTACTTTTTTATGAACACGGTGTTCTATTCCTACGTTATTACCCACACACGATGTCACTCTTGTCATCAAGTAAAACAGTACAAACTGACACAGCTTGCATTGTATGTACATAATTATGATGTAATCTGAAAGTCTGAAGAACACGATATCGATTAACATGACAGTATTTTGACTATTCCCTATGTCAACCTCCAAGAGAACATACATCCACGAACATCCATCACTACAAGGCATAGATAGGACTACTCGTACTTCAAAGTCACAGTATAACACAGGAGAAAAGGGACCTTATGGGTGCTGGGATGCAATTGTTCTGCGACGTCATAAAGAAAGACGTTTGCCGTCAATTAATTCCGTATAAATCCGAATGTGTGCGGAGTACATAAACGTGTTCTTTTCTCTCGTTGGCTCGTTATGTTATAAAAGCATTATTTCAATCATTACATAAATAGTTACAATTCTGAAAATAGGACTTTTCAGAAAATTACTAGTAGTTCAAATCTTTGATGCCGTGTATCTCTGTAATAAATATACATTGAAGGTTATGAATTGTATTTTCCGGTCCTAGGATATCGTTGTTTTGAAATATATTAAATATTTTTCACCCATAGAGTTCCATAGAGTTCCTTATCTCATGTTATCTCATGTTAGGTCACATATATGTATATCTCTTATATGTGTATATGGATATTCTAGTAAGTAAGTGTGTGTGTGTGTGTGTTTGATATTACGCGGCTTTGAACAATATTCAGTTATAGCATGGTGCTTCAGCTTGATGTGGTAGAGAAGCCAGCAATCTTCAAATCTAGAGTCGATCCCATTATCATAGGTTTCTGGTGAGCATGAGGGACGAAACACACAACCAATTGTGGTGCCTTAGAAGACTTAGACACCCGTGCCCGCTAAAAGTTGGAGAACTGCCGATTTTATTTACTTCAGAGAAGTAGTCAACCACGTATCAGTTAATTATATCCAATATGAACAATGAACAATAGTATGGATGACGTCTCTCTAAACATTGTAATAACCGACCCTGATTACTAGTATCTGATATATCTAGAGTTTCATGAATGTCCATAGTGCAGCTGACGTTCAGACCCCCTTTCCTTGAAGAGATCTTAACATTCAGAAAACCATACTCTAAAAGTGACCCAGGACACGCACAGCTCTCGTACTGATATCGTGAACCTGATGATTAATAGGCTAAACACATCACATTCACACAATCTGTCGCCACTTTTTACAATTCAGAAAGTACTAGCATATGATTAAGAAGTACTTATATTGTGTGGACGTTGCCATAAACCTGACCACTGCCAGCAGGAGCTTCATAAAGTTGCCAAATTATGCAGCTTAGCGCCACCAAAAATACATTTCCTATAGCCTAACCGGACACCTCGCTAATAAAGCTGAGTGTCGGGGGATTAGAATTACCCTACTTGCTAAAGATCTTACTTTTATCGTAGACATGATGACAAACACATGACGGTTTTGGCAATAAATACCTGCTGCCTGGTTATTAAAACTTGACATGCTGTCCACACACTGCATCCATTATCTCTCCGAGCATTCCGACAAAGGCGCATATCTACTTGGCCTTCCACCACTGGGCACAGGGAGAGGCAACGTACTTGTAACACTGCGTGGCTGCTAAAGATAGGACACTTAAAACACATCTTCTTTACATATGGCACTCCATCTTGTTGTGAGTGGCAGTAAATACTTGTTGTTGGATAATGTGGTAAGACACCTCCTTAGGTCGGATATGTGGGATATTTGTTGAATTGAATCCATACCTGCCTGAAGCATAAATGGTAAAATTAGTGCTCGCTGACAACGTAATTTGTATCATTAGGGACATTTGGTGTAGAAGGGCTGCGTTGGACGGGAGGGAGAGGGGAGAAGCTGGGGATCAGATCAGGACGAAATTAATCTGGCAGGTTCCTTATCACAATTTTATACTGATACATAAACATGTTATGAGGGTTTGAGCGTTTTTATTTCAAGTTAGTGTAAGATAGGTAAAGAAATATGTTAAGCGACAAGAACAATTTAACTTCTGTGAGAGACTTTTAGAAATTGGAGAACTTAGTAAGAATAAGACATAGAGTGTCTTTTTGAGTGTCAACTTTATTTATGTGTAAGGGCGGTCGGGTTGCCCAGTGGTTAAAGCGTTTGCTCGTCACGCCGAAGACCCGGGTTCGATTCTCGACATGGGTACAATGTGTGAACCCATTTCTGGTGTCCCCCGCCGTGATATTGCTTGAATATTGCTAAAAGCGGCGTAAAACCATACTCACTCACTTACTCACTCACTCACTCACTCACTCACTCACTATTAATGTGTCATTGAGTGTCATTTTATGTATCATCCAACATTATTCTTCCAACTTTTTTGTAGACAGTAATAGGCGGTGTCTTTAGTGTAAAAAGCACTGCTAACACCTTCAGTAGCAGACCCATCAGTGATGTCATTTGATTTGACGTCATGGTAACCAAAGCATTGTGGTGCAATTTCATTGCAGCGATCTCACCCAAGAGATATCTCCTGTGGGAGCCAGATTCGGATGACAAATGTGGATGAACAACTTTTTTATTCAATTAGGAGCTATGTTCCCTTGTAGGTTCTATCACTCTGTACATCAAGTACTTGATCACCTACACCGAAACGTCGCGCCTAATTGTAAATAACAAATTGTTCGTCCATATTTCTTAACCCTAGTTAACACAATTTAAGTTTAAAGTGGTAAAACAGTTGACCCAACCATTAACTATAAAAGACAAACCTTGTAGTAGAAATAACCATATGGCGTGATGTGTTTGCAGGAAGGCAGTTATAACGAAACATATATTTACAGAATGCCCCTCTCAAACTTTAACAGATGCAAAGTACCAACTGCAGTGACTCCTTTTGGTGCGTGGCGGCTACATGCACATCCGTGCTTGTGAAGCAAGAGTCACATGGGTAAAGCAATACAGTTACCAATAAACTGAAGGAATCAATATGGGATCAGTGTGTTTGTCCGCCAAACCCTAAAGTTACACATGGAATATAACATTAATGCGTTGCCCATCTCAGGTCGTTTTGAAACTTTTGCGTACGAGGCAGTATGTGATCATTTGCCAACACTCGTGGTTGGTCAGTCAGTGGGTTTGACGAGCACTACCATGTCAACATCGCCTGCATGGTATAATTTATTTGACATACCTTAGTCAATCATTACGCCATTGTAACCCGTGACAACGAATTCCCGTGATCTCTTTCTCTGTAATAAAAGTTCAAGCATAGTATGTTTTGTGTCGTCACTGTCTCCTCAATGCCTAAATGCAGTTTCTCCTTCGCTCAGCGCCCACGTCTGCGTTACACCAACGACCACCCTATTTTGGTATGTGACATATACAAAAGAGGAAATATATTTTTTTCAAATTAGTTCTAACGAGAAATGGCAATGTCCAACAACGCTTATACATCTCTTCCAAGAGAAAGAGGGCGGTGGGGTAGTCTAGCGGTTAAAACGTTCGCTCATCAAGCCCTAGGCCCCGGTTCGATTGTCTCTAAGGGTACAATATGTGAAGCCCATTTCTGGTGACCTGCCTTGATAGTGCTGGTATATAACCAAATACAACACAAAACTTTACAAGTATTTTACAGTTTCTACACTTACACATTCCCGGGCTAACAATTTCTGTCCTTAATGGCACCAAGCCCAGGCTTTCTACACTAATTAATATCCCCAACGGGTTCATTGTTTCTACATTTAAATATCCCCCGGACCCACAGACGTACCAGTACATATACTCATGAATATTACTAAAATATGGTTTATGTTCACGACCTCGGTTGAGAACATTGAACACGTTTGTTTCTTATGAACACGCCAAATGAGTCACACAAAACACAGCATGTTTTCATTATTATCCACAAGATATCTATAATTCACTTTATATTTCCACTTCTGTTTCTTGTCGGATATGTGGGTCAAGATGTCAGGGAAAAGAAGATTGTAGTGTTTCACACTTTTATGTTAATCGAATAGCATATGGGACAGATTTCTGAACAGAACTCAAAGAAAATGCCTTTCGGGGATAAAGCAGATGCTGATGAAATGATAAAATGTTAAAAGACGAGAGAGGAGTTACGAATTTTGTCTTTGAGATAGTACTGACATGAAATGCAGCCTTATTAACGTTTCTCTGATATTGCTGTCACTGCATCTTGATATATAGAGAAGTGAAGAACCACATGCAGTAAGCCTCATTTGAAGAGCTAAATTTACCTCAGAGATGCACTATCCTGCAATCGTTGTGCTCCCACTTCCTCTGTACGGGAGCGCGAGTGTGCACGTTTAATGTGTGTATGCGCAGCATGACTTGGTGATAACGCGGAGGCTGTGATTAAGTGAAGTGTTGTAACTTACACAAATTCCGTAAATTCTGGTCTTAAATTAAACCATTTAGATTTTAGAATAAACTGCATGACTGAAATAGCATGATGTAAACCTTACATTAACAGACACAAATATACATGTAGATCTCACCACTTTGGTTAATTTTATGAAACTACACATTATATTTGTGTTTGTTATTGGTCATTTGGACGCAAATGATGTCATTGTTGCTGCAACCTCATATGTTACTGTTGCCAATGATGCTGCAACCACAACGGTTATTACTACCTGTAATGCTGCAACCATGAAGGTTATTTTTGCAACTACGGAGTTTCTAGTATCTTCTATAGTGCTGCAACCATGGAGGTTAATGCTGTCACTGATGCTGCAGCAACCATGGAGGTTGTTGGTATCTAATACCGCCTTCATCGATATAAATGTGGCCAGCGATGCAGCATCCACAATGCTGCAGCAACCATGGAGGTTTTAGGTATCTAATACCGCCTTCATTGATATAAATGCTGCCAGCGATGCCACATCCACAATGCTGCTGAATGGAGGTTTATGCTGCCAGTAATGCTGATACCACCATCGTGATTTGTGCACCACCACCTTCCTAGTATCTTCTATAGTGCCGCAATCATTGCAGTTTAATGCTGCCAGTGATGGCGACGCAACCGTGGGGGATACGGCTGCCAGTGATGCTGCAACACTACCGTTCATGCAGTCACCGATGCTGCTTAAACCGTGGAGGTTATTAGTACATGTGATGCTGCAGAGGTTCTAGTCCACATAGTGCTTCAACCACGAAGGTCAGTTCCGTCACCGCAGCCATGAAGGTTAATGGTGTTGATGATGTAAGGGTGCTGTGAATGATTTTCTGTCACGGCATGTGCCATTGGCTGTGCTGTGCAATGTCTCTGCGTTCGTTCCCTGTCTATCTGCCGAATGTTTGATTAGCATTCACGACTGAATTACTAAATCCATCTTAACCATATTAGAATTGACGTCCACGGTTGAACGAGGACGTCAATGAAAGAGATAATGAAATTGCACCCAACGGATGTCAATGAATAGAGTAATGGTAAGAGCCCAAGATTCAGACTATGTAAACCATAACTGTCTGGGTTGTAAGATGTTTGAACGAGTGTCAGATTGCACACCAGCTTCAGTCCGTAACAGAGTCTCTTCAACATGTATCAATATTCAACGCATATATTTATATATTGGGGAAACGGAAAACTTGTGGTAATCATTGAACATTCTCAGATACACAAAATATGTTGTCGACGGCAAGCATTTTTTGTGAACGTGTGCAGAACAGATATCATACTCAACTGTTTGGTGTTAACAGGTTAGGCAAAGTATCTGCTCTAATGTATCAGTGTAACAAATCAAACCGGCACCGAGACATTCTCACTAAAACATAGCAATATTGAAGGTGTGTGCGGTGTAGGACCGCCTCCATGGTATAGTGGATAGAGCGTCTGCCCGGAGAGGTCGGTGGTTCGATCCCTGGCCATTTCATACCAAAATACATTATGTGATGGTACTTATTATTACATTATAATATGGCATCCCTACCCGATGCTCGGGGTTAAGGGGCTAAAAAAAAGACTGGTCGGCTAGGAGTCAGTACACTGTTTCTGAGTGGGGTATCCATGTAAATCTGCGGCATAGTATCTCAGGGGGCAAGCACTGTAAAATCGGCATTGTACCTGACTAGTACAAGCAGCCACACACGCGTGCGCTAACGTCGCTATATAAGTGCAAAATGTTTTTAACACAACGTTAAACCCCATTGCACCTCATCTCACCTCATGGTATTGTTTATAGGACGATGTTTCACTTGATATTGATTACGTTTGAGAGAACAAGATTCCAATGAAGGTTTTGCTGGGGGAAAAAACCCAAAAGCACACAAATAGAATCTAGAATCTGATGTAAAAAGGTTTTCGAGCCATGCGGAAATTCTCACATTTGAAACTTCCTCGGTTTCTCGGTTTCTAATGCAATATATGACAATCAAATTCTCAACAACATCTTCAACAAAGGCAATATGTGTACCTCCTAAGTGAACTAAACACCCATGGGGGTGGCTAATAATGAAACAAACAAAAAATGGTTATTGGATGGTGTATTTGATATGGCAATCATTGTTGTGGTTTAGGACTGAAGGTAGCAATGTCGACTGTTTTCAGCTTAGTAACTTTGACAACGTTTGTAATTTTTGGGTGTATATATTTTGCCCGAGAGTTTATATTCATGAAAAAGGTGGATATTACATTCATAGTCGAGATAAAACAGAAAATCGATATGTAGGGGAAACTGAAGTAGCCAGGCTGTCGAGACTTGCAGAAAAGTGTAATAGACTAAACTAAGTGTTTTCAACACTAAATATACAAATAACTTTGACCTGGATAATGCTGGTTGCCTACTCGACAGGGCAAGGTGAAGCATACGCGGGTCTGTGATGTCATGTCATAAAGAACCTGGTGTGAAATGAGGAGAAATAATATATCACTGCAATGATGAGATGTTTGCAACAAGGAAGTCTCGAGCCTACTGATTACAGCTTGAACGTAATATGACCCCCAGCCCCGTGTGTGGAGTGACGGCAGTGGGCGGAGTGGCCGCTGGGGAGAGCTGGCTGAGTATACAGATACCAGAGGGACAGGGAGAACGGCGTCTTCAGGCTAGACGGAATAGTGACTTTGAATGAAATTTCCTATTTGTTATTATTGCTGCAGAGAACGGGCAGTTACCCCGGGGCCAGCGACGTGAGTGGGCGTTTTAAAGGATAGCCTGTTGGTGTCCACTACTGGCCTTAAATATGATTAAAGGGTTGTTTATTTACTGCATTGGTGTGTATTGGTGTGTCATGTATGCGTGGTTACTATATACGGACTTTGTTTGCGCTTATGGTTCACAACTATATATTTTACGTATCATCATTATAGTAGTACCAGCTGACGGAACAGGACAGTTCAATGGTGTACTGGGATCTACGTTCCTCCAGTGCCATAGACACCTTTGAGTAATGATATTGAACAAGTAATCGTCTATTTATTTAATCTATCGTTTTTAATTTTATGCTTTTGTTGGAGGCAAACCTTCCCACTGCTGTAGTTTCTATTTCACATTAACATTCTGCTAACTCCGACAAACGTATATCTCCGTCTTGTCATGTGTTGTCCTGCCGCGCTGTCTTGCTATGACTTATAACGTTAATAGGGTAGTGTTGTAGTTTCTATTTCACATTTACATTCCGGTAACTCCTACAAACGTATATCTCCGTCTTGTCATGTGTTGTCCTGCCGCGCTGTCTTGCTATGACTTATAACGTTAATAGGGTAGTGTTGTAGTTTCTATTTCACATTTACATTCCGGTAACTCCTACAAACGTATATCTCCGTCTTGTCATGTGTTGTCCTGCCGCGCTGTCTTGCTATGACTTATAACGTTAATAGGGTAGTGTTGTAGTTTCTATTTCACATTTACATTCCGGTAACTCCTACAAACGTATATCTCCGTCTTGTCATGTGTTGTCCTGTCGTCCTGTCTTGCTATGTCTTATGACGTCACTAACGTAGTGTTGTAGTTTCTATTTCACATTAACATTCTGATAACTACAAACGTATATCTCCGTCTTGTCATGTGTTGTCATGTGTTGTCATGTCGTTCTGTCTTGCCATGCCAGTACTACTACCTGAGAGGGTAGATAGACGTCAATGTGCAGCTGATCCTGAATAAATCTACAACCGTCCAGGAATTAGTTTTCCAACAGAAGTTAAAGGGAACTGATCTTCGATATAATAATAACATACTTACTGTAATCAAATTCAATCAGGTTTATTCGCGCTCGCATCCTTCAATGACCAATACTCATAGTTGTCTTACGTATTTTGCCACCTGTTACCAAACAATCGGGAGCGGATATTATCTCTCTATAAACTCGCAAACAACATGCATTGGAAAGGATACAGTGACCTGTGTGTAAGGGGTCCAATGGAATTGTGTTTTACTTCGAGACCAAGTTTACCATTTAAGATACAGTGATTCCCAGATGGTAATATGATGTGACTTTACAAGACATCATATCCAATGCCCTGAAGAAGGTTTTAAAATTTACAAAAGCTCATATAGGATCACATGTTTCTGATTGATAGGTTTGTTTATTATAAACAAGCGTTTTATTCGTTTTATTTCGACAGACTGTTCAGAGCACCCAGATATTTTCTACCTGATGACATACTCTTTAACGGTATCTCACAACTCCTAGAGCCCAAAGTCTAGACCATACACATGTCCCCAGGTGTGTAGCAAGTGCCATATATTGTCGTAATAGTGAAGTTGACTGTCGCCAATATCCGTCTCATGCGAAACATTTCTGATAGGAAACCTCTTATATGCGCCACATTCAGACAGATATCGGAGACTGTAAATGTACATGTTTCAACTTCACGCAAAAAAATACAGCTATTACTGTTTTGATGAAAAACCGCGCCAGACATTAGATATTAGTTGGATGTCCAAAATGGATGCTAACCAATATAGACATGAGAATGCCCAAAGGAGAGGGTATAATTTTGAATTTTGAATTAAGTCTACTTTTTACGTCATACGCTAATGATAGGAACCCATTTATGTGGTTGTAAACAGCGTCAAATATCTGTATTGGAACTAAAAAAGCGCTACGTGCGATCTCTGCCCCCTCTGATCGAAGCGCTATTTGCTCACTTTTTATCTATCCGCCTCATATCACGACTGTGCTCTCACAAATGTTTCACCATCCAAATAGATCTCGTGAATATCTCGCTGGAGATTGATTTAATAAGTAAAAAAAGACGAGCTGTACGAACGCCAATGTTGCAGACATTTCGCAAAGAATAGGATCACAATTTGTAGGAATGTGTGTTTGTCCCGCCGAAAATCCGGGTTCGATTCCCCACTTGTGTACAATGTGCGAAGCCAAGGCCCTGTGTCTCCCAACAGGATGTTGCTGGAATACTGATACGAGCGGCGTAAAACCATATTCGCTCATTACATCACAGTTTGTGTCTTTGCTTTAATCAAACCCGTGTATTCGGGCTTCTAAAGAAAAGCGACAAACCCATTTCAATAATCTCTGCTAAATGCAGAATCCTTCTTACGATTCCGACTTTATAATGGAGCAAGTGTTTATGATTCACTGTCAAATTCACTGTCAAATAGGGGTGATACCAGGTGGTACCAGGTGAAAAGTTGACTGTATCCTGTCCCACCGATAGAACTCCTTACAAACACTTGCAAAGAGACCTCAATTCATCACCTTAAACAACATTTGAAGATGGGGAATTGCATCGGACATCATTTTTGTCACTGATGCGTCATATTGGGAAATGTCATCCATATATCCACGTGACGTATCCGGGGCATATGATACAGCATGATCAATTTAACTTGTTTAAATGACGTTTACTTATACAACACATATGTCATTATCGCACACGAAGTGATGTCTGTAAGTAACACGTATGAGCATACAGGACAAATCACACATTTTCTAGGTTTAACGAATTTGTCTTCCTGTTCTTCAAGCTCGAATCTCTTTTACTTCGCTTACATACTTACTTAAATTGGGAATATAACGTGCGCTTTCCGACATATGCGTACTTGCATCCCCGTTATTATAAAAATAGTTACTGTTTTCAAATGGGGATTGATCATATTGATATTACAAACAGAAGCTCAATGGCAACAAATTAAAGACGATTTTGTTTGTGATAAATCGCTATTCCATACAATTAAACATATTTGGCTGTCCATGTGGTGTTGTGTTGTTTTCTGCCCTGTTCAGTGTAAAACAACCTTTCCTTCCATCGTCAAATGATTATGCAAAATTTCCTGAAATTAAACATCTTGTATCCTACATTTGCAAATTGATATGAGCTCATTGCTAGTCCTACGTGACCTAGTCGAGTGCACACTAGCATTCTTCAGTACATGTTGTGTTCGCCCGAATGTTTTATGTATTCAATATTTGTCTTACATCGTAGATGGCTTCTGTCATCTCTGTTATGTGTAAGCGACACATGGGTGGATGTTTGGATGTTGAGTGTCCATTAGATATTCACGAATCGATGATGTTGCAGTTTTCTGTGACCATCCCGTAGATTGAGAAAGAAATCAGAAATAATATGAACAAATGTCACAGTGAGACGAGCGATTGCCAGACCTATATATATTCACCTTAGATCGGATACTTGTATGTCATGTCAAGACAAAATACAACGGATAAAATCAGGTCTGATAAAGCGATACGAGTAAATCTTCTGTTAGTAATCTGATTTAGATTCCGCTGTACCAAACGTTAGTACATATATGAAATATTTCAAATACATTTGGATTCTTTATATCCGAACCATCGAGGGTTCTGTTCTGTTCGTTTTGGTCAAAGCATAATTGAGGCCTCATGATCATATGCTAAAATGTGCGAATGTACTGTGTTTCATAGTAGGAGGTGTGTTTGCCAGAACATGTACTGGCACCTCAGATTTGTTTGTTTATGTTTCTTGTTTTATGCCGCACTCAGAAATTCATTTCATTTTGAAGGACATGTGTCAACCATGTAAGCGAGTCGGCTCTTACGACAAACATGGGTTGCTGAAGACCAATTCTAACCTCAGAAGCGAAAATATGTGTGCTTCAATGTGATCATTGATCAGAATATTGCTATGTTGATACTTTACTGTTTACGGTTTTATCAAAGCTATGATTTTGTTAAACACATAAATCTTGTCAATGTTATTTGGTTTATATTTCAAGGCATATAAAAGGAACGTGATCAATTTAATAAGGCTATTCAAACAACATTGCAAATTTGATCAAATAAAATACATAAATGCATTTAGTGCAGCCATGATGAACTTTGCCGATTGATATGCATCCGCATGTGTCTTTCCTGTGCTTCGTAATTAAGTTGTATATCATATTACCCATCAGAAACCCAGTGGCCCAATTTGGAAAGTGTAATGTATCAGGAAGTTGGGAATCGATGAATGTAACAATCCTATCCATTCAGTGACGTGTGTTCAGGCCGTTTGTTTACAAGCCGCCATCGCAAGGCAGGCGAACTGTCGAAAGTCAAGCAACAAACACATGCTTATTTCACTCTGTTTCGGCGGATATTCGCAGCTGGATAATGTCTTTTGAATTATTAAATTTCCTTAAAACAATTTGGAAATTTTCTTAAGTCAAACTCCTATCTTTAGTATCCAACAAACTATACCCTATATGATAACGTGATTATTTTGTACTCATTTCAAGCCAAAATCATCTGAAGCACGTATTCCTATTAACTAATTGCTTTAAGTCGTTTCACAACGCGTAATCAGATATTTCATTCTTTGCACGCTTCGATTGATTCACTAGAAAAACTTAATCTCTTTTGCATTTAGTTTTAACAGGATTTTTTTCGAAAATATTCTCCGAAAATGTCAAATACTATTACACTGTTTCTATCTCAGATAGGTATTGAAGATTGATATAAAGGATCTTTTCATTTATTTTATCTAATTTTGTTTCTTTTGAATCAAACTTGTTTCTCATCTGCACGTGATCATGTCAGCAACTAACGGATTGAAAAACATCAAATGAGTTGGCATTGCTAAATACCTTCGTCCTGTCGTTAAAACGATGCACGTGCATTTTGTTAGTGGATAGTGGATATTGTTTAACGCCACAGTCAGCAATAGTCTAGTTATATCATGGCTCCTTGTAAATAATTGAACGGGATTAAACAACTCAAATGTCTGAAAGCTTAAGATCCATGCCATCGACCACGACACAGAGCATGGTCAACCGTTCCCCATTTCGTCGGCTCATGAAAACTGGAACAGTGCATTTTTATAGTGACAGGCTAAGGCAGGTCATATACAAATACTAGGAACGAATGTCTTCAGAGTGACTAGCCACTTCTTTAACCACTAGGCTAGCAAGACACCCTAATACAAATGCTGTACCGTGGTGTTATCAAACAACTCCACATGCTCTGTTCTCAGCACAGTTTAAGTGTCATGCCGACATGACAGCCTAACCTCGTCAGCAATATGACAAGGTGATGATTTTATCAGTTGGATATGAGCCAAACTTTAGGGAATACAATCTAGTCTGCCCCGGGCTTCCCAATTTGCCAGTTTGGGGAACACAGCCGATCCTCCATTGTAAGAATATACTTACAAGTAGCTCTCTTTCCTTTTGTCTTGAGAATTCGTTGAGGTACTGGTAAAGGAGTAGTCAAAAGAAGGCTTTCGTTACATCCAACATTTAAATGAAGTTCAAGACAAGGGTAATGATGAGAACACCAGTCTTGTTCTGTCCTCGTGTTACTGAGAATCAAAATAATTAAAACCTCAAGGCGGCAAAGATACTTTTACTTGTAATGTTTCTGACACGGGAATAGGAATAAAAATTAAAAGCGACAAAACCCTGCCCATGCCAAAACAAACATTATATTAGTCTATCAGTATATTGCAAGTATATTACAATCGTATAGCAAGACACACAATACATCAGTAATGAACTGACAATCCAGCGCGGAATTGGTGACATAAACTTGACTGGTGTTGTTCACTCAATGGAAAATCTTTCCTTGTCGGCAATATAACACGTTAGGGGTTTAACAAACGATCAGTAGTGTCTTTATTGGAAATTCAAGTGGAATTATTGGGATTCCGTCTGAAATAATGGCAACTAATCAGTAACTTCCACATCGAGATGTCTGTGACAGTATAAGACCTCTGATCGTCTTGATAACAGTGTTGGCGATATTGCTGTGTTCAGTCAATGGAGTTGCAATGCCACAGAAGGTTCACCATCAGCCCAATGGTGTCGGGAAGCAGAACGAGAGTTTGACATGAGAGCACTAAGCTACGATCCCACCATTACGACTCAATCATCCATATGTAGTAGTACTAGAGGGTCGGTCAGCAACCAGAAGGATAAAAAGTACGGATCCACATACAATAGTTAAAGGGGATATCGAATATCAGGTTCCCTGGAAGGCTACGATTGTTTTCGTTAGGGCACATTGAAAAGCTGTAAGCTTCAGATTGTATTGATTTATACAGTAAAGGGCCAAATTTGTGATCTAAGAAGACGTCATATCAATATTTCAAGCCATGGTTGTGTAATGGTTCGGCTGATTTATATTATTTTCAAATAGCACTGTGATATCTAATAAAGGATGTTTCTGCAGTATTTGTCTTCTTTCTTATCACGGGGGCACGGGTTGCCCAGTCGTCTAAGGCGCCGCGATTCGCTGTGCAGAGTGTGTCCCTTGGGCACGCCAGAAACCTATGATTGTGGGTTCGAATCCCGGTTCGCCCCAATTATGTTTCTAGGTTTGTCAGCACCATACCCGTGCTCGTGGGTTTCACCGAAGTGGTAAACGTCTGAGACCTGCATCACTTCGGGCTTTCCTCCCACATTAAGCTGACACGCCGTGATATAACTGGAAAACTGTTAAAAGCGGCGTTAAACCAAACTCACTCACTCACTCTTTCTTATCACGTATCAGATATACATTCGTATCGTTTCTTGTAACAAAGAGAACCAGTTATTGTGTATTGTGGTACGAGCCATAATAACTGAAAACCTATGCATAATCTGAATGCTGTTCTTGTCAGTTACATTATGCAATCATGCATAATTATCCATTAGCATTTCAATAATGTCTTTGGCACACATTTCAAAACTATTCACATGTTGTGTTGTTGCTGAATTTTATTAAGACCACGGTGCAAGATATATTTCTGTAATTCTCAAGGAACTTCATTTCCATAAACGTGGATGTAGATCAATGCAGCCAAGGAAAGTTCCTCTCGAACATTTCTGATGTGAGCAATCTACTGCTGAATTCACTGGTAACGTTTACCAATGTCATTTCCGACATCTAGCTGGTTTAGATAACTACTGTTTCTAAAATACGACCAAAGGATACATCGTCCATGACAACCGCATAACTTGACACACTTAAATGGGCTTTTTTCCTGTACATAGACAAAGGTAAGTAGTCGTGACCTTGCCACTGACCTTCATACACTGCAAATACGTCTACTGGATAGTTGCCGTCTACGCCTTTGCAAATCAACTATGTAAAACAACTGTCAAATGTTTCAGCAATGAATCTTGATACTTTTAACATTATTATAATGAACATTTTAGTTCCTAAACATGCTTCTGTGTCTTTTATGGCACAAAGTACTTGTTTAGGTTTGTGTTTTGGATCAAAATTCATTTTGTAAAGTGGAATCCATTTGTTCCACGTCACTAGCAGAACCCATCGTGCATGAAGGACAGTTTCTGTCATCCCAAAAGTACATCAGTCCAAAAAGAAAAACATCATACAGTTGATGTTGTAGCTTGGTGCGCATTGACGTTAACTTAAGGGTATGTGCATACATCATTCAAAATAATCTTTCAGGTGCTGACAAAAGAGAATTTGAAAGGTTGGATTGATAATATGTTATGAAGCCTACAAGAAACCTATCCCTGATTGCAGATATACCCCCATCATTTACATCTGATCAGTCAGTAGTGCACAAGGAGTTAGCGAAGAGGTACTGGAGAGGTCACCGCCACTTTGAATATCAGGGGCTCACAGAATCATTTGTGCAATCAGTAATAAAACAAAAACTGCCAGTTTTATAATGGCTTCAAACAGTTCAATATTGTCATGCACACTGTTAAAGATTGTAGATTAGTAGCTGATGGTAAATGATCTTTATTAACACCATAATGATGAAGAATTGAATGACAAATGACGTAACTTCAATGTGATCATATTTATGACACATGTGTCTGTATGTTCGATCAATGACTATGTTATCATTACTTCAACAAAGGTAATACATAGAGAAATGACCAGTACCTAGTTCAATAAATAGAGGTTACCACGCGTTTGTGTTTGGATATAGTAAGTATCCTGCATTAGGAATAAACATTGTATTTGGCGAGCCTTGGCTAAATACATAGTGTTTACTCCTAATACAGGACATTTACCATCCCCGAAAACACAAGCGTGGCAACCTCTTAATCATATAATGTCATTCTTTATTTCTGTGCTTGAAAATCGCTTTCACTCTCTGACAAACATTACATTACCGAACCATTGCGAGTTTTCCTGGAATGCGCGCATTGATATTTATTACGTCATAGGGTAAGTGATGTGTCAGTCGGACAGTGACAGTAGCCAATATAGTTCCAACTGAAATCTGTTTCTTGTACAGTGGCGAAGTAACATATACGCCAAACAACAATTGCCTGTCCTGTCATAACGATAAGTAGTGCAGTCAGATGTACACACAGCGACAAAACGAAACAAGGTAACAATTCAAACATATTTCTGCCAAATCCAACTATTTTAGGCCGCAGAGGTCTACAAGCAAACATATGGGTACTGATCCCGTTGGGCAAGGCCTAGTGCCCTCGCAAATTTTTTTCGAAATTTATATCTCAAAGTTGTCAAAACTAAATAAAATGCCTCAGCTACGTCACAGTTAGACACTGATTTTCAATATATTAGACTGTTCTTTTGATAATGATAACAATTATCCCTGTAGTTTATCACGATTCCCGATGGTTAATTCTGACTCGATCGCCGAATGACAAGGTCGACGCCATGTTTGTTTATTAACACTGAAAGTAGTCCCTACTTGACCTTTGATATTTGCATCTCTATCCGCATATGACCCCAACGGATATCGTTTTTATCCGTTGGCTTTATCCTGCCGAGAAACATACCCATTATATGATAAAAGTATTCGTCAATTACAAATGTGTATATCGAAGTCCAAACACACGGGACAAATTAATATTTGAAACAGGTTTGGTCATTATGTATTGTATTGTATTGCAATCTGAAATAAAAGTAACACTACAAGTCAACAAAATGATCATCAATCGAAACATGAGGAATGAGGATTCCATGTATTAAATTTAATAAACACGAAAATGTTCAATCATACAAATTGATATCAGATATGGGCAGTATTTAGCAACAAAAGCGCTTGACGATTACAAGAATGTTCTTGGTTATTTTTATTAAAGAGAAGGGAACAAGTAGTCATCGTCAGTCATCATCATTAAATGATTGCAATTAACGTGATAAGATTATAATACAAGCTAAAGTATCTTTAGACGGCGTTCTCATCCCTGATAATATTCTCTTTACTATATATTAAACGTTAACGAGTAAGAATAGTCAATCTTGATTATCTGTTGAAACACATTCCATTAGGTGTAAAAGGCAAAATAGTAATGAAAATCATATGAATAGATCACTGAAAGAATTGTAAATTTGACATGTGTCATCGTGCATTGTGAGTTCATTAAGTTATGATTTGTGCACTTCCAAATCTTATCCATCTCTTCATGACTAAATCGCAAGATGCAGTGGTACATACTTAAGCAGAAACTTCCTTTGTGAATATACGATTAACAATTTTGTTTTGTTTTCAGGTAACTTGCCTTTTCATGAATGTGTGACGGGTGCCACGGGTTGGGCAGTATATGCTCTCTTTTTTGCGAATACCTAGTATCATCACTATTTAATGGTAATTCACGAATACATGCTCTTGAATCGTACAATGGACTCTGTTTCTAGAAGAATTATGGAAATGGGTTATGTCGCTTATATTTGCAATAGCTTCATATATCTACGTCATTACATGTATATATGAAAAGGTGCAAAGGTGTAGTTCTTATTCATCTTCGGATTGACACCCGAAACAGCCTTGTCACAAACTCTCCTATCAGATGGTAAACAACACTGTCCAATAACAGGCAATGTTTCTTCAGGATGAAACAACAGTTCACTTACCACAGAAACATTGTTAACTCAATAGGAGATCTACCAATATGGCCGATAGAACACGTTTAGAATTACCACCCGATCATCAGCGTTCTGTAATCCTGTGAAACAATGGAAATTAATCTGTTGAAAGGTACGGAGACCTCTATGAAGCACAAAGACCCCAGGTTGTCTGGATCAGAGAGGAAACGGAGTCAGACACTGCCGACATCTCATATCGGAGGTGAATGGCAGACAACCACGGTCGATTACTGGCCGGCGAGTGTAGGGGACCTCACAAGTGTGGGGTCTTTGATGCCAAGGTTAACGAGAGGATGCGTCGCAGTCACCACATGGATGCCAGTTAAATCAAGACGTTATTGAGGGCCGACCTAGAGTTAATCCAGCACAAGTAATATTTCTGAAGGATACTAGCAGTTTTCATCCATCTCCAACCAGTGATTTTGCAGTGTGTATGTTGTTCCACTGACGTTCCTTTCACCAATATTCATACTCGTATTACGTATTTTGCCACCTGTTACCAAACAATCAGAAGCGTATATCATTTGTCTTTAGGTAGCATAAACTCTCAAATCACGTGCAGTTGAAACGTATAGTGACCAATGTTAAAGGGTCCAATGGAATTTCGTGTTACTTCGAGACCAAGTTCATCATTTAAAATACAGTGATTTCCAGATGGTAATATGCTGAGACTTTACTAGACGTCAAAGCCAATGCCGTGAGGAAGGTTTTTAAATTTACAAAAGCTCATATAGGATAACACAAGAAACATGATGTTTCTGATTGGTAGGTTTGTTTATTATACACACGCGTTTTATTCCATATTCTCTATTTTCGGTCAGTACTTTGGACAGATTGTTCAGAGTACCCAAACGTTTCCACCTAATGAAATACTCTTTAGCAATATCTCATAACTACTAGACCCCAATGCCCAGAGTTTAGATCATACAAAAGGTCCCAGGTGTGTAGCAATTGCCATATATTGTCGTAATAGTGTAGTTGATTATCGCCACTATCCGTCTCATGCAAAACATTTCAGATAGAAAACCTCTTATATATGCCACATTCAGACGGATACCGGGGACTGGGGATGAACACGTTTCAACTTCACAAAGAAATATACAGCTATTACCGTTTCGATGAAACGCGCCAGGCATTAGATATATATCAAGTGACTTAGTTGGATGTGCCAAATGGATATAGACCAATATAGACATAAGAATACCCAAAGGAGAGGGAATAATTCAGAATTGTGAATTAAGTCTACTTTTTACGTGATACACAAATGATAGGAATCCAAGTCTCTAGTTGTAAACAGCGTCAAATATCTGTATTGGAACTAAAAAAGCGCTACGTTGTGAGGTTCGTATGATCTATACTGCCCCTGATCGAAGCGCTATTTGCTCACTTATTATCTATTGCCACAATATCACGACTGTGCTCTCACAAATGTTTCACCATCCACATAGATCTCGTGAGTGCACAGTTATTAAAATGCCCCTTTACACATTGGATGCATGCATTCACAATCAATCTTTATAAAACCAGGAACTCCAAAATTAACACAAAATAATATGTGGCTTTACAAAAAGATTTTTTGACATTTTCAAGTGAATTCCTGATGGACTTTATCCAACGAGTCGATAGAAAGTTATGATTTAATGGTTCTGTTTGTTTTCAGTCTTTTCCGCAGCATGTTTTGTTTGATGAGTAGGTCCCAAAGTAGCATACGATTGGATCGATGTGAACATTTTAACTCGCTGGTGATAATGTTTGATTCAATGAGTCACAGAAAGACTGGTCGTACGAGCACAAATGTTCCAGACATTTCCAAAGAATGGGATCGCAATTTCTAGGAGCGTTTGTTTGTCGCGCCGAAGAACCTGGAGCGGTTCCCAAAAGGGTACAATGTGTGAAGCCCTTGCCTGGTGTGTCCCGAAAAGATGTTGCTGGGATACTGAAACGAGTGTCGTAAAACCATATTCGCACAATAAATCACAGTTTGTACCTTTGCTTTAAATCAAACCCGTGTATTCAGGCTTCTAAGGAAAAGTGACAAAACCCGTTTCATAATCTCTGCTAAATGCAGAATCCATCGTACGATTCCGATGTTATCAAGGGGCAAGTGTTTATGATACACTGTCTCATTTAAAATAGGGATGATCCCGGGTGGTACCAACTGTAAAGTTGAGTGTATCCTGTCCCACCGGTAGCACCCGTCACAAACACTTGCAAGGGACGTCAGTAATTTATTGTTAAGTTTGAAAACATATCTTACAATGTAGGGAATTTCATCCGACACCATTTTGGTCACTGATGCGTCATATAGGAAATGTCATCCACATGTCCACGTGACCTAATCAGAGCATATGATACAGCATGCCGACTTAAATTTGTTTATATGACGTTTACTTATGCAACACATACGCCATTACCGCGCACGAAGTGTGCTCTGTAGGTAACACGTATTTGTATACAGGACAAATGAAACATTTTCCAAGTTTAACGAGTTTGCCTTCCTGTTCTTCCAGCTTTTGGCTTCGAAATTGCATCCTCGTTATTATAAAATAGTAATTGTTTTCAAATGGGGATTGATCATATTGATATTACAAACAGAAGCTCAATGGCAACAACATAGGATCTGGTTTGTGATAAATTGCAAATCCATGCAATTAATTATACTTGGCTGGCCATGTGGTTTAGTGATAATGTGCTGCTTTCTGCCCTGTTCAGATAAGAACAAATTTTCCTTTCATTATCATTTCTTGAAATTGAACCTCCTATATCAAATATTTGCAAATTGATAGTGGTTCGTTCCTGGACCGATGTGACCTAGTCAAGTGCACACAAACTTTCTTCAGTACATGTTGCGTTCGGCCGTATATTTTATATATTTTATATTAGTCTAACATCGTAGATGGCTACTGTCATCTCTGTTATGTGAAAGCGATACGTGGGTGGATGTCTGGATAATTAGTGTTCATTAGAAATTCACGGATCGATGATGTTGTAGTTGCCTGTGACCATCCCGTATATTGAGAGAGCAATAGGATATGAACAATTGTCCCTGTGATACGAGAGATTGCCAGCATTATTCACCTTGGATCTATACTTTTCTCTTAAAGAATCGGATACTTCAATATCATGTCAAAACAAAGACAACGGATTAAGTTAAGTCCGATAAAACGATACGAGTGAGTCAGCTGTCAGTAATCTGATTCAGACCCCTCTGTACCAAACATTAGTGTGTTTATAAATAATGCATCGCGGATATAAAAACAGTTCAAATACATTTGGATTCGTTACACCCGATCCAGGAGCTTACAATTTTAACTTTATGTAAACCATCGATGGAGATGACCTTTCAGTCACTCCTTCATCCTTGGTTCTGTTGTGTTCTTTCTGGTCAAAGCATAGTTGAGACGTCACCTTAGATTTGTTTGTTTATGTTTGTTGTTTTATGCCGCACTTATCAATATTCAAGCAACATGACGACAGTCTAAAAAGAATCAAATCTGGACCAGACAATAAAGTGATCGACACTAAGAATATCGATCTACGCAATTGGTATACGAAGACATGTATTAACCAAGTCAGTGAATCTGACCAGTCGATCCCTTTAGTCGGCTCTTACGGCAAGCAAGGTATGCTGAAGACCAATTCTAACCTCAGAAGCGAAATTATATGTGCTTCAATATGATCATTGATCAGAATATTGCTATTTTGATACTTTAATGTTTACAGTTTTATCAAAGCTTTGATTTTGTTAAACACATAAATCTTGTCAATGTTATTTGGTTTATATTTCAAGGCATATAAAAGGAACGTGATCAATTCAATAAGGCTATTCAATCAACATTGCAAGTTAAATCAAACAAAATACATAAATTCATTTAGTGCCGCAATGATGAACTTTGCCGATTGATATGCATCCGCATGTGTCTTTCCTGTACTTCGTAATTAAGTTATATATCATATTACCCATCTGAAACCCAGTGGCCTAAGCGTAAACTTGGAAAGTGCCATGTGTCAGGAAGTTAGGAATCGATGAATGTAACAATCCTATCCATTCAGTGACGTGTGTTCAGGCCGTTTGTTTACAAGCCGCCATCGCAAGGCAGGAGAACTGTCGAAAGTCAAGCAACAAACACATGCTTATTTATGCAAATTGTGTGAGTGGGTGCTACCTGTAGACTAGGGCATGCTTACCCTTTTCTGCGAACCCCTGGTTTCAGTGGTTTCAAATACTTTTCACTCTTTGCGCTCAATGGAATCTGATTCAGCAGTGGCTCGAGGCTGGTTATTGTCTTTTGAATTTTTGAACTTCCTTAAAACAAATTGGACATTTCCCAAATCAAACTGCTATCTTTAGCAATATCCAACAAACATGTTCCTATATGATAACGTGACTAATTTGTACTCATTTCAAACCAAAATCATCTGAAGCACGTATTCCTGTTAACTAATTGCTTTAAGTCGTTTGACGAACCAACGAGAAATCAGATATTCCATTCATTGCACGCTACTCGTTTTTCACTACAAAAATTAATCTCTTTTGTATTTTGTTTTTAACAGTTTTGTTCGAAAATATTCTCCGGAAATATCAAACACTTTCACACTGTTTCTATCTTAGACAGTTATTGAAGATTGAAATGAGTGATCTTTTCATTTATTTTATCTAATTTCGTTCTTTTGAATCAAACTTGTTTTTACGATCTGCACGTGATCATGTCAGCAACTAACGGATTGACAAACATCAAATGAGTTGGCATTGCTAAATATCTTCGTCCTGTCGCGAAGACGATGCACGTGCATTTAGTTAGTGGATAGTGGATATTGTTTAACGCCACAGTCAGCAATAGTCTAGCTATATCATGGCTTCTTGTAAATAATTGTTTTTGTTTGTTTGTTTGTTGTTTAACGCCGCACTCAGCAATATTACAGCTATATGACGGCGGTCTGTAAATGATCGAATCTGGACCACACAATCCAGTGATTAATATCATGAGCATCGATCAACGCAATTGGGATCGATGACATCCATCAACCAAGTCAGCGAGCCTGACTATCCGATCCCGTTAGTCGCCTTTTACAAGCAGGATTCAACACCTCAAATGTCTGAAAGCCCAAGATCAATGCCATCGACCACGACACAGAGCATGGTCAACCGTTCCCAATTTCGTCGGCTTGTGATAACTGGAACGTTTGTTGACGGCGCATTTTGATAATGACTGGCAAAGGCAGGTCATATACAAATACCAGGAACGAATGTCTTCAGAGTGACTAGCCACTTCTTTAACCACTAGGCTAGCAAGACACCCTTATACAAATGTTGTACCGTGGTGTTATCAAACAACTCCCTATGCTCTGTCCTCAGCACAGTTCATATGTCATGCCAACATGACAGCTTAACCTCGTCAGCAATATGACAAGGTGATGATTTTATCAGTTGGATGATATGAGCCAAATATAAGAAAATACAATCTGTTTTCTCTCCTGGCTACCCTAGTTGTTTTTTTTGCCAGTTTGGGGAACACAGCCGATCTTCCATAGTAAGAATATACCTACAAGTAGTTCTCTTTCCTTTCGGTCTTGAGAATTCGTCCAGGTACTGGTAAAGGAGTAGTCAAAAGAAGGCTTTCGTTACATCCAACATTTAAATGAAGTTGGTTCAAGACAAGGGTAATGATGAGAACACCAGTCTTGTTCTGTCCTCGTGTTACTAAGAATCAAAATAGTTAAAACGTCAAGGCGGCAAAGAGACTTTTACTTGTAATATTTCTGACACAGGAATAGGAATAAAAATAAAAGCGACAAAACCCTGCCCATGCCCAAACAAACATTATATCAGTATTTCAGTATATTACAAGTATATTACAAGTATATTACACAACACTCTCACGACGAACTTCTCCGCGTGATGATATTTTCAGTGCATCGATAATTTTGTTTCGCGTCAGCATGAGCAAGGAAATGAGAGTAGAGCACGTTTTGTAGGTTGTGATCTGCACGAAAAACTGTAGGAAAAGCTAGTTTCCTATATTGTGTTCTGCACGAAAAACTGTAGGTACAGCTAGTTTCCTATATTGTCACATGCACGAAAAATTGTAGATACAGCTAGTTTCCTATAGTGTGATGTGCACGAAAAGCTGTAGGTTCATATATTGTGATCTGCACAGCTATCTAACCGTGTTTTTCGATGAAGACTATGTGTAAACTGGGCCATTTGTGTTTCTAGATGGAGACAATGTAATCTGTGTTCGAATCGTATACCAAGACACACAATACATCAATAAAGAACTGACAATCCAGCGCGGAATTGGTGACATAAACTTGACTGGTGATGTTCACTCAATGGAAAATCTTTCCTTGTCGGCAATATAACACGTTAGGGGTTTAGCAAACGATCAGTAGTGTCTTTATTGGAAATTCAAGTGGAATTATTGGAAATCCGTCTGAAATAATGGCAACTAATCAGTAACTTCCACATCGAGACGTCTGTGACAGTATAAGACCTCTGATCGTCTCGATAACAGTGTTGGCGATATTGCTGTGTTCAGTCAATGGAGTTGCAATGCCACAGAAGGTTCACCATCAGCCCAATGGTGTCGGGAAGCAGAACGAGAGGTTGACATGAGAGCACTAAGCTACGTTTCCCACCATAACGAATCAATCATCCATATGTAGTAGTACTAGAGGGTCGGTCAGCAACCAGAAGGATAAAAAGTACGGATCCACATACACTAGTTAAAGGGAATATCGAATATCAGGTTCCCTGGAAGGCTACGATTGTTTTCGTTAGGGCATATTGAAAAGCTGTAAGCTTCAGATTGTATTGATTTATACAGTAAAGGGGCCAAAATTTGTGATCTAAGTAGACGTCATGTATCAATATTTCATGCCATGGTTGTGTAATGGCTCGGTTGATTTATGTTATTTTCAAATAGTTCTGTGATATCTAATAAAGGATGTTTCTGCAGTATTTGTCTTCTTTCTTATCACACAGCATACGCATAAGATATGCATTCGTATCACTTCTTGTAACAAAGAGAACCAGTTATTATGTATTGCGGTGCAAGCAATAATCACTGAAAGGCAATGCATAATCTGAATGTTCTTCGTGTCAGTTACATTGTGTAATCATGCATAATGGTCCATCAGCATTTCCATAATTTCTTTGACACACGTTTCAAAACTTCCTATTTCTGTAATTCTCAAGGAACTTCATTTCCATGAACAGGGAAGTCGACCAATGAAGCCCAGGGACGTTTCTTCAAATGTTTCTGATGTGAGCAATGTACTGTTGAATTCATTGGTAACTTTTACCAATGTCATTTCCGACATCTAGCTGTTCAGATAGCTACCGTTTCTCATATAAGGCCCAAGGATGCATCGCCCATGACAACCTCATAATTTTACACACTTAAATGGTATTTATCCTCAAATTACCCAAAAGAAAACATTTCCTGTACTTAGACAAAGGTAAATAGATGTTACCTTGCCACTAACCTTCACACACAGCATTAACATCTACTGGCTATTTGCCGTCTACGCCATTCAAAGCAACTATACCATGAAAACATCTGCCAAATAAGTAAGACACGAATCTTCATACTTTGCACATAATTATTATGAAAATTGGACCGAAATGCCTTTTTATAATTTTTATATAAATGTAATAAAGTTGCTGCACGTCACCAGTAGCACCAAGAGGTCATGTAGGACAGATAACTATTATCCCAGAACATAAATCCTTCCAAAAAGAAAACATTATAACGTTCATGTTGTAGAATGGAGCGAACCTGAAGTTAAATTAATATTTAAGAGCATGCGCTCACATCCTTCAATGCCAATTTTCATGTGCTGACAAATGCAAATTTGTAGTTGGATTGAACATGTGTTATGTAGCCAACAGGAAACCTATCCCTGACTGCAGATATACCCCAAATATTTACCCTTGATCAGTCAGTAGTGCACAAGGGGTTACTGAAGAGGAATTGTAGATTAGTAGCTGATGATGAATGATCTGCATTAACACAATAATGATGACGAATTGAATGACAAATGACGTAACTTTAATGTGATCATATTTATGAGCAGAACCAAGTTCAACAAAAGTATTTTTCAATTATTAAAGTGTATATCCAAGATAGACCAACACACAGGACAAATTAATATTTGAAATCAACAGAGTTGATCATTATTTATTGTACTCAACTTCAAATCATGGAATCAAATCTATTCCTCTCGTCGATGTTGCAATCTGAAATAAAAGTAACACTACAAGTCAGCAAAATGAGCATTAATCGAAACATGAGGAATGAGTATTCCATGTATCAAATTTAATAAACACGAAAATGTTCAATCATGCAAATTGATATCAGATATGGGCAGTAGTATTCAGCAACAAAAGCGCTTGACGATTACAAGAATGTTCTTGGTTATTTTAATTAAAGAGAAGGGAACAAGTATTCATCGTCAGTTATCATCATTAAATGATTGCAATTAACGTGATAAGATTATAATACAAGCGAAAGTATCTTTAGACGGCGTTCTCATCCCTGATAATACTCTCTTTACAATATATGAAACGTTAACGATCAAGAATAGTCAATCTTGATTATCTGTTGAAACACATTCCATCGGGGTAAAAGGCAAAATAGTAATGAAAATTATATGAATGGATCGCTGAAAGAATTGTTAATTCAACATGTCATCTTGCATGTGAGTTCATTATAAGCTTCCAAATATTATCCATCTTATCTCATGATAAAATCAACTGATAAGCAGCAGTGGTATATTGTTCAAGAGATACGACTAAAACTTTTGGGGTTTTTTCAGGTGAACAATTGACCTGCCTTTTCATGAGGGTGTGACGGTGCCACTGATGGGGCAGGATACGCTTACCTTTTCGCGAACACGTAGTATCATCACTATTTAATAGAGATTCATTTATTTGCAATAAGTAAATATAACTTCTACATTACATGTACATATGAAAGGAATGCAAAGGCGTAGTTCTCACGCATCTCCGGATTGACACCTGTAACAGGCTGGTCACTTACCGTCCTATCAGATGGTAAACAACACGCCAACTCTCCCTGGCCAATAACAGTAGCTTCTTCACGATGAAACAACAGGTCAATTACTACAGAAACCATGTTCACTCAATAGGAGATCTACCAATATGGCCGATAGAACACGTTTAGAATTACCACGAGACCACCAGTGTTCTGTTATCCTGTGAAATAATAGAAATTAATCTGTTGAAAGGTACGGAGACCTCTATGAAGCACAAAGACATTCGGTTGTATGGATCAGAGGGGAAACGGAGTCAGACACTGCCAGATGCAGGGAGGTGAATGGCAGATAACCACGGTCGATTACTGGCCGGCGTGTGTAGGGGACCTCACAAGTGTGGGTCTTTGATGCCAAGGTTAACGAGAGGATGCGTCGCAGTCACCATATAGATGACAGTTAAATCAAGACGTTATTGAGGGCCGACCTAGAGTTACTCCAGCACAAGCACATATTTCTGAAGGGTACTTGCAGTTTTCATCAATCTCCAACCAGTGATTTTGCAGTGTGTATGTTGTTCGACTGACGTTCCTTTCACCAATATTCATACTCGTATTACGTATTTTGCCACCTGTTACCAAACAATCAGAAGCGCATATCATTTGTCTTTAGGTAGCATAAACTCTCAAATCACGTGCAGTTGAAACGGATAGTGACCAATGTTAAAGGGTCCAATGGAATTTCGTGTTACTTCGAGACCAAGATCATCATTTAGGATACAGTGATTTCCAGATGGTAATATGCTGAGACTTTACTAGAAGTCAAAGCCAATGCCATGAAGAAGGTTTTTAAATTTACAAAAGCTCATATAGAATAACACAAGAAACATGATGTTTCTGATTGGTAGGTTTGTTTATTATACACACGCGTTTTATTCCATATTCTCTATTTTCGGTCAGTACTTTGGACAGATTGTTCAGAGTACCCAAACGTTTCCACCTAATGATATACTCTTAGGCAATATCTCATAACTACTAGACCCCAATGCCCAGAGTTTAGATCATACAAAAGGTCCCAGGTGTGTAGCAATTGCCATATATTGTCGTAATAGTGTAGTTGATTATCGCCACTATCCGTCTCATGCAAAACATTTCAGATGGGAACCTCTTATATATGCCACATTCAGACGGATACCGGGGACTGGGGATGAACACGTTTCAACTTCACAAAGAAATATACAGCTATTACCGTTTCGATGAAACGCGCCAGGCATTAGATATATATCAAGTGACTTAGTTGGATGTGCAAAATTGATGCTAACCAATACAGACATAAGAATACCCAAAGGAGAGGGAATAATTCAGAATTGTACATGTGAATTAAGTCTACTTTTTACGTGATACACAAATGATAGGAATCCAAGTCTCTAGTTGTAAACAGCGTCAAATATCTGTATTGGAACTAAAAAAGCGCTACGTTGTGAGGTTCGTATGATCTATACCGCCCCTGTTCGAAGGGCTATTTGCTCACTAATTATCTATTGCCACAATATCACGACTGTGCTCTCACAAATGTTTCACCATCCAAATAGATCTCGTGAGTGCACAGTTATTAAAATGCCCCTTTACACATTGAATGCATGCATTCACAATCAATCTTTATAAAACCAGGAACTCCAAAATTAACACAAAATAATATGTGGCTTTACAAAAAGATTTTTTGACATTTTCGAGTGAATTCCTGATGGACTTTATCCAACGAGTCGATAGAAAGTTATGATTTAATGGTTCTGTTTGTTTTTAGTCTTTTCCGCAGCATGTTTTGTTTGATGAGTAGGTCCCAAGTAGCATACGATTGGATCGATGTGAACATTTTAACTCGCTGGTGATAATGTTTGATTCAATGAGTCACAGAAAGACACACAAATGTTCCAGACATTTCCAAAGAATGGGATCGCAATTTCTAGGAGCGTTTGTTTGTCGCGCCGAAGAACCTGGAGCGGTTCCCAAAAGGGTACAATGTGTGAAGCCCTTGCCTGGTGTGTCCCGAAAAGATGTTGCTGGGATACTGAAACGAGTGTCGTAAAACCATATTCGCACAATAAATCACAGTTTGTACCTTTGCTTTAAATCAAACCCGTGTATTCAGGCTTCTAAAGAAAAGTGACAAAACCCGTTTCATAATCTAAGCTAAATGCAGAATCCATCGTACGATTCCGATGTTATCATGGGGCAAGTGTTTATGATGCACTGTCTAATTTAAAATAGGGATGATCCCGGGTGGTACCAACTGTAAAGTTGAGTGTATCCTGTCCCACCGGTAGCACCCGTCACAAACACGTGCAAGGGACGTCAATAATTTATTGTTAAGTTTGAAAAGATATCTCACAATGTAGGGAATTTTTTCACTGATGCGTCATATAGGAAATGTCATCCACATTTCCACGTGACCTAATCAGAGCATATGATACAGCATGCCGACTTAAATTTGTTTATATGACGTTTACTTATGCAACACATACGCCATTACCGCACACGAAGTGTGCTCTGTAGGTAACACGTATTTGTATACAGGACAAATGAAACATTTTCCAAGTTTAACGAGTTTGCCTTCCTGTTCTTCCAGCTTTTGGCTTCGAAATTGCATCCTCGTTATTATAAAATAGTTATTTTTATCAATGAGGATTGATCATATTGATATTACAAACAGAAGCTCAATGGCAACAACATAGGATCTGGTTTGTGATAAATTGCAAATCCATGCAATTAATTATACTTGGCTGGCCATGTGGTTTAGTGATAATGTGCTGCTTTCTGCCCTGTTCAGAGAAGAACAACTTTTCCTTTCATTATCATTTCTTGAAATTGAACCTCCTATATCAAATATTTGCAAATTGATAGTGGTTCGTTCCTGGACCGATGTGACCTAGTCAAGTGCACACAAACTTTCTTCAGTACATGTTGCGTTCGGCCGTATATTTTATATATTTTATATTAGTCTAACATCGTAGATGGCTACTGCCATCTCAATTATGTGTAAGCGATACGTGGGTTGATGTCTGGATGTTTAGTGTTCATTAGAAATTCACGGATCGATGATGTTGTAGTTGCCTGTGACCATCCCGTATATTGAGAGAGCAATAGGGTATGAACAATTGTCCCTGTGATACGAGAGATTGCCAGCATTATTCACCTTGAATCTATACTTTTCTCTTGAAGAATCGGATACTTGAATATCATGTCAAATCAAAGACAACGGATTAAGTTAAGTCCGATAAAACGATACGAGTAAATCAGCTGTCTGATTCAGACCCCTCTGTACCAAACGTTTGTATCTTTATAAATAATGCATCACGGATATAAAAACAGTTCAAATACATTTGGATTCGTTACACCCAAAACAGGAACTTACCATTTTAACTTTATGTAAATCATCGAGGGAGATGACCTTTCAGTCACTCCTTCATCCTTGGTTCTGTTGTGTTCTTTCTGGTCAAAGCATAGTTGAGACGTCACCTTAGATTTGTTTGTTTATGTTTGTTGTTTTATGCCGCACTTATCAATATTCAAGCAATATGACGACAGTCTGTAAAGAATCAAATCTGGACCAGACAATAAAGTGATCGACACTAAGAATATCGATCTACGCAATTGGTATACGAAGACATGTATCAACCAAGTCAGCGAATCTGACCAGTCGATCCCTTTAGTCGGCTCTTAAAGCAAGCAAGGTATTCTGAAGACCAATTCTAACCTCAGAAGCGAAATTATATGTGCTTCAATGATCATTGATCAGAATATTGCTATTTTGATACTTTAATGTTTACAGTTTTATTAAAGCTTTGATTTTGTTAAACACATAAATCTTGTCAATGTTATTTGGTTTATATTTCAAGGCATATAAAAGGAACGTGGTCAATTCAATAAGGCTATTCAAACAACATTGCAAATTTGATCAAACAAAATACAAAAATTCATTTCGTGCAGCCATGATGAACTTTGCCGATTGATATGCATCCGCATGTGTCTTTCCTGTACTTCATAATTAAGTTATATATCATATTACCCATCTGAAACCCAGTGGCCTAAGCGTAAATGTGGAAAGTGTATCAGGAAGTTAGGAATAGATGAATGTAACAGTCCTATCCATTCAGTGACGTATGTTCAGGCCGTTTGTTTACAAGCCGCCATCGCAAGGCAGGAGAACTGTCGAAAGTCAAGCAACAAACACATGCTTATTTATGCAAATCGTGTGAGTGGGTGCTACCTGAAGACTAGGGCATGCTTACCCTTTTCCGCGAACACCTCGTGTCACCACTGATTGTCAGTGATCCATTCAAATACTTTTCACTCTTTGCGCTTAATGGAATCTGATTCAGCAGTGGCTCGAGGCTGGTTATTGTCTTTTGAATTTTTGAATTTCCTTAAAACAAATTGGATTTTTTTTAAATCAAGCTGCTATCTTTAGCAATATCCAACAAACATGTTCCTATATGATAACGTGACTAATTTGTACTCATTTTAAACCAAAATCATCTGAAGCACGTATTCCTGTTAACTAATTGCTTTAAGTCGTTTGACGAACCAACGAGAAATCAGATATTCCATTCATTGCACGCTACTCGTGTTTCACTAGATAAACTTAATCTCTTTTGTATTTTGTTTTTAACAGTTTTTTTCGAAAATATTCTCCGGAAATATCAAACACTTTCACACTGTTTCTATCTTAGACAGTTATTGAAGATTGAAATGAGTGATCTTTTCATTTATTTTATCTAATTTCGTTCTTTTGAATCAAACTTGTTTTTACGATCTGCACGTGATCATGTCAGCAACTAACGGATTGACAAACATCATGATCACATGCTAAAATAGCTTCGGCCTGTCGCGAAGACGATGCTCGTGCATTTAGTTAGTGGATAGTGGATATTGTAACGCCACAGTCAGCAATAGTCTAGCTATATCATGGCTTCTTGTAAATAATTGTTTTTGTTTGTTTGTTTGTTTGTTTGTTGTTTAACGCCGCACTCAGCAATATTCCAGCTATATGACGGCGGTCTGTAAATAATCGAATCTGGACCAGACAATCCAGTGATTAATATCAACGTTTGTTGACAGCGCATTTTGATAATGACTGGCAAAGGCAGGTCATATACAAATACCAGGAACGAATGTCTTCAGAGTGACTAGCCACTTCTTTAACCACTAGGCTAGCAAGACACCCTAATACAAATGCTGTACCATGGTGTCATCAAACAACTCCCTATGCTCTGTTCTCAGCACAGTTCATATGTCATGCCCACATGACAGCTTAACCTCGTCAGCAATATGACAAGGTGATGATTTTATCAGTTGGATGATATGAGCCAAAGATAAGGGAATACAATCTGTTTTCTCCCCGGGCTTCCCAAGTTTTTTTTGCCAGTTTGGGGAACACAGCCGATCCTCCATAGTAAGAATATACCTACAAGTAGTTCTCTTTCCTTTTGGTCTTGAGAATTCGTTCATGATCAGGTACTGGTAAAGGAGTAGTCTAAATAAGACATTCGTTACATCCAACATTTAAATGAAGTTGGTTCAAGACAAGGGTAATGATGAGAACACCAGTCTTGTTCTTTCCTCGTGTTACTGAGAATCAAAATAGTTAAAACGTCAAGCCGGCAAAAAGACTTTTACTTGTAATATTTCTGACACAGGAATAGGAATAAAAATAAAAGCGACAAAACCCTGCCCATGCCCAAACAAACATTATATCAGTATTTCACAACACTCTCACGCCGAGCTTCTCCGCGTGATGATATTCTCAGTGCAACGATAATTTTGTTTAGCGTCAGCATGAGCAAAGAACTGAGAGTACAGCACGTTTCGTAGGTTGTGATCTGCACGAAAAACTGTAGGAACAGCTAGTTATCTACATTGTGATGTGCACGACAAACTGTAGGTACAGCTGGTTTCCTATATTGTGTTCTGCACGAAAAACTGTGGGTACAGCTAGTTTCCAACATTGTGATGTGCACGACAAACTGTAGTCACAGCTGGTTTCCTATCTTGTGTTCTGCACGAAAAACTGTTGGTACAGCTAGTTTCCTATATTGTCACATGCACGAAAAATTGTAGATACAGCTAGTTTCCTATAGTGTGATGTGCACGAGAAGCTGTAGGTTCATATATTGTGATCTGCACAGCTACATGTATCTAACTGTGTTTTTCGATGAAGACTATGTGTAAACTGGGCCATCTGTGTTTCTAGATGGAGACAATGTAATCTGTGTTCAAATCGTATACCGAGACACACAATACATCAATAATGAACTGACAATCCAGCGCGGAATTGGTGACATTAACTTGACTGGTGTTGTTCACTCAATGGAAAATCTTTCCTTGTCGGCAATATAACACGTTAGGGGTTTAACAAACGATCAGTAGTGTCTTTATTGGAAATTCAAGTGGAATTATTGGGATTCCGTCTGAAATAATGGCAACTAATCAGTAACTTCCACATCGAGACGTCTGTGACAGTATAAGACCTCTGATCGTCTTGATAACAGTGTTGGCGATATTGCTGTGTTCAGTCAATGGAGTTGCAATGCCACAGAAGGTTCACCATCAGCCCAATGGTGTAGGGAAGCAGAACGAGAGTTTGACATGAGAGCAATAAGCCACGATAAAAAGTACGGATCCACATACAATAGTTAAAGGGGATATCGAATATCAGGTTCCCTGGAAGGCTACGATTGTTTTCGTTAGGGCACATTGAAAAGCTGTAAGCTTCAGATTGTATTGATTTATACAGTAAAGGGGCCATATTTGTGATCTAAGTAGACGTCATGTATCAATATTTCATGCCATGGTTGTGTAATGGCTCGGTTGATTTATATTATTTTCAAATAGTTCTGTGATATCTAATAAAGGATGTTTCTGCAGTATTTGTCTTCTTTCTTATCACACAGCATACGTATCAGATATGCATTCGTATCACTTCTTGTAACAAAGAGAACCAGTTATTATGTATTGTGGTGCAAGCAATAATCACTGAAAGGCAATGCATAATCTGAATGTTCTTCGTGTCAGTTACATTGTGTAATCATGCATAATGGTCCATCAGCATTTCCATAATTTCTTTGACACACGTTTCAAAACTTCCTATTGCTTTAATTCTCAAGGAACTTCATTTCCATGAACAGGGAAGTCGACCAATGAAGCCCAGGGACGATTCTTTCAAACATTTCTGATGTGAGCAATTTACTGTTGAATTCATTGGTAACGTTTACCAATGTCATTTCCGACATCTAGCTGTTCAGATAGCTACCGTTTCTCATATAAGGCCCAAGGATGTATCGCCCATGACAACCTCATAATTTTACACACTTAAATGGTCTTTATCCTCAAATTACCCATAAGAAAACATTTCCTGTACTTAGACAATGGTAAGTAGATGTGACCTTGCCACTAACCTTCACACACAGCATTAACATCTACTGGATATTTGCCGTCTACGCCATTCAAAGCAACTATACCATGAAAACATCTGCCAAATAAGTCAGACACGAATCTTCATACTTTGCACATAATTATTATGAAAATTTGACCTAAATGCATATTTATAATTTTTATATAAATGTAATAAAGTTGCTGCACGTTACCACTAGCGCCCAGAGGTCATGTAGGAAAGATAACTATTATCCCAGAACATAAATCCTTCCAAAAAGAAAACATTATAACGTTCATGTCGTAGAATGGAGCGAACCTGAAGTTAAATTAATATTTAAGAGCATGCGCTCACATCCTTCAATGCCAATTTTCATGTGCTGACAAATGCAAATTTGTAGTTGGATTGAACATGTGTTATGTAGCCTACAGGAAACCTATCCCTGACTGCAGATATACCCCAAATATTTACCCCTGATCAGTCAGTAGTGCACAAGGGGTTACTGAAGAGGAATTGTAGATTAGTAGCTGATGATGAATGATCTGCATTAACACAATAATGATGAAGAATTGAATGACAAATGACGTAACTTTAATGTGATCATATTTATGAGCAGAACCAAGTTCAATAAAAGTATTTGTCAATTATTAAAGTGTATATCCAAGATAAACCAATACACGGGACAAATTAATATTTGAAATCAACAGAGTTGATCATGATTTATTGTACTCAACTTCAAATCATGGAATCAAATCTATTCCTCTCGCCGATGTTGCAATCTGAAATAAAAGTAACACTACAAGTCAACAAAATGACCATCAATCGAAACATGAGGAATGAGGATTCCATGTATTAAATTTAATAAACACGAAAATGTTCAATCATGCAAATTGATATCAGATATGGGCAGTATTCAGCAACAAAAGCGCTTGACGATTACAAGAATGTTCTTGGTTATTTCTATTAAAGAGAAGGGAACAAGTATTCATCGTCAGTCATCATCATTAAATGATTGCAATTAACGTGATAATATTAAAATACAAGCTAAAGTATCTTTAGACGGCGTTTTCATCCCTGATAATACTCTCTTTACAATATATTAAACGTTAACGAGCAAGAATAGTCAATCTTGATTATCTGTTGAAACACATTCCATTAGTTGTAAAAGGCAAAATAGTAATGACAATTATATGAAAGGATCACTGAAAGAATTGTTAATTTGACATGTGTCATCGTGCATGTGAGTTCATTATAAGCTTCTAAATCTTATCCATGTCTTCATGACTAAATCTCATGATAAAATCAACTGATAAGCAACAGTGGTATATTGTTCAAGAGATACGATTAAAACTTTTGGTTTTTTTTCAGGTGAACAATTGACCTGCCTTTTCATGAGGGTGTGACGGTGCCACCGATGGGGCAGGATACGCTCACCTTTTCGTGAACACGTAGTATCATCACTATTTAATAGAGATTCATTTATTTGCAATAACTAAATATAACTTCGACATTACATGTGCATATGAAAGGAATGCAAAGGCGTAGTTCTCACGCATCTCCGGATTGACACCTGTAACAGGCTGGTCACTAACCGTCCTATCAGATGGAAAACAACACGCCGACTCTCCCTGGCCGATAACAGTAGCTTCTTCACGATGAAACAACAGGTCAATTACTACAGAAACCATGTTCACTCAATAGGAGATCTACCAATATGGCCGATAGAACACGTTTAGAATTACCACGAGACCACCAGTGTTCTGTAATCCTGTGAAATAATAGAAATTAATCTGTTGAAAGGTACGGAGACCTCTATGAAGCACAAAGACATTCGGTTGTATGGATCAGAGGGGAAACGGAGTCAGACACTGCCGGTGTCTCATATCGCCGCACAGATGCAGGGAGGTGAATGGCAGATAACCACGGTCGATTACTGGCCGGCGTGTGTAGGGGACCTCACAAGTGTGGGTCTTTGATGCCAAGGTTAACGAGAGGATGCGTCGCAGTCACCATATAGATGACAGTTAAATCAAGACGTTATTGAGGGCCGACCTTGAGTTACTCCAGCACAACTAATATTTCTGAAGGGTGCTTCAAGTTTTCATCCATCACCAACCAGTGATTTTGCAGTGTGTATGTTGTTGCACTGACGCTAGTCATTTTGAACCTTGCTCACAGACAATTTAGGGTCTGGTAGTCAATTAATTGGCAAAGTAGACGATATCTTATTTTATGAAAGCGAATGTGGATTCCAACCTTTGAATCTTTTCCAACAAACACTAAACGATATAAAGATAATTCGTGATTTACCCTTGTATTCAGCTTGACACACAATTGTGTAATCTGACAGACAGACAAATGGACAGAAAGTGTGTCGGTTTAATATCAAACGTGTGTGGTTTTAATGAACGTTATCTGTATGTGTTGTATACTACAGGCACGTTACGGCATTAGAAAGAAGACAACTATAGGTTAGAACCAAAGATATAATTCCTTTGGGATTATTATTCGATCACCAAGAGGAACTGATTGAAATCGAATAATATATTTTTCAGCAAAACATTTGTAAAACCATTAATCCTTGGAACCATCAACCGGTTTCAAATGGGGAAAGTGTAATATTAACTAGGATGTAATGAACGGGTACCCATTTCGTGCTTATAGCAGAGGCAGAAATAGAACATTAGACACTGTCTGCAATTTTCCTCGGCTTTAGTAAAGACGGTTGAACGTGAAGACTAACACTAAGTCACTGCTTCCGAAATTTAATTGCACTGGTTGACGTCTGATACCCTATCAATGTAAGATCAATGTCCACGATCGGTAGGCAAGCTCACTCATATTTATCTCATAACATCTGGTTCATACATATGATTTACTGTTTGAATGCATACCTCATTTTGCTGGTAGTCTACATAATATCATTTACAGGCATTCGCTGGCTCTCCGCACAATGTACACGCATCATGTAAAACACACGCTGCCAAACCTACCGTCAGAGCAGCGACGACATACATATAGACATGGTATAGTTTTGACCTGAAGGTTACTATCAAGAACATCCAAAGCACTTCATCTGGCTAATTTCAGTCACTAACTGAGATAACATAAACAATAAAACGATGACACTGAATAAGATCGATTTAGATATTTATTTATCGAGCTATGACAAAATTACATCTATCAAAATCATGTCCACCAAAATGAAGCTTTGAACTCTTCTGAAACATCATTCATATGGCGTTCAACTTCGTATGAAGACTTTTAAACATCGTTAAAACCCCATTCGATCTTTAAATTGTTTGGAAAAACAATGTGTTTGTCTTTAATACAATCCGGCTAAGCTCCAGGCGGCTGTTGCAGCGTGTTGATGTTGAGGGAGGCTCAAGGTGGGTATGACAGCGTGTTGATGATGAGGGCGGCTCAATGCGGCAATGACAGTGTGTTGATGTTGGTGGATAATACAGGCGGCTTTGACAGTGTGTTGATGTTGAGGGATGGTCAGGCGGCTTTGACAGTGTGTTGATGTTGGTTGATGGTACAGGCGGCTTTGACAGTGTGTTGATGTTGAGGGAAGCTAAAGGCGGCTTTGACGGTGTATTGATGTTGATGGATGGTCAGGCGGCTTTGACAGTGTGTTGATGTTGAGGGATGGTCAGGCGGCTTTGACAATGTGTTGATGTTGAGGGATGGTCAGGCGGCTTTGACAATGTGTTGATGTTGAGGGATGGTCAGGCGGCTTTGACAATGTGTTGATGTTGAGGGATGGTCAGGCGGCTTTGACAATGTGTTGATGTTGAGGGATGGTCAGGCGGCTTTGACAATGTGTTGATGTTGAGGGATGGTCAGGCGGCTTTGACAATGTGTTGATGTTGAGGGATGGTCAGGCGGCTTTGACAATGTGTTGATGTTGAGGGATGGTCAGGCGGCTTTGACAGTGTGTTGATGTTAAGGGATGCTCAAGGCGGCTATGACAGAGTATTGATGTTGGTGGATGGTCAGGCGGCTTTGACAATGTGTTGATGTTGAGGGATGGTCAGGCGGCTTTGACAATGTGTTAATGTTGAGGGATGGTCAGGCGGCTTCGACGGTGTATTGTTGTTGAGGGAGGATCCAAGAGGCTGGCAGTGTGTTGATACTGATGGTAGAGGCGACTGTGACAGTGTGTTGGTGTTGAGTGATTGGGTGAGTATGGTGTAATGCCGCTTTAAGCAATATTCCAGCAGTATCACGGTGGGGGACACCAGAAATTAGCTTCACACATGGTACCCATGTCTGGAATCTTCGGCGTGACGTGCGAACGCTTTAATCACAAGGGTACCCGTCCGCTCCGTGTTGATATCGATCGAGGCTCGACAATTCTTGAAAAAGGTGTTGTATGTTTGTCTGTGGGGCTTTCAACGTCGTCATCTTTTTTGAGTACGTGACTGATCAGGGAGTTCAAGAGAGCTCTAATTCCAACAAGAATTCTGGTATTTTGAGAGGAATGATGGCTGATTCCACACTCCAGAAGATTACAAAAACGCGTGGCGAGCATATACAACAACCGTAATCTAACAAGCTTCACCTTAGATGTGTTTTAATCTCCGAAATGTGTTCTCTTTATTAGCGAAATTGAACGTGGGTCGACGATAGGCTGATACGATGGACCCGATTCATTGTGACATACTGTGAACCTCCATGAGATGAAGAGAATTTTGTACCATTCACTGCTGTTATTTTGAGAATTATGTTTTACATCTTTGTGTAGGTGATTCTTTCGAGAATGTAAATGTGTCTGCAGTAACTTCGACAAGGTTTGAGAGATAGCCTTCCTCCATGCAGACGGAGCTTCGTACGTAAATAACGATATTACGACTCGCTGGAACTAGCAAATGCGATGGGAGTTTCAGAGTTATTGAGTTCTAGAGGTTATCATTTATATCTTCGTGAATAATGGACTTCCGACCAGATAGTGTTCTACTGCTACGTTATAATACACATCTATAACAAACCAGATTTAACTTACTTTCCAAGTCTTCACAAATGTGATCAAATACCTTCTCCAATCTTGACAAATATGATCAAATACCTTCCCCAAAGGCCATTCATAGCATGTGTCCTTGAACATCACAAAGGTAAATTACTTGCAGCGTGCTAGGAAAGAAGGTACCTTAAAGGTAAGTCCGGGCTTATTTCATTTAGTTTTTAAATGTGATCCTGGTCAGTTGGTTGTCAGCATGGAGCCGCAGTGTCGGTGTTGGTGGGTGTTCTCTTGAGCATCGTGATTAGAGAATTAGGGAGCAGATCATTTGACTGACGTGGGATTAGTTGAAGCAGGATATACGAACTGATCATTTGCGATTTTCTCGTGCGAAACACATTGTAAAGATATAGAGAGCTGAACCTCCAAAACTAATAGATGAATTCAACCTGTAAGGTGGTCAGGTCTGCGAGATCTTTATCTTTGTGCTGAAGGGTGGAACGAAGGCAGTAATCAAATCGATGAAATGGGCAAACAGCCACAAACGTCAGATGAGAAAGACGAGTTGATACAATAAATAAATAACTGATGTGTTTCGTTAATCAAAAACTACTTGATATTCGTTATGCAAAAAAAATCACGTGACTAATCATGTTGCTGCATCTAGGCAGAATCGGTACACGAATGAAACGAAGTTAAAGTCTATCATCTTGCTGAAGTTGGATACGGGTTGAAAACATACTGCATCACCTTTACTATGCAAGTTCCCATTATGTTTATTCAAAACCTAAAGTTTGTTTGGTCATCTGTTGTTTAACGCCGCACTTAGCAATATTCAATCAATTTGACTGTGGTCTGCAAATAATCGAGTCTGAACCGGACAATTCAGTGATTGACATCATTGACATCGATCCATGCAAATGCGATACGATGACATGCATCAACCAAGTCAAATGTGTGAAGCCCATTTCTGGTGTCCCCCGCCGTGATATTGCTGGAATATTCACGGGTTTTATTCAGTATGTAAGTTGGTTGGGCTTAACTTCCATGATAACAGGATATGCCAACATGTCAGCTTGATGTCATCCTCGTTTTGATGATGTATTATATCGTTTTTATGTTAAGTACCTCAATATCATTAAACATTTATATTTCATCCGATATTTCTATTATATGTCATATTATGTCGTGATATGTATAAAATGTATAAAAAAATATTTTAAAAAAGAATAAAACATTTTTTTCCGTATTGATTTGGATTCCGGAATGTGACATTTCAGAGGATCAAATTAATTAAAGTTGTTGAATAAAATAGCCTGCAACTTTGCGTATAGGTTATCCCTGATATTTCGATTTGTTGCAGAGGGGCGTACTTTCTGCAAGCAACTTTATAAACTTTCTTAATTAATTATTAAACTCATTAAAATAAGATCCTTTCTGGTTAATTAGGATCGTAAGACACCTCCAAAAGACGATCGCGCCATGTGAAACATAACTGAAAATTGGATGTAGAATACGTGTGTTCTTGAGCCAATCCGATGTCAGCTTTCTGAAACGATTCGGCTTCAGTAAACTGTTAATTTCCACATCGATTTGAAAATTTCGATTTGTACAAATGAAATCCCACACAGAACACAACTATTCCTTAGATGGTATATTTGGTGTAGACGCAGAGAGAGGAGTCACAACAAGCTGATTAACATATCACCAAATATAATGCCGTGGTGTTCTGTTTTGGCTATAGGAAGTCTCCGATTTTACTCGTTTCGAAAACCAGAAATGTTATATGCATGTCTGATTGCTTTGCAATTGCTTACTCGCATTGAGACTTAAGAAGCCTCTACGCTGATAAGCGTATAAGGAAGTTCACCTGACACGATCTCTTAAAGCATTTTAGTACATACAACAAGTTTGGATGAGCAATATTAATGTACGTTTCTCTTGTTTTCGATTCTGTCGTTATTTAAATGCATTTAATGTCATTCAATGTATTAATTTAGATACACATTCGTGTAAATCTGTGGGAGAGGACGTTCTAGGTTGTGATAACGTGTGCCCAATCCGTTAAATTAGAATAATTCTTGTTGAAACTAAATCTCAAATTGAAATATCTTCAGATCTTCACGCAGAGGGTATCAGGTCCGATTTTAATGGAATTGGAATACCACAAACACATTTAATCTTCGTTTCGGAAGTCTCAAGCGCGGAATTAACGTGGCACATAAAACTGATGAACTTAAAACTAACAACAAATGAAAGGGATTCTTCTCAACAAGACTTCTCTTCGAAGCCTAAATTGAGATGACGCAGGACGTGGCATCTGGCACTAGGTGACACGCTCGTGTACATGCTTGTGCTGACATTGCAAGATGTGACGTCCCGGTGAAGATCCGGGCTAGATTTGGCCTTCACCTTCCTATATTTGTCGTAAGAGGCGACCAACAGGTCCGGGTGATCAGACTCACTGACTTTGTTGATGCATGTCATCGTATTCCAATTGCGCAGTCAGATGCACATGATGTCAATCACTGGATTTTCAGAATCACAATCAATTATTTACAGACCGCCGTTATATATGGGGAATACAGTTGTGTGCGGTGTTAAACAACAAAACAAAAACAAGAGATGAGGTTAAACGGGGTTTAACGTCTCGTTCAGGAGTAAAGCGAAGTGTATGCACGTGTGTGTGTATCTGTGATACCGACTGAAATACCATACTGCAGTAACACGGATGCCAAACTCAGACACAACATACTGACTCCGAGCTGACCAATCCTTGTTGTATCTGCTTAATGCCGAGCTCAAGGCAGGGTAATAATAAGTATAATCATTCAACAGCTTTTGATTTGGGCTCTTCGGGCAGACGCGCTATCCACCAGACTACGGAGGACATTGCAAGAAGTACAGTTTAAGCCAAACCAGAACGCTCTCGACGAAACGATTCAGCGGGTTGCAATTATTGTAGCAGCCAATAACTATCCTTATTTTGCAAACATACGCTCTGGTGGAGTTCATATTTCTTGAAAAAGTAATTGACAAGTTATTTTTAATGTCATTCGCACAAGCCATGTCGGTAATGAAAACAGATGATTGAATGCATATCAACGTTTCTTTAAAAACACAGGCTATAAAGTCAAGCGAGGTGGAAAATCGGCATATGTGGAAGGGCGTCAACAGGCTGGCACATGGCCAGAATCCATGGGCATCTGGCAACTTCACCTAAGCAACTCCGTGGTGATCATCTAATGATCTCAATGTGTTCTTCCTGCAGTAATAATTAAAGCGCCGTTATCTAAAACTGACTCACGCACTGTAAGAAATTTACGGAGCAGTAGTGCGTCACCCTAGTCATTGCAATGCAACAGTATTAATCGACATGCAGCCCTTGTCAACACCATACAGTCCCGGTCATTACAATGCTGCCCTAGTCATCACCATGTAATTCTTGTCATCACCATGTAGTCCTTGTCATCACCATGTAATCCTAGTCTTCGCCATGCAGTCCTTGTCATCACCATGCAGCCCTAGTCATCACCATGTAATCCTAGTCATCACCATGCAGCCCTAGTCATCACCATGTACTCCAAGTCATCACCATGCAGCCCTTGTCATCACCATGTAATCCTAGTCATCACAATGCAGCCCTAGTCATCCCCATTTAATCCTTGTCATCACCATGCAGCCCAAGTCATCCCCATGTAATCCTTGTCATCACCATGCAGCCCTTGTCATCCCCATGTAATCCTTGTCATCACCATGCAGCCCAAGTCATCACAATGCAGCCCAAGTAATCCCCATGCATCATACTCACCATGTAATCCTTGTCATCACCATGCAGCCCAAGTCATCACCATGCAGCCCAAGTGATCACAATGCAGCCCTAGTCATCACCATTCAGCCCAAGTGATCACAATGCAGCCCTAGTCATCACCATGCAGCCCAAGTGATCACAATGCAGCCCTAGTCATCACCATGCAGCCCAAGTAATCGTGTGTGGCAGCACAGACAGGCACCGTCCATGAACATAAACGCCTATACTGAGATACAGAGTGACACTGATACTGACGCTATCCATGTAAATCTGTGTAAATACTGTACATTAGTGTTTTGTATGATCCATTAGTCTTCCTGTGTGGGGCAAGACCGACAATGTCTCTTAGCTCCTTATTTTCTTCATTTTGCCTATACATAGCCATGGCATGTTAACTGACATGAAGTAGAAGTTTCTAAATAGTACGACTATCAAAGATCGTTTGTCGATTGACATATTTATGTATGTCTTTTTTAAGAAATTATTTTCAAAGTGCAATACGGGTCGTTCCGTGCAATTATGACATGTACGTTTCTGTGCATCGTCACTTAAAAGTGACTCAAACAAACCATCATCTTTGTCCATATTAAGTTAGAGATAGATACTGTCTAACTAATATGTCACGTCAATTAATCTGGCCTCGTTACACCCAGCAGTGAAATATTAACTTTGTACGCCATGTTTATATTGATCTGCACTTGACGGCCTGTGCTTCTGATTACATCACAAACTGTCCGCCTTAGACCTGACTGCTGAGGTGCCTCGGTCACAGTAGAATTCAACTCTGTCAGGTTGTTACAAATCTATATCCCAAGAAACTACACTTTGGATTCTGTGGGGATTTTTTTTATCTCGCTTGAATTGTGCCAATGTTAAGTTGATATTCAATGGCACAGTGTTTCATTGTCTTTAACGACTGGCATCACATCAAATTATTCGCGATGCGTTTGGTCTCTTTAATTTCATGAACATATACTACTCAAAAGAAGTAAAGGAGAACCCGATTCTTAAATATTACTAACGTTAATCCGTCTTGCCATGACAAATTAGCTGTAGTAATATGAAAGAATAAGGTGCTCTTTTACTTCTTTTGCATAGTATATTCGCAACACTATATAGGATCATGTCATTATCTGTAAAACGGTTAAACGTTCAAATATTTCTGTCTGGGGTATATTCTGATCACAATACTGTGTCTCTCGGCAAGGACATACCATCACTGTGATACCAATGTGTTCACATAGTTCTGCCCCGTATGGATTCCTGGTGGAAATTGCTCTCACCAATATATGACCTGCTGAAAGACGACACTAAACTGGTCGGGTGGACCTGACTGCTGATTTGGTTGGTTGCGTTTGCTTGTACCCCAACAGCGCGGGATGTTGCTCAGGAAATACATCAATGATTTGTCTGTGCCGGACTTGATTATTTACAGATCGCCGTCACAAAGCTGGACTATTTCTGAGTGTGGCGTAAGGCAACAAACAAAAGTCAACTATTTCTTCCATGGTCAGGTGCTTTAAAAAAACAGACTTCTACATTTCTTCGTTTTCAAGCCTGCTACACCTTTTAATTGTTTTTGATAAACTGCCATCTTTAAATTGAAATGCACCGCTATGGTCTGGTACTTGAAAACGAAGATTGCTGTCAACAAATATAAACAGCAAAAAATGTCGAACAAGCGTCCCTCGAAATAGACATTTACATTACTCAGCCTGCAACACCTTTTTCATTTTTTATGATGAACTGCCAGATTTAAATTGAAATGCACCGATTGACTTTGCTAATGATGACAAGAGAACGCCTATATAGCGCTGACTAAATCAGAGCGGATATCGCAGCAGTATTTCAATTGAATCAGACTGAATTTGTCCACATGTGACTGATCTGCTACCAACTAAACGACTGAGAGACAAGATGGCGTATTTCATTCAACTTATACCCTCCCAAAATAGATTCACTGTCAAGTAAGGGCATTCCCCCGGCAATGAATGTCACATAAATGGCTATCTTTGCCGACTCACAGATATATTTAGTTTATTACCCTGTGCGTTGTGTATGAGCTTTATGTGTACACTTTGGCGCCATAATTTGGAAGCCTGAAACGATTCTGCTGTGTGAGACTGCTGGGTGTTCTAGTTCCATTATTGGCACAGTGTCTGTACCTGTATTGACGTTTTCACTCTTTACACCATCACGACGTTCAGGTGCGGAAACGATGCAAGTTCATTGAGTACATACGAGGAGCAGTAGGATAGTCACGCGGTTAAAGCATTCTCTCGTGATCCTGAATGCCGGGTTTGATTCTGCACGTGTACAACGTGTGAAGCCAATTAATGGTGTACTCCGCAATGATATTTCTGGAACATTGGAAGAAAACTCATTCACTCCTCACTCACGGGAGCCTTTAAAATGTTAAAAGAGTACTGCATTCCAACAAAACCCATCTTATGATACCTACAGTGCTAAACGTTGGTGGAGAGAATCAGAGAAACTCCACTGGAGTACACTTACGACAGAATTCTTGAAGAATTTATATCAACACCTGGGTTATTCTTCAAATTGTTACCGTATTATATATAATACGTGTATGCCATTCATACCATTCACAAGAACACGACACAAATAATGAGTCATCAATGCCATTAGAAAAACCTACCACACCGAACAGGGTTCACAAGCTAAAGTTATACTCCGTGAGTTTCATGTATGATGTAATAGAACGTTGAATGACAACGGACATTATGTCAGAGCGATGATCACACATCATAGAACACTTCAATCAATACGGATTTGATGGGCAGCTTTGTTGTGTGCTCAATGATAATTAGATTGTATCAACGTCACTGATAATCATGCAAAAATGGAAGGATGCATAGTTGTTGACGTAATTGCATTCATGAATGTAACAGTCATCAATGCATCTTTAGCAGACCTGACCCTGCCGAACTCTATTGTGAAAGATTGAGACCACTACCAAATAACTCAAACATCAAACGGTGATACATTATTTTTTTTGAAATCTTGCAAATGTTGGGAAAGTTCTTCAAAGTATTCAAAGTCTGGTACTTGCTTAATTTTCTATTTATTACAGAAATAGAATTCCCCTGTAGACTTAGGTTAATGGCATCTCGGTGATGGGTCTTTTCTTCAGGGAAACAAATCTAACCTGATCACACAGGATAAACATGAAACACACCAACATGGAACGCTCGTAATCAAAATATTCTTTAGAGGAATCTCAGAAAAATATGACAAGAACTTTATTAATATCATTACAGGAAGCTATGTCGGTAGAACTTGGAATTTTGAGTACTACTCAGAGTGCACAAATGTTAATCATCATGATTAGGAAGGTAACTATCGTTTTCTATACAAGTCGATGTCAGTAATATGGTCAATGTTATCGCTTATCGGAGTGTATCGATATTATGGGTATTTGTATTGTAAAATGGACTCGCTAAAACAACCTGATACGTATCTTAATCAGCTGATAATCACATCAAGCAATCCACTTCCAGGAACGGAAGTATTCAAATGGTATTGTCGTATATTTCTTATGAGATAAAGAGTTTAATTCCCTTGCACATCTAGCATATCTTAACGAATAAATAATTGAGCAGCTTTTATCTGTTTCAAGAAATGTGTATAGCTTAAATGGGAATGCAGGAAGGGGAAATTAACTATATGTGTAAACAATATCTGTCATATCAATGTCTTCAGTTCTGAGTACAGAGTTATCCTGAAAGGCTTAAAATGCTTTCCTGCGCCATATTTAAAACATAAACGGTAATGAGATGTCCCCTTGAAAAACAACTCTGCAGCATTGCTTATGTGATGCATATAACATCGTTGACATGTTGAAAACAGCATTGCTGATTTGATGTTTTACATAACGACGCTACAAAAGTAATGACATCAAAGTGGATCATTGTGGATGTCATGTTGGTACTGTCAGCTCCACGACATGGTCCGTCAACACATCATATATTACTACTGCTGATTTTGAAGGATGTAGACAGTAAAGATATTTTTATATTTGTCTGAGTACCCAACTGATGTGTCTAATCCCTCGTCAGTATTTAGACCAAACTCGATACGTAACAAACCATCGTCACACAGATGGAAATATTACTTTAATGCGGCGTTAAACAACAAACAAACAGCAAAATCTTTTCTACAAAACAATGCATCTAACCTACGATAAATGGTGCTGGTTAATGGGATCACAGATTCTTCATTTTCCTGAATGCCCCGACCAGATCATCATTTACTCTTGCAGGTGGTAATGGGCAGGAAAACAAGCACCTGGCAAGGGACATGGAATGCTGGATGTGGAGGCCAGGTAACCAGGATCACAACAACTAAATCTTTCAGCTGAACCTATAGTTCTTATTACGGGTCGTACCTTTGCGGAATGTCAGTCAAAATGTTGGTAATGTACGATTATTACACACATTGCATATTCTAGTCGTTAATGTTCTGTATAAAATGAAAGTGAAATTGTGGTCTCATGCACGACATCATTTGAAAATACAGAACTGCGTGCTCGCTATTTCTCGGACCTCAAATATATGGCTATAACATTAGCACAGAACATAGTCAACAAAAGCTGCTGGGTTTCATCGCATAGTTCATCAACTGTCTGGCATGTTCAAAATGATGTATAATGCAGACATTATTGATCTCAGAAATGGCATCACAAGCATTATATTAGCTTGCATGGCATCAATGATAATTCATATTCAGCAGGCTCTCCATTTCTAGTGAACATGCCTGTGAGTATATTAAGAAATGATATTCCATGGTTCCATTCGGTGCTTAACGAGTCAGTTACATAAACATATTTAGTAGAAAAGGGAGCCGTAAAATTAAACCCCTTACAGAAGAAAGGGGTTGAAACCCAACTCTAACACCAGAGTCATCCATCTTACAATATAAGTTTTTATTACACATCTAACATAACATCGTAAATGTATAATGCCTCAATAATTCACAACATCCGCTCCAGAGAATAATCTGTCTCAATTTTCTACCCAAAAATACCAAATAGTGGTGGGAATTATATGAATGGATCACGCACATGACTGATGAGGCCAGAGGTTCGCGAAAAGGATGAGCAATGATACAATGTAATGATGACGTAAATGCAAATATCAGTGTTATGTAGATGTTGATATTTAGTGCAGTTGAGCGATAGTGTCTTGAGTTATATCGCATTTATTACACAGCTTTATAGTATCAGTTTGATGATAACTGAGACCCATGGGAGGTATGCAATATGACATGACGAATGATACATGACATATGATGCTGTCACAGCAAGGCTGACCATTCCCACCTGCCCCATGTCTGGTCGCTGGGGATTTCAGCCGACTGACGAGTATCATGGAAACCGGGAAATACATGATGGTGCAGTTCATCAGATATATGTGAATCTAAGCATAAATTCTCAGTAATAACAAGGATTCGGGGACTTCATCTACATGGAATATGGCTGGGTCGATTGATGATCTGAAATGTCACTGTGCTGAAAATATTGTTGTTTCATCTATCTGGGAAATGGAAGCCTATTAATATGACGGGACTTATCAGCGGATCATAAGTACATACGGAGCCCCAGTTTGACGCTACTGGCAGCCCTCTAAACCAATGGCATTAGGAGATTAAGCATGAGATCTCCAGGCTCCAAAAAACTCCAATGTATTTTAGAAACTGGATATACGAACACATCATTTGTGATTTAGTGTTATCTTCAAAAAGAGCGTTCCCTGTTTGGACATCATATTCCAATCACACGAATTAACCAGGGCAAAAATTAGCCTTTTTAATCTATGATTTTCCAGGTCTACTTGAGTTACATATGTTGGGACATTGCGTGGGTGCAATTTGTAAGACTTATTCAGGAAAACGACCGACTGAGGAATGAGTCGTGTCGGAATCATCTTGAAGAATCTGTCCAATTACTATCAAATAAACTGTCGGGCATAAGAAGGTAGACACACGTTTGATGGTGGCGAGCGTGAATTAAATGCGTAAAATGCGCGTGGTCTTTGCTCGCATAAATTAACTTCGTATTTATGACTCCAAAATGACTATCAACAATAAGATCTAGGCGGCCTCACTGAACACTTTGTATAGCGGAAATACCAGCTTGAATGGAAACAGAAACACGGTTTATTGAGCAGCAGTAAGTGTTGTAAGTAATACATATATATAACATAGTTATTCAAAGAATAGAATTTACACAATGGGCATCCTGTGAGTTGTCACTGCTGTGATCAAGAGTGCTATTCACTCTACACCCTCGTGTTAAACTAGGCATCAATGAATACACCAGCAGTCCAATGAATACACGAGCACCCCAGACAGACGCCACTAAAGCAACACTGCGTATTGGATGGTGTTGTATTTGATGGGTATTCATAGTTGAGTTTTTAACTTATGCTCCTAGTGTTTCGGATATTGTTTTCAGCCTAGTAAGGTTTTGGTGACATTTGTAATTATTTGGTTCAATCCCATTTCTCTCAAGATTTGGTGTATACTTTCTTTTACCCAGCAGTTACTACGGTATTGTATTTCTTCTGAAAGTGAGAGTTGAAAGCAAAGCTAATCTGTAATAAATTACTCTTCATCACCAACTCACTGGAGACAATAGCTTGTTGTCACGTGAATATTTTAATGTTGTCATTCCACATCCCTCCAGTACTCTACATATAACACGGGATTGAAATTATAACAACTTACTTTCCAGAGTCTTCTACCTAACTACGTCATACATGGGCATACTTACAATAAGGAGGTACACATGTGACTGTGGTTCAGTGACATTATCGACAAATAATAGCGCCCTGTAAAGATAAAACGTCAACGCCAGGGAACTGTAGGTCTCGATTATGCGCCGAAACAGATTCCATTGGGCGGAAGAGATGGTAAGCTGATTATAACATTATTTATGCTGCCTCTTAACATCTACATTGGCAAACTCATGGTATATGGATTTCACATTTAAAATGCAGTGACGGTGATCTTATGAGATTTGTCCATGCTGAACAAAGAAAAACATTTTTTCTTGAAAACGACAAATGTTCGCTTGGTAATACGAGCTGAACAAAAAAAATTCGATTGATGCCTCATGTTTGTGAGTTGTCAAAGCATGTATGTTACATTCAGCCTATATTGTATGCCTAACTACTTTTATGACCAATGTCCAGTGAATATTGTATTATCATTGTTTCCTAATTCTTTAGGACAAATGATTGTTTCCAGCACTTTCAGGAATGGATCACTCAAAACCAAATTCTGGGCACTGCTAGTTAAGTGCATCAAACTGAACCGCCAAGTTAAAAGCTAGTGTTTTGTCCTTCATACAAAAGCATAAAGATGGGTTATAACGAGAAGGATTCTTTCGGATTGTAAGTATCCTGCATTAGGACTTAACAGTGTATTTAGCGAGCCTTAGATAGACAAGAAAGGTGCTAACACTAAAAGAAGTACCTACATGACCTTTAACATTTGTATGTGTATTTATGTATGGCTCCAATGGACACTGTTTTCCCTTCGGGTTTATCTTACCGATACACCTTCCCATAATATTTTACTTAATCTCCACATCAGATTGTGAAATATGTTATGTGGCAAAGTATTTTATTGTTTAAGAATGATGGTTACTGTGTTACATGGTATTTGGGAAGTGATCAGTCGTAAGAAAGTTCTCTGTTTAGATGCTAGTGTGGTGTGTAAGCATGCGGTCTGTATACCGCGGACGGTGATAGTATGATATAGAAACATTTGGACATTTCTGTAATGTTTCCAACTTTCCAGCTGCCGGGTAGGTTGTATGAAAGGGGGCAGTGGCGTGTTTGCGGATCTTTCATCGCTTCGGACCCCCTTTTTTATGTGAGGATTGCTTTATAAAGTTAGAGATTTTTGTAATACAGTTGTTGATTGTATACAACTTGCTGGTTGTTTGTTGGTTTTGCACAAAGTTCTGTTGCATACAAATTTCTGGATTAACGTATTGTGTCAAATTTAGGAATCGACACGTTACAAACGTAAAACATGCAAAATATATCAGTGGCAAAATATAATACATTAGAAAGCGGTCCCAATTTTCGTTCAAAATATTTCTTATTAAAGTTCACATCTTTAATTCACGTTTACTGAAGTGGTGTAATTAAGCACATGATGACGAGGAATTTGAGTTGGAAGTTTTCGGACAACTCCACCGATGCAAGTGTCCGTGATATTCCAAGCAGCAATTCTACCATTTTTTCTTTTAATTGGTGCCTCATGTTTGCGTGCCGACTGCCTCTGTATTATAAAAGTATCTTGGCGTATTAGCGGGAAGCCTCGGTATTGTCAGAGAGGAGGAAATTATATCGTTGTCTGATTATATATAACCATGTCCTGCTGTTAAAAAAACGAATATAAACCCGCCATTCCTAACATCGGACTATTGACCACATGAACGGTAAAGCACACTCAGTGTGGTGCCCTTTACACCGGTCAACGTGGCTGATGATCTGTGTCATTCGGTGTGGGAGAAAAATATGAATTACGTATGAAATATTTCACATCATTGCACAATTTTCTGTATGTTTTATTCATAGTGAATGTATGACATACACATATTGATGCGTGTAGCTCCTGGCAATGTGTGATTAGTATACAATTGTTCGGCTCCACCAACTGAAAGGTCAGTCATACAACCGTGTGATCAAACGCTGTTTCTCACACGTACTATCAATCACCTACATTTCCAAAATTTATCTTCAAAGCAAATACTGGAAAAAAATTAAAGATTCTACCAAATATTAATCATATGTTTCTTAAAAAATATACAAAAAAACGCCGTTTACTTGTATTCCGTTCACGAATGTAATCTTCAACATTAATTAAATTACGAGATAAACATCAAACGCCATTACAATAAATGAATAAATAAAACATTTTGGAAGTGGTCCTAATGTGAAATTTTAAATGATATTTTGAACATAATTTGAGTCTCTTGTACTCAATGAGATCAATGCATAAATATTTCTTCTTTTTTACATTCAAGTTTCTTCTTCTTCTTTACATACAAGTTGCAAACATACGACTTTAACTATACTCAACAACAAAAGTTCCTGTAACACCAATATTTTAGTGAACTTTTCAAACAAGTAAAGTTTGGTTTTCAATATTGCAGTACATGTATGGAAGCAAGTCACAAAATCGCAACTGCGACAAAAAAGCATGTATTTCAAGCAAAAGTTTGATGCAAGCCCAATGCATTTTACTACCCAAGAATGGGTAAAAAAATATGTGCGTTAACGGGATTCCATATGCATTATTAAGCATCGTGCTGACCACAACCACTCAGAAAATAATTACGCAATTATTCAACATTACGACATGCCACGCCTGTCCGAAAATGAGCGTCTGCGAGCCATTGGTATGCTTGAAGCAGGATCGAGTCAACGTGATTTTGCGAGACAATTTAACGTCCACAGAAACAGCATTTGGTGTTTATGGCAACGTTGGCAACAGACGAATGCAGTCAGAGACCATCCTCGGAATGGCAGGCCACGCGTAGCCAATACTCGACAGGACAACTGGATTCGAACAACACACCTACGAAATCGATTCCAGCCAGCAACAGTGACTGCAAGAAGCATCCCTGGCCTTCGACGAATATCTTTACAAACCGTACGTCGTCTTCTCAGATGTGCAGGGAAGACCCGCCAGTCGTCCCATTTTGACAGGAAACCACCGTCAAGTACGTCTACAGTGGTGCAGACAACGTCTACGCTGGACGGCCATTCAGTGGGGACAAGTTCTATTCACTGACGATATATGTAAGAGAGGTGTTGCTATGACGTGAGACATTGCTAGAAAGGGAGCGGTTGTTATGAAGTGAGACATTGCTGGAAAGAGAGGTGTTGTTATGTGTTATTGAGTGTTAGGGTTAATCCTTGACATCTTTGTGAATAATGGGCTTCCATTCAGATAGTGTTCTATTCCTACGTCCTAATACACATCTATAACAAACCAGATTTAACTTACTTTAAAAGTCTTAAGAAATGTGATCAAATACCTTCCCCAAAGGCTATTCATAGCATGTGTCTTTGAACATCACAACGGCAAATTACTTGCAGCGTGCTAGGAAAGAAGGTACCTTAAAGGTAAGTCCGGGCTTATTTCATTTAGTTTTTAAATGTGATCCTCGTCAGTTGGTTGTCAGCATGGAGCCACAGTGTCGATGTTGGTGGGTGTTCTCTTGAGCATCGTGATTAGATAATTAGGGAGCAGATCAATTGACTGACGTGGGATTAGTTGAAGCAGGATATACGAACTGATCATTTGCGATTTTCTCTTGCAGAACACCTGATAAAGATATAGAGAGCTGAACCCCCTAAACTAATAGATGATTCAACCTGTGAGGTGGTCAGGTCTGCAAGGTCTTTATCTGTGTGCTGAAGGGTGGACAGAAGGCAGTAATCAAATAAATGAAATTGGCAAACATACACAAACGTCAGATGAGAAAGACGAGTTGATACGAGAGCTAAATAACTAAAATAAAAAAACTACTTGATATTCGTAACGCAAAAAACATCACGTGACTAATGATGTTGCTGCATGTGGGCAGACTTGGTCCACAAATGAAACGAAGTTAAAGTCTATCATCTTGCTGAAGTTGGATACGGGTTGAAAACATACCATATTGACTTTGCTGTGAAAGTTCCCATTATGTTTTTTCAATAACTTAAGTTTGTTTTTTGTCTTGTTGAACGCCTCACGCAGCAATATTCAAGCTATTTGTAATTATCTGTAATAATCGAGTCTGAATCGGGCATGCGAGCCTGACCACGCGATCCCGTAGTGTCGCCTCTTACGACAAGCATAGGTTGCTGAAGACTTATTCTACCCCGGATCATCACGGGTCTTATTCACTAGATGAGTAGGTTAGGCTTAACGTCCATGATAACAGGATATGCCAACATGTCAGCGTGATGTCATCCTCGTTTTTGTTGGTGTATTATATCGTTTTTATATTAAGTACCTCAATCTCATTAAACATTTATATTTCATCCGATATTTCTGTTATATGTCATATTATGTCGTGATATGTATAAAATGTCTCCCAACTTCGACGTATAAAAAATAATAAACATTTGTTTCCGTATTCATTTGAATTCTAGAATGTGACATTTCGGAGGAACAAGTTATCAATATGAATAAAATAGCTTGCAACTTCGTGTTTCGATTGCCCTTCGTATTTCGATTTGTTGCATAGGGATGTACTTTCTGTACAACAACTTTCTCATCGTTCTTTATGAATTTTTAATCTCATTAAAATAAGATCCTTTCTGGTTAGGATCTAAAGACACCTCCAAAAGACGATCGCGCCATGTGAACCATAACTGAAAATTGGATGAAGGATAGGTGGGTTCTTGAGCCAATCCGATGTCAGCTTTCATAAACGATTCGACTTCAGTTAACTGTTCATGTCCACATCGATTTGGAACTTTCGATTTGTACAAATAAAATCCCACACAGAACACAAATATCCCTTAGATGTGTTTTTTGGTGTAGACGCAGGGAGCTCAGACACGACAAGCTGTATAACACAATATCACACAATATAATGGCGTGGTGTTATGTTTTGGCTATCGGAAGTCTCCGATTTTATTCGTTTCGAAAACCAGAAATTCGATATGCATGTCTGAATGCATTGCTTACTCGTATTGAGACTTAAGAAGCCTCGCACGCCGAAGACCCGGGTTCGATTCCCGACATGGGTACATTGTGTGAAGCCCATTTCTGGTGTCCCCCGCCGTGATATTGCTGGAATATTGCTAAAAACGGCGTAAAACCATACTCACTCACTCACTCACTCACTTAAGAAGCCTCGACGCTGATGAGCGTTCACCTGACACAATCTCCTATAGCATTTTAGTACATACATAAAGTTTGGATGAGCAATGTTAATGTATGTTTCTCTTGTTTTCGGTTCGGTCTTTTTATTTTACTGTATTAATGTCATTTAATGTATTAATTGAAGATCAAATTCATGTAAATGTGTGGGAGAGGACATTCTAGGTTATGATAATGTGTGCCCAATCCTTTTCATTAGAAGAATACATGATGAAACTAATTAAATCTCATATTGTAATGTCTTCAGATCTTTACGCAGAGGGTATCGGGTCTTATTTTAATGGTATTGGAATACCAAAACCCATTTAATCCCATATCTTCGTTTCGGAAGTCCCAACCCAGCTAACACACGACGTTGTCACAACGTTGTGGAAAGGTTGTGGATTGGTAACGTCGTGAAATAACGTTGTCACAACGTTATTATAACGTCAACGTGCAACGTTATTTCACAACGTTATAACAACGTTGCACATTCACGTTGTGAAAATGTTGTGCATCGGACATCGCACAACGTTTTGTAACTACGTTTCTGAAACGTCGGTGAAACGTTATAAAGTTTGCTTCTTGATAGTCATAAAGGAATAGAACTGCTTTATCAAAAATCAACATGAATTTGTCAGAATACCAAGGCAGTAATGCATTACCTTTCTGTTTATTCGGCATTTGAATTTTCATCTCTTAATACTAAAATTTCCAGAACGTTATTGCGTATCTCTATTACAACGTTAGTATTACGTTACATTGTAACGTTATTCCACAACGTAACAACAACGTTGCAAATTAACGTTGTGATAACGTTATGCTTTGGACATTACAACACTTTTTTGTAATGATGTTTAGGAAACCACTTGTAGATCTACCATCTCGTAGTTTTATTTTTTTAAAACATATTCATCTATGAACGCTGTTATCTGTCTACTAAATGTTGTCACAAGCAAAATTACAGTTAAAAACACATTGGCGCGCATTTTTTGCGGCATGAGAGCGACTGCTGAAAAGTTTAGCCTGTTGCCTCGTGAAGTGACGTCAAAATGACGTCACATTGTCGCGGAAGATTTGTTGTCACCAGCCATCTTAGTTCAAGCTCACTCTAGACATGTTATTAGAAGTCTACAACCAAGTGATTGTGAAGCAACGGGAACTGGACAGATGATCTGTGAATTCGGATAAGGTAAGTTATTTTTCAAAAGCAGTCTCCGCTTATTGATATGTTTCTGTACATGCGGATAGTCAAATGATTTAAATGTATCGTATTATTCAGAAGTGGCGGGGTTTAGGCCTAGAATGCAGTTTGCCGGTCACTTTCACTGAGCTGAGCGTCAGTGTTGATAGTAATATTTGATACACAGAACGTGATGTATATAGAGGTGAAGGAAGCCCATGACTTTTTTCCATATTATTATTTTATGGATACCAAGGGTAATTACCAAGGGCAAGCAGTATATGTTTGACCAGAATTCAGTCTGGCGGCGTTTTGTGGTCGTCATATTATGTTCGGGTTTCGATCGTAAGCGTTTAAGGTCTGTAAATAGGCCTAACGTATGCATCGCCTACTGACCACTGACAGTTATCGCCATTTCTTCCGTGTTATTTCTGAAATCTGAAAGTTTACATGTACTAAAATTCTGACTTTGATTTTTGTGAAACAATGTGGCTCATTCAGGCCATGGGAAAGGTTGAGTAGATTTCTCTTATACAGCGAAGAGAGGGAATCAAAACAATGGAAGTATTTTCAGATCGACTCTCTGTAGGCTGCTAGATATAGCCCTAGTCTAAAGGGCTCAATGATGTTATGAAAAATTGTATTTTCGGGAAGAGACAGAAACATACTTGTTGTTCCCGAAAAGGCCCAATCAGCACTGACTGAAGTAGCCTAAATGTGGATCATATGGTTGTTGGTGCTGTCTATAAAGTTTATTTGAGCAAGGCGCTTATCATGTGTATTTTTAATTTTTCCAAAAAAATAGAATCAATTCATCATGTTCCGATAACTAGATCTATGTCCGACTCCCTTCTAATAAAAACGAGCAATAGTAATATTATCGTTTATTGATTATTAAGGTGAAATAGGTGTCGATCTAGTCAATGTGCACCAATGAAAAATACAATGGAATTGATAGCAACCATATTCGTTCGGTTTTCGATCTCCGTATGTTGCCAGGTAGGCTACCATACTACAGAATTATATTTAACGATATTGAACTGTATTATGTTAATAAACGTAGTGTAAGTATATGATACTTGGTTCTCTGAAACTTTTTGGCAATGAGAGAGAATAAAATGGTGATCGAAAACTGAACGAGTAAGTTCAAGTGCTCGCTACGAAATCGTACTGTAGCTAGATCTATATAAACAGCGCTGCGATGAAGATGTGAGTCTGGTTTTAAAATATTGGTAAAAGGTATTTCGAATCATACACATTCACGTGACTAAAGCATATTCTAAAACATTTCCGGAACAAGTTTTGGGGTTGTTTTTACAACATTTTATTGTGGAATGGTCACAACCGTATTTCATCCTTGTAACACAAAGTTATTTCACGTCCTTGTGACAACGTCCATGGTAGTACACAGAATAACGTTGTAGGGACGCATTATTATAACATTGCCACAACGTAAAATACAACATAACCACAACGTAAAAATACAACGTTCCCACAACGTAAAATACAACGTCATCACAACGTTGTGACGACGTGAATATGACGTAACACAACGTTAGGCCATGACGTTGTGACAACATAAATGGGAGTCCACAGAATAACGTTATATGGACGTAACATCCGCAACGTTACCACAACGTAAACACAACGTTATCACAACGTTCCCACAACGTAAAATACAACGTCATCACAACGTTGTGACGACGTGAATATGACGTAACACAACGTTAGGCCATGACGTTGTGCCAACATAAATGGGAGTCCACAGAATAACGTTATATGGACGTAACATCCGCAACGTTGCCACAACGTAAACACAACGTTGTCACGACGTTGTCACAACGTGAAATTGTTAGCTGGGAAGCGGGGAATTAACATGGCACATAATACTGATGAACTTAAAATTAACAACAAATGAAAGAGACTCTTCTCAACAAGACTCTTCTCTTCGAAGCCTAAAATGAGATGACACAGGACGTGACATCTGGCACATGTTAGTGCTGACATTTTCTTCACCACGATAACCACGAGCAGCAACACGAAATGCTCAATACAGGGTTACTTTATGACAATATTTCTCATGGAAGATAGAAACAAAAGTCATTGCGTGAAATTGAAATAAACTTTGCCTTCTAACTCGATTAGATTACTAACGAGTAGATTACTAAAACAGGTTTACAACAGTCATTGGTGTCTTAGTGTTGTATTAAAACGGAGTTTGACTGTGAATAATATCGAAATACCTCAATATTCAGCTAATTCCAGGTTATCACAGAATTATTGTCCGTCTTCTTATTCAAAACCCCGTGGGGAATCCGGGTTAGAATATATACACAGCATCCTGTGCTCATCGTTAGAGGCGACTAAACAGAACAGGTGGTCAGGTTCTGTGACTTGGTTGACTACGTGTCATCGTAGCCCGACGGCGTAGATAGTTATTCACAAGATCAATCACTGGAATGTCTGGTCCAAACTCAGTAAGTTACAAACCATCGTCACACAGATGGAAATAGTACTTTAATGCGGCGTTAAACAACAAACAAACAACAAAATCTTTTCTACAACAATTCATCTAACCTAAGATAAATGGTGCTGGTTAATAGGATTGCTGATTCTTCTTTTTCCTGAATGTCCCCAACAGATCATCTTGCAGGCGGTAATGGGCAGGAAAACAAGCACCTGGCAAGGGACATCGAATGCTGGATGTGGTGGCCAGGTAACCAGGAACACAACAACTAAAACCTTCAGCTAAACCTACAGTTCTCACTACAGTCGTCATCGGTGGGAAATGTCAGTCAAAATGTTGGTAATGTACGATTATTATACACATTGCATATTCTAGTCGTTAATGTTCTGTATAAAATGAAAGTGAAATTGTGGTCTCATGCTCGGCCTCGTTTGAAAATGCAGAACTGCGTGACCACTATTTCTCGGACCTCAAATATATCGCTATCACAGTAGCACAGAACATAGTCAACAAAAGCTGCTGGGTTTCATCGCATAGTTCATCAACTGTCTGGCATGTTCAAAATGATGTATGATGCAGACATTATTGATCTCAGAAATGGTATCACAAGCATTATATGAGCTTGCATGGCATCAATGATAATTCATATTCAGCAGGCTATCCGTTTCAAGTGAACATGTATGTGAGTGTATTAAGAAATGATCTTCCATGGTTCCATTTGGTGCTAACGAGTCAGTTACATAAACATATTTAGTATAAAAAAGGAGCCGTTAATTTATTCCGTTTAAGCCGTGTGTATTCCACATCTAACATAACATCGTAAATGTTTAATGCCTTAATAATTCAAAACATCCACACCAGAGAATAATCAGTCTCGATTTTCTACCCAAAAATGCCAAATAGTGGTGGGAATCATAAATGGATCACGCACATGACTGATGAGGCCAGAGGTTCGCGAAAAGGATGAGCAATGATACAATGCAATGATGACGTAAATGAAAATATCAGTGTTATGTAGATGTTGACTTTGACTATTGTATGTCACCCCAAGATAAACTCACATACTCGCTTGCGATGATGAAGTAATTTAGTCTAGCTTAGTTCACTAAACAGAAAGACGATAAACCTTTGTAGGGAATAAATAAATGATTGTCAGTGCCTTTATTGGAACAGTGTGTGAAATTATCGCTTATAATGAAAATAGTCATCACATCGAGACTTCTGTGGCAGCGTGTTCGCTTGAGGACCCGTTGAGGAGGTTCCAGACGGCTAGCTCCAGTGAAGTGTTGTCACTGACCTGAAGCGAAAATAAGCGGTGCCATGAGCCAGGGTTGTTAACAAAATCATTACTTAGACCCAAGAATAGGAACACGTCTGAAGTTTGTTGAACGGTAGCCATTAAGCCCTTGATCAGTAGTTCCGAGTACTGTGAACTCATTATTGAATATTAGTATCTGAGTTGTTGGGCAAAGTGTTCATGCTTTAACAAATTGAAGCCGATAGGATTCAGAACGTTTGGTCTCTAAGCCCATTAATACCTAAAAGATTAACCACTTAAAGCGATCACAAGCAGAATAGGGTGAAATTATTCGACAACACTTCCCAAATTGTTATTGTTACAGTTCTCGCCGATCACTTGTTCCATTATCTCTCGGCTAAAATAAAGTTTTTGTCAAATAAACAGTTAGAATAGTTTTTCCTTTTATTTCTTCGTTGTTTCTAATCTGACATTGTTGTTGTAACAGAAAGATATAGGGACAAGAACAATTAGACATAAAAACACTGCTCTTTAGAGCTAAGCTACCTGTACATTCAACCACACTTTCAATTGAATTTGCAACCCAGCAGCTTGAGGTTTCAAATGTTTAATTTAGTCTGTTTGATGATAACTGAGACCCATAGGAGGCATGCAATATGACATGGCAAATGATACATGACATATGATGCTGTCACAGCAAGGCTGACCATTCCCACCTGCCCCCTGTCTGGTCGCTGGTGATGTCAGCCAACTGGCAAGTATCGTGGAAACCGGGAAATACATGATGGTGCAGTTCATCAGATATATGTGTATCTTAGCATAAATTCTCAGTAAGAACAAGGAATCAGGGACTTCATCTACATGGAATATGGCTGGGTCAATTGATGATCTGAAATGTCACTGTGCTGAAAATATTGTTGTGAGAAGGTGCGCAAGGACTCAAATACTGAAGTTAAGGGGAGGTAAATGAATGGGGAGAATGTTATATTTGCCCAATGTTAGACTCATAGGGCAACGCGTTCTTATTGCAAGGTTACACAAATTTGTCTTCTTCATATCTGATGTCCTAATGCATGGAATACGCCACCTGCAATGTTTGAACTGATAAACAGTAGGCCTCCAGATGACTATCTATCTGGGAGATGGAGTGAGTGAGTGAGTATGGTTTTACGCCGCTTTTAGCAATATTCCAGCAATATCACGGCGAGGGACACCAGAAACGGGCTTCACACATTGTACCCATGTCGGGAATCGAACCCGGGTCTTCGGCGTGACCAGCTAACGCTTTAACCACTAGGCTACCCGACCGCCCCTCAGGGAAATGGAAGCCCATTAATATGACGGGACTGATCAGGGGATCATTAGTACACATGGAGCCCAAGTTGACGCTACTGGCAGCCCTCTAAACCATGGGCGGTGGAGATTAAGCATGAGATCTCCAGGCTCCAAAACACTCCAATGTATTTTAGAAACTGGATACACATCATTTGTGATTTAGTGTTATCTTCAAAAAGGGCGTTCCCTGTTTGAACATCAAATTCCCATTACACAAATTAACCAGGGCAATAAGTAGCCTTTGAAATCAGTGCCAGCTCTATGATTTTCCAGCTTCTACTTGAGTTACATATGTTGGGTAGTTGCGTGGGTGCAATTTGTAAGACGTATTCAGAAAAATGAACGACCGAGGAATGAGTTTTGTCGGACACATCTTGAAGAGTCTGTCCAATTACTCTCAAATAAACTGTCGGGCATAAGAAGGTAGACACACGTTTGATGGTTGCTAAACATGAAATTAACGCAAGCGTGAATTAAATGCGTAAAATGCGAGTAGTCTTTGCTCGCATGAATTAACTTCGTATTTATGACTCCAAAATGACTATCAACAATAAGACCTAGGCGGCATTACTGAACACTTTGTATAGCGGAAATACCAACTTGAATGTAAACAGAAACTCGGTTTATTGAGCAGCAGTAAGTGCTGTCACAAGTATATAACATAGTTATTCAAAGAATAGAAATTACACAGTGGGCATCCTGTGAGTTGTCACTGCTGTGATCAAGAGTGCTATTCACTCTACACACTCGTGTCAAACTAGGCATCAATGAATACACAAGCAGTCCAATGAATACACCAGCACTCCAGACAGACGCCACTAAAGCAACACTGCGTATTTGATGGTGTTGTATTTGATGGGTAATCATAGTTGAGTTTTTAACTGATGCTCCTAGTGTTTCGGATACTGTTTTCAGCCTAGTAAGGTTTTGGTGACATTTGTAATTATTTGGTTCAATCCCATTTCTTTCAAGATTTGGTGTATACTTTCTTTTACCCAGCAGTTACTACGGTATTGTATTTCTTCTGAAAGTGAGAGGTGAAAGCAAAGCTAATCTGTAATGAATGCTCTTCATCACCAACTCACTGGAGACAATAGCTTGTTTTCACGTGAATATTTTAGTGTTGTCATTCCACATCCCTCCAGTACTCTACATATAGCATGGGATTAAAATTATAACAACTTACTTTCCAGAGTCTTCTACCTAACTACGTCATGCATAGGCATACTTACAATAAGGAGTTACACATTTGACTGTGGTTCAGTGACATTATCGACAAATAATAGCGCCCTGTAAAGATAAAACGTCAACGTCATAGAAATGTCAGTCTCGATTATCCGCCGAAACAGATTCCATTGGGCGGAAGAGATGGTAAGCTGATTATAACATTATTTATGCTGCCTGTACATGTTCATTGGCAAACTCGTGGTTTATGGATTTCACATTTAAAATGCAGTGACGGTGATCTCATGAGATTTTTTCTATGCTGAACAAAGAAAAACATTTTTTTTCTTGAAAACGACAAATGTTCGATTGGTAATACGAGCTGAACAGTTTTTTTTATTGATGCCTCGTGCTTGTGAGTTGTCAAAGCATGTATGTTACATTCAGCCTATATTGTATGCCTAACAACTTTTTATGACCAATGTCCAGTGAATATTGTATTTATTTTTGGCTAATTCTTTAGGACAAATGATTGTTTCCAGCACTTTCAGGAATAGATAATTCAAAACCAAATCCTGGGCACTCCTAGGATTTTTTCGGATTGTAAATATCCTGCATTAGGACTTAACAGTGTATTTATCGAGCCTTAGATAGACAAGAAAGGTGCTAACACTAAAAAGAAGTACCTACCTGACCTTTAACATTTGTATGAGTATTTATATATGGTTCCAATGGACAGTGTTTTCCCGTGGGGTTTATCTTACCGATAAACCTTCCCATAATATTATACTTTATCGCCACATCAGATTGTGAAATCTGTTATGTGGCAAAGTATTTTATTGTTTAAGAATGATTGTTACTGTGTTACATTGTATTTGGGAAGTGATCAGTCGTCAGGAAGTTACTCTATTTAGATGCTAGTGTGGTGTGTAAGCATGCGGTCTGTATACCGCGGACGGTGATAGTATGATATAGAAACAATTGGACATTTCTGTAATGTTTCAAACTTTCCAGCTGCTGTGTAGGTTGTATGAAAGGGGGCAGTGGCGTGTTTGCGGATCGTTCATCCCTGATTCTCTGCATAGCCCATCTCGGATACTTTTGCTGTCGCCACTGTATTTTGTATTTGATACTGGCCACTGCCATCATATTATTTATTGCCATTGAATATTGTACTACCACTCTATTGTTAAGTGCCAGTGTAATTGCTGTGCAGTAATTTGCATTGATTTATAAAGTTAGAGATTTTTGTAATACAGTTGTTGATTGTATACAACTTGCTGGTTGTTTGTTGGTTTCGCACAAAGTTCTGTTGCATACAAATTTCTGGATTAACGTATTGTGTCAAATTTAGGAATCGACACGTTACAAACGTAAAACATGCAAAATATATCAGTGGCAAAATATAATACAACATTAGAAAGCGGTCCCAATTTTCGTTCAAAATATTTCTTATCAAAGTTCACATCTTTAATTCACGTTTACTGAAGTGGTGTTATTTAAGCACATGATGACGAGGAATTTGAGTTGGAAGTTTTCGGACAACTCCACCGATGCAAGTGTCTGTGATATTCCAAGCAGCAATTCTACCATTTTTTCTTTTAATTGGTGCCTCATGTTTGCGTGCCGACTCCCTCTGTATTATAAAAGTATCTTGGCGTATTAGCGGGAAGCCTCGGTATTGTCAGAGAGGAGGAAATTATATTTTTGTCTGATTATATATAACCATGTCCTGCTGTTACAAAAACGAATATAAACCCGCCATTCCTAACATCGGACTATTGACCACGTGAACGGTAAAGCACACTCAGTGTGGTGCCCTTTACACCGGTCAACGTGGCTGATGATCTGTGTTATTCGGTGTGGGAGAAAAATATGAATTACGTATGAAATATTTCACATCATTGCACAATTTTCTGTATGTTTTATTCATAGTGAATGTATGACATACACATATTGATGCGTGTAACTCCTGGCAATGTGTGATTAGTATACAATTGTTCGGCTCCACCAACTGAAAGGTCAATCGTACAACCGTGTGATCAAACGCTGTTTCTCACACGTACTATCAATCACCAACTTTTTCCAAAGTTTATCTTCAAAGCAAATACTGGAAAAAATTAAAGATTCTACCAAACATTAATCATATGTTTCTTAAAAAAATATACAAAAAACGTCTTGATGCTGTTTACTTGTATTCCGTTCACGAATGTAATCTTCAACATTAATCATAATTACGTGATGAACATCAAACGCCATTACAATAAAAAAAATAAAACATTTTGGAAGTGGACCAAATGTGAAATTTCAAATGATATTTTGAACATAATTTGAGTCTCTTGTACTCAATAAGATCAATGCATAAATGTTTCTTCTTTTTTACATTCAAGTTTCTTCTTTTTTACATACAAGTTGCAAACATACGACTTTAACTATACTCAACAACAAAAGCTCCTGTAACACCAATATTTTAGTGAACTTTTCGAAAAAGTTTGGTTTTCAATATTGTAGTACATGTATGGAAGCAATTCACAAAAACGCAACTGCGACAGAAAAGCATGCATTCCATGCAAAAGTTTTAAGCAAGCCCCATGCATTTCACTACCCAAGAATGGGTATAAAAACATGTGCGTTGACGGGATTCCATATGCATTGTTTAAGAATGATGGTTACCGTGTTACATTGTATTTGGGCAGTGATCAGTCGTCAGGAAGTTACTCTGTTTATATGCTAGTGTAGTGTGTAAGCATGCGGTCTGTATACCGCGGACGGTGATAGTATGACATAGAAACATTTGGACATTTCTGTAATGTTTCCAACTTTCCAGCTGCTGTGTAGGTTGTACAAAAGGGGGCATAGGCGTCTCTCATCGCTTCGGACCCCCTTTTTTATTTGAGGATTGCTTATCATCCCTGATTCTCTGCATAGTCCATCTCAGATACTTTTGCTCTCGCCACTGTATTTTGAACAAAATTTGAGTCTCTTGTAAACCATGAGATAAATGCATGAATGTTTCTTCTTCTTTTTTACATTCAAGTTGCTTCTCCCTTTTTTACATACAAGTTGCAAACATACGACTTTAACTATACTCAACAACAAAAGCTCCTGTAACACCAATATTTTAGTGTACTTTAAAAACGTGTGCGTTAACGGGATTCCATATGCATTGTTAAGCATCGTACTGACCACAACCACTCAGAAAAACTACAAAATTACGCAATTATTCAACATTATGAAATGCCACGCCTGTCCGAAAATGAGCGTCTGCGAGCCATCGGTATGCTTGAAGCAGGATCGAGTCAACGTGATGTTGCAAGACAATTTAACCTCCACAGAAACACCATTTGGTGTTTATGGCAACGTAGGCAACAGACGAATGCAGTCAGAGACCATCCTTGGAGTGGCAAGCCACGCGTAACCAATAATCGACAAGACAACTGGATTCGAACAACACACCTACGAAATCGATTCCAGCCAGCAACAGTGACTGCAAGAAGCATCCCCGGCCTTCGACGAATATCTTTACCGTACGTCGTCGCCTCAGATGTGCAGGGATTGTCGCCAGAAGACCCGCCAGTCGTCCCATTTTGGTGTTGTTATATGTTATTGAGTGTTAGGGTTAATCCTTGACATCTTTGTGAATAATGGGCTTCCATTCAGATAGTGTTCTATTCCTACGTCCTAATACACATCTATAACAAACCAGATTTAACTTACTTTACAAGTCTTAAGTAATATGTGATCAAATACCTTCTCCTATCTTGACAAATATGATCAAATACCTTCCCCAAAGGCCATTCATAGCATGTGTCTTTGAACATCACAACGGAAAAATTACTTGCAGCGTGCTAGGAAAGAAGGTACCTTAAAGGTAAGTCCGGGCTTATTTCATTTAGTTTTTAAATGTGATCCTGGTCAGCTGGTTGTCAGCATGGAGCCACAGTAGCGGTGTTGGTGGGTGTTCTCTTGAGCATCGTGATTAGAGAATTAGGGAGCAGATCAATTGACTGACGTGGGATTAGTTGAAGCAGGATATACGAACTGATCATTTGCGATTTTCTCTTGCAGAACACATGATAAAGATATAGTGAGCTGAACCCCAAAATCTAAAAGATGATTCAACCTGTGAGGTGGTCAGGTCTGCAAGATCTTTATCTGTGTGCTGAAGGATGGACCGAAGGCTTTAATCAAATAAACGAAATGGGCAAACAGCCACAAACGTCAGATGAGAAAGACGAGTTGATACAATAAATAAATAACTGACGTGATTCGTTAATCAAAAACTACTTGATATTCGTAATGCAAAAACACATCATGTGACTAATCATTTTGCTGCATGTGGGCAGACTTGGTACACGAATGAACCGAAGTTAAAGTCTATCATCTTGCTGAAGTATGATACTTGTTGAAAACATACCATATTGCCTTTGCTGTGAAAGTTGCCATTATGTTTATTCAATAACTTAAGTTTGTTTTTTGTCTTGATGAACGCCTCACGCAGCAATTTTAAAGCAATTTGACGGTGGTCTGTAATATGCGCGACCACGCGATCCCGTAGTATCGCCTCTTACGACAAGCATAGGTTGCTGAAGAGCTATTCTACCCTGGATCTTCACGGGTCTTATTCAGTAGATGATGGATTGGTCTTAACGTCCATGATAACAGGATATACCAACATGTCAGCGTGATGTCATCCTCGTTTTTGCTGGTGCATTATGTCGTATTATACCTCAATCTCATTAAACGTTGATATTTCATCTGATATTTCTATTTTATGTCATATTTTGTCGTGATATGTATAAAATGTCTCCCAACTTCGACGGATAAAAAATAATAAAACTTTTGTTTCCGTATTGATTTGAATTCTAGAATGTAACATTTATCAATGTCAACAAGTTATCAATATGAATAAAATAGCTAGCAACTTCGTGTCTAGATTGCCCATTTTATTTCGATTTGTTGCATAGGGATGTACTTTCTGTACAGCAACTTTCTCATCGTTCTTTATGAATTTTCAATCTCCTTAAAATAAGACCCTTTCTGGTTAGGATCTGAATACACCTCCAACAGATGATCTTGCCATGTGAACAATAACTGAAAATTGGATGAAGGATAGGTGGCATCTTTAGCCAATCCGATGTCAGCTTTCATAAATGATTCGACTTCAGTTAACTGTTCATGTCCACATCGATTTGGAAATTTCGATTTGTACAAATGAAATCCAATCACAAAATACAAATATTCCTTAGATGGTATATTTGGTGTAGACGCAGGGAGCTCAGACACGATAAGCTGTATAACACAATATCACACAATATAATGGCGTGGTGTTATGTTTTGTCTATCGGAAGTCTCCGATTTTATTCGTTTCGAAAACCAGATATTCGATATGCATGTCTGAATGCTTTGCTTACTCGTATTGAGACTTAAGTAGCCTCGACACTGATTACCGTTCACCTGACACAATCTCCTAAAGAATTTAAGTATATACATAAAGTTTGGATGAGCAATGTTAATGTACGTTGCTCTTGTTTTCGGTTCGGTCTTTTTATTTTACTGTATTGAATGTCATTCAATGTATTAATTGAAGATACACATTCATGTAAATGTGTAGGAGAGGACGTTCTAGGTTATGATAATGTGTGCCCAATCCTTTTCATTAGAAGAATACATGTTGAAACTAAATCTCATATTGTAATGTCTTCAGATCTTCACGCAGAGGGTATCGGGTCTTATTTTAATGGTATTGGAATACCAAAACCCATGTAATCCCATATCTTCGTTTCAGATGTCCCAAGCGGGGAATTAACATGGCATATAATACTGATGAACTTAAAACTAACAACAAATGAAAGGGACTCTTCTCAACAACACTCTTCTCTTCGAAGCCTAAAATGAGATGACACAGGACGTGACATCTGACACATGTTAGTGCTGACATTGCAAGATGTGACGTCCCTGTGATGATGCGCGCTAGATTAGGCCTTCACCTTCCCATATTTGTCGTAAGAGGCGACCAAGAGGTTCTGGTGATCAGACTTGCTGACTTTGTTGATGCATGTCATCGTATTCCAATTGCGCAGACCGATGCACATGATGTCAATAACTGGATTTTCTGATCCACAATCAATTATTTACAGACCGCCGTCATATATGGGAAATACAGTTGTGTGCGGTGTTAAACAACAACAAAAACAAAAGAGATGAGGTGAAATGTGGTTTAACGTCTCGTTCAAGTGTAAAGCAAAGTGCATGCACGTGTGTGTGTATGTGTGATACCGACTGAGATGCCATGCCACAGTGTAACACGGATGCCAAACTCAGACATCACCGTGATAACATGTCCTTTCGTTTTGGTGTGAAGGAAAACCACTAGAATTACCCTAGAAGGGTCCAAGATGTTCCTTTAAATAATGTATTCATGAAAACACTGAAAAGACAATTTGTCATCAGGTATTACCAGAAACATATACATCTTTCATTGGATATTCTGAAAAATAACATGTTGAGGGTCATAAGACAACCAGGTAGACACAAAAAGCTGAATGTAACATGCTACATATTTTGACATCTTATCTTCACGAGCCATCGATCGTCAAAATTGTAATTGTTCAGCTCGTATTACCAATCGAACATTTTCATTCATATGAAAACGAAAATGTTCTATGTTCAGCACGTTTTATTAATTTCGAATTTTGTTGCTGTAAGATGGATAATTCCATTCAGTTTTTTCAACCCTTTTCTCATATGTAAATGCACATACAAATGTTAAAAGTCAGGTAGACACTTTTTTAGTCTTTGCCAAAAAACATAGCGCCTTTCTTGTCTATCTAAAGATCGCTAAAAACAATGTTAATTCCTAATACAAGCTATTTACAATCCGACAAAAACTTCTTGTGATAACCTGTCTTTATACCTATGTGTAAAGAGGAAACACTCGATTTTAACCTAGTGGTTCTGTTTAACGCACTTCACTAGCAGTGCCAAGGTTTGGTTATAAATTATCTATTCCTGAAAGTGCAGGAAACAATCATTTGTCCTCAGAAATTACCCCAAAATATACATCGTTCACTGGACATGGGTCATAAAAAGTAGTTAGGCATACAAAATATGCTGATGAAACAAACATGATCTGACAACCCACTAGCACGATGAATCGATCGCACAAAATGTATTTTTTCAGCTCGTATTGCCAATCGAACATTTTCGTTTCCAAGAAAAAGAAAATGTTCTTTGTTCATCGTTTTCTTTTACAAACAGTGAATGTTGCCGCTCTTTGTGCAACGAGAAAGGCAATGCAAAATTCTAATGAGTTTGTTTAACCCTTTCTCTGCTCGTATTCCCATCATGCTGTTAAGCAACACGACAGCATAACGGTGTGGGGGTTACTTTCAGGGTGACCCGATGTTTCATGAAATATAACAATCCCAATATTTTTAACTTAAAATTACAACAGAGAATGCGATACCGAAACCTTAGCACAAGGTGCAGGTAATTTAGAACTTCTAATTCTCGTAAACACAGGTTTCTACTTTGTCATCTACCACAGTAATAAGTTGACATATTACTCACGATTCTGAGTGTCGAAAACGTCACTAGCTCTCCATTCTACACATGCATCAGCAGGCCAGATATCGATTGTAGCAAACGCTTAAAAATTACATCACACCTCTTTCAAATAAATGGCTTTATATTTTGCAAGTGCAAATCCAGACACGACTCATATCCTCCACTTGGAGAATTTCAGTTATAAATTATCAAAGATCATTTGTCGATTGACATATTTATGTTGTTCATATAATGGGTAGGTTTCTCGGCAGGATAAAGCCAACGGATAAAAACGATATCCGTTGGGGTCATATGCGGATAGAGATGCAAATATCAAAGGTCAAGTAGGAACTACTTTCACTGTTTATAAACAAACATGGCGTCGCCCTCGTCATTCGGCGATCGAGTCAGAATTAAGCATCGGGAATCTGGATAAACTACAGGGATATTTGCTATCATTATCAAAAGAACAGTCAATATACTGAAAATCAGTGTTTAACTGTGACGTAGCTGAGGCACTTTATAAGTTTTGGCAACTTTGGTGTATAAATTTCGAAACAATTTTGCGAGTGCACGAGGCCTAGCCAAGCGGGATCAGTAGCCATATCTGTGCTTGTAGACCTCTGCGGCTTGAAACCTTCTCCAAAAATTAAAATAGTTGGATTTGGCCAAAATATGTTTGAATTGTTACCTTGTTTCGTTTTGTCGCTGTGTGTACATCTGACTCCACTTCTTAACGTTATGACAGGACAGACCGACTGTCAACAACATCTGACCGTGGCCGCGACGTCTCATAGACTAGGGTTAGAGTAGCTTCCCTTTGACAAAGGGCAGTTACTCTAGCGGACAGACCAATGGATTGCCGCGAAAGGCAATTAAAAACAATTGTTGTTTTGCGTATATGTTGCTTCGCCACTGTATAAGAAACAGATTTCAGTTGGAACTATATTGGCTACTGTCACTGTCCGACTGACACATCACTTACCCTGTGACGTAATAAATATTAATGCGCGCATTCTAGGAAAACTCACAATGTTTCGGTAATGTTTGTGAGAGAGGAAAAGCGATTTTCAAGCACAGAATTAAAGAATGACATTAAATGATAAAGAGGTTATCACGTTTGTGTGTTTGGGGATGGTAAATATCCTGTATTAGGAATAAACACTATGTATTTATTCCTAATGCAGGATATTTACCAACCCCAAACACACTCGCGTGATAACCTCTATATCTTTTTCTTAAGAAATTATTTTCAAAGTGCAATACGATCAGACGGGTCGTTCCGTGCAAGTAGTAATGTACATCAGCCTAGGACCGCTCGGGATTCTGGGACCGCTCAGGATTCTGGGACCAAGATGGCGGTACATCCGTTTCCGGTTACGTGACCTGCGCAGTGCATGATGGGTACCTGCGCGCGCATGCAAGATGGCGTCGCATCCGTGTCCGGTGGCGCGCGCATGCAAGATGGCGTCGCATCCGTGTCCGGTGGCGCACGCATGCAAGATGGCGGAACATCCGTGTCCGGGGAGGAGGGGGAAAACCCGGAGAAGCGCACGTACGAGGGGGAACAAGATCGACAGGGTTGTTGTTGTGGTGTGGTTCTAAACATAGAAATAGGCGTGGGGGTGGTGGTGGGGGTGGTGAAGGGAGGGAGGGAGGGAGGGAGGGAGGGGAGAAGGGGTGGGAGGGTCGTCAAAAAAAAGGAGGAAAAGCTGTCTTTCGGGAGAGATGGGTGGCCCTGAAAAGGGCCGTTGGAAAACAAACTGGAAACTGGAAACTAGAAACGGCAGGAACACTGGAACACTGGAAAAACTGCAAACGATGGGAAACGGGTAAAAACAGTGGGGCAGCATGGTCCAGGCGTTAGTCACTTTGTTCAGAGGATTTCACTTCTCCATCCTCTACTTCCATCTCATCCTCGGACGGAAGGTGTCGTCGGCGCTTTGAAACGTGATTTCGTGAGGGGGACCTGTTCCGTTTTCTTTTCTCTAGACGAGGTGTGATGCCTACCCGGAGTTGTGTGAGACATTCTTTTAGGTCGAGGACATCGGAATGCATGTCTTCGATGAGATGAAGCACTTGTGCCACGGGTGTCACGGGTGTCACGGGGACCACGGGGGTCACGGTTGCCACGGATGCCACGGGTGTCGACGTGGACGGTGTTGCTAACGTTTTCTTTCGACTGGGTTCTGGGCAATCTGCAGCGAAATGACCCAGGGCTCCACAGTTGTAACAGCGGTCCAGGCGATGGGGAGTCTTCTTTCGACGGGGTTCTGGGCAATCTGCAGCGAAATGACCCAGGGCTTCACAGTTGTAACAGTGACTGTTCAGCTTCGGACAGACATAGTGACGGTGACCTTGAGTGTGGCACTCGGTACATGTCACTTCAGGGCAGTACAGGTAACTGTGACTGTCGGTCTGGCACATCCTACAACTGTATCGAGTTGACATGATGGGTTTCATAGAATGCAGTGTGTGTGAGTGGCTTCGCTCTTGTTTTGTTTTTATAGGAGAGGCACTGACACCCTGCTTCCTGATTGGTTCCCCAGGCCGCGCCCCCGATTGGTTCGTTCTGGGGCCTGGTCCGCACCTCAGTTTTCTAAAACGACCCGACCCCTGTGTTTCTTTTCCATAGGAAATGGATTTTACCATGGGAGAGAAAGCACAACCCCGGTTCGGCCAATCAGAGCCCCGCCTGGTCCGAGCGCCGCTTCTGATTGGTCGACCATCCAGGCTTCGGATTGGTCCGATTTCGATCCGGTTTTTTATCGGGGTGTGCATTTCGATCCTGTTTTGTTTTTTCTTCATCCTACAGACAACATAACACGACTATGCGTTTTTAACAAAAAATTTAATCCCCCTGATCACATGAACCAACACCACAAAACAAAAGTCACAGGATGAGGGGGGACATCCATGTGATTTTTGTGAACACGAGGGATGGGGTGACCGCGAGGGTAGGAACGTCTGACCACTTTGAAAAAAAAAAAGAAACGTTGTCACTTGGGGTGAACAAGACACTCGACTCTTCGTTTCCGTGCTTCTTGGGACACCAAACGTCTGTATTTTTCGTTCACTTCTCCATCAGGACAAAACACACACAAGTATTCGCAGGGGACTTTGGCATGCTTCAGATGTTCTTTCCAGGGTTGGTCTGTGGCTTCCCATTGGCGGAGTGCCACACCGCAGCAATAACAGGTCACACAGTCCCCTCGTCCTGGATAGAAATAGCCAGCCATGGCCATGTCATAAGGGGCCTGGGTCATCTGTTGAGGCCACGTTTTAAAAGACCTCAGACGTTCTTGAAATGAATCATAGTGGGGATGAGAAGGTTGACACAAGGTGTAAGAAGGAAAAGGTCTCTCCAGAACGTCACCGAGTCGACACCTGTCGTCCATCAAGAGTGTGTCGTCCATCAAGAGTGAACGTTTTCTCGCTTCTTGTTCTCTCGCCTTTTCAGACACCCACTCGGAATCGGTGACGACATCTCGGGAGGATGACATGACATTCATAGAACGTCTTTGCTCCATGATGACGGTGACTTCACTGAAAGAAGGTCTGAGGGTTCGCCTGCTTTTATGAAACTCTCCACCCTACACCCTTCAACGGAAGGTCATGACTTTAGCTTTTATGAAACTCTCCACCCTACACCCTTCAACGGAAGGTCATGACTTTAGCTTTTATGAAACTCTCCATCTCCTCCACCTCATCACGTGACGTCATCCTGTGTTTGGGTTGACGGACACAAGGCATGATCCATGACATGATCCATGACATGACATGGCACACGGGGAGGGGTGTAGGGGGGATCGATGCGTCCTGGAATGACTGACACCAGGCAGCTGATCTTTCAAGCATGGCCTTTCTCTTTTATCTATTTTTATTTTAATGTTACACTTTGGTGTGCACTGACATGACAGAGGCACAGACAGACAGACAGACAGACGACGTCAACGACATCTCAACTCAACCTCTACCCTCGGTTCGGCACTCTATTGGAGTTGAGATCAATCAAGACACAAAGAGTCAGTTCAATCAATCACTGTTTAATCATGAAAAAAACCAATCACAACCCGATACAATGGAAATACGAAAAGTCAATGGAGGAGGGAGTGCTTTGCATGTCCCTACAACCACCGCCACAACAACAACAACAACAACAATAACGCGACCACGTTTTCCTCTTCCATCTTCAAGCTCTTCCATCTTCAAGTCCCTAAGAGGGGGTCCTCCCTCAAACCTGTGAGAGGCCCAACCGTTCAACACGTACAGTCTATGGCCTCCCTGAAACAGACATGACACATCACTTGATCACGGTTGCAGCTGACGTGTTGACAAAGTTCTTCGAGTGAAGAGGAGGATCACCATAAGATGTGATCCTCAGATGCGATAGGCATGTCATCATGTGTCACTATGCTGTCATAGGTCAACATACTACAAGTACAGTCTATGAGCTCCAGCTCACAGGCATGACACATCACTTGCCCGCTGTTGCAACTGATGTATCTTAACATGTTGTTGTGTCGGCAAACACGACATTCGCGTTGTAGGGGAGTGAGTTGAGCTTCTCCATAAGGATCCAGGTCAACGTTGTCATCATCATCATCATCGTCGCAAACCATGGGCGTACCTGAGGAGTAGACATGAACCTCTTCAGGGGATGCTGGTGACCAAGAAGCCTCGAGCAGGGGGAGCGTGTCCAGATCCATGGAAGGGAGAGTGGCCATCTTGAGCGCTTCATGATCTTCGAGGTCACCCGTCGCCATCGTCACAGGGGCATTCGGTGAATAGGTGGGCTCCCGAGGGGTTTGTTCCCACCACTGTTCTAGCACGGACTGGGCTGAACTGACATCAGGGGTCAATCATAAGGACAGAGGCCATTGAGGATAGGCATAGGTCATGCATATGAATCACATCAAGAATGACTGAGACAAAGAAGAGCAGGGTACTTACAGTTGTTCTTGAGGAGAGATCTTCAGAGATAATTTCTTCCGTGATCGTCTTTTTGCAGGTGTGGCAGGTTTCAAAAAGGATGTCCCCCTCGTGTCGATGTCTGTTGTCACCGCAGTCGTGGTTGCTGTGGCTGCTGTGGTGGTGGTGGTGGTGGTGGGGACTGGCGCTGTGGGGGTGGGGGTGGGGGTGGGGGTGGGGAGTGTTGCCGTTGCTGTGGGGGTCACCACGGCTGTGGGTTTGCGTATCTTTTTCTTCTGGATCTTCTTGATCGTCTTCTTCGATGTGCCTTTCTCGGGTTCAGTCAGCTTCCTCATCTTTGAACGTATCTGGTCGCACATCAGGTTGTCGCCCTTCGCACGTAACTTGGCGTACGCGTCGTCGGTCTTCATCTTTAAACACAGCAAGTCGTACACTTCACCCCACAGTTCAGCAGTCATGTTACCGTTCCCCTCTCCACTGCTTCCTTGGCCACTCATGTCGCTTCGTGTCTTGTCATTCAACCGTTTCGACATGTTGTTGTCCGGATGTTCTGTTCGTTGTTGTTGTTGTTGTTGTTTCTTTCCAAGTCTTCACGGAGGTACGTCAACACTTGATGGTACTCTCTCCAAACACGCGTTTCTTCCAGATAAAACGCCAACAACCAACACAACGTGAGGAACATCAATCAGAGGGGACGATGTTGTTGCTCGGTCCGTTCAGTGAAAAGTGATGACCGGAGAGCGTCGGTCGTATTAAAAGCCACGGAGGTCCTGCTTTCTGATTTCACCTTGGTTTTCCAAAACAGATCGACCCTTGTGTTTCTTTTCCATAGGGTTAGGCTTGTAGCGTGAGAGAGAAAGCACAACCTCGGTTCGACCAATCAGAGGCCACCCTGGCCCGAGCGTGGCCTCTGATTGGTCGATCATCCAGGCTTCGGATTGGTCCGATTTCGATCCGTTTTTTTCTGTAGGGGTCCATGTCGATTCAGTTTCGATCCGCTGTCATGAAAAATTTTAGTGAAAGTCGTCTCTGTACCCAAAGGGGAGCGTGTCTACAGGTAGCCCTGTGATGTCGTCGTAGACGATGCGTCGCTTGTCGTACACGGTACGATAGTCTTTTCGGGTGGGTCGGGTCACGAGTGCGTTTTCGTGCCGAGGGCCTTTTCGAATGATCTGATGAGGGTAATCCAAACTGATTTTCTCCTCCTCTTTCCCAGGCCGTTGTCCCAGTATCAGTCCTTTCATGGTGTCAAAGTTGAGATGGCGTTGGTTTCGGTAATTCAAAGTGAACCCTCGCACTTTGCAGGTCGTGCGCGTTCCATCGGGTCTGGGGTTCATTAACTCATAGCCATAGTTTTTGGGGCCTCCCGACACAAACGTCTTGATGGTGTTTCCGTCCAGTTCATCCGTAAACTCGCCCAACGAATGACCCAGCTCTGGATTCGCGTCGTGGGGTCGATGAATGTAAATGACGCTGTCCGTGTCAAAGTACAACACCCTGCGGTCCACCAGGGCAAGGGTCTCGTACAGTTTGAGACGTGCTTGGGCGGTGACCCAAGCAGCGATGGCGACGTTGAAATGAGAATGAGGGGTTTGGAATTCTTTCTGCTGGGTATAGGTCACTTCCACCATGTGTTCGTTGACCACGACCACATCCTCGATGGTATTGCGTTCATCCCCCCACAAGGCAAAGTACTGTACAGGATCGTTCATATACACGTTCTGACTGTAGTCTACCCGTTGCCCAAACTTGCCCCAGAGCGAATTCAGTTGCATCTTGGCAATCGTGCGACGTCCTGGATTTTTTTCGATGCGGTTCTTGTCCAACCCAATGCCTTCTTTGTCGTAGATCTCCTGGATGTACGAGTCGTGATCTGTACATCCTTCGGGGTATCCGCTGGCTTCGAGCTTCTCCTTGAAATGTCGATCGATGTAAGTGTCAAAGAGTCCCACTTGCTGGGTGTCGGGGTCATGCTGTGCAAAGGTGTCAAAATGCCAAACGTCGTAGATCTGAAGCACCCGGTAGTCATACTTCTTCACGGCTTCCTGGAGTTCTACGGTGGCGTACGTCCCCACCCATGACCTCTCTTCGTCCGTGTGCTCGCAGGGGGAGTCTGACCGGGTGTCGGCACACGTGCGGCACAAAGGACAGAGCAGTTTGCCACCCGATCTGTAAGGCAGTAGCGGATGGTAAAGTCGTTTCGGGGGTAAGACACGGCATTGGATCAGACCTTTCAGTTCAAACAACGTGTCCACAGGGGGCTGATGGAGAAGGGTCGGGTGTCCCGTGGGAAACGCTCCGGTCTTACAAATGTAGGGATAAAGGGAACAAATATCGATGTACTTGATGGTTTCACCTTCTTGGGCTTCGTAGCATAATCGCGTCGCATTGGTGCGTCCTCCATAGAAGGCGTCGCGAGGGTTGAGCGGCCCGGGGACGTGGATACAGCGGGGTCCCTGCAAGAAAGCACGCAGAGCGGAGTCCTCCCGTTGCATTTTCGTAAACTCGTGCTCCCACAGGGTGACGATCCGTTTCACCTCAGGGTGTTGACTCAAGAGACTCAAGCGGTAGTGGGTGTCGGTGTAACGGGCTCCCAACAACGAGCCCAGGACGGGATGCGGTTCTCCACGTCGGTCGCTGGATCGTAGCCATCCACGGTGTACCGATGTTGACCCCCTCCACACGTGAACTCTTTTTCACCGCTATTCCTGGCGTGCTGGAGGTGCAGATGGGGATCCGTTTCCATCAGATAGTGGAGCCAGTGCATACAGGCCTGGGAATAGTTTCTCTTGGGTTGGTAGCCTTGAGGTGGGAGAATGGCGATGGTATTGGGTTTCAGGTCGTGTTTTCGGAAGGATTTGATGGTGAACGCTGCAGCTGTCATCACTTCCACAAAGGGATCCATGCCCACCGAGTGGATGGCGTTCTGTCGGAAGTCGGCGCATCCCCGTCTCAAAATGTCCACATCGCTTTGGCAGTAGGTTAAAAGTTCTCCTTGTAAGTCGAACAAGGCTCCTTCTTGCACTTTTTGGGTATGCCACTGGAGGAAGGCTGTGCGTTCCGCGGGAGACATGCCATCGGGATCGTACGTGACGGCTGGTGGATAGGGACCTCTGTAGGTTTGGTTGACTCTCGTATTAAAAAAGTGTGGAAAGTACCCTTTCTTCATTTCTTTCAGCCCAAAGCTCTTGGGAAAGGCTTTCAGGGGGTAAGGGATGAAATTTAAGCTGTCTTGTTGGCCATGTCGAATCTTGGTGGGGAGTGTCACCAGGAGGGGGGACAGACCCTTCAGGACTAGGTGTAAATCATAGGATCGTGCATTATGGGCCATCACATAAATGCGATCCTCCTTCGGGACTGTATGGCAGGAGGTGTTCTTGTTCTTTGGCTTCTTTGTTTTCTCCACTTCCATGGCCTCTTCCCCCTCTTCCCCCTCTTCCATCTCCTCCCCCTCTTCCCCCAACTCCTCCCCCTCCTGCTGGGGTGATGCCTGTCGTTTGGAAGCGTGCTTTCTTGAGGGGGTGTCATCCCGTTTTCTTTTTTTCCCCAGGTGAGCTGTCGTCCCCTTGTGTGTGCTGCCCTCCTCTTCCTCTGGGTGGGGCTTCTTCTTGGGTATTTCAGACAACGTGGTCAACCACACACACACATCATGTCGCGTGGTGGGGCCTCAAAACACGATCTCACGGCTGGGACCATACCCTTCTTCTCTCCATGGACAGTGTTCGCACAAGTTCTTGCTCACTTCACTGATGCATCGTCCACATCCTAGTTGCACCACGCACAAATTTGGAATGTGTTCCCCCGTGTCTTGCATGCATTCAAAATCGTAGAAGGCGTATTGAACATGGTCTCGTACGTGATGTTGTTCCTCTTCCCCCTCCTCCTCCTCCTTCTCCGCTTCCTCTCCCTCCCCCTCCTCCCCCTCCTCCTCCTCCTTGTTTTCTTCACGGAGAGGCGTCATGTAACAGCGATGATCTGGGGTCATGGGTTCTCGGCACACCAAGCAGGGATGGTCTTCATCGAAGCACTTGTGGTGAGCCATGGGGGTCTCCAAGACGCGGACCATCTGAAAACAGTTCGGGCACCTGTGAATCGATTGACAGGCGCTGGGTTTTCCCTCTGACGGTGACTGGAGATGTCGGGTGTAACACGTTGGATTGGGGAACCAACCTTGACATGTCAAGCAAGGGATCCCGTGCTCTTCCTGGGGTCTGCAATAACTAGAGTAGAAGCAGCGGGGACAGCGGTATTCCTTGGTGCAGGGATGTTTTTCGGGATGGTCGTAACGTTTGTCACAGCGTTCGCAGTAATGGTTAGAGCCATAAAAAGCGGGCATGGAAGTGATGACATCGTAGTGCTGATCATGATGGTAGAGATGCAGCACGGTGGCGTGGGGTGGAGTCTCATCACACTTGTACAACAGTCTCTGACCCACCTCTTGACTGTAGACTTTCAGTTGATAATGCAGGGGGGCCAAGGCCCGTCCCACGCGTGCGAGGTCGTCCAGACCCCGACAGGGGCCTTCGGGCAGGCCAAGGCTTCGACACAAGGCCCGTGCCCGTATGCCTTGAACGTCGACGCGATCCGTTCTCGTCAGTCTCTTTCGCTGGGCGGTCCATGCTGGGGTCAGAGGGTGAGGCTGGTGGGCATAATGCTGTGCCACCACCAGGGCCCGTGCCAAAAAGGATTGATCTTCGTTCTTGATCCGTACGATGCACTTTTTGCGTGTTAAAAAAGCTTCGAGTCCAATCACGTTTTTTCAGTCGGAGACGGCTGCCACTGCCCGATCCTAGCCTGTTGGGATCTGCGACGTGTACTAAGGTCACATCCATGGTGGCATCGATGTTCAGGTCTTTGTTGGACTGTTGGACTTTTTCCACGGCATGCAAAATATCGAGCCCATGGAGATCTTCAAAACGTCGAAAGGGAATCCGTATGGGTGTGTTCAAAGCGGGATGATCGATACCTAGACCAATACGATCTCCCTTCTGACCTGATATCTGTTCATAAAAGTCATCGATGACTCTGTCAAATAAAACTGGCAGTTCCATGGGGACGCGTTCCGGTGGTACGGTGTCCAAGTAGTCTGGGTTGAAAGTCAAACGATAGGTATGATTAGCAGTTCTTAGCCGTCTGGAGCGGGTGATATCTTTCCTCTCCAAACGATAGGGCGTACTTTGGTTGCTCGTCATGATACCGATGTGTGTCTGATGAACGTCTGTACTCTAAGAGGTGCTGAACGTCTGAGGAATGGACAACCCTTCCCCAAAACAGGATCGAAATCGGACCAATCCGAAGCCTGGATGGCCGACCAATCAGAAGACAGCAACGACCAATCAGAAGACAGCACCCGAACCGAGTTGTGCTTTCTCTCCCATGGTAAAATCCATTTCCTATGGAAAAGAAACACAAGGGTCGGGTCGTTTTAGAAAACTGAGGTGCGGACCAGGCCCCGGAACGAACCAATCGGTGCGCTGCGTTTTGGACCAACCAGGAAGCAGTGAGTTTCGATCCGTTTCTTCCCCTATAAAACAAGCGTGGATTCGAGTGGGTCAGTGTATGTGACATAAAATCATCTAGAATGGCTGAAACAAAGAAGAGTGGTACGACGACGACGACAACAACGCGTGGCGAAGATGCGGTGATGGATAGTGCAGAACCTCGTGAATGCTGGAGTAAGAGTCATGCCGAGGAGGCGGTGTCACTGCTCAGTCAAACACCATCGCACTATTATCTACGCTTTGAAAGAAGGCTCGCTTCGTTTGAGACGTGGCCCACGCAAATGTATCAGACTGCTGAAGAGATGGCCCATGCGGGCTTTGTCTACACTCAGGGTGCCGATGGGGTGTGCTGTTTCCAATGTGGGGTGCGGCTGAGACAATGGGCACCCCACGACGATCCTTGGGCGGCACATCACAAGTGTTCCCCAGACTGCGACTACCTCAAGCTAACCGGGCTGGTGAAACACCAGAAGAAGCTACAACTGCACTATCTCTGCGAAGAGAAACAGAGGTACACGAATGACGTGGCACGGCCTGCTGCCTAGGAGGACGTTTCCCGTGTCCTGCGTTCCCGTTCAAGTTCCCGTTCAAGTTCCCGTTCAAATGTTTTTCTTTTCTTGGTTGGAACCCCCAAGTGGACAGCAGCAGCAGAAAAGTGTTTCTTCCCCAAAACGGCCCTTTTCAGGGCCACCCATCTCACCCAAAAGACAACTTTCCTCCTTTGCTTTGCTAAACACCCCCAACCCTCCAAAACAAAGAACCCACATCCTCCCCCTAGACCTCTTGGAGGCACACGTCTAAAAATACAATACATAGATATAAATAAATATAAATAGAGTTAGATCCATAGATCCATAGAGACACGTAGTACACCGCGTCAAACATCACGTGTGCATGAACACACGCGTCACAGTACGCCGGTCGACCTACACGAGTGCCAACACCTCGGTATCTTTAAATAATAATAATAATAATTTGAAAACACGCATAGGGTACGACGTTTGCATGACAACACACAAAGTACAACCATGACGTTCACATCGCGACACGAAGTCCATGACGCGTGCAAACGTCACGCAGGTGTATCGATTTTTCTCTATTCATCTCACTACGACACGACTCGATACACACACACACACACACACACACAGGACACCACGTTTTGACTGACCACACGTTATTCTATGCATCAACGTCAACGTCTGTTTGAAGACATACACACACACACACACACACACATACATGACATTCCGATTGGCATGGGAGTGACACCACGTACATCGCGTAGGCATTCCCACGTTCATGTCTACTTATGAAGGTCCACCTTCCTTTAGCATTCAGACGACCGTCTACCTCAAAAAATACCAAGGCTACCCAAGAAGAAAAAAAAAACGGATCGAAATCGGACCAATCCGAAGCCTGGATGATCAACCAATCAGAAGCGGCGCTCGGACCAGGCGGGGCTCTGATTGGTCGAACCGGGGTTGTGCTTTCTCTCCCATGGTAAAATCCATTTCCTATGGAAAAGAAACACAGGGGTCGGTCCGTTTTGGAAAACCGAGGTGCGGACCGGAGCCCGGAACGAACCAATCCGAGCTGCGGCCTGGCGAACCAACCGGGAGGCAGGGTGTCAGTGCCTCCTCTATAAAACAAGCGTGGATTCGAGTGGGTCAGTGTCACTTGTAAAATTGATGTGATAAAATCAAGAATGTCTGAAAACTGGGATCTGGAACTTGCCTCAGTGGTGCACCCTTTGCCACTGTGCAAAGGGTGTCGCTCGGAGTTGGAGAAGAAAGAAGAAGTACCACCATTGCCATCGCTACCTCCATGGCAATGTGGTAAATGCCAAGGGTGCTTACCTGTGTACGCCCTTGGCACAAGGGCATGGGATGGAACATTCGAATGTGTGTACTGTAAGACCATCCTCAAGGACACCTACGTGCGGCGGTTAACGCACACCAGTAGGTGTCCTGTGAGGAGACAGATGAAAGTCCACCCGTGCCTTTGCACCGTGGGGTGTACAACCATGTAAACATCAAAACGGCCCTTTTCAGGGCCACCCATCTCTCCCGAAAGACAGCTTTTCCTCCTTTGCTTTGACGACCCTCCCACCCCTTCTCCCCTCCCCCTCCCTCCCTCCCTCCCTTCACCACCCCCACCACCACCCCCACGCCTATTTCTATGTTTAGAACCACACCACAACAACAACCCTGTCGATCTTGTTCCCCCTCGTACGTGCGCTTCTCCGGGTTTTCCCCCTCCTCCCCGGACACGGATGTTCCGCCATCTTGCATGCGTGCGCCACCGGACACGGATGCGACGCCATCTTGCATGCGCGCGCCACCGGACACGGATGCGACGCCATCTTGCATGCGCGCGCAGGTACCCATCATGCACTGCGCAGGTCACGTGACCGGAAACGGATGTACCGCCATCTTGGTCCCAGAATCCTGAGCGGTCCCAGAATCCCGAGCGGTCCTAGGCTGATGTACATTACTACTCGTGCAATTATGATATGCATGATTCTATGCATCGTCACTTAGTAGTGTCTCAAACAAACCATCGTCTTTGTCCATATTAAGTTAGAGATAGATACTGTCTGACTAATATGTCACGTCAATTAATCTGGCCTCGTTACTTTTAGAAGTGAAATATTAACTTTGTACGCCATGTTTATATTGATCTGAACTTGATGGCCTGTGGTTCTGATTATATCACAGACGTGACCGCTGAGGTGCCTCTTACCATGACAGATTAGCTATAGCAATATGAAAGAATAAGGTGCTCTTTTACTTCTTTTGGATAGTATATTCGCAACATTTCATAGGATCATTTCATTATCTGCAGACGTTAAACGTTCGAACATTTCTGTCTGGGGTATATTCTGATTCACAATACTGTTTCCTCGGCAAGGACATACCATCACTGTGATACCAATGTGTTCACATATTTCTGCCCCGTACGGATTCCTGGTGGAAATTGCTCTCACCAATATATGACCTGCTGAAAGACGACACTAAACTGGTCGGGTGGACGTGACTGCTGATTTGGTTGGTTGTGTTTGCTTGTACCCCAACGGCGCGGGATGTTGCTCATGAAATACATCCATGGTTTGTCCCTCCCAAACTTGATTATTTACACATCGCCGTCCCAAAGCTGGACTATTTTTGAGTGTGGCGTTAAGCTAAAATCAAAAGAAATATTAACGACAAAAAATTTCCCTCGAAATGAACTTCCACATTATCCATCCTACAACACCTTTTCATTTTTTATGATGAACTGGTAGCTTTAAATTGAAAAGCACCGTTTGACTTTGCCAATGATGACAACAAAGAGTACGCCTATATAGCGCTGACTTAATCAGAGCGGAAATCGCAGCAGTATTTCAACTGAATCAGACTGAATTTGTCCACATGGGACTGATCTGCTACCAACTAAACGACTGAGAGACAAGATGGCGTATTTCATTCAACTTATACCCTCCCAAAATAGCTTCACTGTCCAGTAAGGGCATTCTCCCAGCAATGAATGTCACATAAATGGCTATCTTTGCCGACTCACAGATACATTTAGCCTTTACATTACCCCTGTGCGCTGTGTATGAGCTTCATGTGTACTCTTTTGGCGCCATAATTTGGAAGCCTGAAACGATTCTGCTGCGTGAGACTGCTGGGTGTTCTAGTTCCATTATTGGCACAGTGTCTGTACCTTGGTGCGCAGGCCGCCATGTATTGGCAATTCAGGCAGGAATATCACATGGATATACAGTAAATTAGCCGTTTCCATCTCATAAACCCAGTTTATATTGGATCGGTGGTTACGTAGTGTCCTTGTAAGCGCTCCCATCCGCCACACACAAGACAACACCAATGTGCGCCCAGTAGGTATTCTTATGCAGGAGCAAGTAACGCCGATAGAAGTGCAACATCAACATACTTGCCGTAATGATTCCACTGAAAATTGAACTTGCATGTTGCAAAATAAAAGGCAATTGTATTGACGATTTCACTCTTGGCACTATGATATATGGTGCGGAAACCATAGCCTCCGTGACTGTTAGGTCATTGAGTACATACGAGGGGCGGTTCTGGTAGCCACATGGTTAAAGCATCACCTCATGATGCTGAATGCCCGGGTTTGATTCCGTACATGTGTACAACGTGTGAAGCCCATTTCTGGTGTACTCCGCCGTGATGTGCCACTCACTCTGAGAAAATCAGAGAAACTCCCCTCGAGTAATTTACGACAGAATTCTTGCAAAATGTATATGAACACCTGGATTATTGTTACCGTATTATACATAATACGTGTATGCCATTCATACCAGTCACAAGAACACGACACAAATAATGAGTCATCAATGCCATTAGATAAACCTACCACACCGAAAAGGTTTGACAAGCTGACGTTATGCTCTGTGAGCTTCATGTATGATGTAATGGAACGTTGAATGACAACTGACATTATGTCAGAGCAATGATCACACATCATAGAACAATTCAATCAGTACGGATTTGAGGGGCAGCTTTGTTGTGTGCTCAATGATAATTAGATTGTATCAACGTCACTGATAATCATGCAAAAATGGAATGATGCATCATTATTGACGTAATTGCATTCATGAATGTAACAGTCATCAATGCATCTTTAGTAGACCTGACCCTGCCGAACTCATTGTGAAAGATTGAGACCACTACCCAATAACTCAGCTCAAACATCAAACGGTGACAAATTAATTTTTCTAGAAATCTTGCAAATGTTGGGAAATTTCTTCAAAGTATTCAAAGTAGGGTACTTGCTTAATTTTCTATTTATTACAGAAATAGAATACCCCTGTAAACTTAGGTTAATGGCATCTCGGTGATGGGTATTTTCTTCAGGGAAACAAATCTAACCTGATCACACAGGATAAACATGAAACACACTAACATGAAACGCTCGTAATCAAATTTTTGTTTAGAAGAATCTCAGAAAAGTATGACAAGAACTTTACTAATATCATTACAGGACGCTATGTCGGAAGAACATGGAGTTTTGAGTACTACTCAGAGTGCATAAATGTTAATCACCATGATTAGGAAGGTAATTTTCGTTTTCTGTACATGGTGATAACAGTAATATGGTCAATGTGATCGTTTATCGGATTGTATTGATATTATGGGTACTTGTATCGTAAAATGGACTCGCTAAAACATCCGGATACACATCTTAATCAGCTGTAAATCGCATCAAGCAATCAAAGTTCAGGAACGGAAGTATTCAAATGGTATTGTCGTATATTCCTTATGAGATAAAGAGCTAAATTCCCCCACACATCTAGCATATCGTAACGAATAAATAATTGAGCAGCTTTTATCTGTTTCAAGAAATGTGTATAGCTTAAATGGTAATGCAGGAAGGGGAAATTAACTATATGTATTAACCATATCTGCCACATCAATGTCTTCAGTTCTGAGAACAGAGTTATCCTGAAAGGCTTAAAATGCTTTCCTGCGCCATGTTTAAAACATAAACGGTAATGAGATGTCCCCTGAAAAATAACTCTGCAGCATTGCTTATGTTATGAAAATAACATCGTTGACATATTGAAAACAGCATTGCTGATTTCATGTTTTACATAAGGACGCTACGAAAGTAATGACATCAAAGTGTGTCGTTGTTGGTGTCATGTTGGTCCTGTCAGCGCCACGACATGGTCGTCAACACAATATATATTACTACTGCTGATTTCGGAGGATGTGGATAGTAAAAATATTTGTATATTTGTCTGTGTATCCAGCTGATGTTTCTAATCCCGTGTCAGTATTTAGCGATTATTCTCTGGAATAAGGCACTGTCCGAAACTGCTTTCATGTCATTAGATCTACACATCACATAAACAGGATTCCCAGGTAGATCAAAGTCATTTTCTTCACACCATAACACGATAATCACTAACATCAACACGACATAAATACGGCTAAATACAAGGTTACTTAATGACAATATTTCAGTATTATCATGGGAGATTAACGGAGTTTGACTGTGCATAATATCGAAATACCTAAATAGAAAAACTAATTCCAGGTTATCACAGAATTATAGTCCGTCTTCTTATTCAAAACACCGCGGGGATTCCGGGTTAGAATATATCTCCTGCACCCTGTGCTCATCGTTAGAGGCGACTAAACAGAACAGGTGGTCAGGTTCTGTGACTTGGTTGACTACGTGTCATCGTAGCCCGACGGCATGGATCGTTATTCACAAGATCAATCACTGGAATGTCTGGTCCAAACTCAGTAAGTTACAAACCATCGTTACACACATGGAAATATTACTTTAATGCGGCGTTAAACAACAAACAAACGACTCTTGCAGGTGGTAATGGGCAGGAAAACAAGCACCTGGCAAGGGACATCGAATGCTGGATGTGGAGGCCAGGTAACCAGGAACACAACAACGAAACCTTTCAGCTGAACTTATAGTTCTCATTACAGTCGTAATCGGTGGGAAATGTCAGTCAAAATGTTGGGAATGTACGATTATTATACACATTGCAAGTTCTAGTCGTTAATGTTCTGTATAAAATGAAAGTGAAATTGTGGTCTCATGGAATTATATTAATGGATCACGCACATGGCTGATGAGGCCAGAGGTTCGCGAAAAGGATGAGCAATGATACAATGCAATGATGACGTAAATGAAAATATCAGTGTTATGTAGATGTTGACTTTGACTATTCTATATCTCCCCAAGATAAACTCACATACTCGCTTGCAGTGATGAAGTAATTTAGTCCAGCTTAGCTCATTAACAGAAAGACGATAAACCGTTGTAGTGAATAAATAAATGATTGTCAGTGCCTTTATTGGAACAGTGTGTGAAATTATCGGTAATAATGAAAATAGACAGTTGTCATCACATCGAGACTTCTGTGGCAGCGTGTTCGCTTGAGGACCCGTTGAGGCGGTTCCAGACGGCAGCTCCAGAGAAGTGTTGTCATTGACCTGAAGCGAAAATAAGCGGTGCCATGAGGCAGGGTTGTTAACATAATCATTACTTAGACCCAAGAATAGGAACACGTCTGAAGTTTGTTGAAGGGTAGCCATTAACCCCTTGAGTAGTTCCGAGTACTGTGAACTCATTATTGAATATCAGTAGCTGAGTTGTTGGGCAAAGTGTTCATGCTTAAACAAAATGAAGCCAATAGGATTCAGAACGTTTGGTCTCTAAGCCCATTAATACCTACAAGATTAACCGCTTAAAGCGATCACAAGCAGAATAGGGTGAAATCATTCGACAACAGTTTCCAAATTGTTATTATTACAGTTCTCGCCGATCCCATGTTCCATTATATCTCGGCTAAAATAGAGTTTTTGTTTCTTATCTGACATTGTTGTTGTTACAGAAAGATGTAGGGACAAGAACAATAAGACAACAAAAACACTGCTTTTTAGAGCTAAGTTACCTGTACATTCAACCACTTTCAATTGAATTTGCGACCCAGCAGCTTGAGTTTGTTTAATTTTGTGCAGTTCATGCATTCCATGTCTGTATCATGGGACATGTTTCCATTGAGCGATACTGTCTTGAGTTATATTGTATTGATTACACAGCTTTATAGTATCAGTTTGATGATAACTGAGACCCATAGGAGGCATGCAATATGACATGGCGAATGATACATGACATATGATGCTGTCACAGCAAGGCTGACCATTCCCATCTGCCCCCTGTCTGGTCGCAGGTGATGTCAGCCGACTGGCAAGAATCATGGAAACCGGGAAAAACATGATGGTGCAGTTCATCAGATATATGTCAACCTTGGCATAAATTCTCAGTGAGAACAGGGAATCAGGTTCTTCATCTACATGGAATATGGCTGGGTCGATTGATGATCTGAAATGTCACTGTGCTGGAAATATTGTGATGAATGAGGACACTGATTTGAGAATATATGTACCATGAATTATCAAACTTTTAAATTTAGCATTGCGTGATGTTTTTGTGACTCATTTTAATTTTATATGAAAGTAAGCAAATATAGATAACATTTGAGTTCTGCCGCGTGCATGTGTGACGATTCAGTATCTTAGAATGTTCATCGCCACACCGACTGCATTTAGATCAGAAGCCGTTCCCTATTTAGTACATACTTGACACTCCAAGCGTTGTGAGAAGATGCGCAAGGACTCAAATACTGAAGTTAAGGGGAGGTAAATGAATTGGGAGAATGTTATATTTGTCCTATGTTAGACTCATAGGGCAACACATTCTAAATGCAATGTTACACAAATTTGTCTTCTTCATATCTGATGTCCTAATGCACGAAATACGCCACCTGCAGCGTTTGAACTGATAGACAGTAGGCCTCCAGGTGACTATCTATCTGGGAGATCGAATCCCATTAATACGACGGGTCATTAGTACACACGGAGCCCCAGTTTGACGCTACTGGCAGCCCTCTAAACCATGGGCATTAGGAGATCAAGCAGGAGATCTCCAGGCTAAAAAAAACTCCAATGTCTTTTAGAAACTGGATAGACGAACACATCATTTGTGATTTAGTGTTATCTTCAAAAAGAGCGTTCCCTGTTTGGACATCATATTCCCATCACACAAATTAACCAGGGAAATAATTAGCCTTTGAAATCAGTGCCCTCTCTATGATTTATACAGCGTCCACTTGAGTTACATATGTTGGGACGTTGCGTGGGTGCAATTTGTAAGACGTATTCAGAAAACGAACGATTGATGAATGAGTTGTGTCGGAAACATCTTGAAGAGTTTGTCCAATTACTATCAAATAAACATAAGAAGGTAGACACACGTCTGATGGTTGCTAAACATGAAACAAACACGCACTGTAAATCTTGAAATTAACGCGAGCGTGAATTAAATGCGTAAAATGCGAGTGGTCTTTGCCAGCATTAATTAACTTCGTATTTATGACTCCAAAATGACTATCAACAATAAGATCTTGGCGGCCACACTGAACGCTTTGTATAGCGGAAATACCAACTTGAATGTGAACTTTATCTCCACATCAGATTGTGAAATCTGTTATGTGGCAAATGATTTTATTGTTTAAAAATGATTGTAACTGTGTTACAGTTTTCTGTGTTACATTGTATTTGGGCAGTGATCAGTCGTCAGGAAGTTACTCTATTTAGATGCTAGTGTGGTGTGAAAGCATGCGGTCTGTATACCGCGGACGGTGATAGTATGATAAAGAAACATTTTGACATTTCTGTAACGTTTCCAACTTTCCAGCTGCTGGGTAGGTTGTATATAAGGGTGCAGTGGCGTGTTTGCGGATCCCTCATCGCTTCGGGACCCCTTTTTATTTGAGGATTGCTCATCATCCCTGATTCCCTGCAAAGCCCATCTCGGGTGCTTATGCTCTCGCCACTGTATTTTGTATTTGATACTAGCCACTGACATCATATTATTTATTGCCATTGAATATTGTCCTACCACTCTATTGTTAAGTACCATTGTAATTGCTGTGCAGTAATTTGTATTGATTTGTAAAGTTAGTGATTTTTGTGACAGTTGTTGATTGTATACAACTTGCTGGTTGTTTTTTGGTTTCACACAAAGTTCTGTTGCATACAAATTTCTCGATTAACCTATTGTTTCATTTTGGGAACCGACACGTTACAACCGTAAAACATGCAAAATATATCAGTCGCAAAATATAATACAATAGTACTATCAATCAGCTACATTTTCCAAAGTTTATCTTCAAAGCAGATATTGAAAAAAATGAAAGATTCTACCAAATTTGTAGATTTTTTTAAGAAACATATGCTTAATAAATCACGTTTCTTAAAAAATATACCAAAAGTTACCCCTTTATGTTGTTTACTTGTATTTCGTTCACGAATGTAAACTTCAACATTAATTATAATTACGAGATGAACATCAAACGCCATTACAATAAAAGTAAAACATTTTGGTGGCGTTCCAAATGTTAAATTTTAAATCATATTTTAAACATAATTTGAGTGTCTTGCACTCCATGAGTTGCATGCATAACTTCATCATGTATTTTTTAACATACTAGTTGGAAACGACTGAAGCTATATTTGGCTGATTATATTATTCCCACTGCATTTCTGTGTATCTCACAGCTCAGCTCGTACATACACATCTATAGTTGGGTACCACTTGTTACAGGACTTCAATTGTCGTCACATATGTCTTTTGACGTATTAGATTGGCGGATGGGGGATAGGGCCGTTGGTGAAGAGCTGCGTCCCTTGGGCACGCCACAAACGTATTACTGTGGGTTCGAATCCTTATTCGCCCAGATTAAGTGCCCGTGCTTGTGTGGTTAACGAGACCTGCATCACTTCGGGTTTCCCTCCCTCATTAAGCTAATTATAACACGTCGTGATACGACTGGAACACTGTTCAAAGGGGCATTCAACCCGAACTCTTTGCTTTACAACGGTATAAGGATCTATACCGAAACGTCTCTTTTTACAGTACAATATTACAGTACAGTATTAATAAAGTTGTTATACCTTGTCATCCGTCAACTTCTAAGTAATGCCTATCAAACAATTTAAAGAAATGTGTTATGAAATGAGCCACTGCTGGTAGGGGCGGTGTTGTTATGAAAAGAAGCTTTGTTGGGAAGGGGGCATTGCTGTGGAGTGAGACATTGTTGGTAAGAGAAGTGTTGTTATGAAATGAGAGATTTGCTGGGAAGAGAGCTGTTGCTGAGGAAAGAGACATTGTTGAAGTGTTGCTATGACGTGAGATATTTCAAGTAAGAGAGGTATGGCTATAAAGTGAGACATTGTTGGTAAGAGAAGTGTTGTTATGAAATGAGAGATTTGCTGGGAAGAGAGCTGTTGCTGAGGAAAGAGACATTGTTGAAGTGTTGCTATGACGTGAGATATTTCAAGTAAGAGAGGTATGGCTATAAAGTGAGACATTGTTGGTAAGAGAAGTGTTGTTATGAAATGAGAGATTTGCTGGGAAGAGAGCTGTTGCTGAGGAAAGAGACATTGTTGAAGTGTTGCTATGACGTGAGATATTTCAAGTAAGAGAGGTATGGCTATAAAGTGAGACATTGTTGGTAAGAGAAGTGTTGTTATGAAATGAGAGATTTGCTGGGAAGAGAGCTGTTGCTGAGGAAAGAGACATTGTTGAAGTGTTGCTATGACGTGAGATATTTCAAGTAAGAGAGGTATGGCTATAAAGTGAGACATTGTTGGTAAGAGAAGTGTTGTTATGAAATGAGAGATTTGCTGGGAAGAGAGCTGTTGCTGAGGAAAGAGACATTGTTGAAGTGTTGCTATGACGTGAGATATTTCAAGTAAGAGAGGTGTGGCTATAAAGTGAGACATTGCTGGTAAGAGAGGTGTTGCTGAGGAGTGAGATATTTCAAATGAGAGAGGTGTTGTTATGGAGTGAGCAACTGCTAGTAAGAGAGGTGTTGCCGAGGAGTGAGACATTGCTAGACAGAGAGATTTTGCTTCAAGTAAGAGATTGCGGGTAGGAGAGGTGTTGTTATGAACTGAGATATGTCTAGTGAGAGAGGTGTTGTTATGGAGTGAGACATTGTTGGTAAGAGATGTTTTGCTATGGAGAGGGACATTGTTGGTAAGAGAGCTGTTAGTCAACTAAGCAATAATTCAAGAAGGTCACCTCGTGACGGTATGGCGAATTATAGTTCAGTGACAGCTAAAATCACCAGAAACTAATTTAGATTGATTTTCTTGTGAAACTCCGCCACTCTGTTCTGGATTGCGTGGAGACGTCAAGCCATCAAGTCAATAACAGCCGGTCGCAAACGACGAAATAAACCACCAAACTCACCCAATAGGACGTCTACCAGTGTGACCTGAGTAACAAGTTTAGGACTAACAAACCACCGCCAGTGTGTTGGACTGAATATCTTGTGGAACAACACAGCTGAATCCGTAGGACAGAGATGAGGACGTCGGCAATTACACACAAATCCTTGTCTGGACGAGAGGGAATGAAGCTGCTACAATATGCGGATTACGTGTCAGGGGTATTTGTGTTTATAGTACCAGTAAGAATCGTCGTGACCAAGTGAGTGAGTGAGTGAGTTGGGTTTAACGCCGCTTTTAACAGTATTCCAGTTATATCACGGCGTGTCAGCTTAATGTGGGAGGAAAGCCCGAAGTGATGCAGGTCTCAGACGTTTACCACTTCGGTGAAACCCACGAGCACGGGTATGGTGCTGCCAAACCTAGAAACATAATCGGGGCGAGCCGGGATTCGAACCCACAATCATAGGTTTCTGGCGTGCCTAAGGGACGCAACTCTGCACAGCGAATCGCGGCGCCTGAGACGACTGGGCCACCCATGCCCCCTCGTGACCAAGACGTTACATTCTCTCAAACGATAAATCGAGATAATGGAATATGTCCGAATGATATATTGAGTTCATGGAGGTCGAGTTAATGAGGGTACACATAAATGTCCGAATGGTATATCGAGATAACAGAGGTAAAATTGAATGGGTTCACATTAATGTTCTGTAAATATATCGAGTCAATGGAGGTCGATCTTACGAGGTTGTTATGTCCTAATGATATATCGAGACAATGGAGGTAAAGTTAAATAGGTTTCATTGTAATGTCCGAAAGATATATCGAGATAATGGAGGTTAAATTAAGTGGGTTTCACATTAATTTCCTGAAAATATATCGAAACAATGGAGGTCGATCTCAAGAGGTTGTTACGTCCTTATGATATATTGAGTCAGTAGAGATTGCTCAAACGAGGGTTTAATGTCCTAATAATATATCGAGACAATGGAGTTAACGACTGTGGCGTTTTTAATGCATCACAATGAGCTACGTGACATAACAGTGACATGCGATGTACAACTACACCTAGCAAAGCGTGTCTAATCTTCTTGGGTGCCGGTCGTGTAGCCTAGTGGGTAAAGCGTCAGTTCGTCACGCCGAAGACCCGGGTTTGATTCCCGACATGGGTACAATGTGTGAAGCCCATGCCTGGTGTCCCTCGCCGTTATATTGCTGGAATATAGCTAAAAGCGGCGTAAAACTAAACTCACTCAGTCACTCTTCGGGGTGCCCATGTCATATTGTTTTTTTCCACGTGGCTATGCTACACATAATATCTATCATTATGCGAGTAAAGTACATGAAGATGATTATACGAACATGTGTGTAATACTGGTTTTACGGAACGAGTCTCAGTATTCTCGTATTTCCCGAGCGAGAGTTTCGTAAAATCAGTGAGACACACATGTGAGTGTAATAATTCTTTATTAGCCATTATTTCTTCCTGTTGAGCTGGCCTTTACAAAATATGCATCGATCACCACCGCTGTCCTAGAAAAACCACAATTTGTCCAGCTTCAGCTATGACGTCGTTGCTAATGTAACGTCAATCCTGCCTTACGTCACTATGAGGTTCGAATGACGTCAACAATGCCACCCGAATGACGGAAACAATGCACTAGTACGCGAGAAGTGATATTTGTACTTGTGCTCATACGATTTTTATGAACTCGGTTATTTCTTATTATGTGGGTTATTAAGTGATGTAAAAAGACAATATCCAAGCACATAAAGCGCCATTCTTAGTTTACATAACGGTCATAATCGATGTAAATGTAAATCGACCCCCCTTTCAAACAATGGACCCATGCCGCTGCACTCAACACCTTCGCTAACCCCAAAGAGTTCATGTTAATTTTTGTACTGGTAGAAGGAAGATAGAAATGCTGCGTTTTCAATTAAGATAAAGGTTAACCTCGCTCAATTACATTTGGAACCGAACGAGATTTTATCTACAAGTCACTAGCTCTTCATTGAAAACACAGCATGTTTATCTCCAAATTGACCGCAAATGATCAAATAAGTTGGTCCAGCCGTGTGCACTCAACAATCATCCATCGGATGAGGACAACATACTACTTTTGGATTCATTCCTGTGTGAAATAATGTCAATTTATCTTACACTCACATCGAGACGCCTGTGGAGCCAGTTCGTCCCCTACGTCCAGTGATGACTGCGTGGTCACTGCATGTCCAGTCACGGACGCCGTCGGGGAATCCAGCACCTACTCCGGTCAACAGTTGACCTTGAGGAGGAGGCGGAAGCAGTATAATTTGCTGAGAAAGCAAAGTGACAAATGACACTTTTTCAATTTCCCTCGTTCCACCGACTCCTTGGTGTGCGTTATTGCTAGATGGTCCGGTCAGTCACCTCTTAAGTCGGGGGAACATTACAAATAGGGTAGCTAAATAAAGAGTGAAATAGCTCATGTTAGAGGAGATAAGATCTAGCATGGTTCGTCTTTGAATATATATGCATACAAAATTCCACTTGGATCAATATGGTGATTATATCATCAGCCAACTACCTCCCAATGTGGGTCAAGTGGGTCGATATCAGAGTGTGAGTGTGTGATCTAATATTGAAAAGGGGGCACGGGTGGCCCAGTCGTCTAAGGCGCCGCGATTCGCAGAGTTGCGTCCCTTGGATTATGTTTCTAGGTTTGTCAGCACCATACCCGTGCTCATGGGTTTAACCGAAGTAGTAAAAGTCTGAGACCTGCATCACTTCGGGCTTTCCTCCCACATTAAGCTGACACGCTGTGATATAACTGGAATAATGTTAAAAGCGGCGTTAAACCCAACTCACTCTCTCGCTCTAATATTGAATAGATACTCAATATAAATATATGGCAACGTTAGGTGACGAAACCTATGTATATATTCTATTCAACCAATCAGCGTCAATCAGCGTCAAACTACTTGGTTTGATCAGAAAGTTCACCCGGTGCGATATCGTATTGAGGTATCGCTTCGACGTAAATGATCTAAGTTTAATGAGATTGGTGAATTTATTTAAAAGCTTCAATTTAAGTGGGCAAATTGCGTCCTTAAAGGAAAATATCAGTCGCCGTCAATAATGTGTTATACTACATTCTCTTAAATAAAACTGACAAAACCCTTTACATAATCACATAAAATCTCTGCTAAAAGCAGGCTTCATGGTACGATTCCGACTTTAGCACTAGATCGCTCTCATTAAGTCATGAACGCTGAAACGTTCAGTTTCAGGTTTAAACCAACAATCGAATAAAATATGAAATTGTTAGTGTTCATGAAGTAATATTTCCAATGCATGTACATACTGAGATGAGAGTACTCCGCCAGGATGCAGTAAAGCCTTCGGAATGTATGATTTACTGACTGAACACGAAGCCATTTCAATTCCGGTATCATTCATATCGATTACTGGTGCCTCATTACTTAAAAGTCACAAATCACCACCCGCCATCTGGATTTGGTGACTGCCCTTCTCGTGGACTCCTCCCTATGATTGCATACCATACGGATAGCATTTCAATGCAATGTACTGATATATTCAATGGGACAAGCAATCGAGGTGTTACAACAAAGTGTGATCTCTTTAAAAGCAGGGGACACGAGGGGCCCAGTCGTCTAAGGCGCCGCGATTCGCTGTGCAGAGTTGCGTCCCTTGGGCACGCCAGAAACCTATGATTGTGGGTTCGAATTCCCGGTTCGCCACGATTATGTTTCTCGGTTTGTCAGCACCATACCCGTGCTCGTGGGTTTCACCGAAGTGGTAAACGTCTGAGACCTCCTACATCGGGCTTTCCTCCTACATTAAGCTGACACGCAGTGATATAACTGGAATACTGTCAAAAGCGGCGTTAAACCCACTCACTCACTCACTCACTCACTCACTCACTCACTCTTTAAAAGAACAAAACTAAAAACTTTACAGAAGTAAACAATTTAATGAAATTCTGGCCATTTACCATGTATTCCTTAAACAACTTATGTCGATATGTCCAGTTAGTTTCATTGACAAGAGAAGTACAAAAGTCTGAAACGGAAAAGGAAATGTGGGGGCTGAATGTAAGTACGCATTAAGACAACATCAATGGACCCTCATCTGTCCTGACAAGTGTTATGTTGTGTCAATCTGTAAATACATATTTATCATCTTATCATTATGATCAATCTGTAGTTATCATTGAATTCGGTGTCGTCTTTAAAGATAGTAAAGGATTCTCGGACATAACTTGTAATTTCCAAAATTGAAAGAGATATAAGTTTCTAGAAATAGAGAAATAGTTGCATGATAATAATGAACGAATTGGGAACACGTTACAACCAGTACTGAAGTATGACAGTAGACGATCGTGAAGGTCGATAGGGGCAAGATGGGAAATTTTAATGTGGACGTTTTTGGATAAGTTGTGGTAAAATCGCCACGTTTTGTGAACCAATCATTCACTCAATGAGGCATACTGCGTATGAGTCTCTTAATGGCGATTTGAGGGAGTCTGTCCCACTCTTCTTGCACATCCCGGCCAAGTTCAGCCAACGTGGTCGACTGCCTATGACGTTGACTGACACGTTTCCCAACCATGTGCCAGACGTGTTCAATGGGGAAAAAGTCAAGGCTCATTACTGGCCATGGCATCCTATGGATGTTGTGCTGCTTGGGATGAGCATTGACGATTCGTGCATTGTGAGCACAGGCCTTGTCCTGAAAGACAAAACGTCGACCCACACGTCGACCCAACAGGACAACAGAAGGTGTCAGTATGTTGTCCCGATAGTACTGCCCAGTGATGTTTCCTTTGTGATCCTTTGTTGTCAGTCATTATGATGCCACCCCACACCATAACCGATCCACCGCCAATTTTGTCATCAGATCTCAGGTTGACATTGGCTTGACGTTCATTTTTACGTCGCCAGTCGTGACCAGGGACGTTGTGGTTAGTTGGTTGCTTTCTTGTTTAACGCCGCACTCAGCAATGTTTCAGCTATTTGGTCGCGGTCTGTAAATAATCGAGTCTGGATCAGATAATCCAGTGACATGAGCATCGAGCTACATAATTGGGATACGATGACATGCATTAACCAAGTCAGCGAGTCTGACACCCGATCCCGTTATTCGCCTCTTACGACAAGCATAGTGGCCTTTTACAGCAAGCATGGGTTGCTGAAGGCATATTCTCTTCCCGGGTCTCGACGTTATGTACTCCATTGACGTCTGTTGGCAATATGACGTCAATGTAAAGGGAGGTACAACACGTTAAGCATAGAGATGAGTTGCATGTACACGATTTCTAATCGTCTGACCCGTAACTCGTTCTCCAGGAGCCTGATTAAAGTTTTGAGCAATTTGATTCGCCGCTTGAGCTCAATTTCTTAGAGCCTGGTTGCGGATCAATCGATCCTGTAATCTTGTCTTTGACCTGGGACGCCCTGAACATAGCCTGCTAATCACACACTGTGAAACATTGAACGTATTGGCCACTGCACGCTGACTTCTGCCAGCTTTCAGTATGCGAATAGCCCGTGGACGCTCCACGCGTTGCAGACGTAGCATCGCTAGTTCACACACAAATAATGAATGAAATCAAGAAATCAAGTCTGTATGATAAGCAGTATAAATGGGGTTGCCAGACCTGATGGTCCACAGAGATCAATCGACCTTTCTTGAAAGTGCCAAACTCAGGAATGACACCTTACGCACGTGTGTGGCACTACTGCGCGAGGCATGTGCAAACTACAAGGTGCGTTTTGGTGTTTTAGGTTTACAGACATAAACGTCCTTGCAAGGGATGTTTGTCGTCAACATTTATCTTTGTTCTAATACTTGATAATAACAATTATATTAATGATCCCCTAATTTGTAAAGAGTAAAGTTTCGTGGCAACACGTCATTTGCCATTTTGACAGTTTCAGTACCGTTGCCGACATGAAAGATAAAGTGCGCTGTGTCATCAGTCAGTTTCCTGAGTGAGTTAGTGAGTATGGTTTTACGCCGCTTTAAGCAATATTCCAGCAATATCACGGCGGCGAACACCAGTAACAGTCAGTTTCCTGTGCTGTGTTTGACGTACCACAACGTACGATGTATCAGTTAACTTCCTGTGCTTTTTTTGACGTACCACAACGTACGATGTATCAGTTAACTTCCTGTGCTGTGTTTGACGTACCACAACGTACGATGTATCAGTTAACTTCCTGTGCTGTGTTTAACGTACCACAACGTACGATGTATCAGTTAACTTCCTGTGCTGTGTTTGACGTACCACAACGTACGATGTATCAGTTAACTTCCTATTCCTATGCTGTGTTTGACGTGCCACAACGTACGACGTATCAGATAACTTCCTGTGCTGTCTTTGACGTACCACAGTGTACGATGTATCAGTTAACTTCCTGTGCTGTGTTTGACGTACCACAGTGTACGATGTATCAGTTAACTTCCTGTGCTATGTTTGACGTACCACAACGTACGATGTATCAGTTACAGTGAATCACCTACCGGCGCATGCGTGACGTGACACAAGGTAAGTTGTAGCACCTTCCTTTGAAGTGCGACCAATCTCACGACCTTTCATCCGGACAATCAGAGCGTCGCGAAAATTAAAGTCCGAATGTGTTTTCTAATCATGCAACCTCGAAAAGATTAAACGGCAGTTACGGACTGTACGACTGATTCCAAAAGCTGGACATCGTCTGTCTCTCGCTTCAATGCGATTAACATTGAAACGGAAGATATTCTATAGTTCGTGGGAATACTGCCACACAATCTCGGCCACCTATTAGACATTCCAAATAGAATTTTCTTTTTTTCACATTTCAGATTTTCAATCGAGGACTTTGATAAAAACAAATTAAAAGCCGAGTCTAGAATGGAGGTCGCATTCTTAAAACTAGTGCCATAAAACTCGAGATAGCTGCTTTCTGACTGTCTAATGTCGACCTGTTAGTCATTTCATTGGTCGATCTAAGTTCGCGAAATACTGTTCTGACTTGTCATGGGATATCATCAGACCTTTGGTGTAGTTAGCATCACTGAGGTCTGATTTTACTGAGACTGGGGTGGGACGTATCACCAATCATCTTCCTGTTAAAAAATGTGCATCACTGACTGTTTTGTTTTCATCGCAGTTATCGGGCCACTTCATCCTTGTGTAGATATTGTGTAGACAGTCGAGAGAATGTCAATATCAACATACCATATGCATATCACGAATATGTTTTTTATCAAACTCATGATATCTGGATGTTGATATTAATATGGATGATCATTGCGCAGACTGTGAACATTTTCATCCTTCCAGACAACAGAGTAAACGTCACAGCAGACATATATTTTTGAAGCATCGATATTATAAGAATTAACCAATGGTTAGTACATGTTATCAGATGAATTTGATGAAGTGCAAATAGCAACGTTCATTCTAATTTCCTGTCATGCTCCCTTATATAAAAAAACAACCGATTCACTGTTTAGAACAAACTGTTAAAGAAACTTTAGCGCTAAAGTTAGTGCATTATTTACTCATCCAAGATAACATGGCGCCAACGGAATGGTACAGTTGAAAGATCATTTAAACATATTTGTAAATATAAATTAAAATACCTAATTACATTTGGATACACGACAAAATCACCTTTAATTTGCTCTTACAACTTACAACCTCTCTGATAAGGACGTTCTGTTTTATCAAAGATACCAACACCTTACTATGATTAAAGCAGTCCTCTGATGATCTTCTGGATGAGGAACAATCTCGCCTTAACTTCCAACATCCGCAGCCTCTTGAAACCAACTCATTACATTACATTACATTATTGTAATAAGGTTACAGCAGGTGACTCGCATCACAAGAACAGAGGCAGAACAAAACAGCGCACTGTATAAGTCAGAACTTCTTGAAAGGGCTCTTTTATCAAAGTTCAAAGCATTCGCGATATGTCAAATCAACAAAGAGGATTGGCGCACTCTCCTCAAAGGGATTAATAAACCCTTATCTGATGTACGTGTTTCCGTCATTGTCTCTGGCTGAACGAAACTGATTCTAATGAAGCAATTTATTCTCTGGTAATGGTATTATCTGTAATAATTGAAATAATCAGTAGTGTGTTTATTGTACTAACTCAGCTTTGATATAGGATATTCTTAATCATTGGTATATACAAACCAATACAATGAGTTATTTTATTTCAGTTATAATGTGGTCTTAAGGACTGAATATATGTAATATTTCATCGATTATATAATTAAGATGCAATTCCTGAAGTCAGTAAGCATTGTTTCGGAGGATTTTCAAAATGAATATTAACACGAGACAGATCAAGGACGACTTCAAAACCTTACAATGCACATCTTCAAAACATACTTCATTCAGTAACAAGGCTGGTAAATGCAGACAGCAAAAATGTTTAGGGATTACGTATTTCAAACACATCTTGAAAAATGTACGTTTGAAATTCACGACTTATATAAACAACGCTACCTTCAGGCTAGTTGTATAATGTACTACACCGGGTGATTTTATAAACCATTGACAAAGACGTCAGTGTGATGCGGATGTCGACCAAGGACTTTCTAGCGACTGTTGGCTATTTCCCCCTGAATCAGCCACGTACAGATAATGCGCCATCTTCTCAGAGATCAGGGATGAAAGAGAAATTCACTCTCAGCATCCTATGACATTAAAAAACAGCAACTAATAGCAGCATCGTCAATTAAGAAAGTTCCGCCGTCACGATCTCCCCTCCTTCAGTGCAGGTGTACTGATCATCATGTGATTTTAGAATGTTTATCACGCAGTTGGTTCCAGTCTTCCTGGTGGATTTTTTTAGATATAGTTAGAATTTGATATGTTGGCACGCTATGAAGACGAGTGTAAATACAAATAATTGCCCCGACTGCCGGACTTGATGTCTAAGGCGTCGTGATACAATGGTTAAAGTATACGTCACCACCAGAGTGTGTGAGTGAGAGCGTGAGTGCGTGAGTGAGTGAGTGAGTGAGTGAGTGAGTGAGTGAGTGAGTGAGTGAGTGGGTGTTTGGGTGGGTGAGTGAGTGAGTGAGTGACGTCGGATGAAGCATCCGTAAATGATACAGGTTTAAGACGTACAACATGCGACTCATGATCACGGCTACGGTACTGACAAACCGAGAACCATAAACAGGGATTCGACCTCAACATCGTAGAATTCAGCCACGCCTGTTGGACGCAACGCCCAACAGCAAAACGGCGGCGTCCTAGACGACTGGACCACTCATACCGTGGTTCAACACAAATTAAAATGACATTCTCCTGATGTCCGAGGCGTAAACTAATGCAATCAGCGTGAAAGAAAAGTAGGCCATCGTAAGCTAGGGATCATTGTCCCAGGACATTAATTACATTTCCAGTGGCAACACTTAGTCTCTAGTTTTATGTCTTTATGTCTCAATGTGCATGGATTAAATCGCTGTGTTTAATTGTGCATGTCTCTTTTCTCCTTCTATTCAAGTATTACTTCCAATCTCAAACTTTTCCAACCTCATCTAAAACACATGTGATCTATTCACTTACACAAACTGGTTGATACTAAAACAGCTAAAGGGCGTTATCATATCTCCTTGTTAGAATGATGAGATCTGATTGGTTCACCTGATCATGATAAAATACTTTATCATACCTCCATGTCAGAATAATGATATCTGAATGGTCCATGTTATCTAGATAAAATACTATGTATCCAGCCTTGGAGGGAAATAAATTTCACAGCGGGAGAATACATCTCTTATACCAACTACGAGCATGGTTCCACATGGATATCTCAAACGCAGAATATATCCCTTTAACCCCGTATAAAGTGTCATGCTTTTTCCGCGTCAATGAAAGTAACGTGACGTAGTACACGTTGACCTCAGCTCAACCGAACAGCTGTTTTCTATCAATTTTGTATTCGTTTTAATATTTTTACAATGGCAGATTAAAACATGTCCGGCTGATGGTATAAAACCAAACCCGGGACGCATAAAACCACATGTTGCCTTCGTGATACTGTTACAACTTATATTATTAATGCGCCATATATAATACTCCACACACACCGTTCTGTATGTGACCACCTCGGTGGTCTAGTGGATGAAGCGTGTGCCATGAGAGCTGAAAGTCGGTTGTTCGAGCCAAACAGCGTCATACCAAAAGACGTTTGAAGATGGTAATTGATGGTACACACATGTGCATGCATGTCGCTTAAAGTGAAACAATCTTGACCGCAAACTGTTTGAATGGCATTCTAGATTTGGGTGAGTAAATAAGAAAAAGAAACGTCCAACTTCATGATAGCAATTTCTGATTTATTGCATATAGCCACGTTTCGTTCTAGATTATTACACCGTTATCAAGTCATAACTCTAGCTTGATATCGGTGTAAGAATCTACATCGAAACGTCGCTATATGTAATAAATCAAAAGTTATTATCCATAAAGTTGTACGTTTTCTTTTCTTATTTAATATTAATCGGTACTTTACCTCCTCTACATGGATCAAGCATGTTTGAGTGACATAGAAAAACTTCATTTCAGTGTCAGAAGTGTCTAAGAGATGTCATGAGCGTGTGTATGCTGCAATTGCTCCTCGGTAACATATTTTGTGGTTTGGTTACAACAAAAAGACGTAAATATGTGATTTATAAATGGGAAAGGATGTTAAGAGCTACCCCGAAGGCAGTGACATTTACATTTACTTCAAGTACAGGACAACGCTATGGCCCACACGTTGAACGTGACAAAGGAGATGTTCAGAGTTGTCAATGGATATGTGGCGCTTATGTCTTAGTCACTGATCAATTGGCCGATCGTTCGAATGGACGATTGTACCGATATGTCCAAAGGATATTTAAGTAAAGTCACAGATTGCTGAATATGGTTGACTGTCACTGTCCGTCGAGGCACATGTCGAGTCTTTAGTTTAGGTGTGCAATTTGTCAGATTGTTCACAAGGATAAGTCAAAGCGAAAATATTCGATCATAGGCATGCAGCCAAAAACTATTTTCGTAATGTATACAAGTACATCGAGGAAAAAAATTGTCTAAATTAACAGGATCAAAGTTTTTGCATTTGTGCGTGTTAGGAAATTCCCAGAGGTTAATTATATACATGAACTATGCATGCTGATGTTGGGCTGTATATGTATTGACACTTTCCATTCTGATGTTGGGCTGTATATGTATTGACACTATCCATTCTGATGTTGGACTGTATATGTATTGAAACTATCCATTCTGATGTTGGACTGTATATATATGTATTGACACTATCCATGCTGATGTTGGGCTGTATATGTATAGACACTATCCATTCTGATGTTCGGCTGTATATGTATGGACACTATCCATTCTGATGTTGGACTGTATATCTATTGACACTATCCATGCTGATGTTGGGCTGTATATGTATAGACACTATCCATTCTGATGTTCGGCTGTATATGTATGGACACTATCCATTCTGATGTTGGACTGTATATCTATTGACACTATCCATGCTGATGTTGGGCTGTATATGTATAGACACTATCCATTCTGATGTTCGGCTGTATATGTATGGACACTATCCATTCTGATGTTGGACTGTATATGTAGAGACACTATCCATGCTGATGTTGCGCTGTATTGACACTATCCATTCTGATGTTGCGCTGTATATGTATAGACACTATCCATGCTGATGTTGGACTGTATATGTATAGTCACTATCCATTCTGATGTTGGATTGTATATGTATAGACCCTATCCATTCTGATGTTGGGCTGTATATGTATAGACATGTACACTATCCATGCTGATTTTGGACTGTATATGTATAGACACTATCCATGCTGATGTTGGGCTGTATATGTATAGACACTATCCATTTTGATGTTGGGCTTTAATGTATAGACACTATCCATGCTGATGTTGGGCTGTATATGTATAGACACTATCCATTCTGATGTTCGGCTGTATATGTATGGACACTATCCATTCTGATGTTGGACTGTATATCTATTGACACTATCCATGCTGATGTTGCGCTGTATATGTATAGACACTATCCATGCTGATGTTGGACTGTATATGTATAGACACTATCCATTCTGATGATGGACTGTATATGTATAGACAATATCCATTCTGATGTTGGGCTGTATATGTATTGACACTATCCATTCTGATGATAGGCTGTATATGTATAGACACTATCCGTTCTGATGTTGGACTGTATATGTATAGACACTATCCATTCTGATGTTGGACTGTATATGTAGAGACACTATCCATTCTGATGATAGGCTGTATATGTATTGACACTATCTATGCTGAATTTGGGCTTTATTTGTATTGACACTATCCATTCTGATGTTGGACTGTATATGTATAGACACTACCCATGCTGATGTAAGGCTGTATATGTATGACACTATCCATGCTGATGTTGAGCTGTATATGTATAGACACTATCCATGCTGATGTTGGACTGTATATGTATAGACACTATCCATTCTGATGTTGGACTGTATATGTATGTACACTATCCATGCTGATGTTGAGCTGTATATGTATGTACACTATCCATGCTGATGTTGAGCTGTATATGTATAGACACTATCCATGCTGATGTTGGACTGTATATGTATAGACACTATCCATTCTGATGTTGGACTGTATATGTATGTACACTATCCATGCTGATGTTGAGCTGTATATGTATAGACACTATCCATGCCGATGTTGGACTATATATGTATAGACACTATCCATTATCATGTTGGACTGTATATGTATGTACACTATCCATTCTGATGTTGGGCTGTATATGTATAGACACTATCCATGCTGATGTTGGGCTGTATATGTATAGACACTATCCATTTCGATGTTCGGCTTTAATGTATAGACACTATCCATGCTGATGTTGGACTGTATATGAATAGACACTATCCATTCTGATGTTGGACTCTATATGTATTGACACTATCCATTCTGATGATAGGCTGTATATGTATAGACACTATCCATGCTGGTGTTGGACTATATATGTATAGACACTATCCATTCTGATGTTGGACTCTATATGTATAGACACCATCCATGCTAATGTTGAGCTGTATATGTAAAGGCACTATCCATGCTGATGTTGGACTGTATATGTTTGGACACTATCCATGCTGATGTTGGGCTGTATATATATTGACACTATCCATGCTGATGTTACGCTGTATAGGTATAGACACTATCCATTCTGATGTTGGGCTGTATATGTATAGACACCATCCATTCTGATGTTGGACTGTATATGTATAGACACTATCCATTCTGATGTTGGGCTGTATATGTATGGACACTATCCATTCTGATGTTGGACTCTATATGTATAGACACTATCCATTCAGATGTTGGACTGTATATGTATAGACACTATCCATTCAGATGTTGGGCTGTATATGTATAGACACTATCCATTCTGATGTTGGGCTGTATATGTATGGACACTATCCATTCTGATGTTGGACTCTATATGTATAGACACTATCCATTCAGATGTTGGACTGTATATGTATAGACACTATCCATTCAGATGTTGGGCTGTATATGTATGGACACTATCCATTCTGATGTTGGGCTGTATATGTATAGACAACATCCATTCTGATGTTGGACTGTATATGTATTGACACTATCCATTCTGATGTTGGACTGTATATGTATAGACACTATCCATTCTGATGTTGGGCTGTATATGTATAGACAACATCCATTCTGATGTTGGACTGTATATGTATTGACACTATCCATTCTGATGTTGGACTGTATTTGTATAGACACTATCTATTCAGATGTTAGGCTGTTTATGTATGTACACTATCCATTCTGATGTTGGACTGTATATGTAAAGACACTATCCATTCAGATGTTAGGCTGTATATGTATAGACACTATCCATTCTGATGTTGGACTGTATATGTATAAACACTATCCATGCTGATGTAAGGCTGTATATGTATAGACACTATCCATTCTGATGTTGGGCTGTATATGTATAGACACTATCCATTCTGATGTTGGACTGTATATGTATGTACACTATCCATTCTGATGTTGCGCTGTTTATGTATAGACACTATCCATTCTGATGTTGGACTGTATATGTATAGACACTATCCATTCTGATGTTGCGCTGTTTATGTATAGACACTATCCATGCTGATGTTGGACTGTATATGTATAGACACTATCCATGCTGATGTTGGGCTGTATATGTATAGACCCTATCCATGCTGATGTTGGGCTGTATATGTATAGACACTATCCATGCTGATGTTGGGCTGTATATGTATAGACACTATCCATGCTGATGTCGGGTTGTATATGTATAGACACTATCAATTCTGATGTTAGGCTGTCTATGTTTGGACACTATCCATTCATGACAGAACATGATAGTGTGAGGGCGGTAAATTTGATAAATAAAACAGTTTGGGTTAATGTAACTAAGGCTGTATTGTACATCATAATCGGCAACCACAGACTTTTAAATATGTATTTCATAATTCTTAAAAGATATAATAACTTGAAGATCAATTATATTATTTTGCATTTGCATGTAGTCAGTATGTGAGAGGTGTTCGAGATATTTATGGATACTGGTATGGTTAAATGCCATACAGTACAGTCACCTTGTTTTTCTTTCTATTTGTTTCGTGGTATAGTTCAAGGAAAGTGACAGTTTCCTCCCTTGTTAGCTGAGTACATGTTTGAAACCAAATTGACTATCTCCCTCCAAGTGAGTGAGTTTGGTTTAACGTAGAACAATATTACAGTTATATCAATGCATCTCAACTTGATGGTGGAGGAAAACCCGGAGCAATTGGTCGACTTTGGTGCAACTCATGAGCACAGGTATGGTGCGGATCTGGGATTCGAACCCACGATACCAGTTATCTGGCACGCCTAATTAAGGAACGCCACTGTGCACAAGGAATTGCATCGCCCTTAACAACTGAACTTACGGGGCTGCTTACTTCCTCTGACAGCAGATACGTTACACAGTGCAGGGGACTTGCTCCAGACCACATTAACGGTGTCAGTGAACAGAATAAAACAACACGAAAAACAATATTTATAGTAATGGAAAAGAAATTGCTGTTAGCCAAACGAAACGATCAATTTCCAGTGTTGACATTTCGTCGCAACTCAATTTACCGAGATGGTGATTTTATGTATCTTCATTCTACCAACACGCATGTTATTTCCGTTGCAAGCCATATCCAGATTCCCAGAGTCCGGTGTATCATGTAACCACAGGGTTATTATCACGCGAAGTACATTTTTCTTGTTTCATGTTCCCAAAGCAAGATTCTAAAAACGTCAAGGCTAAAATAAAACGGTCAAATGCGAAGATGCAGCACTGACTGCACAGTATTAGTGGGCCTAGGTGAATTATACAATGTGGTTAATGCGGCAGTCAGCAGTATTCCACTCAAATGACGAACCCATGTGAACAATTACCAAGCAGATTATAGACGAAAACGTTTGCATACATAATTTTAACCGTTAGCTTACCATTTGGGTTTATATATTCACTGACGTTCGGTTAATCGCGATGTCATGGTCCACATATTATCGTATTGCGAGCCAATGGATCGGTTCAAAACGAAACGAGCGTTTTAATAAAATATGTTATGTAATGGAATTATTTTTAAAAGTATGTCAAAAGTTCTCCAACCAAAACAAAGTAATAAAAATATTTATTGTTGTTTGTTTATTTGTTGTTTAACGCCGCACTCAGCAATATTACAGCTACATGACGGCGGTCTGTAAATAATCGAGTCTGGACCAGACAATCCAGTGATTGATATCATGAGCATCGATCCACGCAATTGGGATCGATGACATGCATCGACCAAGTCAGCAAGCCTGACCGCCTGACCGCCTGACCGCCTCTTACGACAAGCACAGTCGCCTTTTACGGCAAGTATGGGTTGCTGAAAACCTGTTCTACCCCGGATCTTCAAGGGTCAAACATTTATTATATACTTCAGTGTGAAAGACTGAGTTTTACATTTGTAATCAAATAATTTAATTTTCCGGTGGATAACTACACAAAATGTACATAATAAATAGGATATTCCATATGCCTCGTGATATTTTTATTTCACTCGACACATGAAATATCCGATGTTTATCCGGCTTGAGTCACTCTATGAAGGTTATACTCCAATGTACCCACACGATGTACCCACACGAGGGGGAACGGGTGGCCCTGTCGTCTAAGGCGCCGCGATGTTCAGAGTTGCGTTCCTTACGGCACGCCAGAAACCTATGATTGTTGGTTCGAATCCCGGTTCGCCCCGATTATGTTTCTAGGTTTGTCAGCACCATACCCGTGCTCGTGGGTTTCACCGAAGTGGTAAACGTCTGAGACCTGCATAACTTCGGGCTTTCCTCGCATATTAAGCTGACACGCTGTGATATAACTGGAATAATGTAAAAAGCGGCGTTAAACCCAACTCACTCACTCACACTCAATGAAATCTGTTTCGGCAGATAATCGAGACTGAGTATTTTTTGCCGTTGACGTTTTCAATTATGATCAATATTTCAGCAGCTCCGGCTTTTGGTGTCTAACTTTCATAGCTTTTGAGGACCATCGAGGATGTTCTTCCTCCAAAGATTTCAAAGAGCGTTATGCTCTTGGTTCTTTGATCAGGGATACAACATTAAAGGCCTTAGGGACTTGTCATTTGTCATAAAGTTGGGTTGGGGTAGGTGAGATTGATGCATCACAATGAGGCATTGACCGCGACATCCCGATCTATCTGTACTATATATGTACATGGCAAATGGAATGGCAAATGGAATGTCTATAATATGTATATATAGCAATTTGAAACGTGTTTCATTTGGTAAAGTGTTCATCTCGAAGCGTCCTCGTTATTTGTTATCAATAAACAACATTCTACCGTGACCTTCTATGTGTGACCTTATCGAGGTCACAATCATCAAATCAGGACAGCCTGGTATGACACGATTATCTGCCGAAACAGATTCCATTGTGTGTGAGTGAGTGAGTTGGGTTTAACGCTGCTTTTAACAGTATTCCAGTTATATCGCGGCGTGTCAGCTAAATGAGGGAGGAAAGCCCGAAGTGATGCAGGTCTCAGACGTTTACCACTTCGGTGAAACCTACGGGTATGGTGCTGACAATCCTGCAAGAGTCGTATGACGCTCTTTGAACTTTTGGTAGATAGAGCATGTTCGATTGTATCTCAGTGATCGATTGTAAAGCCAAGCCCATAAACTGTTCTATTGGATGAAGCAAACCAGAAGTCTTTGCTTCAGCTTCAGTCATCAATCTGCCTTACATTCGCTGGTCCGACGACAGAGCAACATTGGACCACTTGCCATATTTTCTTACACTATGCTCTAAACGTATATTTTGAAACATCATCATCGCATTCTTACTCTGTGTATATGTGATAACGTGACACGTGTCCTATGTATCAACACATAATATCTCTCATGAATTATTTCTTGGTTCAAATGGGATTGCAAACGGTTGAACGAGGGGTGATGGCACGTCACCCCTCGTGGTGGTCGCGAAAAAAGGTCATCATATTCCTGCTCTATTGGTAGCTCACACCAACTGGCATAAAAAAGTATAAATGTATTTGTTGCTTGACGATACACAGCAGTACTCCTTTCATACGACGTCAAACAATCGTGTCGGACCAGAGAATCAAGTGATCAACTCAGACAATCCAGTGACATGCAAGCGCATTTACTGATTTTGTTGAAACTACATGCGATATGTTAATTTTGTACGCCCGTTGTGTACAAGTGTACAAGTACCTAGCTTACAGCATACGGTCTTCAGATTGCAGCCTTTTTCATATTGGTGTTCTGCGTGTACAAAAAATCATAATCCTAGATATAGTAAACTACGATTACAACGAAGTCAAAGGGGCCACTAATTGTAGTTCGTTATAACCGTAGTTCGTTATAACCGTAAGTATATGTACAGCATATATACAGCAAATGGCCAGGACCCCAAAAAAAGTTCGTCATATCCGCCATTGTCCTCAATTTTAATCGTGACCAATCTGTGTCCAGTTATGATATTTTGTCGTAATCCATCCTGAGCCTCATTTCCGATCATCTTCGTGGGAAATGGACATGATGAAGCGGAAAGAAGGAAATTGTTTAATACTGATGAAATAACACCTCATTACTTGTCACTGTGTTTTCTAAAGAAGGAATCACGAGAACCACTCTTCAGTTCCCTCCGGCCAGAATATAAAACTGACAGGACCCATACGCAGCGGTGGATTGATCATGTCGTATTGGAACATGATACAAACATGATGGGGATGTTTGGAGATTTAGTGCCTGCCAGATGCGTTACAACGACAGATATAATCGGTAAAGTATGACGACGATGGTTCAAAACCGTCTTCGTTCATACAGTCCTTTCCCGTCGTTGATTTGTTCCTCAGCACACATGAATACAGCTATTACGTATCCCCGTCCGCTTTGGTATCCTTGTAAAAAAAACTAATTGTTTTCTCCCGTGTATCATGTTGTATTTTAACAGTCGTATGTCTGCAAGTAGCAAGCCAATTCGACCTTTTAATCAGTGTTAAAAGATGTAATTTTGTTGCTAAAGCCTTGGGAATACGTTCTTACGCAGACTGTACGGCACATGTGTCGATCATGCTAGAAAGGCTTCCATCCATGCCCGTAATCTGCCGTGTCGCCCACGTTTGAGTCGACGAAGTTGATGTGTGTAAACACCGTTGCTGTGCCCCCAAAACAAGTGTGGGTAGTGGGATGGGACGTTATACACATTCCTGTATCTGTCAGTGGTACTTGTAGCGACCCGGAATGTTCATATGAACATGTATGTGTCAACAAGAAGAGGTTATCCCCTTTCTGAAAAAGTAAAACTATGCATACCTTAGTGGACGAATTGTGACGATATAAATACTCACTGTGACGGCTGTTGCGTTGATGTTAGCTTATATTTAAATTTAAAGTTATGTTCCATCATTTTAATGTTGAAAAGGTATCTCTCTCCACATTAACTCATATATTATTAACGAGGTTATCTATTAGTTGTTTATTGGATTATCATGGAAAATGTACACTAACACATTTGTTATATTAAATCGCATATTGATATGAAATAATTCATTTGTAAAGTAAGGAGTTGACACGTTGGCGTTGTTACATGTACCTTATTTTGGGAGATTTCAGGTCTGTAATCGTGAAGTTTCTCATTGGTTTTTGATGGAAGGCGCTACATTTGTTGGCTCTGTTGCTGTAAGTGTGGTAGATGGCACTCCTGGAGGGTAGAATCATCATGCGGGGGCCTTGGATAGTGACTTCACTTTGAAGGATTCTGGATTCCCTTTGTAGCCAAGCCAACCTTCACAATGGTTATGTTCACCATATATTTAAATCCTGTTTTATCGACAAGAGAAATCCATGCTATCGTTGGGAATCATAAGTTCTGATTCGGCAATTATTTACAGTATTTTTTCTTACCTTAACATTAGATCTATCACTAATTGGCAGCATTTTACTCAAACTGTTGAACAAACAAATTAAAAGTGTTTGGGACAAGACAGTAAAACTTGGCGTGCCCACGAGACGCAACTCTGCAGAACGAATTGTTGCTCCTTTGACGACGAGTCTCCTCTCAAGTCCTGCACGTATCCTTCAACCTTGATAAGTGTCATGTGTTGTAAAATCAAGCCTTGATAAGCACGTTGTGTCACCAGTACCCACTATTGGTCAGGGAAGTCTACTGATGACCTGGCTGTTCACGTAGCATCGTGGTCCGCCGTCCATTGGTTGTTGTTCATGCTGTCGCCCACTTTTGCCTTGCCCAAAAGGGTAGGTGGCAAAAACTCGAATATAGCTAGTGTCCATGAGTTGTAAGATGGTGCTGCGAAAATTGACTGTGTCAAACTTTCACATTTGTCGCTACGAAGATGACAATGACAAATGTGAAAAAAGCCTCAGCGAGTACCTCCGGTTTTCCCTTTACATTTATTTGGCCTTTGTCCTTATCGGCGTGAATGTGAGTAGCCAATTCATAATATGTCTTTACCACTTTTACATGTGTTATGTCACTTTAGTTAAGAGACATGAACGTTTTAACCCATACGCTTAACATTATACTATGTATAAAAGAAGGGTTTATGATCTTGATCTGACTGTTAGATCATCTCTTGACATACGTTATGACTTCAAGACATGTATTGCATTCAGGATTGGTCATCAGGTTCACGGTAGCGACAAAACAATGACGAAAATGTCTTTTCAAGAGATAAGGTAAGCGTAAGAAAAGCAACCGTGACCACCACAAATTGAATTGGTTTATGTAAATAATGCGACAAAATCGATTGCATAATCATACAAACTCCCTGCTAAAATCAGAGTCGATTGTACGATTCCGACTGTGTATATGAATCACTATCAAATAGTAATGATACCAGCTGTTCGCGAAAGGGTGAGAGCATGCTGTCACGCGACAGTGAACAGAATATTGACTTTAATATGTTAACTTCCGGTAAGACGTATCGATGGACACTGGTTAATTCCCTCTGTGGCTGAGCTTGTCACACTGTATGAGGCATTAACACAGGAATTATTTTATAGACTAGTGAGGTCATTTCATTCATGATTCCAAACCATGACGAAACCGTATTTAGGAGATGAGGTTTGTGTAAGAAAAGCTAGCATGCCTCTGCCACATTTATTGAAAGTCACCTGCCTATGATTGTGACGCAGGAAAAAGCATAATCAATCATTGTGTTTCCTTTAAGTTAAGCGACAAAACACTTTCCTTGATCATAAGGGTCCATTGGTAGATTCCGAATGAATCCTAGTAATGCGTTTATGCATCACTATATACACATGAAAAGGCACTTTAATTGTCCACATGAAAAAAGAAACACGGGAGCATATGGTACAGGTCAAAATAGGGAATAGGATCGGACATAATTTTGGTCATCCATGCGTCAAAGTTGGAAATGTCCTCTACTTACCTACCAAAAAACGTTTTGAAGGCTTAATATAAGCGACAAAACCCTTTCCATATTTATTAGAAATCTCTGGTGAAAGCAAAGTCGATTTACGATTCCAACTATATCATGAGCAAGTGTTTTTGAATCACCATCAATTAGCGATAATACCAGGTGTTCGCGAAAAAGTGAGCTTGTTCTGGTATTACCCAGATTATTAAAACATATATTATCATGTTTGGCGATGAATGCATGCTTAGCAAGTAGCCAAAGTAATATTAAACCGTTATATAGTATCATACGTACTCCTGTCAACTGGATTACACCCCTGTTGATTAGAAATGGCACATTGATCCTATTTCCATGTGTTACACTGTCGACATAGATGGGTTCGTCAAAGGTGTGTTGAACTACTCAGCAATATTTCAATCTTTAGCCAAGTTGACAGAAGGTTGTTCAGTGGGAAAGCTTGTAAACAGTAGAGACGAATATGTTGAATTCCTTTATTACCAGAACAACTGCTTGAAGCCAAGGATGTCTATTTACCGTCGAATCTGTAAAATCATGTGTGATATTAAATGAAATTAAACTTTATTATTTCCGTAATCTGTTCCAAACATCAGGAAATATGCACACTTAAAAAACCATATTTTCCCCAAAGGCTTATTTTATTTACAGTAATCATGCTGAGATTGCCTTTTGCGCCACCTCGAAGTTCCCTGTCTATAAACGTGACGACAATTGACATCTTGATGACAGTTTTAACTGTTGTCATCAATTCCCTGGTTTGTAATTTTCTTCCAAAAGTGAAATTTCGAAATGATTGTCATTGGGAAAACTAAAATTATATAATTAAATTCACGAAAATAGAATCGCCCTTCTCTTGCTGAAGGGTTGATTGCCATGGTGTTTGCAGTTGTATTACAAACTGTCCGAGAATTACAGTCGTAAATGCAGAAAACGATTACACTGTCGTGTTTCCAAACAAGGGCATTGCTTCATCCACCACATTAACTGGAGGATCTATTCAGCTCTCTCAAACCCGGCGTTATTCATCTCTCTTGAACACATCTTCTTGACTCGTGTCCCAACGTCTTTCGGTTATCTATTTGAGGTTTCATCCATGTGAGGCTTCAGACTCGGTGGACGAAACAGCTGACATTATTATCGACGAATGGTCAAACATTATTTGAACAACAAAACTTTCCATTAGCCTGTTTTAATGTGGCAATGTTTAAATGGTTCTGCGCCTAAGAGGGATGATATATTCAACAAGACTTGGTAATCAGTAAATCGCCAGACTGGCACGTTGTAAAAATTATTAAAGTGTAATAGCGAAGGAGCGCTTCATATTTTAGCAGTCTTCTTCGGTGATGAATCTCTACAAAGAGCACAAAGATTAGTTTTTACATGCGTCTAAACCAATCTCGGGGAATGCCAGACTCATTTCTTCGTCCTACAAAATACATATCAATACCTAAATGCCTTTGTGTGCTAAATGTCATCTTCGTTTTCTTTATTCTTCAAACTCTTTGAAAAGGATGTTTGTTTTTGAAGAATTCTTCATGTCTTGCTAATGGTAAAGTCCATCAATAATATGATTTGTAAAATCTATGAATCCCAGTTGATTTGTCTTTGATATGTGTTCAGCATTCTCTCATCGAATGAAAATTCTGAAGAAACCACTCAAGTTTCACATAACATCTTCACAACATGACATTCATCATTCATCATTCATGCCCTGTCATTATTCTAACAATCATGCGCAACACATCACAATTAGTTTGCAAGTAGTTTATGATGCTTCACTTAAAGCAATGAATTATCTGATACGGCCATGTTGAGAATGCATCACACGAATACGTCTTGGATATGTAATACATATCCTTAGAGAACCCATGGAACGCAGAAAGACACCTTGAACTAAGCTGCCTTTTTAATATATGTATCGGAGAGTAAATGGCTGTTAAAACACTTACATATTTTGTCGAGAGGAAGATAAAAATATGTATGGCTTGAAACATTAACCAAAAAATATTCTGTCTCCAACACACATCCATAGTATCTCAATACATGTTTGAAGAGGAGCCTCATTTACTCATGCTCAAATAATACAAATAAAACAAATAGGGCAAATAACACAAATCGCCTCAATAGATGTATGGAATTGCATCTGTGGCTGCAGATCAAAGTAAGAGTTGGTAAAGAATACGACATTTTTATGAAGTTTGATGGTAGGTATACAAAAAAACGTATGTACAAATTGATCCCAAGTACTGATTCCCTACATCCTATCTGATATACACATATGTCCACCTTTTGAAGTATCATGTGAAATATGACAATGTGTCACAGAGATGCTTCCCACCTAGATTCGTTGATCTCTAACAGATATGCTACTTTGTCAGATCGTGTGTCACTTCAGCAGCAATATGGGGTCAGTGGATCACATCCAGTAGGTTAAACAGCTGCAAGGCTTATATAAATGAGCATCTGTCGTTAATGATTTAGACTTAAACTGAAATGGGCGTTGATGATGTCAGATAATGTGTCCGTGTCGCAGTAGAACATGATTATCCAGTGCGACTGAAGACACACCAGATGCCCCCAGTAGGTTGCCTGTCTCTCAGGTGTCTTGGAGGTGAAGAATGTTACACAATAACTGCCAGGACGATGTATGGCGGGACACCCGTATGAAGTGCAATTCCGGAGGCTTTAGAGATGAGAAACAGAAGTTCTACAACATTCACTGGTTTACAGTAACGCAAACATTTACATTGACATTATGCTCATCACCATTTTTATTGAACATAATAGAATAGCTTGAGAGAGCTGTGTTGCAAATCATGACGCTTTTACAAAAGCCTTCAAACACGAGATTACATGTGAGATATAAGAAGGTCACACAAGCTGAGTGAGATCCAATTTGTGGACATGTGACCTCTTCAGAGAATATAATGGTAATGGCTGATGGATATATGGGAAGTCGCCTTATGTAGAGGTTCCTGCTGGGAAGGAAGAATTGCTCTTTCATTGACAGAAGGTTTTATGACGCTGTGAAGTGCACTCTGTAGATGTAGGCAACCACGCGATGGTGTCGTGTAATCAGGGATCATGATCGTCGTGTCTGGTGTTGAAGTGAAGTTTGATACTTGACACCCCAATCAAAGAACCACTCAGAATTAACTGAGATGACCACGGCGACACACTATGCCAGGCACATGCACAAACTACATTATGGGTATGTTAGCATTGTGGTTTCAGTCAAAATATCTGGTACCATAGTCCTCGTACTCCAACGATTGTGATGATTTGGAAATGGATTATGTCACAAATAATACATTGTGTTATATCAGATGATTTCAAGTTTCTGATAATGAATAACATATGTGTGTCAGTTACCAACACACAATGACTCATTGGCTCAGTTGTGCAGCTGATACAAATTTCTACTCATACAAAGCACATAGAGGACATGCCATATAATTCGGAATATCCCTGTCGAACAAATACAGTTATGCATGCTGAGATGAAAACGAGCTGGTCGTATTGATCGCTTTATGTGTTACTGTCACAGCTGTTTTAGGCAATAAGTTGAAGAGTAGCCAGTCATGTCTGGAGCCAGAGTACCGGGTGAAGACAGCAGGGATTATATTGACAGAGTGTTCGCGTACATGTGGCTCTGTATGCGTACTACCCTGTACTTTAGGTTTTCAGGTGTTCCCTGCTCCGATGACGGCTGAAGGATTTACCTCCTTTCGTCGTCAATCAGAACCAGGAGCACAACGTGTTTGGATTTTCTAGATAAGGGCTGGCTACCCCTGACTGAGTAACCCTTGACCCCTAACAGTTATTTAGTTAGTCAACACGTGGGGATTTCGGGTCAGAATTGGTCACAACCTATGCTTGTCGGAGGAGTCGACTAATTGGACAGGGAGGTCGGGCTCGGTGACTTGGTTGATTGCATGTCATCATTATCCCATTTTCGTGGATCGATGCTCATAATGTCAGTGACGAGATTGTTGGATTCAGACTAGAATATTTACACTCCATCATCATCTTGCTGGCCTAATGCTGAATGCGGCGTTTAATAACAAACAAACATTTTTCGTATAATATATCTTTGGAAATATGTATATTTACATCGTTTCTATGGCGGATGAGTATCTTATGACAGTTGTCTATAATCCTGGATTACATGACTCATAAGGCGGAGTAGAGCAGTTGGATAGGTGGCGGCACTTGGCAAGCTGTTTTTTTTAACCGAACGCCGACTCACGTGTGATAAAACATATGGTGTCTCCAGGTTGATTTGTTCAAAATTGGCCACGAACTAAACATGTATTTATTATGATCTTACGGCTGAAATAATGCCGATGCGACGTTAAATTCTAACTCACTCACTCTTCTGCAAATTCATACATCTCCATGTCCATGGTGCATATATCCAGCGTATATTTAATGGCAAGTTCGCCTCCAATGCCAATTCCACACTTTCAAACGTTTCGAACGTAATGACTAATGCCTGCTTTGGACGGAAAACAATCATGAACAAGGATGGGCCTGGTGTATTCATCCCCTACACGTCAATTCTGTTACATCTGTAGCCTGTCAGAACCAACATGAGAACCAGTGATGCATTTTGTCTAAACCACTAAATACTGTTATTACATTACACATGAAATCGCAATAACAAGGCAAAAATATTCTTCGCTGCTTAATGATCTTTAAAATGGACAGGTTATAATTATATTATTTCTTGGAATGGTCTACTTTCCGACATGTCACATGATCCTAATTTATGATTTGCGCTTATTTAATAGTTGTGGGTATAACACACATCCTTTAATTGTACGTCATAGTAATGGAGTAATTCATGACTGAAATAGAATACTTATAAAAAATAACAGGTAAAATATCCTCTGTGTGTGTGTGTGTGTGTGTGTGTGTGTGTGTGTGTGTGTGTGTGTGTGTGTGTGTGTGTGTGCTTCAGAAAGATAAAAAATATCTATCAATTGGGCGATTCCGACAATGTCATCAACATTTGTTTATGACTCACAATCAAATTGCGTAGGTATCAGTTGTTCGCGAAAAGGAGTTCGTATCCTGCCCCTACGGAGGCACCAAACACACACAAAGGCTAGTCAAGTGTTCAACTTTGCAAGCCTGGGAACCTATTGAACAAGTCAAAAGGATTGCATCTGACATAATTTTGTTCTCTGATGCTTCAAATTTGGCAATGTCCTCCTCAATGTCTAATATCTATGTTTACAAATCCCAGGACAACCTTGTAGATTTAACATTGGCTGTTTGAATAGATATAAGATTTCCAGTCCTGTACAAGATCATCTTTATGTCTGTACAGAAATCTAAGAACATATACTGTCCTGTGTTAGCTAGTTTTGACAGAGTATATGAAATGATATGATGTGACATGACATGATGTGATATGATATGATATGAAGTGTTGTGGTGTGATATGATACATGATGAGATATGATTGAATATATTATGTGTATTATAGAAATTGTGTAAATACTGTTTTTTAGTGTACATATTATATGGCTTGCGGTCTTCCAGTGTTGAATAAATATTGATTGATTGATATGAAATAAATTGGCATGGAATAACATGGCATTATATGGTATGATAAGTGATATGATAAGATATGATGGGACAAGCTATGACATTGCTAATGTGTTGTGTGATATGACATGTTGAAATGTGATACAATATAGTTGTGATATATGGTACGATGGTATGTATAGTATGTTATATTAATGTTATATGAAATAATACTATATAGTATGATCTTATAATAATGATACAATATGATATGATGTTATAGAATATGTTGTATGATATAACAAGTTGTGATGTGGTAATATAGAAATTATGAAATTACAGGGTATGGTATTGTACTGTATGTGTGAAATTATGTGACTGCGTTGAAATGCGAGGTGGAATGACGTGAGGTGATCTGGTGAGATATGTACATAAATTGTATAAAACTGTATATTCTTCAAATTGTACTATAGGCCTGTGGCCTCTTCAGTATGTGAAATAAAGATTAGAATAGACAGAGAAACATTCATCAAGTTAAGTATGAACTTGGAGTGAACGATGTAGCGTGTAATGCAGATTAAACGAGAGTATTAATATTCCACAGTGGTATATCAATAATTTTACCTACATGCTCACCAGATCAGTTTACATATCATCTGCCATGCATGTTAAGTCTCAGCGTCATTATAGATAGACAAGAATACTGTAAAACAGGAATTTAATGCGACATGAAAATAATGCGAGCTCTTGATTCTAGACATAAATGCGCATTTTAAAAATGATCAGATCAGTGTATCAAATAAGGGGATTATGCTGATAGGATATTCTCAAATAAAACAACAAGATTTTCACTGCGGATTAGTGTCATGAAACCCATTCATGCGCGTTGGCTCGTGTCTGCTCTTGACAAGCTTGAAAAGGACACTGATTGGATAATTCGTGGCTGGCGCCAATCTGGGCTGCATGACAGGATGTGAACTGACCACTACTCAACTTCACTCTGTGTAGGTGACTTTGTTATTTTGTCTAGTAATTTATTTGTCTATTACCTTTGTGACTGATTGTTGTCAGTGGCTGCTATCAACTTGTAATGATCTGATATCATTGTTTTTGATGTAATACTAGTAAATAATACTAGAGTGATTTATTTCGTTTGTTGATTGTTTCCTTATTTTGATGGTACAAAATTAATGCGCATAAAATTAATACGACCTTCCGCCACTCGCATTTTCCGCATTAATATTCTGCTCGCATTAATTTCCTGTTTTACAGTACATGTCTATCGGGTAAAGTCAATATATTCATGTCCATTCAGATGATATTGTATACTATTCATTGCATATATTTCCAGTCAGAATGTACTTCTGTACATGCATTCGCAATCATGTATAAAACTGGATACTTGCACTTATGTAAAGAGAGACACGGCCAGAGTGGCAGTCGACACACGGGACTAGGAACCCACGGTCACTCTCTTGGCCGACGCCTACCGTCCGTGTAATTAATACAATAATACTTATGTCTTATGTTCGGTCCTATATGGTCAGCCTGTGACCTTGTTAAGCCATTACTTCCTTAATTATACTTAGGACAAGTACGTGTCATACGTAACAGTATTTTTGCATAGTGTGAACATATCACTTTTCAGTTATTCAAGGAAATATATTTCCTGGTTGTCAGCTCTGGCGACTGCATCTAGTTATATTTGACACGCCTCATGCGTCTCACTTGTGTATACATTTATTACAGGATGAGGGGGGCTATTTTCAGGTACATGCAGTTGATATTGATTTATTAATTATGAGGTAGGTGGAGACTGATGGTACGTTTGAATTCTGCCTGCACCGGTCGCTCGCAAGACAAAAACTCTAACATGGCCGCCGCCGAAAACACACAGAAGATGATGATGAAGATGAAGAAGATGTTTATTTCTCACACACACACACACGCACGCGCGCGCTGTTGGGGCAGTATTTCGTAAGGTACTTACAGAAATCACCACGCGTAGTTCTAGAGGAGATCTACTGACAGTGTGAAGAGTTGTGATAAAGGCCTTATATTTTTAGCTGGTTTACGATACAAGAACAAATAGCAAAGTTGCTATCACACCAACAGACCAACTTACGTTTACAATGCTAAATGTCCCCAAGGGGGGGGGGGGGGCGTGTCGATGGGTGTGAATGTGAGCGGTGTGTCAAGAATGTGAATGTTGTGTCGAGAATGAGTTGGGGGGGGGGGGAGAACGGGGGGGATGTACATGCCCCAAACATGCAACTCGTATCTGTCCTTAGTAAACAAAGCGAGATAGACTGTTATGAAGGTCCAGCATTGTCGTACCATATCTTGGACAGCCATCAATTGCATTTATTAATCTTCCCACGGACATATAAATCTATCTTATTACAGGTTTTGTTGCTAAAAGCCACCAATGTATGCGTACCAGGGATAGCATATACCCCTATCCAAGGGAATATGAAGAACTGTCAACTCTTCCTTCCGACATGTTGTTTTTTGCGCGAAGGTCAAGGTGAAAGTTATTTCTGCGTCACGGTCAAGGTCGCAGCTACTAAACCCCAATCACGAGATCGGAGTTCATGTTGTTTTTTGTTTTGTTTGTTTGTTTGTTTAAAGCCGCACTCACCAATATTCTAGCTATATGACGACGGTCTTTATATATTCGAGTCTGGACAAGACAATCCAGTGATGGACATCATGAGCATCGATCCACGCAATTGGGATACGATGACATGCATCAACCAAGTAAACAAGCCTGACCATCCGACCCCGTTAGTCGCCTCTTACCACAATGACTGGCTGCCTTTTGGTCACTTAGTTCAGCATTACCAAGGAATTTGGGATGAGGCTTAACGCTGGCAGTAGGATTATTTCCCCAAAACTTACATAAAACAAATTACAAATCAGAAAGCTGCAAAGTTAGAAACCAAATCGTTCTCTATCCTGTAGGGCACCGATGAGCAGCAGGTGCTGTTTGGCATTATTGTTTTCGATACTGCCGTAATAACAGTTGCTGCTAATGCACGCTTGCGCGAAGCTCCATGTTCACTGAACATTCTTTAAGTAACATTACACACAGATTGTAAGGCACATGTTCCACACATCTATCTATCTATCTATCTATCCATCCATCCATCCATCCATCCATCCATCCATCCATCCATCCATCTATCTATCTATCTATCTATCTATGTGAACTCGCGGTCTTGTCTGTTCCATTACGCCCTTGTGCTAAGACAGGGTACTAGTTCAAAGGACGTAATTTATACCAGTTTTCGTTCAATTTAATCTGTTAAAATAGCGGCTTTTTTTCAATATGATAAGGCGTCACTGCACTGTTAAAATAGTAATGCGGCCTTTCAAATTTACAATCAGTTTATCATTTACCTGTACTTGAGAAACAAATGAACGAGAAATTATTTCCACAGCGCCGTGACATCACTGACTTCCACTATGGTTTGGTTAACAAACGTTGTAACCTTTTCCTTTCTCTCAACTGTTATAGAGACTATACTGAACCTGTTCGCTTTTGATGATTCCTCTTCAAATGTGGTAATAAATTGAATATTGTACTCTCTTCAAATTTGTTAATAATGTATAATAAACTTGATGTTGAATTAAAGCTCGTGTAATAACCTATAACAACGGCTAAACGTAAAATGAAATATGTAGATTACATAACACTTTCAGAAATTCGAACTATTCTAAGCTGTCATTTTTAGAATACCTCAGATACATTTGGACGTACGGAATTGTCAAACTTTACTGGTTTGGAAATAAGTTTCCTAAGCAGTTGATGTTTTCCTCTCTTGGATTCTGCTTTGCTTATATAAGCGACACGTTAGCGGTTAAGACTTTCAAACATAACAATAATTTATAAGAAAGTGTTCTAAAAACTCTAATTGAAGTTTCCAATTTCATCCAGAAACTGATTTGTAGTAAATCCCCTTTTTATGTGGCGTTTTGGAAAGATTGATATTTTTGTGAACTGCCAATAACAAAAAACACAAATCTGATTTCGTGAGCAAAATTGCAAACATTTTTCAAAAAGCTTTCTGCACGAACAATCAATAACGTTTTCTATCTTTTCTAAAAGATAAAAACGGTGATATGTAGTACATTGTAAGCAATTTCTGATTCCATCGAAAACGCTTAAACATTTTTAGAATGCGTCTAAAGTAATAACTTAATTTGACACAAACCTCGTAAAACACACAATAATTTATTTATAATATTTCGTCAGTGTTTCATCTCTTAAGAAAAGTCATAGATGATGCTAGTTTTCATCAAACTTCCAAGTGAAGCGATACAGCAGCAACAAGAGTACGATGTCCATACAGGTACAGGACAGCAAGGGCACACTTTTTTTACTTTTCTTACCGCAAATAATTCACATGGCAACGCACCAGTTGGTGTTGCTGTTGTATACTATCGATATGATTAATGTACCTCGGTTGAGGCTGACACACATGGCTCCATACCAGTCACAGTCGTTTGTCGTCTTCACCATCAACACTTTGTCTGTTATGCACGTCCATTTGTCTGCTGTTTGGGTGATATGTTTGTTGTTAACGGATATATCGCGATTCTATGTCTCTTGTGTATGCCTATACGTCCGATGTGTATTGTCATGTCTGCTGTTTATGACGACCATATATATTTTATGCACGTTCATGACAATTGTTGTTTATGGCCATAAGTGTTTGTGCGCTGATTACCAGATGTAAGGCACGTCAAGGCCACAGGAACTATCAGAAAACAGACACTGGTAATGTGTAATTTCTATAGATGGTTATGACAGAATAACAACATAATTAATGAGGCAATTCATATAAAGCTTATATTGAATGTTAAGTGTATTTTACCCATGAAGAATCGCCAGTCATGTATCGTCACAGACAAGATGCTATTATTGATTACATAGGTGCTTCAATAGCCATAGCAGCAGTGTGGTCATCCTATATATGATTCTTAATGTTACACATAGTTCACTTCGCCTTATCCCCAACACCATCAACTGCCACGTCATTCTGATTTATTGCGCATGAGCAGGTTCGGGATTCGGAATCTCTCGAGGCCGTCACTCCATCATGTTAGGTTCTACTGCTATGGTGAACATGTGTAGCAATTAATCATTAGGATTATACAGGGGCCATTAAACCTCTGACATCTGACATCAAGTGTTAACCTATTACATCAAACCTTATCAGTCATAAACGTGAAAACTTAAAGTTATGAGGCAGAAATACATCTCTGCAATGGAGGAAAGATTGTACAGAGGATGCACGCGGTCCTCAATAATGTGGCACATCTTTAAGTCACTCTAGAACATGCTGTCACACGACAATGAACAGATTCCATCTGTGGCCGGGCATGTCACACTACATGAGGCATTAACCCAGGAGGTCTTACGTGGAGCAGCGATGTCATTCATGATCCCAGTAGTATGGAATCGAAAGTTTTAATTTTTAAAAGGTCCAACGCCCAAGTCTCAGAGATGGTTATGTACCGAAGCACTGCAAAGCGATTATTCGAACACGACTATCAAAGATTCAGGACTTTATTGTATAGTTTTATTGTGCCAAACCCGGATGTGTTTGTTTAAATGCACTGATGCGATCACTGTGTCAATGGATGTTCAAACGATTTTCGAATAACGATTTGAGTGTAATATGTGACACATAAAAGCATATGTTTTCTTTGGAAACATATTTAATAACTTACGTTTGATTTTGATCTGTATTGATTTGTGACCGCTATAGTGGTAGAGCGTCTGCCCGGAGAGCGGAAGGCCAGTGTTTTGAACCCTGGCCGCGTCATACCAAAATAAGCTAAACGATGGATCTTGCTGTTATCCTGTCAGTAAACTGCGTCTGGGTAGGTATCCATGTCACACTGGGCATGATATCTCAGTGGGCTAGCACTATAACACAGACATTAGTCCGGACTGGTACAAGCGCACGCACGCACGCACGCACGCACGCGCTGTTGGGGCAGTATTACATGAGTTACTTACAGAAATCACTACGCGAGGTTGGATGTGCTTTGTTTACAAAGGACATATACGAGTTGCATGTTTTGGGCATGTACACCCCACCCCCAACTCATTCTCGACACACCACTCACATTCTCGACACATCGCTCACAATCTCGACACACCGCTCACATTCTCGACACACCGCTCACATTCACGCTCACATTCACACACACCGCTCACATTCACACATACCGACACACACACACACACACACACACACACACACACACACACACACACACACACACACACACACACACACACACACACACACACACACACACACACACACAAACATTTTTGGGGACATTTAGCATTCTTGTAACGTAAGCAATAATAGACATGTTGGTCTGTTTGAGTGATAGCAACTTTGCTATTTGCTCTCGTATCGTAAACCAGCTAAAACTTTAAGGCCTTTATCACAACTCTTCACACTGTCAGTAGATCTCCTCTAGAGATCAGAAAGCCGTTGTTCCGTTGTCACTGATACTTCCTGTATGTCGAATTTATGTCAAAATCGGTCCTTTAAGTTCTTGACATCGTCATCATCATTTACTTACTTAATCATAAATGAAAGACAAGACTTTTAGACAGAATAGACAGGATAAAGAGGTAATGGAACGAAAATTAGAATAATGTCATATTATCAAACCAAATGGCTTTTAACATTACCGAACTATCTCGTCAACGCTTCAACTAGATTGATGTTTAAATGCGTTCCTTTGTTCTCCATTGCATAATTTCTGAAATGGACATTAAAACTTAATGTTATGAAGCACAATTGAAAGGTAGAATTAAATGCGTGCCCAAAGCATCTACCCTGCCATACGGGAGGTTTGATTGACAAATGTGTTTACATCCATATTTATAACTGCTCACTATGATTAAAGTCCAAAACGAAAACATGTCACATTGTCTTGTTTCCAAAAATTGACGAACACAGTGCAGGATGTTCTCTTCCGTACTACTTGGCTGTATTGAAGCTTGTTTGTCCATAGTACACATTTGCACGGTTCTAAATATCTTTTCAATTCATATGTAAGGTTTCTCACTCAATTTGCCTGAAATAGAAAAATGTTGCCATCCCAGCCAGGAAGGTCAAGAAGTTTCAGACACATTATGATCAAGCATTTTCTTGAACAAATTGGTTTGTTTGAACAACAAAGCAAACCTTTAGCCTATTGTATGTTATCAATGTATTGATGTTTTCACGTCTGAGCGAGCTCCTGTTTTCGAGAGGACGTGTTGATCAATTAGCCTCAGACTTGTAGATTAGACAATTTGTAACATGTTCAGTTTTGGGCAAGTGTTTCATATTTTCCAATGGATGATGTATCTGTATTGGGCATGGCTTGTTTAACATTCATATAAATATGACAACCTCTCTGAAACACACTAGACCAATTTATTAACCCGACGGTACCGCACCAATTATTTGTATTTTCTTTGTTAGCAACTTTAGTGGCGGATCCATTTAGCGATGTAGATGTGCCTTCACGGTAGCACTGTTTGAGAAGCTTTACATATCAGCCAGGCGACTATGCTTGTCGTAAGAGTCGACTATGCTTGTCGTAAGAGGCGACTGACGGTATCGGGTGGTCAGACTCGCTGACTTGGTTGATGCAAGTCATCGTATCCCAATTACGTGGATTGTCTTGTCCAGACTCGATTATTTACAGACCACCGTCATATATTGCTAAGTGCGGCGTTAAACAACAAACAAACATATCAGCCTCTCCTTCGCTTGTGTTCTTTTTGCGACTTGAATATCGTGTACGCTACCACTTCTTCATACCCCTCAGTCCGCCTCTAAACTGCCATGAAGGAGACTTTTCTGAAAGCATCATTCAGGAAACCCTAGATGAATTACGTGTTGATAACATTGACATGACCTGAATAAACAGTAGAAAATTCAATAACACAAGAAAACAAGTCATGGAACTTAATAAAACCCTAAACCCACGAATCTTGTAAACGTTTATGTGACACCAGGTTGGGAAAGAAGTAGCTGATCAAAATGCCACTATTTGCTTATTTTACACTGAGCAATGTCACGCAAAAATAGGTGAGGTGAGGTAAAACAGTGTTTAATTGCCATTTATAGCAACCATATTGCACGTGCGTGCGTGCGTGCGTGCGTGCGTGCGTGTGCGTGCGTATGTTTGTATGTTTGTTTCTGCTTGTACTAGTCGGGACTAAAGCCGGTTGTATAGTCCTAGCCCATTGAGATATCATCTCTTGTTTAACATGGATACCTCACTCAGACACAGTATAGCATCTCCGAGACGACCAGTCCTTGTTTTATCAACTTAATGTCGAGCGCCAGGCAGGGTAACAACATGTTCCATCTTTTAACGTATTTGGGGCGGTCGGGTAGCCTAGTGGTTAAAGCGTTCGCTCGTCACGCCGAAGACCTTGGTTCGATTACCGACATGGGTACAATCTGTGAAGCTCATTTCTGGTGTCCCCCACCGTGATATTGCTGGAATATTGCTAAAAGCGGCGTAAAACAAAACTTACTCAGTTTAACGTATTTTGGTTTGACGAGCCGGGAATCTTAACACTAAGTACACTGAAATAGCTACTAATCTTTTGAACATCCCAAGCATCCAATACCTGGAGGTCAGTTAACTCTGTGATCACATCAGTGCATTTAAACACATACATCTGGATTTTGGCGCAATAGAAAATATAAACTAAATCATTCAGGAATTTTTTGATAGTCGTGTTTGAATCCTTGCTTTACAGTGATGCTGTCCGTTACCATTAATAAAATAATGTGTGTGTGTGTGTGTGTGTGTGTGTGTGTGTGTGTGTGTGTGTGTGTGTGTGTGTGTGTGTGTGTGTGTGTGTGTGTGTGTGTGTGTGTGTGTGTGTGTGTCCGTCTGTCTGTCTGTCTGTCTGTCTGTCTTGACACTGTGATCACATCAGTGCATTTAAACAAATATCTGGATTTGGACGCAATAAAAACTACACAATAAATCATTCCTGAATCATTGAATCATTAATAGTCGTGTTTGAATCCTTGATTTACAGAGCTGTACATGACCATAAATAAAATGCTGCCATCTTTGATACTTAGCCTAGGATCTTTCAAACTAAAACCTTCGATTCCATACTTCTTTTCACACGGAACATGAATGACATCCCTGCTCTATGTAAGACTTCCTGTGTTTATGCCTCATATAGTGTGACAGAGGGAATCAACCAGTGACCATCGATGCGTCTTACTGGAAGTTAACATATTAACGTCAATATTCTGTTCACTGTCGTGTGACAGCATGTTCTAGAGTGACTTAAAGATGTGCTACATAAAAGAGGATCGCTTGCATCCTCTGTACAATCTTTCCTCCACTGCAGAGATGTATTCCTGCCTCATAAAATTAAGTTTTCACGTTTATGACTGATAAGGTTTGATGTAATAGGTTAACACTTGATATCAGATGTCAGCGGTTTAATGGCCCCTGTATAATCCTATGATTAATTGCTATACATGTTCACTATAGCAGTAGAACCTAACATGATGGAATGACGGCCTCGAGAGATTCCGAATCCCGAACCTGCTCATGAGCAAAAAATCAGAATGACAAGAGAGTTGATGGTCTCGGGTGGCCTAAGCGTCTAAGGCGCCGCGATTCGCTGTGCAGAGTTGCGTCCCTTGGGCACGCCAGAAACCTATGATTGTGGGTTCGAATCCCGGTTCGCCCCGATTATGTTTCTAGGTTTGTCAGCACCATACCTGTGCTCGTGGGTTTCACCGAAGTGGTAAACGTCTGAGACCTGCATCACTTCGGGCTTTCCACCCACATTAAGCTGACACGCCGCGATATAACTGGAATACTATTAAAAGCGGCGTAAAACCCAACTCACTCACTCACTATAGGTTCAGGACAGCAGTGGAATGTCCAACACTTTTGTTAAGGATATCATACTGAAACAATGTTATAAATATATTAGTATGCGTTTTGCCAGGGCGGTGTCAATTAAGTTGATACCGCAGACGTTTTTTTAAATGTTTAAATGTTTTTTTCTATGTAATCAGAAATTGCGACATATCGTTTTTATCTTTGAGAAATTATAGAAAACGTTATTGATTGTTCGTGTACAAAGCGTTTTAAAAAAATGTTTGCAATTTTGCACACGGAATCAGATTTGTGTTTTTGTTATAAGCTCTTCACAAAAATATCAATCTTTCCAAAACGCCACATAAAAAGGGGATTTACGACAAATCAGTTTCTGGGCGAAATTGGAAACTTCAATTTGAGTTTCTAGAATAATTTCTTTAAGTTATTGTTATCTTTGAAAGTTTTCACAGCTAACGTGTCTCGAATAAATGCAAAGCAGAATCCAGTAGAGGAAAAAATCAACGAGCTCAGAAACTTCAAATAGAAATAAAAATATTTCGTATTTCTGAAAATCAGTCTTACGTAATCTACATATTTTATTTATTATTATTATTATTATTATTTACAGATTAAAATAAAAAAAGACAGCAAAGAGGGTTTGGGTATTCCTGGCACAGTCAGGCTGGTTAGGCTCATCATCAGCTTAGGGCCCTTGCGAGACAGACAGCGAATGGGATTTCTCCCAGGCCAGGAAGCGCTGCCTAGTCAAACCCACCCAGAACTTTTCGGAGAATGTGAAGACTCCCCAACACTGCAGCCTTCTGCATTACCCAGATGGTCAGAAGGGCTGTATTCCTGGTTGCAAACCCGGGTACTCTCCCAATGTCAGTCAACAGATTGGGAGGTACCAAACCTAAGCACCGAGAACAATGGGGAGTCGAACAACTTGGTACTTGGGACGCAAGCGTGACATTTCAAAAGCGAGGTCCGCATATTTGCCATGTTTTTCCTGAATCTTGTCAATCACATTAGTGCCAAAGGGGACAGAAAATTCAATGATATAAATGATTTCATCAGATCAAAAAGGACAAGATGATGTTTGTTGGCCTGCATGAGGCTGTATACGGGTCTATTCCAAAGAAGTTTGGGCGGTCGGATGGCCTAGTGGTTACAGCGTTCACTCGTCACGCTGAAGACTCGGGTTTGATTCCCGACATGGGTATAATGTGTGATATTGCTGGAATATTGCTAAAAGCGGAGTAAAACCAAACTCACTCACACACCAAAGAAGTTTGTACTTATCATTTTCCATGACGCCCTCTACATATTCCGGGTCGTACAATGGATGGACCTCAGTGTCAAAACCACAAGCATGGCGAAAACGGTAATAAAATAATCGAGCTACACCATCATGTCGCTTAAAATACTGTGTTTGTGCCAAAGCTGGGCATCCACTGACAATGTGTTGGACAGTCCCATTAAATTCATTACATATTCTACATTTTATATTTACATTTTGATCCAAAATCACACATTGAGTGTGAAGTGACTGGTCCTGAGCAGCAAACAGAAAGCCTTCTCTTTCACTTTCCAGACTAGCCGCTCATGAACTCCCGTCTCGGGACGGCAGTTTGGAAGCTGCGACCTTGACCGTGGCCCTTAATGACGTTTACCTTGACATCAGCGCGAAAACAAAAGGTGGAAGGAAGAACTGAAAATGTGTGCCTTGGTGGTCGTTATTAATAAGCCGAACCAGTTTCTGTTTGATTATATATCCAGACAGACTGGAAGACATGCAACTTCAAGAGCAACATCTTTATGGGGAGTTTGCTGAGGAGATGTCCGTCCATATTCTAATTTCAGGTTGCACAGGACAGGCTTGATATGTTTGATTTATACGTTTAAATCATTAATCACAACGTTTGAATGTATGGAACTGGCATTAGAGAAGATCTTGCCATTGAATACACACTGGATATTTGCACCATGGAGAGAGTGAATTTGCAGAAAAGGCGAATCAAGATCATAATAAATACATGTTTAGTTTGTGGCCTTGGTCATGTTCATGTTGTTACATGGTTATTACCGCGGCTAGCGGATCACAAATTGCGTTCATTACCTGTCATATACCCATTTCATCCTACCCATTTACTGCTGGCCGAACAGAGGCAAATTCCGTACAAAGCAACCTTGAGACACAGCCCGTTTTATCACATGTGGAGTCTGCATTTGGGTCACTCTTACGAATCAAGCTTTCATGCTTATTTGTCCAAAACACAAAGCCATAGACAGCAGTATATACGTAAATATAACATCAGTTGTAGTTCACATATGTGAATGATGGCTTCCAGAGAAACGGAGCAGCCTGCAAGAACAGGAGTAATATATCTCTCCCTTCAGATTGACAAGGGCTGTGTTGGTGACGGAGAGCGCTATCACTTTACATTGAAATCTGATGGGGAGTCAACAAGATACTGGGACGGACATGCAAACCAATTGTCCTCATCAGATATAACCCTTAGTGCCAGCTTGTCTCTTGAGGGAAATTGGACCTGTCCGATGCATTTGTATAAATTGACAAGTTCGACATTTGCTTCAGCTAAGGCTTCAATGAGTTAAAGAACACGTTCAATTCGAGTATGTGTCAAGAATAAATTAATCTTGAAAAGTCCGAATAATTCCGAGTGGGTTATTGCTTCACTACCATGTGGCTCAGGATAATTAACAACTTTTTGTTTGTGGTTTACAAATGAATTACGTGAACCAAGATGATAAGCAACTGTCACAAGCTAATAAACTGTCACCAATTGTCATAAACTTAACATTCCTCGTTCACGCATCAGTGACAAATAAATGGAATTGTGCCCTATGTTCCCGTTTGTTTTAGTGAACAATTGACTTGTCTTTGCGTATGTTTGTGACGAGTGTCACCAATGTGGCAGGACACGTTCACCTTTCAGGCGAGGATCTGGTATCATCATTTGATAGTGATTCATAAACACATGCTCATGATACAGTCGGACTCGTACTCCAAAGAGATTTCTTGGGGCTATAGAAAGCGTTTGTCGCTTTTGTTAAGGTACATTTTATGAAGGGTGCAAATACACTACATCTAACTGTTGTCTTTAATTCAGAAGAAAGATTGTCAGCCCTGACCTACAATCCCATAGCGTCATGCTCCTGCTTCTGACTGACGACGGAAGTATGTAAAGCCTTCAGTCGTCATCGGAGCAGTGGACACCTGAAAACCTCAAGCACAGGGTAGTACACATGGAGGGGCACATGTACGTGAACACTCTGTCAATATAATTCCTGCTATAACATGTCTTCACTCGGTACTCTGGCTCCAGACATGACTGGCTACTCTTAAACGTATTGACCAAAACAGCTGTGACAGTATAAGACAAACTACATACAACCAGCTCCTCTTCATCTCAACATGCATAACTGTATTTGTTAGACAGGGATATTTCGAATTATATGGCATGTTTCATGTGTACTTAGTTAGAATAGAGATTTTATCAGCTGCACAACCTAACGTGTTGGAAACAAATGAGATACACAGTACACATGCGTCAGGTAGCATGTGTTAATAACTGAAACGCAATTGACATCCTGATCCCTGATTACACGGTGACATCCCGTGGTTGCCTTCATCTACAAAGTGCAATTCACAGCGTTAAACATACTGTCAATAAAAGAGTAACACTTCCTTCCGAGCATAAACAGCCACATAAGGCGACTTCCCATATATCCATCACCCATTACCATCATATTCTCTCAAGAGGTCGCACGTCCACAAATTGGATCTCATTGAACTTGTGTGACCTTCCGATATTTCTTCTGTCTCGTCATTATTTGCAACACAGCTCTTTCCAGCTATTTTATTATGTACAATCATGAACATATGTCCATGTAAATGTTTGCGTTACTGTAAACCAAGAAATGTTGTGGAAATTCTGTTTCTCTTCTCCAGAACCTGCTGGTACCATCAGTCGGAATAACACATCATGTTGGTGCCCCGCTCGACCTCTTCCTGGAAAGTATTGTGTAATATTCTTCACCTCCAAGACAGCTGAGGGACAGGCAACCTACTTGGGTCATCTGGTGTGTCTTCAGTCTCACTGGATAATCATGTTCTACTGCGACACGGACACATTTTCTGACATCATCAACGCCCATTTCAGTTTAAGTCTAAAACATTAACGACAGATGCAGTTCACTTATATAAACCTTGCATCTGTTTAACCCGCTAGATGTGATCCACTGACCCCACAACGCTGCTGAACTGACGCACTATTTTACAAAGTAGCCTATCTATCTGAGATCAACAAAACGATCAATCTACAATCTCCCCGAATGACACCAAGGTGGGAAGAATCTCGATGACACATGGTCATATTTCACATGATAATTAAAACTGTTGACATATGTGTTAAACAGCAGATACGGTGTAGGGAATCAGTACTTGTATGTATACATACCATCAAACTACAAATGTCGTATTCTTTACAACACTTAATTTTATCTGCAACCATCGATGCAATCCCACCCATCCATTGTGGCGAGTTGTTTCATTTGCATTATTAAAGCATGAATTCATCATGATCCTCTTCAAACTTTTTTGGGGATATTATAGATGTGTGTTGTGTTAATGTTTCAAGGCATACATATTTCCTAGCAGAAACGTTTTTATATATTCAGTGTGAGTACTGTAAGATGATCGACTGAATTAAAGGACAACGTTTATGACAAAGGTTGCATGTTGCTTCCTCTCGACAAAGTATGTAAGTGTTTTAACAACCCATTTACTCTCCGAAACATATATTCACACATGTAGGTAAGATTTCGGCGTCTTTCTGCGTTCCACGGGTCCTCTAACGATATGGGATATGTTTTTCACTTTAGTAGATCATGTTTGTATGTGGTGGCAGTAAATAATTGAGTTCGGTCCAGGCAATCCAGTGACTGATATCACGAGCATAGATCTTCACCATTGGGATATGATGACGTACATCAACAAAGTCACCGAACCTGATCATCCGATCCCGATGGTCGCCTCTTACAACAAACATGGGTTGCTAAAGATCAATTCTAACCCGGATCTTCACTGGTTTCATCTTGTAATGTATTGACTACTTAAATGTGTCACATGATGTACTTTCTACTCCCGTGTATCACTTTATTGGCACGTGAATCATTGTCCACGTTGGGTAATATATTGTACAACCATGAGTTATTTGGGGTGAAAAACGGGAAAGTATCAAAGATGCATGAAATTTCGTAAAAGTAATTTGAAACGTTTTTAAGCACTGTTTTGAGTAAGGTATATACGAAGTACATTCCATGATAAACTGTTCAAAACACAATATCCATAGACGTCTGCATATTCGTAAATATTACTGGGCAAAATCGAATATCAAAGCCTGCACTTTTGTTTCAATCAACTTCTACCAGAAAGCTTATTTAGGAGATAAACGCTAAATGGAATCTGGAACCGAACGCGCATAAGATTTATTCGAAGTACAAGATTAATATTTCATAATAAATTGTCCAAAACACAATGTACATAGAGGACAGCTGTATAATCGTTAATATTTCAAATATTACAAGCCTTCACTTTTGTTTCAATGAACTTCTACCAGAGAGCCTATTCAGGAGATAAACGCTACATTGAATTTGGAACCGAACGCGCAGTGAGGTTTCAAACGGTAAATTTAGGGCGATTAAATCTACAGGTAACCTTGTTCTACATTGAAAACACAGTATGTTTATCGCCATTCTACCATGATTTAAGTAAACGCGAACTCTTTGGTGTTAGCAGCCACTTTGAGTGATGCTCATGGGTTGAGTCCAGTGTTTTGAGTGGGATGTCGATCAGAAGTTACGGAGAACCACCTTTATACAAAATATGGCGCTCTAAATGCTCAAGCAGTTTGTTTGCACCGTTATACTTCATTCGAACTACCACTAGGTGGGCACCCCAAAAGTAAACCTACCATATATTGAAAAGGTTTCGTTCTACACAGAACGTCACTATTATGACGTCATATATCTCATTAGGATGCAAAAGACATTACGTCACTATCGTATATAGGAAAGTCGCCAAACCAAGCTCTCTGTAGTCCCCAAAACATGAAATACATTCTCTTTGCCGACTTTTATAATGTTTTCTGATCGAAATGTATTCCAACACATCCTTTGAATACTAGTATTGTAGTAACCGTAATTTTGCATTTTCAAGCTAATAATTGTACATATGATTAATATGTAATATGCCTACCGACAATGACTGTAAAAGAAGTACTATTCTAAAAATATTAGCTTTCGCTGAGATGCGGCCGTCAAATCGGCTGCTTTAATCAGAGTGGGTTTATTGTAATTTGAAACCTCTGACTGACCTATCAAAATCGAGCATTTCGAAATTCATGGCAGAATAATATTTGAAAGAATATAAAAGTATGTTGAACTTAAATTTCGTTACATGACTTCCAGTTTCACCCTTTACGTCATGTGATAATAGACAGCAGATGTAGATAAGGGTATCAATAAAGCCTTTGCACATCCGCGTGTCATGTGATGCCTTTTTTCACAGATGTTTTCATTCAATGCATTCTCACCATGGGTTTGTCAGATAATGCACAGTTCACATGTGGTTTGGTACTGCATTATGGAAGAAGGATAATTTGATCACGCGTAATCTATTTTCACGCGAATGTGTAACGTGATGTATTGTCCACGAGGGTGATATCAGAGATGTATGTTTCCACAAGCGGATGGATATCGACGTTCATTTTTCTCTCGCGAGTATCATTTAATGTTTTCTTCCACATGCGTGTATCATGTGATATGTCTTCCGAACGCGTCTACATTTCATGTATTTTCAACGCGCATATATTTGTAAAGACGAATTCGTGTGATGAATTCTCAACATGGACGTATCAGATAATTCATTGTTCAATTGGTTCATCATAATCTACATACTAATTGTGATATGTTGTGCGTGGTTGCTGGAAACATGACAGGACAAGTTAATGATGAATGTTGTGTGGTTCATCTTCGACATAGCCCTTTAGAAGTGGTGACGAATTTATACGAAACTCAACGAGTTTCTAAAGAATTGACATTCGCGCTGCGAATGCTGAACAAACATCAAAGATAACACAATCCTCTCTGCTGTGATTTAAAGACCATTTTCCTAAACCATATTATTGATGGAATTTACTATCAGCAGGACATGAAGAATTCTTAAGTACATTTTTCATCATTTCCTCATCAAAGAGTTTGAAGAACAAAGTAAACGAAGATGACAGGTAGCACACAAAGGCATTTGGGTATCGATATGTATGTAATAGGACGAAGAAATCAGTCTGGTATTTCCCAGATTGGCTTAGACGTCTTTTAAAAACAAATCTTTGTGCTGGTCAGGCCCAGTAGAGATTCATCACCGAAGAAGACTGGAAAAATATATGTATCGCCACACCACTGTTAGGCTTCAATCCTTTTACATCGTGCCAGTCTGGCGATGAATTGATTACCACATCTTGTTGGATAACTGATCTCTCTTAAATGCAGAACCATCAAAACATTGCTACATTTAACTTGGCTAATGGAAAGCTTTGTTCTTCAAATCAACCAACTTCTATACAGAATGTTTGGCCATTCGTCGATGGTAATGTCAGATATGTCGTCCACAAAGTCAGAAGTCTCACCTCGATAAACCTTTAATAGATGGCTGAAAAACGTTGAGACAAGAGTCAAAAAGATGCGTTCAAGGAGACTAAATTGGCAGAGTTAATGTGGAGGATCAAGCAATGTAGTTGTATGGAAACACGACAGTGTAATCATTTTCCGCTTTAACGAATGCAATTGTCAAACAGTTTGTGATACAACTGCAAACACTTTGGCCATCAACCTTTCAACAAGAGAAGAAAGATTCTATTTTCGTGAGTTTAATTCCGGCATTTTATTTTTCTCAGAGATAAAAATTTCGACATTTCACTTTAGGAAGAAAATTACAGACCAGCGGATTAGATGGCAACAGTTAAAACTGCCATCAAAGATGTCGAATGTCATGACGTTTATACACAGTGATCTTCGGGGCGGCAAAGCAGCCAATTTCAGCATGATTACTATAAATAAAAGAAACATTGCAAGAAAGTAACCTTTTTCATGTGTGCGTATTTCCAGACACGTGGAACAGATTATGGAAGTTATCAAGTTTAATATCTTTTAATATCAGGCATGATTTTGGAGATTCGACAATAAAAAGACATCTTGTTCTGGTGGGTCAGCATATACATCAGTGCTGCAGGTATTTTACAAGTTTTCTTGAAGAACCTTCCTAATTCTGCATGCATGAGGTTTCAGTATTGGACTTTGACAGTGTGGACATTGAGACAGGATGAACATGCTGTTTCTAATCAACAGAGATGAAATCCTGTTGACGGGAGTCAGAGTGTGGAGATCGTATAGCAACATTACAGCCCCATCCCAGACTCCGCCCCATCTCTCGTATCACTTCAGTGTCGTACATGTCAGGCTGTTGGTATCGGCAGTGTGTATGGTTTTGTGTTGTTGATTGACAACACTTAATAAGTAATGAATATATGTTCAGCCACTAGGTGAAATAGTACCTTTCAGATGCCAATAATATAACCAATATTAGAATGCGTATACAAACTCACAAATATCATTCCATGTCAATTAGTGACTTAGTTTATATGATGCTTTTCAGCTGTGACAGCTAGTTCGTGATTTACGTGAATCAGTAGTATCATCGTCATTTATGACAGCAGAGGGAACCATTTATGTCTCGATGAATCAACGCCCAAAGGAACCATGAGAAATAGATTTAATACTGGAAGGATTCTGTTGGTGGTGGAGAGCACTATCACTTAATATCGAAATCGGATGGGAATCAACAACTTCGTAGGACGGATATGACACCAGTTGTCCTCTTCAGACATAATCGTTAGTGCAAGTTTGTCTCTTGAGGAAAATTGGACATGTCTGATGCATTTGTATTAATTTAAAAGTTCGACATTTGCTTCAGTTAAGGTTTCAAGGAGTGACAGAACAAGCTTCGTAGAAATCGAGTATATGTCAACAGTAAATTTATCATGACAATTTCCGAGTGGGTTATTGTGTGACTCTCATGTGGATCAGGATAATTAACAACTTATATGAGCTTGTTGTTCACAAATGAATTACGTGAATCAAGATGACAAACAATTGTCATAAGCTTAACTTCCCTCATTCACGCATCAGTTACAAACAAATGACTTGTACCATATGTTCCCGTTTCTTCTCAGTGAACAAATAACTTGCCTTTGCATTGGTGTCACCGATGGGGCAGGATACCTTCAACTTTTTGCCGAGCATCTGGTATTCAAATTATTGACCAAAACAGCTGTGGCAGTGTAACACAAAGCGATCCATACAACTAGCTCCTCTTCATCTCACCATGCATTGTTATGTACAGTTCTATCAATTCTATGATCCCTTACTGGTTTTAAATCTTTTTCTGTGATATGTCTAGTTATTTTACTGTCCTTCGTTGGCAGGATGTTATAGAATTCTCAATGTATTTATAATGTTTAACCCTTGATAGTCATGATATGGCTTAAATCTTGAGGATGTGACTTAAAATTTTAACTCACTCACTCATCTGAGCATGCAGTATTGTATTTGTTCGACGTGGCATATTTCGAATTACATTGCATGTTTCCTGTGAACTTGGTTTGAATAGAAATTAAATCAGCTGTACAACTGAACGTGCTGGAAGCCAATGAGGTACACAGTACACATGCGTCAGGTCGAATGTGCTTGTACTAAAACCTAAGCTAGAGTTTGTAAAACAATTACATATCACTCAAGACATATGAAACAATACATTTACATAGTATCATAATCCTTCCAGCATTACATTTTAAATGTACACTAGGAATATCATACCAGGGCAAATATTTTGACATAAACTGTAATCCCCACAGTCTCATATGTATTTGTTTTGGCAGATGTACTTGTATTTGAGACAGTCGACATGGTCCAGCCAGTCTATTCGGGTTCCTGTTATTCGTAGACAATCAGAGGGGTGGTTCCTTGATTGGCGTGTCTAGTATCAAACGCCACTTCAACACCAGACACGACGATGCAGTTGACATCCTGATCCATGATTACACGACAGGATCGCGTGGTTGCCTTCATCTACGAAATGCACTTCACAGCGTTTTAAAACCTTCTGTCAATAAACGAGCAAAAAATCCTTCCTAGCAGGAACCTCCACATAAGGCGACTTCTCATATATTCATCAGCCATTACCATCATATTCTCTGAAGAGGTAGCACGTCCACAAGATGGATCTCGTTGAGCTTGACCTTCGGATATTTCCTCTTTGATGGCTTATGTAAAAAAGTCATGATTTGCAACACAGCTCTTTCCAGCTAGTTTATTATGTACAATTTAAATGTAAATGTTTGCGTAACTGTAAACTTCTGTTTCTCATCTCCAGAGCATGCTGGTACCATCAGTCGGAATTACACATCATGTGGGTGTCCTGCTCTACATCGCCCTGGCAGTTATTGCGTAACATTCTTCACCTCCAGGACAGCTGAGGGACATGCAACCTACTGGGGGCAGCTGGTGTGTCATCAGTCGCACTGGATAATCTTGTTCTACTGCGACACTCTCTGACATCATCAACGCCCATTTCAGTTTAAGTCCAAACCATTAACGACAGATGCAGTTCACTTATATAAACCTTGCAGCTGTTTAACCTACTGGATGTGAACCACTGACCCCACATTGCTGCTGAAGTGACGCACGATCTGACAAAGTTGTATAGCATTTTCTCCTATTTTGAGCTGTCCATTTGTCTATTAGTTCAATAAATTGGCTCAACATTTTCAGAATATGCATGGGAAGAGAATCGTAGAAAGAATTAGGGAATTTAAAATAGATACATTGCAATAATTTGATATTTTCAACAGAAATTGTTACCGTCCTGTGTGATGCCACGACTGACGCCAAATCACGCACAACGACAACGGTATTTATCGGAATTTCTTACTATTTCCGTTGGTTTCAATGAAAATTATAACAACAAATAACAGTACATAGGTTGTCAGAATTCTGATTACTTTCATGTCACATGTATGTGTATACGATCCCTGAATCAACGAAAGAGAAATTTACTGTACTTAACAACGCGTGTGGTCTGACGTATGGTTCCTGTAGGAAGTGACAACTTGGAGACGATGGCTTGCGGTATATACAGTTTTACTTTATACATGTAGATATATACATACAAAAGACACTATGTGCAAGGTCAGCACATAGTAGTTGTGGTTGTTGTCTAGGTGCCCCGGAGCACCAAGCCTAACCCTAGCTAGGCTAAGGGTAAGACCTTTCTTTTCTCCTTCTCTCTGGACCAAGGCTTATATAGCCAAGGTCACCTGACATTTAGTAAGTAATAAATATAAATGTAAACAGTAAATCATCAGTGTCATATTTGCACATCTCGTTCAGGATGGCAGACGGTCGATGTACACAAAAATGGGGATTAACAAATAGGATTAGCATCTTATAAATAACAGCAATTAAGTGTTTCAAGGCATAGATAGATGTCATGGCTCCAGTGTAATGAGCCTTTGCAATTAAATGTTCTTAAGACAATGGGTGTCGTAAATCAGTCGCTATGACAACTTCAACGCACCATAAACTCTCGGACAACACTTAGAAGTGTCTTTTTTGAAAACCGGTTTGATAATTGCAGTTAAATTTACACCATCAAATCGGAAATTTAATATTATCCATCTCTGCGTAATTTTATAGCCCGAGGTAGATCCAGTACCGCGTGAACGCAGTTCTCGCACAACCTTCACTTTTCCGATCTTAGGAAAATGTGTGTCAGAAAAAAAACTCGGCGTCCAGAGTTAAAAAGTCGCACTGGATAATCATGTTCTCCTGCGACACGGACCAATTATCTGACATCATCAATGCCCATTTCAGTCCAAGTCCAAACCATTAACGACAGATGCAGTTCACTTATATAAACCTTGCATCTCTTTAACCCACAGGATGTGATCCACTGACCCCATAATGCTGCTGAAGTGACACACGATCTGACAAAGTAGTATATCTGTTAGAGATATAAAAGGCTCAATCTACAATTTCCCCGGCAGGCACCCAGGTAGGAAGCATCTCGGTGACACATGGTCATATTTCACATGATACTTAAAAAGGTGGGCATGTGTGTTAAAGAACTGATAGGGTGTAGGGAATCAGTACTTGGGATCGATTTGTACACATGCTTTTTGTATACCTACCATCAAACTTCATTCAAATGTCCTATTCTTTACCAACACTTATTTTGATATGCAACCATAGATGAAATCCTACCCATCCATTGAGGCGATTAGTTTTATTTGCATTATTATAGAATGAATTCATCAGGACCCTCTTCTACTGAGGATACCATGGATGTTTGTTTGAGAATATTATTGGGTTAATGTTTCAAGGCATACATATTTTCTCTGACACGAGTAACCGAGCATTTTTTAATATATTCAGTTTGTGTGTACTGCAATATGATCGACTGAATTAAAGGACATCATTTAAGATAAAGGTTGCATGTTTGTATCTGCCTCACGACAAAATATGTAAGTGTTTTAACAGCCCATCTACTTTCCGAAACATATATTCAAACATGTAAGTAACATTCCAAGGATATGCGATTTATTTTCACATCCAGTGCATCGTGGGTGCATGTGGTTCAACGCCGCACTCATTATCCCTGCTATATGGCGACAGTCTGTAAATAATCGAGTTCGGACCAGACAATCAAGTGAATGATATTAATTATGAGCATAGATCTTCACCATTGGGATATGATGACGTACATCAACAAAGTCACCGAACCTGATCACCCGATCCCGATAGTCGCCTCTTACAACAAACATGCGTTGCTAAAGCATTCTAACCCGGATCTTCATTGGTTTCATCTTGTAATGTATTGACTATTTAAATGTGCCACATGATGTACTTTCAACTCCCATGTATCACTTTATTGTCATGTGAATCATTGTCCACGTCGGGAAATTTATTGTAGAACCATGAGTTATGGGGGTACAATATGGGAAAATGTCACAGGGATGCATGACATTGAGCGCATAATTCTTTAATTTTGTAAATGTTATTTGAAGCGTCTTTGGAAGCACTGTTTTGAGCAAGATTTATTCAAAGTACAAGATTAACATTTCATGATAAATTGTCCAAAACACAATGTACATAGACAGACAGCTGTATAATCGTGAATATTATCAAGTATTACAAGCCTACACTTTTGTTTCAAGGAACTTCTACCAGAGAGCCTATTCAGGAGATAAATGCTACATTGAATTTGGAACCGAACGCGCAGTGAGGTTCCAAATGGTAAATTTAGGGCGATTAAATCTACAGGTAACCTTGTTCTACATTGAAAACACAGTATGTTTATCTCCATTCTACCTTATTTAAAGTAAACCCTTTGGTGTCAGCAAACACAGTGAGTGATGATCATGGGTTGAGTCCAGTGTTTTGAGTGGGTTGTCGATCAGAAGTTACGGAATCACTGACAACAGCCTTTAAACAAATATGGCGCTCTTTGCTCTTTGTTTTTACCGTAATACATCACTCCAACTAATGACAGGCACTGAAATCATGTAGCACTGCAACTTCGTTAAGTAATATGAGGTGGACACCTCTAAAGTAAACTGTGCACGCCTCGCAAAGTTCTCCTTCTACACAGCACGTCACTATTATGACATTGGAATTGGTATTATTACGCTCATTGGAAAGCCAAAGATGACGGTACGGTCGTATATAGATAAGCGCCAAATAGCAAGCTCTCCATTGTCCTCAAAACATGAAATACATTCTCTTTGTAGATATTTATTATATTTTCTGATCGAAAGGTATTCCAACTCATCCTTTGAATATTGTAGTAGCCGCAATTTTGCATATTGTAGCCATTAACTGTACACATAATTATTTAAATATGCCTACCGATAATGACTGTAAAAGAAGTACTATTCTAAAAATATTAGCCCCCACGGTGATGCGGCCGTCGTATCGGCTGCTTCAATCAGAGGGGGTTATTGTGATTTGCAACCTCTGATTGACCTATCAAAATCGAGTATTTTCCAAATCGATGGTAGAATATTCTTTAAAAGAATATAAAAGTATGTTTAACTTATCTTTTGTTATATCCCTTCTACTTTCCTCCTTTACGTCATGTAATAATAGACTGCCGATTTAGATTAAGGTATCAATTAATAAAGCCTTTCCACACGCGCGTGTCATGTGATGCCTTTTTTCACAGAAATGATCTATTTTCACGTGAATGTTTAACGTCATATATTGTCCACGAGGGTGATATCAGAGATGTATGTTTCCTCAAGCGGATGGATATCGACGTTCATTTTTCTCTAGCGAGTATCATTTAATGTTTTCTTCCACTTGCGTGTATCATGTGATATGTCTTCCGAACGCGTCTACATTTGAAGTATTTTCAACGTGCATATATATGTCAAGACGTATTCGTGTGATGAATTCTCAACATGCACGTATCAGATAATTCACTGTTCAATTGGTTCATCATAATCTACATACTAATTAATTGTGATGTGTTGTGCGTGGTCGCTAGAAACATGACAGGACAAGTTAATGATAAATGTTGTGTAGTTCATGTTCGACATAGCGCTTTAGAAGTTGTGATGAATTTATACGAAACTCAACGAGTTTTTAAAGAATTGACATTCGCGCTGCGAATGCTGAACAAACAACAAAGATAACACATTCCTCTCTGCTGTGATTTAAAGACCATTTTTCTGAACCATATTATTAATGGAATTTACTATCATCAGGACATGAAGAATTTTTAAGTACATTTTTCAAAATCAAATATCCTCATCAAAGAGTTTGAAGAACAAAGTAAACGAAGATGACAGGTAGCACACAAAGGCATTTGGGTATTGATATGTATGTAATAGGACGAAGAAATCAGTCTGGTATTTCCCAGATTGGCTTAGACGTCTTTTGAAAACAAATCTTTGTGCTGGTCAGGTCCAGTAGAGATTCATCACCGAAGAAGACTGGAAAAATATATGTATCGCCACACCACTGTTAGGCTTAAATCAATTTACAACGTGCCAGTCTGGCGATTAATTGATTACCACATCTTGTTGGAGAACTGATCTCTCTTAGATGCAGAACCATCAAAACATTGCTACATTTAACTTGGCTAATGGAAAGCTTTGTTCTTCAAACCAACCAACTTCTATACAGAATGTTTGACCATTCGTCGATGGTAATGTCAGATATTTCGTCCACAAAGTCAGAAGTCTCACCTCGATAAACCTTTAATAGATGGCTGAAAAACGTTGAGACAAGAGTCAAAAAGATGTGTTCAAGGAGAACAAATTGGCAGAGTTAATGTGATGGATCAAGCAGTGTAGTTGTATGGAAACACGACAGTGTAATCATTTTTACGCTTTTACGAATGCAATTGTCAAACAGTTTGTGATACAACTGCAAACACTTTGGCCATCAACCTTTCAACAAGAGAAGAAAGATTCTATTTTCGTGAGTTTAATTCTGGCATTTTATTTTTCTCAGAGATAAAAACTTCGACATTTCACTTTAGGAAGAAAATTACAGACCAGCGGATTAGATGGCAACAGTTAAAACTGCCATCAAAGATGTCGAATGTCATGACGTTTATACACAGTGATCTTCGGGGCGGCAAAGCAGCCAATTTCAGCATGATTACTATAAATAAAAGAAACATTGCAAGAAAGTATCTTTTTTCAAGTGTGCGTATTTCCAGACACGTGGAACAGATTATGGAAGTTATCAAGTTTAATATCTTTTAATATCAGGCAATGATTTTGGAGATTCGACAGTAAATAGACATCTTGTTCTAGTGGGTCAGCATATACCTCAGTGCTGCAGGTATTTTATAAGTTTACTTGACGAACCCTCCTAAGTCTGCATGCATGAGGTTTCAGTATTGGACTTTGACAGTGTGTCACATTGAGATAGGATCAACGGGCTGTTTCTAATCAACAGAGATGAAATCTCTCGTGGGTTCTGTGGGGTTGATTGACAACACTTAATAAGTAATGAATATATGTTCACCCACTTGGTGAAATAGTACCTTTCAGATGCCAATAATATAACCAATAATAGAATGTGTATAATTGATCAGATCACCTTTGAGCTGAACACCTCCGACGTATTGTATATATCCTGAATGGCAAGCGGACGGAGCAAACAATCTACTCTGTACAGCCTTATAAATTAGTTATTACCAAATCAAGCAAATCAAACTCGTATCTTGCAAATGTACAATTCATGTACAAGGCTCATCAAGAACATTACACTTATATCGAAGCGACTGTGAATAAATTAAACAAACGTTTTATTTATGAGAAACGTACGTGCGGATGTCAATGGCGAATAGTCAGACAAGTAACACTTTGTAGCCGAGCGACTTCCAATTCAGCTGGGTACATTCCATACCAAACAATGCACATTTGACGAACTTCAGTGAAACTTCGGAAGTCCTAACTTCTGACGATTTATCCTTGGCTCATCTACGTATACAAAGAAAGGCCACTCTACATCAATGAATTGGTAATCCAGAAATTGGTTAATCAGGAAACGGAATGTCAATGTGAACGGGATCTGCCCCGAGAGAGAGAGGGGGACATTTGGGACTAACATTCCGTCGGTGTGTTATCCAGGTGTTTCAGACGTTCACAGAACGTAAATGTAGCCAAGTAATTGATTCCGCGCTACGAAATTACCTGAATGTGTAATCACCCTTCTCAGCTATACCCTCGTTCACAAGAAGCATGCGATTATGAGACTCCAAATATCTTTGAAGTCTCCATCACAGTAACTCCATGATAATGGCTCCCATTCTTTCAGAAGTTAATAAGGTCCGATGAGACAGATTATGTCTTACATACAAAATTTACAAATATCATTCCATGTCAATAAGTGACTTAGATTATGTGATGCTTTTCAACTGTGGCAGCAAGTTCGTGATTTACGTGAATCAGTAGTATCATCGTCATTTATGACAGTAGAGGGAACCATTTATGTCTCGATGAATCAACGCCCAAAGGAACCATGAGAAATAGATTTAATACTGGAAGTTGGAGTGGAATAAGTATGAGGTATATGTATATTTCCTCTGTAATTGTAGAGTATAAAATGTGTCAATTGCAGCAGTTATAGTCCACATTTCTGACTGATGGCATCTAGAGAAACGGAACAACCTGCCAGTACATGAGTAATATATCTCTCCTCTCAGATTGACAAGGATTGTGTTGGTGATGGAGAGCACTATCACTTAATATCGAAATCTGATGGGAATCAACAACTTCCTGGGACGGACATGACACCAATTGTATTCGTAAGACATAATGGTTACTTCTAGTTTGTCTCTTGAGGAAAATGGAACATGTGTGATGCATTTGTATTGATTTACAAATTCGACATTTGCTTCAGTTAAAGCTTCAAGGAGTTACAGAACAAGCTTCGTAGAAACCGAGTATATGTCAACAGTAAATCATGACAATTTCCGAGTGGGTTATTGTGTGACCCTCATGTGGATCAGGATAATAAACAACTTATATGAGCTAGTCGTTCACAAATGAATTACGTGAATCAAGATGACAAACAATTGTCATAAGCTTAACGTTCCTCATTCACGCATCAGTTACGACAAAATTGACTTGTACCAAATGTTCCCATTTTTCTCAGTGAACAGTTGACTTGCCTTTGCATGGGTGTCACTAGTGGGGCGGGATACCTTCAACCTTTTGCCGAGCACCTGGTGTCATCATTTCATAGTGAGTTATAAACGTATGCTCAGGATACAGTCAGGATCACATAATAGTCGCTGCTTTTAGAAGAGATTTATTGTGGCTATGGAAAGTGTTTGTCGCTTTTATTTCAGTAAATTAGATGAAGCGTCTAAATAACCAATGGGTAATTGTTGTCTTTAAATCAGAGGAAAAGTAGTGATCCCTTTCCTACAAACCAATAAGATTATGCTCCTGATTCCGATTAACGGCTGAAGAAGGTAAATCCTTCTGTCGTCATCGGAGCAGTGGGCACCTGAAAACCAAAAGCACAGGGCATGCAGAGCCACATGTACGTGGACACTCAGTAAATATAATTCCTGCTATAACATGTCTTCACTCGGTACTCAGGTTCCAGACACGACTGGCTACCCTTCAACTTATTGACCAAAACAGCTGTGGCAGTATAACGTAAAGCGATCCATACAACTAGCTCCTCTTCATCTCACCATGCATTGTTATGTACAGTGCTATCCATTGCATGATTCCATACTGGTTTTAAATCTTTTTCTGTGATACGTCTAGTTATTTTACTGTCCTTCGTTGGCAGGATTTTTTATAAGTCTCAATGCTTTTTTAATGTTTAACCCTTGATAGTCACGATATGGCTACAATATTGACGATGTGACTTAAAATTTGAACTCATTTACTCACTGATCTCAACATGCAGTATTGTATTTGTTCGACGTGGCATATTTCGAATTATATTGCATGTTTCCTGTGAACTTAGTTTTGAATAGAAGTGAAATCAGCTGCTGGAAGCCAATGAGGTACACATGCGTCAGGTCGTATGTGCTTGTACTAAAACCTAAACTATATCACTCAATACATCTGATTAATATACATTTACATAGCATCATAATCCTTCCAGCATTACATTTTAAATGTACACTAGGAATATCATACCAGGGCAGATATTTTGACATAAACTATGATCCCCACAGTCTCATAATGAGTTTGTTTGGGCAGATGTATTTGGGACAGTCAGCATGGTCCAGCCAGTCTATTCGGGTTCCTGTTATTCCTGTTATTCGTAGACTATCAGAGGTGTGGTTCCTCGATTGGTGTGTCAAGTATCAAACGCCACTTCAACACCAGACATGACGATGCAGTTGACATCCTGATCTCTGATTACACGACACCATCGCGTGGTTGCCTACATCAACAAAGTGCACTTCACAGCGTCATAAAAACCTTCGGTCAATAAAAAAGCAACACTTCCTTCCCAGCAGGAACCTCCACATAAGGCGACTTCCCATATATTCATCAGCCATTACCATTATATTCTCTGAAGAGGTCGTCCACAAGTTGGATCTATAGGAGCTTGTGTGACCTTCGGAATTCTTTTCCGTCACCTTGTGTTTGATGGCTTACGTAAAACCGTCATGATTTGCATGTTTGCTTTAAATGTTTGCATTACTGTAAACCAAGAAATGTTGTGGAACTTCTGTTTCTCTTCTCTAAAGCATGCTGGTACCATCAGTCGGAACCACACATCATGTGGATGTCCCGCTCAACATCGTCCTGGCAGTTATTGTGTAACATTTGTCATCTTCAAGACAACTGACGGACATGCAAGCTACTGTGGGCATCTGGTGTTCTGCTGCGACACTGACACACGATCTTACAACCATTAACGACAGTTGCAGTTCACTTATATAAACCTTGAAGCTGTTTAACCCACTGGATGTGATCCACTGACCCCACAATGCTGCTGAAGTGACGAACGATCTGACAAAGTAGCATATCTGTCAGAGATCAACAAAACGATCAATCTACAATCTTCCCGACAGACACCAAGGTGGGAAGCATCTGTGTGACACGTAGTTATTTGGTTGGACATATTTGTTTACACAGCCGATTGGGTGTGGGGAATGAGTATTTGTGATCAATTGGTACATATTAATTTTGTATGCCCATCCAGAATCCCTGAAAATGTGGTCCTCTTAACTAACCTTAATTTGATCTGCGGCCATAGATGCAAACCAACCCATCCTTAAGAAACGATTTATATATTTGAATTATTAATGACTCGATTAATCCGGATCCTCTACAAACGTTTATTCAGGTATTTGGGATTTTTGTAGAAAAAAGGATATTTTCGGTTTACTGTGTCTAGATAAACATAATTTCTCTGGAAGAAGCAGCTGAACAACTTTAATATTTTCAGTTTGTGTATACTTTATGATTGAATTTAAGGACACGGTTCATGTGGTTGTATGTTTGTATCTTCACTTCGAAAAAAGTGATACAGTGTTTTAACAGCATATTTACTCTCCGAAACACACATTCATGTCAGAAGGTGGGACCACGATGCCGTGCCACGGCCTATGGCCGCTCCACAAGCATTTGGGATGTGAACTTTTTTCATCTTGATGCATTTGCAATCATGTGATGTATTTTCCACTCGCGTAAATTAATAAATTCATAAGACCGTGAAGATCCGGGGTAGAATAGGTCTTCAGCAACCCATGCTTGCCATAAAAAGCGACTATGCTTGTCGTAAGAGACGACTAACGGGATCGGGTGGTCAGGTTTGCTGACTTGGTTGGAGCATGACATCGATCCCAGTTGCATTGATCGATGCTCATGATATCAATCACTGGATTGTCTGGTCCAGACTCGATTATTTACAGCCGTCAAATAGCTGGGATATTGCTGAGTGCGGTGTTAAACAACAAACAAACAAAAATAAATTCTTCTCTTTCCAAATGTAATGTGATGGGTTTTTTCACAGATGTTTTCATATAAAGCATTCTCAACATGGGTGTATCAGATAATATAATGTGCATATGTGGTATCGTACACCCAAAATGTTACTGCATCTTGGGTGAAGAAGAATTTGGCAGAGATTTCTTTTGAATGTGAAAAGGGTTTTGTCGCTTCTGTTATCAACGTCGTCAGTTTGGGGGTGGAAGTGTACTAGTATGGATGGCATCACAACTCATGGGGAAATACAATCCATCATTGGTAATGGAAATTTGAATGGAGTAGCTACCGGGACGTCATCGATCAAGATCAGGTTCTACCCTTTATGCAAACTCAGGGACGTAACGTATAAAGGTGCTACAGGATAATGCCCGCCCACATGTTACACGTGCTTTATACTGCCATGGCCTGCTGTTTCTCCAGACCTCCCCCTACAGAACATGTCAGAGATTAGATGGTACGACGCATACGACAGGACCAGAACCAGCGTGTAAAGCTAGCTCAGTTGGCCCTTCCTTTGATTGACATTTGGAACAACATCTCCCGGGCTGTTTTCAATCATCTGCTGCCTCCACTATATCAACGCAAATGGTGGTCGAATCCGATGTTGACATTTTTACACCACCACTGTTTCGGAGCGTGTGTCTCCGTTTCCTGTTACCATGTATAGGTTTTGTCAATGCAATTGTTATAATAAAAGTCAACATAGATGAGACGAATGACATATTGTGTTGTTATTTTCAATATTACACTTGCACCACTTATATGATGAAGGAGCTACATTTTCCTCCAGCATGCATGCGAAATTATTGTGATATGTTGTGAGTGATAGGTGACAGGGCAAGTTAATGATGAATGATGTGTGGTTCATGTTCGATATAGGCGCATTAAGTTATGACACTTCAGAAGTTACATGTGGGGTCGAATGCTAAACAAACATCAAAGACAACGCACCACTCTCTATGCAGCTTATATACATTTTCCTAAATTATTGATGGAATTTATTATCGGTTAGACAAGAAAATCTCGTCAGTCGATTCTTAAAAAAAACAACATCCTTATCAAAGAGTTTGAAGACAAAAGTAAACGAGGATGACAGACAACATAGAAGCCCTTTGAGTATTGATATGTATGTAATAGAACGAAGAAATCAGTCTCGTATTCCCCAGATTAGTTTAATTTCTTTAGAAAACTAATCTTTGTGCTGGTCATGGCCAGTAGAGATTCATCACCAAAGAAGACTGGAAAAATATGAAGCGCCACACCACTGTTAGGCATCAATCATTTTTACAACGTGCCAGTCAGGCGAGTAATTGATTACCACGTCTCGTTGAATATATCATCTCTCTCAGATGCAGAACCATTAAAATAATCCTACATTACAATAGACTAATGGAAGGCTTTGTTGTTCAAACAAACCAATTTCTATAAAGACTGTTTGACCATTTGCGGGGGAATCGTCATGACCTTCGCTGATGGTCATGTCAGCTGTTTCGTCCACCGTGTCTGAAGCCTCACATGGATGAACCTAAAATAGATAACTGAAAGACAAGAGTGAGTGAGTGGGTGAGTGAGTTGGGTTTTACGCCGCTTTTAACCGTATTCCAGTTATATCGCGGCGTGTCAGCTTAATGTGGAAGGAAAGCCCGAAGTGATGCAGGTCCCAGACGTTTACCACTTCGGTGAAACCAACGAGCACGGGTATGGTGCTGACAAACCTAGAAACATAATCGGGGCGAACCGGGATTCGAACCCACAGTCATAGGTTTCTGGCGTGCCCAAGGGCCGCAACACTGCACAGCGAATCGCGGTGCCTTAGACGACTGGGCCACCCGTGCCCCCTGAAAGACAAGAGTCTTTGGGACAAGAGTCAAGAAGATGTGTTCAAGAGACAGGAATAACGCCGGGTTTGAGGCAATTCAGTTGTATGGAAACCACAACGTGTGTCTGCATTAACGACTGTATCTCTCGGACAGATTGCAATACAACTGCAAACACTTTGACCATCAACCTTTCAGTAAGAGGACGATTCTATTTTCGTGAATTTAATAATGTCATTTTATTTTTCCCAGTGACAAACATTTTTGACATCTCACTTTGGAAAGATAATTACAGACCGGGGAATTACATGACAACAGTTAAAACTGTCATCAAGATGTCAATTGTGTTGACGTTTATAGACAGGGGTCTTCGGGGCGGCGAAACTGGCAATCTCAGCATGATTACTGGAAATAAAATAAACTTTTGGGGAAAGTATCTTTTTTTAAGTGTGCATATTTCCGGATGTCTGGAACAGATAACGGAAATAATAAAGTTTAATTTCATTCAATATCACACATGATTTTGCAGATGCGACGGTAAATAGACTTCTTTCACATCAAGCAGTGGTACTGGTGATATAGGAATTCAACATGTAACATGTTTTCCCACAAAACAACTTTCTGTCAACTTGGTTAAGATTCAAATATTGTTCAACAAGAACCTATCGAAGTATAAGGTCGACATGCATGACGTTTTCAGTGTAGAACTTTGACAGTGTGGCACATGAAAAAAGGATCATCGTGCTGCTTCTAATCAACAAGGATGAGATCCTGTTGACAGGAGTCCGAGTATAGAGATCATATAGCAACATTACCGCCCCATCCCGGACCCCGCCCCATCTCTCGTATCACCAGCTATGTCGTCCATGTCAGGCTGTTGGCATCGCCAGTGTGTATGGTTCTGTGGGGTTGATTGACATCTTCGCTTAAAAAGGGATGCATACATGTTCACCCATTTGATGAAATAGTACCTTTCAGATGTCAAGAATATAACCAATATTAGAATGCATGATAAGATCAGATCAACTCTGTATGTGTCCTGAATAGCACGCGGACGGACCACACAATCTAAAATGTACAGCCTGATAAAGCAGTTATTAGCAAATCTTAATACATAGTCGGTTAATATCTCTAATATTACAGATGCATGTACTTTATAAGGCCCTTTAGACATGTATCTGTCCTGAATAACATGCGCAACACCACACAATCTCCATGGTGCAGCCTTATAAATAAGATCATAGTTTCAGCTAAGTTGCAAATTACAACTCATGTTTAAGCCTTATATGGCAAAATTACAGTTCTATCAAATCGACTGTAAATAATCTGAACAAACGTGTTTTTATGAGCAACGATGGGCGTGATAAGGTCAATGGCGAACAGTCAGCCAAGTAACCACTTGATCTCCAGATACCTGTATAATCATAATGCGGAACTGGTTGATTTCAGCGAAACCTCGTTAGTCCTGAAACCTTTCGTTTACGAACGATTCATGGTTAATTCGTCTGCAACTATGCAAAGAGCTTCAATACAAATGGTTCGTTTATCCAAAAATTGATAAATCTAGAGATGCAGCTATTTCAGTTAAGAATTGTTTGATTCAGTCAATAAATTCCTCGCTTGGGAATTATCAAAATGTGTATTCACCCATTGATATAAATTATCCTTCACGACACTCGGGAAATATCATCAGTGGGATTATTGGTATAATCGATCTTCACAGCTGCGGAGGGAATCATTGGTATAATCGACCTTCACAGCTGCAGTGGGAACCCTTAGTATAGTCGATCTTCACAGCTGCAGTGGGGACCCTTGGTATAATCGATCTTCACAGCTGCAGTGAGAAAGAACCCTTTGTATAATCGATCTTCACAGATGCAGTGGGGACCCTTTGTATAATCGATCTTCACAGATGCAGTGGGGACCCTTGGTATAATCGACCTTCACAGCTGCAGTGGGATTAAGTGGTATAATCGATCTTTACAGCTCCAGTGGAAATCATTGGTATAGTCGACCTTCACAGCTGCAGTGGGATTCAGTGGTATAATCGATCTTTACAGATGCAGTGGGAATCACTGGTATAGTCGACCTTCACAGCTGCAGTGGGAATCATTGGTATAATCGATCTTCACAGCTGCAGTGAGAACCCTTTGTATAATCGATCTTCACAGATGCAGTGGGGACCCTTGGTATAATCGACCTTCACAGCTGCAGTGGGATTAAGTGGTATAATCGATCTTTACAGCTCCAGTGGGAATCATTGGTATAGTCGACCTTCACAGCTGCAGTGGGATTCAGTGGTATAATCGATCTTTACAGATGCAGTGGGAATCATTGGTATAGTCGACCTTCACAGCTGCAGTGGAAACCCTTGGTACAATCGATCTTTACAACTGCAGTGGGAATCATTGGTATAATTATCTTCACGGCTGCGATGGGAATCATTGATATATTCATCCTTCACAACAGCAATGGGAATCACTTTTGCCTCTTACTCATTGAATGAACACCCAAAGGAAGCATAAGAAATAGATTTAATACTGGAACTCAATACGAGTGACGTGCATGTATATTGCCTCAGTTGACAACTGTAGGAGCTGTGGTAGTCCACATATCTGACTGATGGCCTCCAGAGAAACGGAGCAACCTGCCAGTACATGAGCAATATATCGCTCCGCTCAGATTGACAAGGATTGTGCTGATGATGGAGAGTGCTATCACTTCATATCGAAATCTGATGGGAAATCAACAAGATCATGGGGCGGACATGCAAGCACTTGTCTCTCCTCGAACATAATCGTTAGTGCCAGCTTGACACTTTGGGGAAATTGGACATACTTGAGGCTTTGGTAATAATTGACACATTCGACATTTGTTTCAGTTGAAGTGACGCTTGAATGAGTTACAGAATAACTAACAAGCTTAGAGGAATTTGAGGATATGAGGGTTCTTCTACAAAACATGATCAATGTTGTGATGGGGATGGTGCTGTGGTTCCTCGAAGCACCAACTGATTGTTGATATATGTGTGTGTGTGATATTTATTATTTACTTTAGTGTAAACGACTGAGTTTTCCGAAGTGGTGAAAAGGGATATTTTCATTGCAGTGACCATAACACTTGATATTTCACTGCAGTGAACTTAACACTTGACGGACCTATTGTCATAAAAGAGTAACCTCGACTTAAACTGTCTCCATCGTAAGTGTCTAGCCCGTACACAAACTGTTGTCGTCCATTTTACGTAAGTTCCAAATTGACAAGGCAAAGTAATGACAAATGGTCGTTTATGGCGTTAATATCACTTCTTGACGTTTGGTATTATCTCGAAAATGTTTCGTTATAAACTGTAAATTTCTCATTTAACTCGTCAATCGAGACTGTTCGTTTCGCAAAGCCCCATTTTTGTTACTTGACCAGCGTGTATTCTTTCGCTTCCAACAGCGGTCTCCTAGGTTTGAAGATTTATTTTTTTTAAAGTTGGTTTTGTATGTAATCATATCTAAATATATGATACAGAATTTTCGTGACCCTATAAATTTTTGATACATTTGTTTATATTGTTTTAGATTTTGCAAACACGAAACTACTTTTTAAGTCGCAAATACAAGGGGTGGTCAACCGTCCCTGTGTGTTAGTAGGGAGAATTTACGTTTCAATGTTTTACGTTTTTAATGAAAGAATTCAATTTCATCGTAAGAAACAAAATACAGGAACTGCAGTGGGAATTGATGGTATCATCGTCTTCATAGCTGCAGGGGAATCATTGGTATAATCGTCTTCATGGCTGCAGGGGAATCATTGGTATAATCGTCTTCCCAACTGCAGTGGGAATCCTTGGTATAATTATCTTCACGGCTGCAATGGCAATCATTGATATATTCATCCTTCACAACAGCAATGGGAATCACTTTTGCCTCTTACTCATTGAATGAACACCCAAAGGAAGCATAAGAAATAGATTTAATACTGGAACTCAATACGAGTGACGTGCATGTATATTGCCTCAGTTGACAACTGTAGTAGCTGTGGTAGTCCACATTTCTGACTAATGGCCTCCAGAGAAACGGAGCAACCTGCCAGTACATGAGCAATATATCGCTCCGCTCAGATTGACAAGGATTGTGCTGATGATGGAGAGTGCTATCACTTCATATCGAAATCTGATGGGAAATCAACAAGATCATGGGGCGGACATGCAAGCACTTGTCTCTCCTCGAACATAATCGTTAGTGCCAGCTTGACACTTTGGGGAAATTGGACATACTTGAGGCTTTGGTAATAATTGACACATTCGACATTTGTTTCAGTTGAAGTGACGCTTGAATGAGTTACAGAATAACTAACAAGCTTAGAGGAATTTGAGGATATGAGGGTTCTTCTACAAAACATGGTCAATGTTGTGATGGGGATGGTGCTGTGGTTCCTCGAAGCACCAACTGATTGTTGATATATGTATGTGTGTGATATTTATTATTTACTTTAGTGTAAACGACTGAGTTTTCCGAAGTGGAGAAAAGGGATATTTTCATTGCAGTGACCATAACACTTGATATTTCACTGCAGTGAACTTAACACTTGACGGACCTATTGTCATAAAAGAGTAACCTCCCCTTACACTGTCTCCATCGTAAGTGTCTAGACCGTACATAAACTGTTGTCGTCCTTTTTTCGTTAGTTCCAAATTGACAAGGCAAAATAATGACAAATGGTCGTTTATGGCGTTAATATCACTTCTTGACGTTTGTTATTATCTCGAAAATGTTTCGTTATAAACTGTAAATTCCTCATTTAACTCGTCAATCGAGACTGTTCGTTTCGCAAAGCCCCATTTTTGTTACTTGACCAGCGTGTATTCTTTCGCTTCCAACAGCGGTCTCCTAGGTTTCAAGATTATTCTTTTTTAAAGTTGGTTTTGTATGTAATCATATCTAAGTATATGATCAAGAATTTTCGTGACCCTATAAATTTTTTGATACTTTTGTTTATATTGTTTAGATTTTGCAAACACGAAACTACTTTTTAAGTCGCAAATACAAGGGGTGGTGAACCGTCACTGTGTGTTAGGTAGGGAGAATTTACGTTTCAATGTTTTACGTTTTTAATGAAATAATTTAATTTCATTGTAAGAAACAAAATGCAGGAATGTGTACAGGAATAATCACCAACAAACTTCATTGACATCAAACTGGTTCTCTAAGGGATACTAAATGTTGACTTCGTAAATAATTGATGACGTATCATCGCAAAGATGCAGACAAGCAGACATTGGAGAGTTATTTACTCGACGTGTGTGGGTTGAACGTTAACATCGCTTTGAAGAATATTTACGGTAGCTAAATCTGAAGTGATGCAGGTCGTTGAAGTTTGCGAGTTTGATGAATCCAAAGGGTACGGCATCGAAAACAAAGGATCATAATCGGAAGAAATCTTGGATTCTTAGGATCCTGCCACGGATTCGGGACGCAATTTTGGACAGCCAACTGCGGCGGCTTAGATGACTGAACAATGTCTGAGCCTTACTTAATTATTTTCAGCTCTTACGGCTTAATAGACACAACATCTGATAATAAGACCGGGGAAAACCATTTACATTTTGAATTGTTCTCGTCTGTTAATTATGTGTTAAATTAATAAACCAACAAATGAGGAACATGACATCCAGTTTGAGTATCCAGACACACACGGCTTTGAGTGCTTACAATTTTCAGTATTACTCGACAATCTCCTGAGACAGCTCCAAAAAGTTAAAGGTTAATGACACCTTGTAGACATAATGAAATACGCGGACCTCGTCGGAAGAAATTGTTCAGAAAGGTCATTCGCATTTAACGTCCACTGTAATATAGATTGGTTTTAGTAGGTTCATTTGTCAGAATGTGCGTAATAGCCCTCGAATAGACCCTACAGCATATGGTTTCAAATAAAGTAGCAGGTCAAAGCACATATATCTTCGGCGAAAGCAAACAAAAAGCATCCTTTATCAAAAAATTATCCCGTCCTGTGTTTATTAGTGTGTAACAATATGTGGATAATCTAATGATAGTTTCGGACAGTTGATTAGTGAGTGAGTGAATTAGGTTTAACGCCGCTTCTAACACTATTCCTGTTACATCACTGCGTGTAAGTTTGATGTGTGAGGAAAGCTCGAAATTTGATGCTTTGTATTGTTTGTTTATTGTTAAAAGCCGCACGCTATATGACGGCGGTCTGTAAATAATCGAGGCTGGACCAGACAATCCAGTGATTGGCATCATGAACATCGATCTTAGCAATTGGGATACGATGACATGCATCAACCAAGTTAGTCGCCTCTTACGACAAACATGGTCGCCTCTTACGACAAGCATGGGTTGCTGAAGACCTATTCTACCGCGGATCTTATCGGGTTCTGACAAGTGAGTGGAGCAATGCTGTTAATACACTCTCTGCAATATTCCATGTCCGTCTGGAAGTTACCAAATCTGGGCCAAATGATGATAAATATGACCAGCGTCCCAAGACGATGGACTACCATGGCACTATCAACCAAGTCCCAGAGTCTGACAATCTGGTCCTTCATAGTTATAGGAACTGTGGACCAATTCTCACAGGATGCCAAAGGTCCAAACACCAATTACAGTATCGAAGTATACTTGTGCATAGTCTTGAGTGAGTGAGTGAGTGAATGAGATGGGTTGAGCACAGCTTTGTACAGTCTTGTGGTTATATCACATGTGTCAGATTATTGTTCTTTGGGGTATAAGGTTTCGCAGTTGTAAAATAATCTCTCTTATCTGTGTGTACCGTCAACTGCCCTTAGCCCCAGCAGTTCTCCAACCATCCCTGACATGCCAGTATGTCAATTTTGCCATATGGTTGGTTGGTTTGTTGTTTTACGCCACTCAAAAACATTCCAGCTATATGATTGCCGTGTGTAAAAAATCGAGTCTGGACCAGACAATCCAGTGATTAATATCATGAGCATCGATCCACGCAATTGGGATTGATGACATGCATCAATCAAGTCAGCGAACCTGACCACCCGATCTCGTTAGTCGCCTTTTACGACAAGCATAGTCACCTTTTACGGCAAGCATGGGTTGCTGAAGACCTATTCAACCCCGGAATCTTCATGAATGGTTACTTGATGATCGAAGGGAAGGTCCCCTCTTTCCACCTTTACTGTGCCTAATATATTGGGAATGAGTAGTCTTACTATGGTGATTTAAATAGTTTGTTTTTTTTCTTTGATATGTGAACAGCAAATATATATAAATATATATTATATATTTATATACCTGCCGAGACCCCTTTAGCTGTATTCCCCACGCGGTTGATCTTCAGAACATTAGACATATATGTTAGATAATTATTTCATAATCACCAGCTGTCATTGACCCACTGGCCTATTCCGGAAAATGAAATACCCTACTGCAGAGTTCAAAGAAAACCAGCCTGCTCACTTTTGAGCAAAACCTTTACCGTTTCCATAGCATATGGGGGAGGAAACCCCGAGGTGATGGAGCTCTCATACGTTTACCAATCTGGTGAAACCCACCAGCACAGTATAGTGCTGACAAACCAAGAAACATAAGTGAGGCGAACCCACAATCATAGGTTTCTGGTGTTCCCAAGGGAGGAAACTCTGCACAGTGAATCCAGCCACCCGTGCCGCACAGTCTTGAAACAGATACAGAGTTGCGTAAATGTGATCCTCAGTAAATGTCATCGAAGCCGCTGATGGATATACCTGCTTGCTGATATATACCCTATATCTTCACTTTGAGATGTCACTACACAAATACAGTACATATGACACATCAACACCAGAGAAAAATCAGTCTCAATTATCTGCCAAAACAGATTCCATTTGGTGTAAAAGGCAAAATAGCCTTGAAGATTATATGTCTGGAACACTGATCAGTGATGACACCAGCTGTTCACGAAACGAGTAAGCATGTCCGCCTTACCAGTAGCACCACCACACAGTCTGCATAAACTGGTAAGTGTTTTCTTGTTGTTTGACACAACATTCTCCATCTATTCTTTTGAGAGCCTAGTTGAATAATGGACACATTCAAAATAATATTTTGTAACGTGTCCATTATTCAACTATGCTCCCAAAAGAATAGATGGAGAATGTTGTGTCAAGCAACAAGCAAACACCTTACCAGTTTATATTTTGAAACGATAATGCTCCGGGGTAGAATAGGTCTTCAGCAACCCATGCTTGCCGTAAAAGGTGACTATGCTTGTCGTAAAAGGCGACTAACGGGATCGGGTGGTCAGGCTCGCTGACTTGGTTGATACATGTCATCGATCCTAATTGCGTGGATCGGTGCTCATGATATCAATCACTGGATTGTCTGGTCCAGACTCGATTATTTACAGACCGCCGTCATATAGGTGGAATATTGCTGAGTGCGGCGTTAAACAATAAACCAACCAACCAACCAATTGTTACGATAATGAACATCCATGCAATATATCATACAGTAACTTTCAAGAAGAAAAGCAATATGGGACAATGATGGATCAACAGTACTCACATCATCATAGCATTTGTCTAAACTTGATGACCCATACGAAGACATCATTCAGCATGTTGTAAAACAGGAATACAAGGTTGTTTGGTACATATCTACTGACTATACATGAAAAAAATGAAGGACAAAAAGAGTTTTTCCATTTTGTATTATTTTCACTCTCCACACGACTCAGTCACACGGTATGTACAACATGCTCATCACAGTGTCAGTGTATTATAATGTCAAGTCCCGGTGTTCTTTAGCGCTAAGTGTCACTTCTTCTCTCTTCTCTTATCCAAGTCACCAGGTGTGATTTCATATTCTGGGTATACTGGAAACTTCTCTGAAAACAGAAACAACTTCATCAGACACAAGTGCAGCACATCCTTCCATTACCCAGTTCACATACATCCACAAGTTTCATGAAAAGAGAATAAAATAAAATTAATAAAAGAGATGTTGTCTTTTTTCCCTGTCAAGAAAACTTTTCTGGTAAATTCAGGAATGAAAACTTCAAAGTAGGACAATAGGGGAAAGCAGTTAACCCTTTGACTTGACATTTCCCCACAACTTTTAGTTTCTTTATTTCCCAAGAGAAACAATACTTTTAAGGAACTGCTTTAAGAGCTATATATTTTTGTTCACAGATTTAAAAAAATAATAATCATAAAATTAATTACCATTTCTTGAAAATTAGAGGCTAATTAGCTTCTACTTTATCTAGTTCAAGGTATTGTGAATTTGTCATCCTGTCTGATGTTTAGAGGTGAGGTGTAATGGGGTTTAACATCGGTTCAAAGATTATTGCACTTATATAGCGACATGCATGCATGCATGTGCGTGTGTGTGTGTCTGCTTGTACAAGTCCAGACTGATGCCGATTTATAGTGCTAGCCCACTGAGATACCATGCTGCAGTTTAACATGAATACCCCACTCAGACACAGTATACTGACTCTGAGCGGACCAGTACTTATTTTAGCTCCTTAATGCCGAGCAGCAGGCAGGGTAATAACGAGTACCATTTTTAACGTCTTTTGGAGTGCCAATGCCGGGGATCGAAATTCGGACCTTCCACTCTCCGGGCGGACGCTCTACCACTAAACCACGAAGGCGGTCTCTGATATTTAGACAGTTTATTGTCAACCTAGTCAACTACTGAGAGATATTACTAACATAAGTTTGAAGGCTGTGTTTCGCTCACACAAATATCCAAATTGTTGTTGCAAGAATACACTATGAAGAGGTGACTAACAGAATCAGGTGGTCAGACACTGACTTGGTTGATGCATGTCATCGTATCCCAAGTGCATAGATCGAGGCCCGTGGTTTCAATCACTGGATTGGCTGCTCCAGACTTGATTGTTTACAGACTGCCATCATATAGCTGGAATATTGCTGAGTGCAGCATTAAACAACAAACAATCAATTTCTTATTGCATAAATACTGCATGCTACAAGTCTCACTCACTCTTGCTGCTGTCCCCATCCGGGTCCACATCAGATGTGTAGGATGCTCCGCCTTCCACTCTCTTGGAGGACGAGCCACCCTCCTTTGAAACAGAAACAGGTTCATAAACATAACTTGTCACAGTCCTAAATTAAACAATGACTACAATAATATGTTCCTGCTAAATTTAATCGTGTGTGTGTGGCTGATTGGACTAGTCTGCACTAATGCCGGTTTAATAGAGCTAGCCCACGGAAATACAGCAGTTTAACATGAATACCCCACTCAGACTGCCTCCGAGCTGATCAGTCCTTGTTTTATGCGCTTAATGCCAAGCATCAGGCAGAGTAACAACAAGTACTATCTTTCAATGTCACTTCATAAGACGTGGATGGCGATAGAACCACCAACCTCCTGCTCTCCAGACAGACGCTCTATCCACCAGAACACTGAGGCAGTCGTGGAAGGTATGTATTCATGCATTTTCTGTGACATCTTTTCCCTGTATCCTATCCCTGTACACAGGAGGATGGTTTCATTAGACTTGTGTTGATGTAACTAACACTATCTAACTAACTCCTTTGATTCATCCCTTTAATGGTGAGACCGCCTCCGTGGTCTAATGGTAGAGCGTCCGCCCGGAGAGCAGAAGGTCCGGGGTTCGATCCCCAGCCACGTCATACCAAAAGACGTGAAAAGATGGTACTTGTTGTTAACCTGTCTGGCACTCGGCATTAAGGGGCTAAAACAAGGACTGGTCGGCTTGGAGTCAGTATACTGTGTCTGAGTGGGGTATTCATGTTAAACTGCGGCATGGTATCTCAGTGTGCTAGCACTATAAATCGGCATCAGTCCGGACTAGTACAAGCAGCCACACACACACACATCCACGTGCATGCACGTTGCTATATAAGTGCAACATTCTGGGCAGCGACGTTTAAACCCCATTTCACCTCACCTCACCTTTAATGTTGAGTACCATCCTTATCGTCTTTTGGTTTCATGCAGCCCGGGACTGAACCACTAGCCTTCTGCTCTCCGGGCAGACACTCTATCCACTAGACCACAGAACCAGTGGTGCAGTCTGGAAATATATCAATGTTTCTTGTTCCTGCAAACACTCACCTCCTTCTCCTCCAGCTCCTTGGCACGATGTATCGTCCTCATCATCAACGCATAGTTACGATCTATCTCCTGCAACACAACATTTATATCACATCAAACATACAATTACAAAAAGGGTTCAATCCTTCAAACATTTACTTACAATATGTATCACACACAGGTATTCATCACCACAAGTTTTAAACATCATAAATTCAATACAACTACAAAACATTCATTTTCAAAACATTTGTTCAACATCCACATTACTATTATTGCAATAAACTTTGCAAACTTTGTATAGACTTGATATAATGTTTTATAATCCTGAGCTAAGGCTTATTCAAAATAAAAGAATTGGTCCTCAGGCAATGACTTTTGGAAATATTTTGTGGGCGGGCGATGTTTTTTTGTTTTTTTTCGCTTGTTCAAACTACAGTAAACTATGGTTGTAACAAACTCAAAGGGACCTCTAATATTAGTTTGTAGTTCATTATAAGCATATATACAGCATATATACAACAAAAGTCAGGACAAAAATAAGTTTGTTATATCCGTCAGTTCGTCATAAACGTGGTCATTATAAACGTAGTTTACTGTAGTATGTAACCAAATAAACAGGTGTGTATCATCAACAATCATAAACAAGCATACAAACTATTGCGGCCATGCCCATCACAAGAAATACACAGTAAAGCATGTAAAGGGAAGTAACTGTGTGCTATTTTGGCTCTCACTGTTTTAAAGTAAAATGGAAATAAAAACGAAACACGAGGCAGACTTTGTGAGGATACAGGCGGTGCCTGAGAACCAAGACTATTACATGTTTTTAGCCTAATGTTTTCCAAGATGTCCTATAGTTCTGCAGTACCTCCTGTGTGGGCGGCCGTTTCCTCCTCCCCCTCAACCAGGCTGCAACATGAACAATTCATTAACTCCATGAGGGTTACATCTTGACAAACAACAAGATGAAACTGGAATCACAAAATGATATCATCTCATATCTATTTTTTTGGCGGGGGGGGGGGGGGGGGGAGTTGTTCAAACTGGGGATGTAAACAAATAAACAGTTGTGTAAACAAATAAACAATTGTACATAAATGTATTCCTTGATGAGTAAAATACTGGAATACAGTATTTGACTACTGTTGGACATGGAATATTTTTGAATTTTATTTTTTTTATAAAATCTGTTACGTCGGCTTAAGGCCCAATGCAGACTACCCACGAAGACCATGTACCATTATGTTCATGAAATACTGAAGAAAGGTTAACTTATGCCTGCATATAAATGTTTCCATATTTAAAAAAGGATTCGTACATGGTTGAAAGATAAATATCGTGGTTTGTGCTGACAGCATAAAATGTTTATATACGACAGAATTTAATTGCCCATAATTAAGTGTGCACATATCACACGAGTGCGTATCATACGCGAATAAATAAGTCTTGTGTACACTGATCAATCGGAAGGGGTGCTAATTGGGATTGTTCACTGGCCAATATATTAGCAAATATCACCGTGGGCGCTTATTAGAGCGGGGCGCTTATTACGTCGAATACGGTAGTTGAAAAACAAGAGGTTTTTGTAGAGTTGTAAAAGCATGACAAGGAACTACACTACCGTTCCACTCAGTGGGCACATCTGGCACTGACCACTGGTCACCATCTGGCGGTTCCACCCAACGACTTCCTCGGAGGTTGTGAGATTTATCTGCAATTCAAATCAAACAAGATGATAATGTATCATGTATTTTTTTAGGACAAAGTTTCTATAACTAGTATTATATGCATGGTACATTATTTTGCAAGTATGCAATTAAACATATATATACAAAAGGGTTTTGTAACATCATGATGTCAATCACTGGATTGTCTGATCGGGACTTGATTATGTACAGACCGCATTATATAGCTGGAATATTGCTGAGTGCGACGTTAAACAATCAACAAAACAAAACAATATCACGGCTCCAGAAAGCTTCAACCAAGGGTCACATAGCTCATAACAGTTCAGTTACTTCACTCATACAGGTGCATTACAACTTGGCCTCCGTCTGGGCTAAGGGAGGCAACTGGTCGTTATCCTTCTTACATTACAACATGACCTGTCATATTCCTGTTCAAATTATAAAATAGATATGTTTCTATTCCCACTGATTGCAGTGAGGTCACAACAAACCCTAAGTTATAACAGCATAAAGGTTACTTTCATGCCTGTATCCACATCAGTAGCGTTCATTTCATTACACTGTCAACTTTGTCAACATATTACATAGAAGTAGTGTAAGAATGTACACATGGCTGAGTGTTAAATGATACCAGCGTCCACCAGCGATCTTAGCGCTAAGATGATCTTAACTCCCATACTTTAACATAGGCTTACAATAGTCTTAGCACTAAGATCGTTTTGTGCAAGTGAACCCAGGGCCTCATTCCTCAAATCGATCTTAGCGCTACAATGACCGTAAGCCTTTGTTAAAGTATGGGACTTACGATCCCTTTAGCGCTAAGATTGATTTGAGGAACGGGTCCCATGACTAACTGCTGGCATACATTATGCATTAACCTAAAGCAGTCTCATGTTGTTATGAGATGAGTGAGACAATACCGTTCTGTTAATTAGCACTAATTGACTACAAAGATCAATCAATATATATCTTATAACAGCACAGATTAAGGAAGGGGGGGGGGGTGTTTTGGTATAACTCCCATACTTTAACATAGGCTTACAATAGTCTTAGCACTAAGATCGTTTTGTGCAAGTGAACCCAGGGCCTCATTCCTCAAATCGATCTTAGCGCTACAATGATCGTAAGCCTTTGTTAAAGTATGGGACTTACGATCCCTTTAGCGCTAAGATTGATTTGAGGAACAGGTCCCATGACTAACCGCTGGCATACATTATGCATTAACCTAAAGCAGTCTCATGTTGTTATGAGATGAGTGAGACAATACCGTTCTGTTAATTAGCACTAATTGACTACAAAGATCAATCAATATATATCTTATAACAGCACAGATTAAGGAAGGGGTGGGGGTGTTTTGGGGTGGGGTGTATGATGGTGGGGGTGTGTGGGAGTTGTTGACGCCGCACCGCTAAAATTGAAAAGGAAAATATCTTACAATGTTCAAATGATTAAATTCACATTAAACCAAGGCAATACTGTCGACACACATGGAATCCTTACCGGTATTACATTTACAACACAGGTTCCCCACAACTAATGAACATGATGAAAGGATCGCATACATATTCTGTACTCGTCTGGTAAAATTATCCCAATCAGATTGCAGGCCTAGCCAGCCGTGCTTATTATGCCACACCTCCTCATTTGTACTTTTAAGATTCATTTGGGATGTTACAAATACAGACGTAAAAATACTAACTTTTAATTAGTGCAACAGAGCTAAATTTACGTTTTCACACCTTTTTTTCTTGACCATTACATTGTATATCATAGTGGCTACAAAATGATGGAATAAAATTTTGTTAAGATACTTGCACTTCTATACCTCTAACCAGCTGCACTCCTACCTGGTTTCCACCACAGGACCACGTAACTGATAATAATAACAATAAACAAACTCACAAAAAAACTTGTAGTCAAGTTTGTTTTGTTATGATTTTTATTATTATTATTAGATCTAGTTACATGGTCCTGTGTTTCAACATATCATTGTCCCAAATTGTTATCTAAAGGACACGCGAACAAATTGTTGGAGGTGAAGTGATAAATCCCCAAATTTAAATAAGCTATCTGTCTTCTTGGCTTTTCGAAAAACCTGCGTCACCAGATTGTTATTAGATCTACTTGTTGAAGCATGTCATCGATCCCAATTGCGTAGATCGACGCTCATGATATCAATCACTGGATTGTCTGGTCCAGACTCGATTATTTACAGTCCGCCGTCATATAGCTGGAATATTGCTGAGTGCGGCGTAAAACAACAAATAACAACTTGTGGTCTAGTTCAAGCACTAGGCCTGCTTGAAATTGACGTAGTCCCGTTTTTCTCTTACTGCTAGGTTATTCAAAGGTCTTACCGTCTTCCTTCTCAAAATATTTATTTCCACTGCGATCAGCCCCTACCAACTTAGTGGTAAGTTTTGGTGCACTGAGAGAATTTCTAAAATTTTGTATGATGGTGGCAATAATTCCTCCCTGGCGTGACATTTGTTTGGGTAGAATATTTCACGTCCTGTCTTTAATATCCGGGGCCTGCCTCGAAGGGTATTCCGTAGCTGAAGTAACAGTTCTTTTGATTGGCCATATTATTGTTGAATACACCAATCAAATATCCTGTCGCCGATGTGATGCTTGTTGAGCCAAGATGGCGGACAGGAGAGGCAAACGCTGTGGTTCTGCATCGAAAGAAAGACAAACTGTGAATAAATTTGCGAATGATGGCAGTTTCTTGGAAATGTTTAAGAAGAAAATGGAAGAGCAAAAGGCTCTTGGTGACAAGCCAGTGACTGTTCCCGATAAAGACGATTCTCCGACACAATCATCTGAAACGGACAGTGGAAAACTCAGCAAAACGAACATTTTGTCTATTGTAAGATTTCAGAAATTTGTGGTTTGTGCATAGCCTAAAATATTGATTGGACGATTGCTCGATTTTTCATTAAATTTATGTTATTCACTTAACTGTTCAAGTCTATTTGATGTCAAAGATGTGTGACAATTAAAAATACAGTAAACATATTCTTACGACAGTTGTAGTTTTGCGCTACGATCGCTATATATATATACCGTATTCGACGTAATAAGCGCCCACAGCGATATTTGATAATATATTGGCTAGTGAACAATTCCAATAAGTGCCCCTTCCGATTGATCAATGTACACAAGACTTATTTATTCGTGTATTATATGCACTCGTGTGTTATGTGCACTCTTAATTATGGCCAATTAAATTCTTGAAAAATATATCTGTCGTGTATAATACACACAGACTTTTCTTTTGTATCATTTCAGGCTGTCAGCATAAACCATGAAATTTATGATTTTTCAACTCTTTTTTTTCACCAAAATTTTATTCTAATAAGAGCCACCTATTTCTAATTTTGAGAGCGCCCTGAGCGCTTATTATGTCAAATACGGTAATACATATCTGTGGGTATTGGATAGACTATACATATACGTCACTGAATAATTATAATCATGAAAGATCAACACATCTAACAGGGATGGAAATTAACACTAGCCTACTACCCCGGACCAGTTTTGTTATTGTTGGTATACTTAAGGCCAGGAGGCTAGAATTTCAAACAGTTGCGGGGTATTGTTGTATGTTATGACTATTTGGGCGAGTAGATGTTCTTGGTTAATTTTGGGGCATTGGGGGTAGCGTAGTGGTTAGGTGTTTCGCCGAAGATCCAGGTTCGATTTCCCACATGGGTCAATGTGTGAAGCCCATTTCTAGTGTCCCCTGCCGTGATATTGCTGGAATATTGCTAAAAGTGGCGTAAAACTATACTCACTCACTTATTTGGTTAATTTCAATCCTGCCCAATGGTTAACTGACAGTCTGAAATAGACTAAAGGTAATACACACCAATGAAAGGTGGACATGAATGCATTTTACTGGACACTTTCTGCCAGTTTGGTAAGGGATGTGCATGGGCTCCTTCCTTGGTAAGTTTCTTCATTTTTCAGATGCCATTTTTCGATGCCATTCTGAAATAGTAGGGGGTTAAAATGTTGCCTCGATTGGTGTCACTGATGAGGTTACCAGTATGGAACTTCTGTTTTCGAGAAATCTTCGATGTTAATGTCCAATTTTCGATTTTTACCAATGTGAATTACTTTGATCCATTTCAAGGTTAAAACATATTGTACCATACTAATGCAAGCAAAGTCATTTTTTTAATTGGTTTGTGCTTTATCGCCCTATTTTGCAAATAGTTAACATGATAAGGCTGTACGTCGCATGCAGGTATATTAGTAGCATCAAACAAACATAGGGGACAGGTGTCCAGTAAAAAGCATGTGTACCGAAATTGTTAGGAATCCTTTACTTTATGGTGGGATTTTCAGGAAAATTTATTGTAGTTATGGATTGTGTAATTTTGTACCCCCGAATGTGGGGACACATGTAGCCAAGATGCTGCATTTTGCAGTGAAGAGTTGCATCACTTAGTTGTGTTGAATCTGTGAATTTGGGCTTCAAACCCCAGATTAACCCGATTAAGTACCTAGATTTGCCAGCTTCATACACGTTGGTTTCAAGTGGATAAGTCTATAATCTGCATCAGTTTGCGCTTTCTTCCTATATTAGGCTGACAGGCCTTGATTTAAATGAAATATTGTTCAAAAAGTATAAATAACTCATGCACAAAACAAAAGGTTCTGAAGTACTGTAATAATTTCATACCCAAACAGTGTGATTGGATAAATCTTTGCCAACCCTTTTCCTCAAATAATCTTTTACTTTTAATCCTGTTGAACTACATCTGCTCAACATGTTTTTTTCTCTTATTAAATGTATTAGTGAAGTTTTAAATTATTTTTTACATCTAAGATTACGTGTGGAAGGTATTCTTTGGATTAAAGGACACTTCGTTATTTTGATTTGTTGCCTTTCTGTTCATGGTGTTGTCATCATCTGGACCTGTGTCGTTATTATGATGTTAAGCAGTTTCCTTGTTGGCACATTTTACATAGAAAAGCATTGGCTATAAATATCAGTAATGAATACCGTGATGCCTTATGATAAAAACAGATTAACCCTCCTTTATATGTTTCTGACCTATTAGAAAACATCTGGCAAGGTAATATGTGAGAAAAGTAATTGTAGTTTAAAATTAACAAAGGATTATCCTGGTTAGATAGAAATGGTATGTATGTTCAACTCATTCCCTTATTGGTACATGTTTGACATGACAGGGAGTGCAGATTACCGTATTTGACGCAATAAGCACCAAGGCGATATTTGCTAATATATTGGCTAGTAAACAATCCGAATGAGCACCCCTGCCGAATGATCAATGTACACACAAGACTTATTTATTCGTGTATAATATGGGGCGGTCGGGTAGCCTAGTGGTTAAAGCGTACACGCACAGACTTTTCTTTTGTATCATTTCAGGTACATAAACCTTGAAATTTACGATCTTTCAACTCTGATTTCTTTTTTCACCAAAACTATATTCTATTCAGAGCCCCCTATTTCTAATTTTGAGAGCGCCCTGGGCGCTTATTACGTCAAATACGGTAATGAATATAGACTGACAACAAATCACAAATAGATAACTGAGGCATATTTGTGCAAGTGCTATGTACAATTAGTTGTAACGTAAAAGCATTATAAATCTATTATCTGTTTGCATGAATATACAACATAGGGAAGGGAGAATCTAGGAACATGTCTCAATTAACAAATAAGTAACTGGTATCTATGCTATATCATGTACAAAGGTATCTGAAAGGAATTGTACCCATTTTTGTCCCTGGGAGCTGGAATACTGTGGCCTCCATCATCGTCTCAGCTGTAAAGCCATTGTCTCATGATGTTAGTGGTTCTGTCTCCCCAGGTCGGGAAACGGCGCGGCGGCAGCGCCAAGGTCCTCAAGACGGGTATGGTAAAGAAGCCAAAACAAGAAGAGGATGTATGTATTTGTCTCAGGAGAACTGTAACAGCCTTACACTTTCTTATGTTCATCACATGTTCATCATGTTCATGGCTACTAGCTCTGCTTAGAACTTCCTTTACATCAACGCTTTTTATGTTGGGTGTTTCTGCGATCAGTTATCTTGCATAAGAAAACCAGCATGTTTTGGCATAATGAACTTCAAAATTGAAGTATTTGTTGGTTTTCGAAATGATCAGTATGGGTAATGATGGTTCTGAAGGGATGAGACTAGGATCTAAATCTGTTGTTTATAAAGCTAAGCCATGTAGGACTGTTTCATTAACACCTTGTGAAATACCATGATGGTAATATGTTTATTTTACACTTATTTTCAGGAGGACAGTGGTGAGAATAAAGATGGATGGTCCAAGTATCTAGCTGAAGTCAATAAATACAAATCACAGATGTGCACGGATGAGGATAAAACACGACCACTAGTCAAATAATACTTGCATCTCATTGTTAATTGTGAAGTTTGCCTGACTTTGTAGCGATGGATAATGGCTCTCAATTTCTTTTCTTCTTTAACAAGTTTACCTATTTTCTTTTCAGTAAGGGTTATATATTTTTTCACAACAGTTTTGAGGTTTTGCAATCACCTTCAGGTCACTTGGGCTATCATGAGAATCAGATATGATGTTATTTAATACAGCACTTGCTTAAGCACATTCCTGATGAGGAGGGTGGGTGGTGTTTCATCATTACATTCTGTGAACAGTTTCAGTCCATGACAATGGATGTGAAGGTGTCATCCCTTGCTTATAGGAGACAAGTGAGTAGAGAACACTAAGACTTAACAAAATAAAAGAATTGGTTCTCAGGCAATGGTTTTTGAAAATATAGTGCGGGCGGGCGGACAGTGTCTTTTTTTTCTTTTTATAACCAAATAAACATATGTGTAACCAAATAAACAGTTGTGTACAATCAACCTGGGAAAGGGCCTCCATACATAAATGTATTCGTTGATGAGTAAAATACTGGAATACAGAATTTGACTACAGTTGGACTTGGAATATTTAAGCTTTTTTAATTATTTTTTGAAAATGGAAATTAAAACAAAACATGCGGCAGACTTTGTGATAATGCAGACAGTGCCTGAGAACCAAGATTATTATTTTTTTTAGCCTATTATGACCAAGGTCTGCTCTCTGGGATAAAACATTGCATTGGATAATAACAATCAGTGCATTGCTTCTAATAATGATTTTTTTATCAAGTTTTCTAGATCCTCGTTATGCTGGTTCAAAGCATTGAAAATAACACAAAATCCTCAAACAAAAATCAGTTAGTGATTTTGGCAGCTAGTCTCCCCAAAGAGTCCAGTGTAATATCTTTCAACTATTAGTAGTCATTGTATTAACACAAAGCTCTACAAAAAATGGTGCCCAAATAAAATATATAGCTGTTTTTCTTAAAAGATTATTTTGCCATTGTGTAGTTGTGGACCAAATATATTTTCACAGAATCATTTGGTATGTATGGCAAGCGTAGTTTATGCTGGTGTAATGTGAAGAAAATAGGCTGAGTCGTGTTGCATTGTTGTTGCTCAGTTATTGAATGTGGATTAGAAGCAGGCCAAAATGAATTAGGTTTAATTATATATATGAATGACTTAGCAAATATAGATGTGGTAATGTATATGTGATTTATGTTGATGTGTGGTATTTGTGTCAATAGATTTTGTATGCTGCTGACAAATCGGTGTGGCTGAGTTATTTACATGAGAATTCCACATACGCTATTACTGAAGTCAAATTCACTCGTGGGCCCACTTGCACAAAGTGATCTTAGCGCTAAGATGATCTTAACTCCCATACTTTAACATAGGTATGATAGTCTTAGCGCTAAGATCATTTTGTGCAAGCGGGCCCAGAACCTGAATGTATTCATCCTATTTTCTATTATGAAATATTTGTCTTTCAGTCAGATGTTTGATTGTTGACATGTACTCAGACAGCTACACTATCTACCTCATCGTGGCATCGTCACGTCCACGGGGCATTCCTTTCAATTCCCACTTTAGCTATTCCTCAGCTCGGTGCTGTACTTAAAACAAAGTTTCAGGGATTATTCTTAAACTTTACCTGCAAATGATACTAAAATGTAAACATCAACTTTCGAAATTGTTGTCCATTTTCAAGTAAATGAAACAATGTGAAAATTACTTTGAAAAGTTGCTGTGAGTAAAGATAGAAGTTGATATGTATATTCCTTGTTCCTGATTATACATTTCCAACTTGGACTGCCGTTGCAGGATGCTATGGTCGCTGTATCCCACTGAGTGTGTTGACTGTCGCAATCTCATTAAAATCAGATCTTAGTTATCGCTACCGCTAAACAAAGATCTGAGGACATCCCATTAGGGGTCACGTCAGAACGACCTTTCATCCGACCAATCAGAGCATCACTTACCAGGTCATGAAAGTGACAGTCGGAATGTGATTTCTAATCATGCAACCTCGAAAACTTTAGCAAGGGGTATTCCATACGATAGTTACGGGTTTAACGACTGAATGCATACAATCTAGACCATATATTTGCCATTCCAGAATGTTCTTTTGTTCTGGTTTCAAATTTTTATTCAAGAATTTGTCAAAATATGTTTCGAAGTGTAGTCGCCAATTTGAATTTAGTGCTGTAAAGCGCGAGAAAGCTGCCTTCTGATTGGCTAATATCGACTTCTTGTCAGTCCTTCCATTGGTTGGTTAAAATTCGCGCAAGGTCGGTCTGACGTGACCCGTAATGGAATGTCCTCAGATCTTTGTTTAGCGATAGCTAGAACTAAGATCTTATTTTAATGAGATTGTGATTGTCGTGTCTTTTGAAACACCATCACTGCTAATCACCCAGACAGAACATAGAAATGTGTCTATGCTATATCACATGCACTGTTCTATAAAAACATATTAATTAGAAATGTATTATTTTTCTTACTGGTATCAACATGCTGAAGAAGAAAAACGTTGCTACTGAAGTTTGTGTTCTTGGTAGTTATCCTTAATTATCCAGTGTATTATATGATAAAAAGAATTTAAAGAACACCCAGTTAGAAGAAAGTATGATCCAGTACCATCCTCCCAGATAGATGAACTAGTCGTATGAAAGAAATTGGATGTTTTGAAGGTCTTTATGTTATTACTACCCTAAGCCTATTCATAGTTTTGTGGGGGGGTACGGGTGGCCCAGTCGTCTGAGGCGCCGCAATTCGCTGTGCAGAGTTGTGTCCCTTGGGCAAGCCAGAAACCTATGATTGTGGGTTCGAATCCCGATTCGCCCTGATTATGTTTCTAGGTTTGTCAGCATCATACCCGTGCTCATGGGTTTCACCGAAGTGGTAAACGTCTGAGACCTGCATCACTTCGGGCTTTCCTCCCACATGAAGCTGACACGCCGTGATATAACTGGAATACTGTTAAAAGCAGCGTAAAACCCAACTCACTCACTCTCTCATAGTTTTGTGTTGGGTCTGCTTCAAATGACACAACATTCAAAATGTATCAAACTGATTTGTGATGGTTCATTGTGAACTCCTTGTATCATGGGCTTGCTCTCACAGAGCCCTCATTCTCAATGTAGGTCTTTGCTGAACTCTGTTTAAGGAGTGATTTGGATTGGTTGTTGATTTCAAGTATTAGTGAGAAGTATTTCAGAGTTAGTGTAAAGAGAGAAGGGGAAGACGTCAGTTCAAAACAAAGACAGGTCCCAGTTATTTATCCTAGTAGACTGTTGATAACGGATATTATACACTGGATAATCAATGATGGTGATTTAGGTGGTGTTGTCATGTTATGGAGCTACACAAGTACTTCTGAATGGTGTGTGAAAGATACCCTACCTGTGCTTTGTTGATGATGTAGTACTTTTGCCATTGATACATGTAACAGGTCACCTCAGCACAGACCTGGATGTGCTATCAATGTACCAGTGTTAACACCTCTTCTCTGAATGACGCTAGACTTGAAATTAAGCTTTTGTTAGTGACTAAGCTGTCAATTTTAAGGAAAAATGTCACTCAACTTGAAAAGTGAACATTCTCAGACTGAGATGGTTGCACGAGATCTAGCACTGGTATACACCAGTCATTTTATGAAAATGCTGGAAATAAATATGATGGATATTGTACATGGTTTTCTGTTGTTTCTTTGTACCTCTTAGGAAGAGGTTTGAGTCGTCTGACCACACTGGTACCAGTGCCATTCATTCCTGTGGGGATTCCGGGATAAAATCAGTTATTTCCAGCAACCTGTGCTTGTAACGGGAGGCAACATAATGTATCAGTCTAACCACTGATACATTATGTTCCCTTGCATTACAACATAGGTTGCTTGAAATTACTGATTTTAGAAATTGGCACTAGTCCCATAGTCCTTGCCAAACTGCCCAATAGTTAAGGTATCATAAGGACAAGTAGAAATTTGCTATTTTAAAGGGGTTTGCTATATGTTATCACTTTAAGTGAGTGAGTGACTTGAGTTTAACGCCACTTTTAACAGTATTCCAGTTATATCACGGCGTGTCAGCTTAATGCGGGAGGAAAGCCCGAAGTGATGCAGGTCTCAGACGTTTACCACTTCGGTGAAACCCACGAGCACGGGTATGGTGCTGACAAATCTAGAAACATAATTGGGGCGAACCGGGATTCGAACCCACAATCATAGGTTTCTGGCATGCCCAAGGGACGTAACTCTGCACAGCGAATCCGGTGCCTTAGACGACTGGGCCACCCGTGCCCCCTATCATTATAAGGACTAGTGGACTAAAACTGTTAGTTTCTACCACTGTTAGACTTGGTTGATTCCGTATCGTTACGTTGGTTATTGTGCCTACAGCATGGATTATTACTCACAATATGAATGACTGGTTTGTTTTGTCCAGACTACCAATCAGTTCTTGTCAACCCTGTGGAGGTTCTGTTAATACAATGATCAGGCCAGTGACTTGGTGTGCTGCGTTTCATCATACCCAGAGGCCGTGGATCTCTATATCAACCACTAGTTGGTCTGGCCTAGACTTGATAGGGCTGCCCTGATATTGCTGACTGCAGCATTAAACATTCACTCCTTTGTCAGACTACTTCAGGATTCCAGGGCTAATAGGTCCCAAACATGCATGCTTGTCCTCCAAGCTTAACTTGGTGGCTCGCAGTGAGCAGCCACATCATCTAAATGTGTTGGGATTCAGTAGAGGTGGAGAATTAGCCTTCTGTCCTTCACTCCCCGTCCCTCCTCATGTATCGGTTCTCTTGGAATAATAAACTTCATGTTTTCAACTGGTATGCAATCCATCTTCAGCTCTTCACGCAATGTTTTACAATGACCACATGAATCCATCTACTTTGAGGGTTTTATTTTTAAAATACATCTCAATGTACATTTCCATGATCAATTTTTCCATACAATTAAATATGTTACATATTTTCTTCCATAACTGAAAGTATGCACATACACTTGAACAGAGCTGATATTGTAGACTTAATGATAGGGGGAAACATTTTTCGGACAAATACTGGCAATTCCAACTTGAAAGATGTTTGTAAGCACATGGGTATAGGAACAGAGAAGAAAATTGTCACAATGAGTGCAAGGGTACATGTATATATATATACTCACAGAATCTAAGAAAAATCTTTGATTATAAGATGTCTTATCATTAACCAATTATATTGAGCAAGAGCTTCTGAAAAGAAGAGGTAAATATTTGAATAGTTCGGTTAATCACGTAAAATCAAGTAAATCCAGACAATGCATGCTATTCATTCACAAGTACTCTTATATACAGTTTCTACAGTGACTATTAACAACTTGTCAGATGCAGCCGGAACCAAGACAATGTGCTGTCATTGAGGTCGTACAACAATAATGTGTAGCACTTCAGATGATGTGCTGTCATTGAGGTCATACAACCAAAATCTGTAGCACTTCAGATGTGCTGTCATTGAGGTCGTACAACCATAATGGGAAGCACTTCAGATGAGCTGTCAATGAGGTCATACAACAATAATGTGTAGCACTTCAGATGTGCTGTCATTGAGGTCATACAACCATAACGTGTAGCACTTCAGATGATGTGCTGTCATTGAGGTCATACAACCATAACGTGTAGCACTTCAGATGATGTGCTGTCATTGAGGTCATACAACCATAATGGGAAGCACTTCAGATGATGTGCTGTCATTGAGGTCATACAACCATAATGGGAAGCACTTCAGATGATGTGCTGTCATTGAGGTCATACAACCATAATGGGAAGCACTTCAGATGTGCTGTCATTGAGGTCATACAACCATAATGGGAAGCACTTCAGATGATGTGCTGTCATTGAGGTCATACAACCATAATGGGAAGCACTTCAGATGATGTGCTGTCATTGAGGTCATACAACCATAATGGGAAGCACTTCAGATGATGTGCTGTCATTGAGGTCATACAACCATAATGTGTAGCACTTCAGATGATGTGCTGTCATTGAGGTCATACAACCATAATGGGAAGCACTTCAGATGTGCTGTCATTGAGGTCATACAACCATAATGTGTAGCACTTCAGACGATGTGCTGTCATTGAGGTCATACAACCATAATGGGAAGCACTTCAGATGATGTGCTGTCATTGAGGTCATACAACCATAATGTGTAGCACTTCAGATGATGTGCTGTCATTGAGGTCATACAACCATAATATGTAGCACTTCAGACGATGTGCTGTCATTGAGGTCATACAACCATAATGTGTAGCACTTCAGATGATGTGCTGTCATTGAGGTCATACAACCATAATGTGTAGCACTTCAGACAATGTTGTGTCACCGAGATCATACAACCAAAATAAATAGCACTTAAGACAATGTGCTGATAGCAGGTCGAACATACAGTGCCAGGTAGCTATGCAAATGTCCCAATCGACTAGAATGAAAATATTTTATTTGATCACCCCATTCTAACTAAGGTGCATAGATCTCCCAGACATTGCCTGGGGCAGGACTGGAGGTACAATCAGGGGTAAAACAAAGAACACATCAAAGAAACTCCTACCATTGTTTTTTCAATGAAGATGGTACCCTAATCTTCAACTATAAGACCTGTTTGTATTTGACCTGCATAATTGCAAAATAAGTTAGTTACCTGTCAATTTTTTGTTACCGGTAGATACTGACTTCTCTGCTTTGGAGAAATGGATTTCATAAAAGTGAAAGAAATAACCAGAATGGTATTTGGTGGTCAAATATTAAAGTATCCTAGTCTGCCAGGACCCCCAGGCTGTGTGTAGTACTCTGCAACCGGAAACTCATCATCACCAGGTACCTGTCTCCGCAACCACCTGTCCTGCACCCACCGCCGCTGTACGTGCTACTGTAGATCATTCCCATGCCCCGAGTCTCCAATGGTTATATGCATACAGACAAGTGTATAATGTATGTACAGACAACCCCCATCTCCAGCCACTATATACAGTGACGTGTGCAACTACAGTGCCTTAACAGAACTGACTGGACAAAGTCAAAACAGTCTCACAGATGTGTAACAAAACAACAACATAAACAAGACAAAACAAGCTTCAACTTTGGTATAACATAGGCAGGAATTGCTCAATAGTTTCTGTATTTGACGAAACACTTTCTCTAAAAATAAATACATTGTCAAGGTATAACACATTATTTCCACAAATGTCAGCTATTGCCATCATGTTCAGGGCTCCACTGGTCTTTGTACTGATTTAAGGAAATGCATGGCATGCTGTTTTCTCAGCACACACATTGAGGCTTCATCAATGTCTCGGTTTAAAGAAATGGATGTATTGGAATGATAAGTCTCAAGAGTTCATGAACATTTGAATTCCTGGTTAAAGATGAAAACAATAGGAAAAGGAATACAATCCTTATGTGCCAGGGATGTAAGCATCCGGGCACTTTGTCTTCAAGCAGAACTGATGTGGTTGTACCAAGTATTTACTGATCCTAACTTAGATGTCACAGTGATGACAGAAAGGGACAGAAGACAGTACAAGACAGTTCCATCTGGTGCGTCCATTTACCACAAACACATATGCTGCAAATTACAAATATATACTCTGATCACATCAACAAGCATGTGCGTCCGTGGATACATACAGCAACATCATCATGACCCTCTACACAGAGATCATTCAGGAGAAAGCCCCCTATACAGAGTACCTTCAGGAGAAAGCCCTCTTTAGTGAGTACCTTCAGGAGAAAGCTCTCTATACAGAGTACATTCAGGAGAAAGCCCTCTATACAGAGTACATTCAGGAGAAAGCCCTCTATACAGTGTACCTTCAGGAGAAAGCCCTCTATACCGAGTACCTTCAGGAGAAAGCCCTCTATACAGAGTACATTCAGGAGAAAGCCCTCTATACAGAGTACCTTCAGGTGAAAGCCTTCTATACAGAGTACCTTAAGGAGAAAGCCCTCTATACAGAGTAGCGGTACATTCAGGAGAAAGCCCTCTATACAGAGGTCCTTAAGGAGGGCTTCCCCAATATACAGTACATTCAGGAGAAAGCCTTCTATATAGAGTACCTTTAGGAGAAAGCTCTCTATATAGAGTACATTCATGAGAAAGCCAAGCTTTTCTTGGTTGGACATTATAGTGAGACAAGAAAGTGGTTTCATGTTGATGCCAAGGGGCGGTCGGGTAGCCTAGTGGTTAAAGCATCTGCTCATCACGCCGAAGACCCGGGTTCGATTCCCGACATGGGTACAATATGTGAAGCCCAATTCTGGTGTCCCCTGCCGTGATATGGCTTGAATATTGCTAAAAGCGGCGTTAAACCATACTCACTTACTCACGTTGATGCCATGAAAAGGAAATGGCATAATAAACTTAAAGACACCCCCCCACACTAGAGATTTTACAGGAGTCAAACACTGACCATGAGCTGTTTTTATTCTTACAGTTCTGAAATTGGAGGACTGTCGGTACTAAATCAGCTTGAAACCATTGCGGTGAGCAGCCTTCTCTGTATCACTGGCGGTCAGTTTGACAATAGTCTAGTTCTACAACATAGTAACCATGCCCCGTGCATTTACATCACACACAACCTTTTCATCTAACAGTGACATAGAAGAATGAACCACATGCACCGACTCGTCACCAAACATTGGTTCTACAAGTCTAGCATCAATTGTTTTGACTACCATATTGAAATAAACATTTGATTACTGTGCATACCGATGTGATGGCTAGTTTGCAATAAGCAGAGGTGAAACATGAGTTGAGAATAAATACATCTATTCAGGTAGAACACATTGGAAGCAATGTCTAACCAGTGTGGTATGACACACTTACACAAGAGGAAACAGTCCTTCCTTCATGAAGTCACAGGGTTGGGACATGAAAACTACGTTTTTGAGCCAGAGCACATCTAACTAAAAACTCTTCAGTTTCCAACAAGGGATGAGAGTCTACATCTGCTCCACACCGGACTGACAATAGCGGACATGGAAGTTCCCAATGAATGGTAATCTACACAGTTCACGATTGTCTAATGTAGAACCAGCACAGCCTACAGACAAATATTTGCTGCACCAAATTGCATGATATTAAGAATGGCAGTCTCCAATGTGTTTGCAATATATACTACAAATGATGGCTGATGTACAGCATTGTTCATAAAAATGTTGCACAGTAATATGTCGAAACAGGAGGAATAAGATAAGAATTTAATACAGAAGGCAGTCAACTTGTCTGACAAATCACATAATACTCATTAAAATAATCTGTCCATGCATGTGTTTCATTAATATTATTTCACAATATCTGATTATATTTCAAAGAAATTTCATTTTCTTCTTCGTAATTACTAATAAATATGGCATGCACCAGAATGCTTTTCTATCAAACAATTTCATCAGTTTGCATCACTGATCAACACATGATCCTAGTTTTGTCCTAACCATCACACAGGACTGAACAGGACATCATTCCGACGCAATGTTACATCTTCAGATTCTTCATGTTTCCATAACGATATCATGACGATCACTGATGCCTCTGAATATTTGAGCTCAAGCCAAATTTACAAATGAAAAGCTCTCATAGTTTCCAAACACTGCCTGTATCCCTGTAATCACAGTAGAATTAGCTGAATCTTGAACATACGGAATCATCCACCTTGGTCACATACACAGTCACGTTCCCCAGGTGGGCATGTCCCTGCCCGGGGGGTGACACATCACACATTGTGGTCCATAATAAGCAGAGAAATACCATAGAATGAAATATGTATTTGTAGTATTCATCACAATGTCTGGAATCACAATAAATTATGTGCTGACTCAGTGTTAAGACTCCTCCGTCAACAAAGATTTGATATCGTCCAACAATCCTGACAACAACTTGCTCTCCGAACTCTTCCCATCCACATTCAGACTACCATTTACCTGCAATAGGAAATAATGTCATCAGCACAAACATTAAATATGCACAAATAATGATTGATTCAAACAAAATCAGCATGTTGTAAAATCTGTACATCTCGCTCACATACTGACATATATCAACACGGGCGAATAAACGTTAGAAACTTCAACAGTGTTGATAGATTTTACAAAGACAGTGAGATTCTATTTGGTTGGTTGGTTGGTTTGTTGTTTAACGCCACACTCAGCAATATTCCACCTATATGACGTTGATCTGTAAATAATCGAGTCTGGACCAGACAATCCAGTGATTGATATCATGAGCATCGATCCACGCAATTGGGATCGATGACATGCATCAACCAAGTCAGCGAGCCTGACCACCCGATCCCGTTAGTCGCCTTTTACGACAAGCATTCGGGTCACGGGTCGAGATTCTATTTATCACCCCAAATCACTCCAACTTTTTATTTGGGAAACAGTAATTACCAGTGTCTTGATAGTACGGATAACCAGCCTCAGTGGCAGAGAGGAGCGATATTATTTCACTGTGAAATGACGGTAACCAATGACATCACAATGGTCTGCAAAGTATTGTGATGCAATTTCATTGAAGCGAATATCTCCCAGGAGACATTGCTTGATCTCATCCAAGCAACATCTCCTGTGGAAGCCAGTTTGGGATGATAAATTGGATTCTAACAAACTTTAACATTCATAGAAAACTGATACAGACATGATAGAGAGAGAAAAATATGTTAAGTAGTTGTTCAGAAATACTCACCATTTTGACCAGTAAGCAGATTGGGTGACCTTGAATAGACTTGCTGAATAATGAAGCACTTTTATCTACTTGTTCTATTACTGAAATTGAATATGACAGATGAATTAGTCTATTGATGAAGCAGTTCTGGCAATTCAGTCCAGATGAAATACATGAAACTATTGACAAAGCCCAATAACACAGCAAATATATATGTGTCTTCCCAAATAATTATTTCATGATGGATGAAACAGATGAAACTATGCAGAAAAACAAAGTAAATATATGTGTCCTTCCAAATCGTTATTTCATCAAACACAAATGCTCAACAATATTATTGTAACAAAAAAACAGGCATGTCCACCAGGAACCAATGACCTCTGTTACTATAGTCTGGAAGGTAATTTAAGGTATCGACGTTTACTACAATATCTGAAAAACTATCGGACCTACTCCAGTCACAGTTGGTATGAGATTATAACAGTCACGCACGAATACGGTGTTAGCGTTGGGCGTCTCAACGTGCGTGATTCCCGTGTACCCTTTCGAGTTGAGTTGATTGGTTCAACTGTGTCATATGGCCCTGTGACGCAGGGGTAGCATTATGCAGATGGCTGTTTCAATGAATGCTCGTTCCACCCGTGACGAACAGGTCTGGTTGTTGATGAAATATAGTGATAGCTAAATAGACAGATTTTTTATTCCTGCACCGATTGTCTTTAAATGTAATATCCAGTTATGTATGACTGTTTAATAATCTCATACCAACTTTGACTGGAGTAGGTCCGATAGTTTTTCAGATATTGTAGTAAACGTCGGTACCTTAAATTACCTTCCAGACTATACCTTCTCTCTGACTTACATCTGAAATGCAGGTAAAAGCACATTTTGGCGAGGACATGAGGGAACTCGGTGTCTACTGGGGTCAGCTTACAGGAGCCCTTCTCCGGCAGGTCTCCACTGGCTAGTAACTCGGCAAATTCATCACTGAAACACAAGGAAGTGAGTTGGTCTAAACGCCACTTTTTCAGTAACATACATGTCAACTTCATGAGCGGGGAAAGCTTCAATTGACGGTGGTCAAAGATGTCAAACCCCCCATGACGATCTGGGTTAGAATTGGCCTTCAGCAACCCATGCTTGTGGCTGGAGGCGACTAATGGGATCGTCTGTTAAGGCTCACTGACTTGGTTGCTGTGTGTCATTGCTTAGATCAATGCTCATGACGTCAATCATTGGTTTGTCTGTACCATGCATGAATATTTACAGAGGTCTGTCATATTGCTGGAATAATGCTGAGTGCAGCGTTAAACAACAAACAAATAAACAAGACAGATGTGTACCACACTAGTAAACCAGAAACATACTGCAGAGCTCCAGATAAGCTTTTGGTGTTGTGGGTATTTTACCCATGCATTTTAAAATCATTGGGTATCAGTAATTCTATCTGGGTATTCAAATTTCTGTTACCCACTAGTTTTTACACATGTGGGTATTTAAGTTAAATATTTAAAAACACTATTCATCTAATCCCTGCAAACTGGTGTCGTGTGGGTTCGAGATATTTATAGGACTCAAAAATACCACGATACTTCCACAAGAAAGTGTGATGGCAAATGATCATGATGTAACTGTCATCGTAGAGTTTGGCAAGGTTGACGGAATGCCCGTTTATAATTTCAAAACAAGTTGCTCATTTGCTTATCGAATACGCAGGGTTACTTCACAATATTTTGATGATACGCACAAGTTTTATTTTTGTTGGAACAGTTATGGTTGAGTATCTACATCTACATATTCTTGTTGAAGTGGGATCATCTTTCTACAAATCTACACTCAGCAATATGAAGGTAACCTGTAAATAATTGAGTCTGGACAAGATAATCCAGTGATCGATACTGTGAGCAACGATCCACACCAGTGTACAAGGACACACTTTCAACCAAGGCACCGAGCCTGACCACTGGATCCATTTTGTCGCCTCTTATGACCAGCAATGGTAGCTGGGGACCAATTCTAACCCAGAATCCCCACGGGGATTGTGAGGTGAGGTGAAATGGGGTTTAACATCACGTCCAATATTATTGCACTTATATAGCGACGTGCATGCACGTGTATGTATGTGTGTGGCTGCTTGTACTAGTACAGACTGATGTGCTAGCTCACTGAGATACCATGCCGCAGTTTAACATGAATACCCCACTCAGACACAGTATACGGACCCCAGACCCGACCAGTCCTTGTTTTAGCCCCTTAATGTCGAGCGCCAGACAGGGTAACAACAAGTACATCTTTTAACATCTTTTGGTATGGAGCGGTCGGGGATCGAACCCCGGACCTTCCGCTCTCCGGGCAGACGCTCTACCATTAGACCACGGAGGCGGTCCCACGGGGATTGTGATTAGTGATGGAGACGTAACTGAAGGATGTCTGTACCTACCTCTTGCATGGTGTTGTGACAAGGTAAGAGCTACATGGAAGCTGAAGCTTAAAGTCTAGTTTTTCATGTGTTGAACCATCATCCGACTGAAACAAACACAGGCACTCTGTCAGGGGAGATAACTCAAGGCAGACTGTCAGAAGCAAGTACATGTACCTTTCCGTATCAATGTTTAACAAGAATTCTTCATTGATCATAATTTCCCATCTTTGTAATTCAACTGACTGAAAGTTCTTCATTGGCTTACTTGGTTTGCACAATCAAACAAAAGGCAAGCCCAAAATAGTAGAAATGTCTTCTTCTAAGGCACCATTGTCTCGGTAATATTCCTGCGGGGGTGAAATGATACAGCAAGATCCATTACATGGGTCACGATACAATACATATCACGATACTCATGTTTACCTCAAATCGGATGGAAACATCTTGACTGAAATATTTCAGAGCAGGTTCAAAAGGAAAAGCTTTCTGTAGACATGTTTGTAGCGGCTATTTAAGTAGTATACTTGAAACGCTACTTACAACACTTTTTGCGATATTTGACAGACAAAAAATGCTTGGGGTCATTGAACGAGTGGTAAGTAATTTATTTCAGCAAGTGTATCATCTCAAAAAACGCATCGTGTATCATAACGTCACAAGAAAACTGACGATGCACCGATGTATCGTTTCACCCCTACTACATAACATCGTAACCACAACACACATACAACTCATTTTCAAACTGACAAAATGAATGCCTGGGAAGAAATGGTTCTGAGACAATGGCTTTTGAAAATATAGTGCGGGCAGGTGGTGTGTTTTGGTTTTTTTTCTAAGTTGTTCAAACTAGTATGTATTCCTTGATGATTAAAATACTGGAATACAGTAATTGACCAAAGTTGGACTTGGAAAATATAAGGATTTTATTGGGGTTTTTAAAACAGAACTACAAATGAAACGTGCGGCAAACTTTATGATGATGCGGCCGGTACCTGTGAACCAAGACTATTGTTTTTTTTAGCCTTATTAGGTTCACGATAACCTTCATATTACCTTGATAATGTACGTGAGTGTTCCCCTCATCCTCTGAGACATAGAAATACTTTCAATGCTGAAGGCAAACTGTCCCTCGTTCTGGGACTCAGGCAGCAAGATGAAGGGAACCCTGACAGCATCATGGTGGGATTTGCCCATCTGGAATCAAAGAAGAGTTTGCAAATAAAGACAAATTGCAAGGTTTTCGCTGGTGGAAGCCTCGGGCTTCACACATTGTTCCCATGTCAGGAATCGAACCTGGCTCTTCGGTGTGACGAGCGAAGGCTTTAACCACTAGGCTACCCAACCGCCTCGTATTATACTAAGAAAGTGTTATCACTAATATAACATTTGTTATAATAAAGTGAATAGGTCTGAAAAAAAAATCGAGTCTGGGCCAGACAATCCAGTGATTGACATCATGAGCATCGATCCACGCAATTGGAATACAATGACATCATGAGCATTGATCCACGCAATTCGAATACGATGACATCATGAGCATTGATCCACGCAATTCAAATACGATGACATGCATGAACCAAGTCAGTGAGCCTCACCACCCGATCCCCTTCGCCTCTTACGACAAGCATAGTCCCTTTTATGGCAAGAGCGGATTGCTGAAGGCCTATTCTACCCCAGATTCAAAACTCCTAAAAGATGCTCAAGAGAAAACCTAGAGATAGTAAACAGGGATGAAGTTTGAGTACATACCCCTCTGATCAGCTTGGTGTTGAGTGTGTCCAGGACATTGAATTCCAGGTCCTTCAAGTGGTTCTTGGTCTGATTATTGAAGACTACCGAGATGATGATCTGGTCACTACGCTGTGGTGATACTCGTGTCTCATATGTCTGTGAAGAGATATTCACATCAGTGAGTGAGTGAGTATGTTTTTACGCCCCCTTTAGCAATATTCCAGCAATATCACTGCAGTCGACACCAGAAATGGGCTTAACACATTGTACCCATGTCTGGAATCGAACCCGGGTCTTCGGCATGATGAGCGAACACTTTAGCTACAAGGCTACCCAACCTCCCCATTCACATCAGTAACTTGGGTATATTACAGCGGTAGAAAGTAACAGTTTCAGTCCACTAGTCCACATAATGATAACATATAGCAAAACTCCTAAAAAGGGCAAATTTCTACTGGTCCTTATGATACCTTTACTATTGGGCAGTTTGGTGAGGACTAAAGGACTAATGCCAATTTCTAACACTGTTTAATGGCACGTTGAACAGTATTTGTCATGTCAGTGTGAGGGACTGAGTGAGTGAGTTGGGTTTAATGCCGCTTTTAACATTATTCCAGTTATATCACGGCGTGTCAGCTTAATATGGGAGGAAAGCCCGAAGTGATGCAAGTCTCAAAAGTTTACCACTTCAGTGAAACCCAAGAGCATGGGTATGGTGCTGACAAACCTAGAAACATAATCCGGGCGAACTGGGATTCTAACCCATATTCATAGGTTTCTGGTGTGCCAGAGGGACGCAACTCTGCACAGCGAAATGCGGCGCCTCAGATGACTGGGCCACCAGTGCCCCTGTCATGTCAGCATGATGTGTAAGAAAAGCCTGAAGTGATTAAGGCCTTAGGTGTTTACCACTTTGGTGAAATCCTTGAAACACTTGTATGGTGCTGACAAACATCAAAAAACAATTCGGGCAAACCAGGATTCGAACCCATGATCATCAGCTTCTGGTGTTCCCAAGGGATGCAACTCTGCACAGCTAATTGCCATGCCTTAGACAACTGGGCCACAGACTTTCTCTGATGAACATGTCATGACATCATTTCATATTGGCCCTAATGTACAAGCTATCATTGCTTCACCAATACCTACACAGTATTATCATAATGATAGAAGAATTACTTACCATCCTCAAAGTGGCATTTTCAGCAAGGAGTTTATAACTGGACATTGGCTACAAAAAGAGAGAAGAAGTCAGTATTAGCATAGTAAGCTGTTATTACATCAACTATAGGGGTAGAAACTAACATATTTAGTCCACTAGTCCTTATAATGATAACATATAGCAAACCCCTTAAAAATGGCAAAATATTTCTACTAGACCTTATGACACCTTAACTGTTGGCCAGTTTGGCAAGAACGACAGGACTAGTGCCAATTTCTTACGCTGAACTAATCAATCAATGTGTACTCCAGTACAAGGTACAAAATTAACTCACTACAGTCACATCTTAATGAGAGATACTGAAGATAAATGACTATAACCATGTATTGGCCACTAGTCGATGCAGAGAGAGTGGTCAGCACATACCGGCAGCTGTATCTCCATGGGGGTGCCTTGCTGGGACATGGAGATGTTCTCCTTCGACGGGGTGGTGATCCCCTCAGCCTCCTCGTACTCATGCCGCCGCAGCTTGTCTTTCTTCTTCTTGTCTTTCTTCTCTTTCTTCTCCTTCTTACTCCCTCGTTTCTCTTTCTTCTTCTTTGGCTTCTGGAAATATTTAAATAGGTCTCAAAATTTGTTTTGGGATAAAGCACAGTTCTTTCCTAAGCAATGGCCATCAACTGAAATAACTTGAGAAAGTTATTTTTAAGGGCTACAAATGCTGTAATTTGAGGCGGAAAACATTTGGCACAGTTGCCATGGAAAGTAATTACTCTTTGTGGAGTCTAATGGAGTAGTAATCTACATGTCGATAGTCTGCCCTAAAAGCAAGAAAACAACGCCCATCATTATTATGAAGAGTCAAGCTTGAACTCCCATCAGTCCATGCAACAGATCACAATCACACCTTGCCACTGCAACTTCTGTCCTACCGTATATGTTTGAGGGAGTGAGTTGTGTTCATGATGCTAGGACACTATTTCAGTTATATCACAGCATGTCACATTCATGTTGGAGGAAAGTCTGAAGTGGTGCATGACCTCATTTATTACCAGTTTGGTGAAACCCAAAAGCACGGGGAGAATCTGGGCTCTGAGCTGAGATCAACTCTGTATACCAAGCCCTGCACCCAGAAAACTAAGCAACATGTCCCATCTTCCTAAAGCAAGGGAATTAACCGACTATAAAAGTCCAGTTTCCACCCTTGCCAAACTAGGCTGGTATTATGGAGTTGCATTTTTCCTGGACTAACGAGTCTATGCATAGTCCAATCAAAATAGCGCAACAAAATCAAAATCTGGTTCGTAGACTGTAAAGCAGATCTCGGTCGATTTCAGGATTTGCAAAGCATGTGCACCGCCAACTCGTTGTCAATAGATATTTTCCAAATCTCTTCATGGTTTTTAATGAAGCTGCTCATGTGATTTGATGCACACGATGTAAGACCCGTTTTCTCACAATATTGATCTTGATTATCGGTCAGATCGTCTTGACCGGGCGCCACCATTTTGTTTGAAGCCAATGCAACTGATACGAGAAGTGGAATCTGATTGGTCGATAGGAGGGACATAGAAGGGACATAACTTGTAATAGCCACTGGTGGCGCTACGATAGAGCCCAGGAATTCCAGCCTTGTTCGGGAAGGGTGGAAACTGGACATTTAAAGTCAGTTAACTCTCTTGCCTCAGGAAGATGCCAATGTGCCTGTGAGAGCTGCCTGTATCACACATTCACACTGCATCACCATGATAGGATCTCCTCTACTTTCAAACATTCAATAAAGGGAAGAAATAACCAAACATAAAAAAAAACATGTTTCAAATGTGTATCTCCTCCCACTGCAGGCTGGACTACCCACCTCCTCGTTCACTTTAGCACTATCTTCTTCCTCGGATGACAGGACATCATTGACCGTGAGTTTGGGCGACTTGGTTCGACCTACATTGTTCACCACTGGCCTTGAATCTTTAACTGGGGAGGGGGTTGTGGCAGCATCACTCCCTGACAGCCAGAACTCTATGTCGTTGGTCTGTCATGAACAAAGTTGCTTTCATTATCAAAGTCACTCGTTAACTAAAAATATTATACAGAATATAAAAACAGAAATTCCAAACAGATCCTAGACAATCATGACCAATGCACTGGTTTATTTTACGAGTATGTAAAAGAAAATGTTCGGTTGGATACAACAGCTCAATCTGAAGCAGGCATGAACTAGTGCTGGCAGACATCTCTTAAGCATGAAAATATTGCAACCTGTTTCAGACATTTTCCTGTTTCTTTTGTCTAGTCATAAAAACAGATTAACAATAAGTGGGCCAGTCCTAATTACCATCCCTGAGAATGCTTGTTTGTTTGTTGTTAAACGCCGCACTCAGCAATATTCCAGCTATATGACGGCTGTCTGTAAATAATCAAGTCTGGACCAGACAATCCAGTGATTGACATCATGAGCATCAATCAATGCAATGGGGATACGATGACATGCATCAACCAGGACAGCGAGCCTGACCACCTGATCCCGTTTGTCGCTTCTTACAACAAGCATAGTCGCCCTGAGAATGCTGTCACGTTGGGTTGGTTTGGATGCCGGAGATCAAAGACATTCTAAGTGGTGAGGACAAGAAGTGCCATGTTTCAGTCCCTGCAAGACGCTGACCTTATCTGACTGTTCTTCAGGGGGACTCATGCTGGTGGCTGTATTGTCCACGTTGTTGACGATGTTGGCTTCTGATGCCGTCTCCTCCTCAGCTGCCGTTAGAAGCAAAGTTGGGCCATCCTTGTCCTTATGCTCTGACTTTGATTTCTTCTTGTCTCTCTTCTCTTTCTTCTCCTTCTTTAACACAGATAAAACATTGAAAAGGAAGGCTCTATTGCTATTTACATCTTACAAAAACCTTAAACACACTTTATTGACATGACATGACACATCATACTCCACTGTTACAAGAACCTGAGTTGAAATTTGAGTGCCAATGACAGCTAAATTAATACACGTGGGTCAATGGATGGATAACTCCTTTATTTTACAGTGTGGTCGACTATGGCATGAGGATCTAAACCAAAACATCCCCTTAATAAAGAACACACTATGAGGCCCTGTAAACTACATTTCTATCCATGATAAGCACATGTCGATGCTTACTGTACACTCACTGCTTAGATAGATCTACCAGTCAGTAAGAATGTAAGCAATGTGGCTTTAATAGAGATCAGGGCATACTGTCACAGTAAATGTAAGATATTTGACACATCTTGACGTAACTATCTTACCTTTTCTTTCTTGTCTTTCTTCTTTTCTTTCTCCTTCCTGTGTTTTCTCTTGGTCTTCTCCGTGTCTCCGTCCAGCTCCTTGTCCGGCGACGCCTCCAGCACCAGTCTGTGTTGCCTCACTGGCAGCTTCTCGTCATCCCGCAGCGGTCTACAACACACAGACAAGCATGGAATCAGGGGTGTCAATACTTTCTTGAACACTTCAAAATATTTCCCATCATAAGAGGTGAGGTAAAATGGGGTTTAACGTCGCGTCCAAGATTATTGCACTTATATAGCGACGTGCATGTACGTGTGTGTGTGGCTGATTGTACTAGTCCGGACTGATGCCGATTTATAGTGCTAGCCCACTGTGATACCATGCCGCAGTTTAACATGAATACCCCACTCAGACTAAGTATACTGACTCCGAGCCGACCAGTCCTTGTTTTAGCCCCTTAATGCCGAGCGCCAGACAGGGTAACAAGAAGTACCATCTTTTAACGTCTTTTGGTATGACGCTGCTGGGGATTGAACCCCGGACCTTCCACTCTCCGGGCGGACGCTCTACCATTAGACCACGGAGGCGGTCTACCATCATATGAACTTTGGTCAGTCTATATTACAGCATCACAAAATAATTATCGTCGTCCAAGTACAAAGCTTAGCTACTACATGTATATTCTTCATGAACATAATTTGAAAGTCAGAGTCTGTGTGAAATACATGCTTCTAGCGTTTACATTTACCACAAGTACTTTAATCATTACTCTAATAAAACTCACTCATCCAGATTAACATCCAACTTCTTGAAAGGATCTGATGAAAATTCATCAACATTTTCATTGTCCGAGAGGTGAGCACCCTGAAACAGACACAAGAACCTTACAGAACGACAACTTATCGGATTTAAAACAAAATGAACTATAACAACTTCAAAACAAATGTTAGTGCAGGTTAAACATCTTTAACAGCTTCATCTGCATCTTCTACCATCTCAAGATTATCAAATCGTTCTGAATGAGTCAATACCTCGGGCATTTCCTCTACAGTGCTGACAGCATGCATTGCAGGGAGGTCCTCCTCCGAATCCGATTCTTTTCCCTTCCTCCTCTTCTTCTTCTTGCCTTTCTTCCCTTTTCTGGACTTGTCCCGCGTGTCTACATTTGAATACATATTTAAATATTTATCTGAGGCAGACAGACCTGCAGAGAGAAAAAAGCCCAGAGATACAGCAGTTGCCGCTATCCCAGTAAGACATATCATGCACTACAGCAGAGGACTTTGTGGACGCTAGTTTCAATTACTGTTACACGTAATCAATTTACATTTCAAGTCCAGCTGTCCAATTTAAACATTTTGTGAATTTTTCAAATCAATTAATATTAATTTATTCAAATGTCACTTCTGGCAAAGCTTTCTTTAAGGCTTGTCTTCATCATGATTTACACAGACAAGTCTCAATCAGTTAAATGACAGCCCAAAAATCATCAAAAGATGATGTACCTTATAGAAATATTTCCAATATCAAATAGGTCAATATGTCTCATATCTAATGTGGCAACATAATACCATCTGCAGGCAAATTCTCTCTGTATTTACAAACATGCATAGTTAATAGTAAATGATGAAACCAAATCACCAGAGAGTCAGTTATACATAGTCAGGGCATGCAGGTAGAAAAGTGTACATACCTGGCACATGGAGTGGCACAGACAAGTCTAATGTGGCAACTGGGATGTCATCAATGTGGCTGGTATCATACTTCTTGCTCTGGAGGAAAAAAACAACACACAAATAGCTTCCTTTATCAATATCTTTGTTTGCTTTGATGGACAAAGTCTCAATTGGGCATTTGAGTGAGTATGGTTTCAGCCTCTTTTAGCAATATTCCAGCTATATCACGGCCGGGGACACCGGAAAATGGGCTTCACACATTGTACCCGGTCGAACCGGTCTTCGGCATGGCGAGCCAACGCTTTAACCACTAGGCTACCCCACCACCCCCAAATGGGCTTGTTATTATGATTACAGGACAGACATTGATTATGAAGAATACATAAGCATGTACCGTATTCGACCCAATAAGCGCCCAGGGCGCTTAAAATAAAGACAGAAGGGGTGGGTGCTTATTGGGACCAATTCAGAGTCAAATTGGCGTAAATTCATCAGTAAGCCTTAAGTCACAAATATCTAAAATAAACAGAATACAGTCATGCCCCGCTTATACAGACTTCAAATATCCGGAAACCTCGGTTCCCGGACGATTTTCATTTAAAACGAAATAATTACTATATAAATTTCCGGAACCGGGGGGCTAGTGCTTATTGGGACATGGGTGCTTATTGGGTCGAATACGGTAACAGTTATTGTTATTACTCCTGTCATTTATTATTATTTAGTTCAACATCATCATGACAAGGTTATCTCATATTCCCGTGTTTCTGGATCAATCCTGAACCATTTGTCTGCCCTCCTACTTCAGCCTGATCTACTTCTGTTCATCAATGTATTTTATAACCAACCTTCTTTTTGATATCTCCTTTCAGGTAGTGGGGATTGTGTTCCATCTCGACCTTCCTGGCCTCCCGCCTCTGTAACACATGCACCTATGAGATTACTCCATCACAAAACTAATGAATTTTGTTTGTTTGTTTGTTGTTTAACGCCACACTCAGCAATATTCCACCTATATGACAGCAGTCTGTAAATAATCAAGTCTGGACCAGACAATCCAGTGACTTACATCATGAGCATCGATCTACGCAATTAGGATACGATGACATGCATCAACCAAGTCTGACCACCCAATCCCTTTAGTCGCCTCTTACGACAAGCAATATCCAAGTAATGTCAGCAAGCTAAATATTTGTAGATAGTGTAACTTAAAATATATTGTGTCGGTATTTGATACCCTCTGTTCTGAGTTGTTTGTCTACGTAGACTTAAAACACTATCTGAACAATATATCCACATAAACATGAAAAAAATAAAATCTAAACAGAAATATAGATTCAATATTGTGTATGTGTACAAATATTAGTCCTTCTTAATCTTCCAATTGCAAGTAATGTTTAAGGTTCAAACAACTGTATTTGAATGCATAAGAAGTTTCTTGTTTATTTATTGTTAAATGCTGCTCTCAGCAATATTCCAGCTATACAGCCATATGATGGCGGTCTGTAAATAATCAAGTCTGGACCAGACAATCCATAGGTTGGCACCATGAGAATCGATCTAAGCACATGGGATATGATCTTGAACATCCGAACCCGTTAATAGCCTCTTACAACATGGTGGGTTGCTAGGGACAGGCTCCTGAATGTTTAATAAGTTATGATAACACCTCACCTTCTCTAACTCTTCTGCTGTGGGCTCATAGGTTTTCCTTTCACTTTCATACTGGTAGGTATCCCTGAAAGTAACACACCATGGATAATGAGGACAGCTAGCAATGACTCAATGCAGTTTTACCCTGTGTTTCACCTATATAATTTATGCAGGTTTTACTCTGTGTTTCACCCTTATGAAGTATTGTGGTTCTACCCTGTGTTTCACCTTCATCTCGATTTATGCAGGTTTTACCCTGTGTTTCACCTATATAATTTATGCAGGTTTTACTCTGTGTTTCACCCTTATGAAGTATTGTGGTTCTACCCTGTGTTTCAACAACAACATGATTTATGCAGGTTCTACCCCGTGTTTCACCTACAACGTGATTTATGTGGGTTCTACCCTGTGTTTCACTTTCATCTCGATTTATGCAGGTTCTACCCCGTGTTTCACCTACAACTTGATTTATGTGGGTTCTACCCTGTGTTTCACTTTCATCTCGATTTATGCAGGTTCTACCCCGTGTTTCACCTACAAAGTGATTTATGCAGGTTCTACCCCGTGTTTCAACTACAACATGATTTATGCAGGTTCTACCCTGTGTTTCAACTACAACATGATTTATGCAGGTTCTACCCCCTGTTTCACCTACGTGATTTATGTGGGTTCTACCCTGTGTTTCACTTTCATCCTGATTTCTGCAGGTTCTACCCCGTGTTTCACCTACAACTTGATTTATGTGGGTTCTACCCTGTGTTTCACTTTCATCTTGATTTATGAAGGTTCTACCCTGTGTTTCACCTACAACTTGATTTATATGGATTCTACCCTGTGTTTCAACTACAACATGATTTATGCAGGTTCTACCCTGTGTTTCACTTTCATCTCGATTTATGCAGGTTCTACCCCGTGTTTCAACTACAACGTGATTTATGAGGGTTCTCTCCTGTATACATCCAGCACTCACCTGTGTTCTGAACCTGAAGTGAAGAAGGCTGGGCCTCCAATTTCCTCATCTGAACTTTCAGGAGGCGGATGATTTATCCACTTGTCTAGATCCAATCTAAAAGGTAAAATTGCATCAATATTACTTGCTACCAAACATCAGAGACCTGCATCACTTTGGGCTTGCCTCACGCATTAAGCTGACATGCTGTGGCTTAACTGGAATACTGTTAAAAGCAGCACTAAACCCAACTCACTCACTCTCCATAAGCTGATAAGTATGAAAATAGATGTTTATTTGTACAATAGCTATACCATTCACTTCTATTTTGAGTGCAGTGATCTGCTTGTTTGTTCGTTGTGTAACACCACACTCAGCAATATTCCACCTTTATGACGACGGCGGTCTGTAAGTAATCGAGTCTGGACTAGACAATCCAGTGATTGATATCATGAGCATCAATTTATGCAATTGGGATACAATGACATGCATCAACCATGTCAGCCTGCCTGACCACCTGATCCTGTTAGTCGCCTCTTACCACAAGCATAGTCACCTGTTACGGCAAGCATGGTCCTAAAGATCAAATCTCTACCTGGATCTTCACGGGTCTTGAGTGTAGTTAACTGTACGTACAAATGATATCACACAAGTGCAAAGATACCATGAACCTGGGGGGAGGCTTCTGATAAACAGATACCCAAGCAATGTAACCACCTCCAACTTACCCCTCTGGCACTGGCACTTTTCTCTGAGCCTTAGGAGCGACGGGGTTGAGCTCGCCTGCATATAACAGCTCTATGTCATCTCCAATTTTAGCACCTTTGTCTAATAGCTTGCCGACATACTTCACCAGTTGTAAGATACAGCAAGCCTGCAAGAAGACATACACTCAACAGTTAACAGCACATCTAGGGGTTCATCATATTCATATACCATGTTCATATATTGTGTTCATATACTTTGTTCATATGTCGTGTTCATATATTGTGTTCATACACCGTGTTCATATACCGTGTTCATATATCGTACTCATATCGTGCTCATTATATTGTGTTCATTATCATGGTTATTATCAGCCTTTGATTTTCATGCTGGTTCTCTTGCCCGAGGCTGCTAAATTGTGCTGAGGACAAGTAAAAATCTCATGATGGTACTCCTTTAAATAAATGACTAGCAACCTTTGATGGATGTAACACTTCACCAGTTCTCAACGCTGGAGTAGCTACAAATTCGGTGGACAAGTGGCAAGTTTTACACAAGGCCCCTGGAAAAAAACGATATTCAAAGGCTGCATAGTACTCACTCTCTCCTGCACCTCCAGGTCAGCGCTGGAGACGAAGATGGGCAGCTTCTCGGACATGAGCTGGTTGACCTCCCGGAGCAGGTCCTCCTCCCCGTCCTCCTCCGCCTGCCGCACCACCTTCCCGTACAGCTTTAGGATGTTCTGCACATACACACTCTGTATGTGGCCCGGCAGGATAGTGATCTTGGGACGAAGCATGGCCTCCAGCGTGGACTTAGGGTCCTTCAGACATCTTAACAAGAACGCAGTGTACATGATAACTTGTGTTTGTGATGGAGAGTGAGGACAAATGTTGGCATTAGCCCCAACAAATATTCTGAAATTTATCCGAGAAATATTTTCATTTCATAAAATGAGCAAGTAATTGTTTATTCCTTTTCACCACTGTCAGCAAAATTACAACTATTTCATGGCTACCGGCAAATATCTGAGTCTGATCCAAACAAACAAGCGGGTGATGGCATGAGTAGTGATTCTTCCGATCGCAGTATCATTACTTCCGAACATTGACATGGTAAAAGATTTTGGTACTACTTCCACTGATATCACATATTTTCGGAAACATCCTACTCACTCTGAAAATTCTCCACATATCCATGCTGCTGCATACAGGACCTCACAGATGCCGTTACGCTGAGAGTTATTGGCCAGCACGTGGGAGTTCTCCAGCAGGATCGCCTGGAGGGAAAGACATAAAGTGTCACAGACGGAGAATACACATAACCTTCAAGTTATATCAAGTCAGTCATTTCCAGCGACAGACTACCACTGAAAGCATTTACATTCACCTGCCCGTGAGTCTTAACTTTCACATTTTTACTGAGCTGTTGACAATTTTTTTTTTTTAAAAACAGTGAGACCTTCAAGGTTTCTTACCATCTGATCCACAGCAAACTGCCTGATGGCCTGCACTCTGATGGCCACATCCAGCATCTGACTAGCGATCATCTTGCCGTGTCGGGTACCCTCCATCCGTGTTAGCTCCACCAAGATACTCACATACCTATAAGACATTTTCATACATTGATAAATTTCTCACTCTGAATTGAGTGTAATCATTGCTAAATGCCGCATCAGCAATCTTGCAGCTATTCACGCCTTGGTATTAACCCCGTTTCGCTTTCATCAGAGCATCAAGCATGACAGTGGATGTTAACACACAAAGGTTAAATCTTTGAACACTGGTACGGTGGCGACACACCAAGTGTCATAACAGGGCAAACTCAGCAATCCTTGATACCTCAGCTGAATGGCAGTCTCAGTGAGTCAGGGATGAGAATGGATATTTTCGTTTAGGGGGGGGGGAAGCCATCAGATTTTAACAAATTTGTGGTCACTAAAATTTATGGAAATCTGCGGATCCGCAAAGATTCTCACCCCTGGTGACAGAGGACAGTTTCAAATCTTCAGAAATGTACAGCAGCCATATTGTTTCAGAAGACGCCCATGACAAACTTATCAACAATACTATCATGACTATATTAGCCATGGACAGACTGGCTTTTACAGATTTTTGGAAGGAGAAAGTTCTACTTACCACTCAAAGTTGGTGACAAACTGGTAGTTGGACTGGCTGCTGATGAGGATGATCTTAGACAGGAGTTCATCCCGATAGTGTGACCCCTCCGCCTTGTCCATGTGGATCATCAGCTTCTTCACGATCTCCATCAAGTTCTTTTTCGACACCTGAATAGGTAACATATTTGTCAGCAACTTGCCAAAGCTTCACATAATGTAAGCAGAACAAATATAAACAGAAAATATTTGAACACATTTACAAAATGACACCTCTATTCTATACAGGAAATCATAGTCTGGAAAAATTGTAGAATTAAGTTTCTGTTTCAGTTTGATGTTTATTGTTTAACATGACACTCAGCAATATTCCAGCTTTATGATGGCGATCAGTAAATAAGCAAGTATGGACCAGAAAATCCACTGAATGAAGTTATGAGCATCGATCTACATAATTGGGATATAATGACATTCACCAATCAAGTCAGCGAGTCTGACCACCTGATCCTGTTAGTGGCCTCTTATAACCAGCATGTGTTGTCCCATTGTTATCAAGTCTTAGTAGACATTTCAATATAGTGGTTATCACAGTATGGAGTTTCAGTGTCTCACCATGCCGTAGAGGAGGTCCAGTGCCCGCAGCCGTATTGACTCATCCTTGTCATCCAGACACTGCAAGATGAGGTCCTTGTGCATCTGAACACTCTTGGGGTGTGTGGCCAAGATCCGGGACATCGCAAGCAGGCCAAGGTACTTCACTGTCACAAACAACACATCCGTCATACACATTGCCTGCTACAGCACACACATAAGTGATTTACCCAGGATTCCAAACTATGTGGCCTTGTCGGGACATTTGGGGAAATTGTCATTTTACTCATATAGGTCATTGAAGTACAAGTCACTTCTACAAAACAATAACATGAATTAGTTATTACCATATAACATTAAATGGGATATGTTTCTAATATGGAGACATTTCCTGAGCTTTGCTGAAGACCTGGGGTCGATTATCGTCCTCTGAGCAGGCCTTGACAACCCCCTGCACATTACTTATCTGAATGGTTTGTTTTTTTGTTGTTTAACATCCCACTCAGCAATATTTCAGCTATATGACAGCTATCTGTAAGTAATCAAGTCCGGACCAGACAATCCAGTGATTGACATCATGAGCATCGATCCAAGCATAGTCGCCTTTTATGGCAAGCACGGTTTGCCGAAGACCTAGTCTACCCCGGATTTTTTAACAGTGTCAAGGACTGACTTATTCTTTATGGTGAGTTTATTACATTGGCTTATTCCATATCTCAAACACCATGACATACCAGTCTCCAAATAATATTACCTTCACCATACCTTACTACCAAATTTAAGACACAAATATTTCAACATTGACACGCAATTTCAACATTTCATTCATCACGCTCACAATTTAGTATTTTTCAATCAAATTCTTTGGGCACAATATGTAATTAAATACACTTCAAATTTCATTAAAAACCTGGGCCTACTTGCACAAAGCGATCTTAGCACTAAGATGATCGTAGCTCCCATACTTTAACATAGGCTTACAATAGTTGCAGCACTAACATCACTTTGTGCAAGTTAGCCCTGGACTGGAGTAGCAGCACTGAAATAATATACTTACAGTTTTGATCGGAATCCTCAATTAAGATGCGAAGTTTCTGAACACAAAGCTGAGGGTGAAAGAAACAAACCATTAAGGCTAAGTTACCCTAGCAACAGTCTAGCCACATAGGTGAAGACAACAATTACCATTCTGATGACAGAAACATGGCAGCACTGGTGCAATACCAAACTCCTACCACATCGTACCCTAACCATAATCAGAAACTCTCATTTAGTATATAGTTACAGAAATTTAAACCATACATTTAATTACAAATGAAATATACACATACTAGTAATAAATCACATTTTTTTTACATTTTTACGAAAATCTTTAAAAATGTTAATTTCCAATTTCTGAAAAAACAAATATGTTTAAGAACATTACAGTTAATATTCTGATGGTGTTTCATTTATAGGTTCTTATCAACTCATATCAACAACACCATTTAAAGCAAATATACACATGTCACTTGATACAGAGAACAAAATAAACATACCACACTCCCACCAACTAAAACTACCAACACACCATTTGGCCATCAGGTTACCATGACAACCAGTCACTGGTGAACACCTCAAGCCATTCCTGCAAAGAGCTTCAACCGATATCACCAATGAGGCAACGCTGCCAAACTTCAGAAATTGTTAATTAAAGTGCAGTTCGGGTAAGTGTAATGACTGAATACTTGGCTGTGCTCATGAAGATACTTCTGTGTGTAGAGTATCAATGTATCTTCTCCACCCACAACCCACATGCATTGCTTACACATTTGTCAACAGATCAGGTGATGTTAGTCCATGGACCACACTGTATTACAATTTATTCCAGATTCCCACATTAACAAGAGAGGAATATCAAATTGTAGACCAGCAAAATTTGTAACAGTATGTTTTAACAGAACCTTTTTAATTACCCATGCAGCTGTAGCCAAAGGGAGACAACCCAACTCAGCAAGAATGGCTTGTTTCGGACACCAGATCGATCACCTTTACAAAATCTATTAGCCTTACTCTAGTATGCTTAATGATGGTTAATATGTATGTTTGTACTTATTACTTGTTTCTTTGTTTATTTTCTTCTTGTTTTCCATTATATTTTATAATTAACATACGACAGAAAAATTATTTAGAAATCCATCACAGAAATATTATCAGAATTTGTAGACAGAAAGATGAACTTAGATCATGTACGTAATGATCGTCACTAGGTGAGATCTATCTGGTGGTGCGCGAGGTGGTCAGTCGGCAGGTAGATGGACGGAGGGGCAGTAGGAAGGACATGAGGTAGTAAATGTACCTGAATTGAGGCGGTGTGGTTGGGGATGCCTGAAGATATAGAAAGGAGGACTGTAAGAGGAGAGAGAACATCGTCAGTATGTGTCCGCAGTGAACCTATAGCCCAGGCTACTGTCTGGGGCAACGTCAGTTACCATGGTTACTTGTGCTTCCAGCACGTCACAGAGTTGACCCCTTGGTCAACCTTACAACATCTGTTACTACATACACAGCTTCACTTTCATGGAGATGTTTATAACATATACTGAGCTTTAATGTCTCATCTTACACCCAAATAGAATTCAAACAATTATTCCCGACACTATATGTCTCCTTTTACACAGGTAATCTATTCTCTCTGCAGTTGTCACAGTCAGTGTCTATGACAATAGGCATAGTTACAAAAGCTGAGGCTAAACAGGCATATATATTGCATTAACTCCAATAAGTGCTCTACCTGCATTATCATGATTATGGATCATTCATAACAGGCCATTTATCCGGTCAAAATTCATATACTGCATTGCCCAACAGGGCTGTAATTCAACAAAACCCGTCATCAGACTGTAAAGGAGAATACTGTCAACGTTTAGTTCTTTTTGACATCAAAAAGTTTGAAGATCAAATCACAATTGTTTGAAAAACTTCAAACTTCAGTGATTAGTGGCCTGGAAACACTATGCACTGATAATCAGAGATGATATACTGTGTGAAAAAAAGTAATTCTTTGAGTAAAATTGTTATTCATATTCATTTCCAACTGTAAAAACCATTCATATGACTGCATATGTGAAGACACTTAGGGAAATGGTGTGCAAGAACACACTCAATATAAGTGTTTAACATCTCCATGACAAGAAGTGAGTGATAGTTATACAATGATGGTATCAACACTGACATGATGATTGATAGTTCCACAAGACAGACAGACATCTAGCTAGCATGCACAGGTGCCCCGACACATAATGTGGACTCCATATCAGAGTCAGAAAGTAGGGGGCTCATGGAGTCCTTCAGATTTTCTGCTGTGTGTTTGAAACAGCTGGTGTGAAACACCTAAATCTTAACATAAAAGATACAGACCCCTTGACTTCAAATTTCTAACACTGTATACACAGATATATATATATACATAGAGAGAGAGATTGCATGCAATGCATGGAGACAATGATCATGTTTATATATTCTTGAATGAAAAAAATACCTAGATAAATATTAAGAAGAAATGTTATCTATTGCTCGAGATTCATAGATTTGTAGGCGGCTTAGCCACATAGTACCGGGTAACTATAGAATACAAATTGCAACAGAATCACTGGGAATATTATCCCATCATGCTTCATGTTGAAATTAAAGCATCAATAGACGATTCTCATTTCTTTAGGGGGGACGGATGTGCTCTATTTTTTCTTTTATCATATTAATTAGCTTCATTTATCTCGCTTTCTTATAATTTCGAGTTTGTGATTGGATTCGTATCCATCAATATCGTATCAAATATAAGAGAGGTTAACGTTGAGCAAGGCTATCTAGCAATACCAACTGGTTACTATAGTCCCAGTACGGCGTGTTACAACAGTGTTGCTGTACTGCTGATATTCAGTGAGACTGTGTGGGTGTACACCCAGCAAAGGAGGTAATGAGGGTTGCCATGGGTCAATGTCAATTACATAATTATATCAGTAATGAAGGTCATATAATGCAAGAAGGAGAATGCAAAATGTAAATGTAAACAAAGTGGGAAACAGAACGACAGACTGGAGAAAGAAACAAGCAGCATTGATAGGGAGACTTGGCGTTAGAAATGGCAAACCAAAATGTCAGTGCATCAAAAATATACAGTTGTTGAATACTAGACTACAGTACCAGCGTCTATATCATACATTTTGTATTTTTTACTAATAAGAAAACAAGTCTGTACTATTGAATCTGATAACAATTTGCAAGATAAAAATGAGAAATTATTTGACTGATTAAAAATTTGGAAATAATAATTAATAGACTCTGGAATGTTTTACACAAATCGTCACTGCAGACACAAAACATAATGAAAAATAAGACATAGAATTATTTGTTTTGTGCTCAAAATATCATTCATTATTTCATCAACAATCAAATTTCAATTGACATCAAAATAACAATGCAAAGTTATGACAAGGAATATTATGGATAACAATGTCTTTGTTAATTATTATATATACACATTTCAGTGGCTACTCCTTGCCCCTTCAGCCCTTAATGTGTATGTATAATAAAGAAGTTGTATATTCCATGTCATAATTATACCAACTTCTATGCAGGAAAACACTCTCAACGATGTAAAGACAATGATAATAATTACTTGAAACATTTCACTCTGGTCATCTGCAGGAATCAGTTAGAACTAGAAGAGTTAACATGTTTGACGAATTTGCTGTCAAACTTCTGCTTTTCTAACCCAATTTTTTTTTCAGAAAACCCAATGGACCCCGTCTGTCACTTTCAATAGTGAGTCAGTGAGTGACGCCACTGGTTTTACGCCACTTTTAGCAATATGCAAACAATAACATGGCGTTTTGACCATGAAACGTGTCACTATCTAACATCACAAATATCAAGCATGTTCCTCCTGCAGATAAGCAGAATGACACAAGTAAAACCAGCAGGTCACATGATATTAACAATCAAACGGAAGGAGAATTCATCATTAGTTTGTCAAATGACAATTGACGATATGTATGTCAAATATATTTCCAGATGTTTTCAATGTCAACATTGTTTTTCACACAATCATTTAAACAGAAATTTAAATCAACAGACAGTTACTTGAAACAGTACCTTATCACGACTGACAAAATTAAAATAAACATATACTGAATGAATGAATGTTGTTTAACGCCAGTCAGGCATATCCCAATACCCGCTTGAGTGACATGATTAATTCATCTTTAAGTTGACCTAATGTTTTAAAGTTGAAGACTGGAAGCATAAAGTGCAGAAAAAATTTCATTTTCTTAACATTTCTTAACACTTCAGTGGAATGAGACCCATGCTGTGAATGTCGTAGACCAAGCTTACGAGAATGAAAGTAAGTTTACAAGATACAGGCTTTGGGCCACTGATTCACTGTTTCTCCACTCCCTTCTCATAAAAGTGTCATTTTGTCTTAAACTATTTACTGTGATGTTAGTACACAGATCGCACAGCAAAGACATGGAACCCTTACAGTGTGCATGGTGCTAAACACTTGATGTTCACATACAAATACTCGTTTGATATATATTCATTTGAGGTATAGTCACTGATTTCATTCTTAAATATATTTCACAATTTCACAAGCACATCTGTGTACCTCAAGATGTGATCGCCACCATAGCAGTTCCATGTCAGACAAGATCTCAGGAAAATGTCAGTAGAATGATAGAAGCCATCTTGCCAGTTTCTAGTCTCTCGGCCTTAGCAATTATGTTTAGTACTTAAATGCAGTCGCCTAAAACTTTGATTATTTCCAACCAAACCAGAGAGATCAACAATTTAAAAGAAATCACAATCCTGTCCATAAATAGGTAATGGTGCATCCATGTCGCACAAATAAACAGTGTGTCAGATATATTACTGCCGAAGTGATTATTTCACACTGGGTAAATCCCTGAGACAGCCTAAGGTATACCAGTGTGATTGTTTTAGATAAATAACATAAGGACATTTTCATGATTTTAGCAACTTTTGATAGTACATTCTTTGATCTCATTACCAAATTAGAACTAAATCTTCTGAAAATGTCTGAAACCAAGTACTGGAACTTCCGATACAATCCCAATAATAATAGCAACTCCCTACAAACTGGCAAGGGCAGGACTTCAGTCATTGTCTTGTGAACTAAGTGAAGGATGTAGGTCTTACTCACCAGCTATCACCGTGTTAATACATTCGTATAACAGCGACATGGCCGATGTGCTGAAAGTAACATGAATACTACTACAATAACTGAACATACAATAAGATCGGACTATTCCTTTCATGCAGTGAATTTAATAGAAGCAGAATCACTGTCAGAAATTGCACCACATCTCCAGTTCAATAAACACGTTAAGAGTCAGAGGACTGGTGTCTTGTCTGAAAATCAACCTTATTCCAATGACTAATTACAGAGCCCCAGATAACTTTTGAGCAATTGAGTTTCTACTCAAAGGGTTCTATTTTAATTTGGTTATTACATTTTTCATTGGGTAACCAATATTTTTTCACTCATCTATTCATCACTCTATTGGGTTTTTCCCTAAATCAGTGAACATTTTGAGATTTAATTTTTTTTTAATGTTTTAGATGTGTATATATAAGGGTTTATAACTATAGGCTTGACCCAGAAAGTAAATTAGCTCGTAATTGTGTTTCGGAAATTACCTCCATCATGTGTCCATTGTACACATGGTAATCCATTGTACACATGGTAAAAAGCTTCATTGGGTATTTACACATGCTGTTTTTATACAATTGAGTTTTTCATTTAATGCATGCATTTCTGTACGCAAGTTAATTGAATGTAATTGGGTTTTGAATATATTTTTTGGGAGGGTATTTTACATAAAGACGCAGCTTATCTGTAGCTCTGTAATTATGATTACTTAATGAATATATTTTTGTAAAAACAAAAACATAATACCAGCAAAAAATGTTTATCAATACGAAACAAATAATGCTGAATACCTTCAATGAAAGTTTGACAAAAGAAACTTGTCCGCTATTCCGAGACATATAGCATGTATAGAGAGAAGTTGGCGTTTAGTCACTTTCTAGATATGAACTTTGGACTAGTTTTGAGTGAGGCTAGTTTCTACTAGTAGTGAATCTACTCATACTAGTCATAGCCAAGTACCAAGTAACTGTTAAATACCTATGAATCAAGTTGGTGAGAGGCTCAATCAGCTTCTTCCCAAGTCGAGGTTCGAGAGGTGTTAGAGCACTGAACTGGAAAGGAAAAACAACCACGATATACAACACATGATTTGATAAGGATAATCCTATTGTTTCATAAAACACTCCTAATTTCGAAGTTAAAGCCACAATGAGGCTGTGACATCTCAATGGCCGTGACCAAAGTGGAGTAGTCATGTGATAACTTCACTGTATTATGTGTTATTTCTCAGTAACAGTCCAATTTTCTCAAGAGAGAGTTATCATGAATGATAAGATCACACAACCATGTACAATACTTCAATAGGTCAGCAGTGGAAAGAACATAATCTGTCGGGCAGGGTTGTGTGTATATGTTTGAGATGTCACAGCTACAGCATGCTGCAAACAGACATACCAGTTTGATGATCTTGATGAGGACCCAGTTGTTGGTGGAGCTGGTCATCAGTTTGAAGAAGAGTGGGGCTAGAGACAGATAGTTCTTGGGGTTCTTCCTGGCCAGCTCACAGATGACATTGACGGCTGCAGACTGGACCCCTGCAGGACAAAGTGGTCGGTCAACAGCTGATACAGCACTTCTACACGATTCTTGAAAAATACTACTCAAAGTTTGCTAAACATCACCACCATAAAGGTAATATGTCAAATTGTGTGCCTCTGTTTAAATAGCCAAAGAAGATATTGCATGTAAACATGTTCACCGAGCAAAAGTCTATTGTCATGTGCCACACAATGCTCACAAACATGTGACCAATGACCAGTCAGAATACCCGTCAAAATGAGTGTATCTGATCCAAACTGAAACAAAAATAAATTTATTGCAAAATAAACAACTCCAGGAAAGTGTATGCAATCTCTGGATGTGATCATATCCTGGCACTGTCTTCTCGTGCTCCAAATAGGTGTCTGGGTGGTTGCAAAGGGAACATAGTTCCCCTCTTCAGAAAGAGTGTTGCCAGTTTCCTGTAGAGTCCCCGGAAGGACAGGGTGTCGTGAGAGGGCAATCTGAGCTTGTTTTACATGTGTTGGATAGGGCTGTGGTCTGGTGACCAGGCCGGCCTCTCCATGCGGACAATGGTCTAATGCTCTAAGTAGGTCTCAGGGACCCTAGCACAATGAGGTTGTGTGTTATCATCCAAGAGGATCAATTCCAGTCTGATTGCACCAGCATATGGGCTCACGTACATATTCAGAATATCATCCCTGTAGCGCACACACCGGTCAACGTACTGTAGGACATGAAGCTCAGTTCTTCCAGATCTACTGACCCAACCCCAAATCATGATTGATTTTCAGAATCCTGAAATATTTCTCCTTGTCAAATGCAACGATCGGGCACGACAATCTGTGAAGTCTAGACAGTATCTCGAGTAATCAGTCCAATCGATATGATCCTCATGCCAAATCTTAATGGGCCTGTCTGTCAGTGGGATGCAAATGCCCACGTGACCTGACACATGCAAGAACTGGCATTCAGCAGGTCATTTCTGAGTCTTGTGGCAGTCACAAGTGATGACATTAGAGGTGTAACAATATGGTGGGGTCACGATATGATACGTATCCGGATACTATGGGTGCGACATGATTCGTATCCTGATACAGTACTTTTATTTCACAAGTTGATAATCTTTCATTTTGCAGGTGAATCACAACCCTGTGATCATTTTTTATGAAATTTCAGAGATCAAAGACGGGATAGGGAAGGACAAAAACATATTGGTAGAGGGCACTGTGAATGTTATGCTATGAATATCCAACCATGAAATACTAGAAAATCTGCATTACCTGGTGGTTGGACACTTTCTGTTTTATTCACATGTTTTTACACCAAAATAACTAACATTGCGATACAGGGGTAATGATTCGATGTATTGCATCGTGGACCTCATATCATAATACAATACTGTATCACCATATTGTTACACCACTAGATGACGTCTTGCTGCAATCAGGCGAAACCCCATACTTTCCCGCTGTGTGGTGGAATGCTGTCGACCACCTGCATATCACTGATCCAAACACCTGTATCTACTCCATGCCCTGCCTATTCCACTTTGACTGATGCCAAAGACGAATGCAACGTTACATTGTGTTAAGCCAGTTTCAAGCAAGTCAAACAAGATGTCTTTGATGCCGAGGAGGTATAAGTGCATTCAGTTGTTGCAATCCTCAGAAGCAATTGTTGTGCTCTCTGATAATGATGTGCAATGATTCTGACACAATACATCCAAGACAAAACACTGATTCCCAAGTACATTGTGCACATCGTGCCTTTGACGGCATGTCTCTGTCCGTTCATCATGAAATTGAGGTGCTAGAGCTACCAGGATATTTCAATTTTTATTTATAGGATGTTTTTTTTAATATCATCAAAACTGATCCTTAGCAAACTTTGAGTAGTATATATATATACAGTAAAACCACATCAGCTCATAATGGGGGCCGTCAGAAATATATCTAGTTATCCATTTTTCGAGCCAGGTGGCATGCCCATATAAGGTCATAGTGCCATAGAAATGTACCATAACCTTCAGTAGTGTTCTGCGTTGAGTTGCAATGTTGTGTTCTGCATCAAAGATACTGTGGTATTCTAAAAACATCTTTCAATCATTTGATAAAGAGCTTCTCTCTGTCTGCAATCAGACCAATAGCAATCCATCAGTGAGATCAGCTAGCACTGACGAGAAGTGATGTAAATATTTCAGGGATATATTATTATCATTGATTGACCAATAAAAGAGAACTGAAGAACTTAGAGAGAACTGAAATCTGATAGCTTAGTTACATTCAAAATTTTCAAAAATTCCTTAATTTGTAACTAATTACACATAAACACATTCATCATCAATACACAACCTTTCAAGCAGTTTCACTAATGGAAAGATTTTCTAAAATTTCAAACGAACATGTCCGGTATATAGAGACAAAACGAGACATCAGATGTAACACACTGACTATGACCAATAACCAACACTACCACTACTCACCAGGGTCAGCATCCTCTAGTTTCTCCTTCAGCCTGGGGAAGGCAGGGCGGAGTGCCTCGGGGAACTGGAGGAAGACCTTGTACATGATCAACACCGCCTTCTTCCGCAGATATGGCCGAGATGAGGTCATCTGCATACAATACTTGCTTGTTAACAGGGTTGAACACCAAATGTGGACAGTACTTCCTTATTTGACAATAGGTCAACATGTACACAAGACATCACAATTTCTATTACTTTAATTTGTTACACTGACACAGAGCTAAGACTGATATGAATACTTGGGTCAAACGACTCATTACCCTTTAAAACATGACCTAGAGTGTGTGACTGACTTGTTTTGAGCGGCAGTCAAAAATAGTCCAGCCAAATCATGGCAGCCTGTAAGTAATCAACCAAACAAACCAGTGACAGACAACAAGAGTAGTAATCCGTGGCACCAAGGCATAATGATACACAATTAGACAAGAGTCATCCGGTCTCGTGCAATTCGGATATGGAGCTTGGTGACTTATATCCTACTTTTGGTTCATTGCCACTGGATACCTTCAGTTCGGTGAAGAGAAATATAATGCTGTTCAGTATTTTTCAAAATCCCAAGGCACCAGTTCACCAATAGTTTGATCCATATAGCAAGCTTCATCCAGAAATATTTAACGGTTCAGGAATTCTGCTCCAGAAACAAGCACTACCCTCATCTTTAGGAAAGTCTTAGAGTCATGAAAACATAAAAAATATAAAAAATAAACATCCCAAATCATCAAGAAGCACCAGTTCACCACGAGACTGATCTGTATAGCAAGTTTCGTCTAAAAATATTCAACGGTTTGGAGTTTTGCTCCAGAAAGGAGCACTACCTTCATTTTCAATTTGTCACGGAAAACAAAATCCTAAGTCATCAAAAGACACCAGTTCCCCACTAGACTGATCAACATAGAAAGTTTCAACAAGAAATATTTAACGGTTTTGGAATTCTGCTCACGAAACAGAAAAAGGACAGACGGACAAGGTGATCGCTATATCCCTCCGTTCTTCGAACCCGGGGTTAACAAGTCAACAAGTCTGACAATCAAATCCTCGGCCAACATGACAAGTGTTGGATACTGGGGATGCATTCCTTACCCGAATCTTTGCAGTGTTCGAGATTGTTCACGAAAAGACAGTCTTTTCTTCTAATGTTCAATGACCCAGGCCTCTAGCATCATGAAGTACTGCTGATACATGTACAACTACAACTCACCAGTGTCATGATGTCATTAGCGAGATCCCTGGCCAAGTCTGCAGTGATGAAGCATGACAGCCCGCTGAGAGCCACACCAGCATCATAGATGTGCTGACTGCTGAGATCCTAAAGGCACAAGTCAATATCATGTGTCAACATGCAGTTTGTGATGACAATACAGTTCTGAATGTATCTATATTTCACAAATAAATGATAATGAAAGGACAAGCACATAGAAAACTGACCACGTAACATTTGTATGATAATGGAGTATTCTCAAATAAGCATTCAGCGGTAAGAGGTTGTATTTACCTTTCTGATCATGTTGGTTGTTAACATCAGGACATCTGTTTCATCATGAAAACACTGCGAAGCCGACAAATATCCAATCCGCTGAAAAAACAAACATGTGGTTAAATTTCACATCATAGTGTCCATATTCAAAATGTATTATATATTGTGCATATTCTTAATGCGCCAAATCCAAACCCTAAATCATTCTCAAAACGCAGCATTAATACCCTAATCAATGGGATCAGTGTGCACTCGATTTTCATTCTCAGCTCCCTGGGGAGTATGCAACCCAAGCTGCCTGTGAGGTGCCAGAAGGTTATCAGCCACATTATCATCTCATCCTACCGGGTATCCATTCACTGCTGGGTGAACAGAGGCACATTCGGACAAAGTCACTTGTCACTTGTGCTACATGTGCTTCAGTGAGGGGCAGGACCAAAGCCCAAGACACTCTCAAGAGTTAAGCTGGCAACTGCAGTCACACATCCAACTATCCTCAATGACCAACATAGCCTCACTTCACCTGATTTGTGACCTGTGCGCTGAACACAGGACCACATGCCACCATGTGCTTCTCAATGTACAAAGTTAATAGTTTGTCCTCTGCAAAAGTATTTCCAAACACTAATTAGGCTTGTGACAAGAACCTGTTAATTTTGCTCTCAAACTTAGAAAGAATATACATGTATGGAGTACACATCTCAGTTCACTAATTTAGGACTGTCTTTATTGTGAAAGTAGATCATTTATTATACTGACTTTTATAGTGAACTTGGTGGAGCTCATGACCTCGATGATGTTGAAAGCTGCCCAACTGATGTCGTAGCCCAGCATCTGGAGCTGAAGACAAAACACAACCAAAGATTTTACATTGCCAGCCTCACAGAGGAGATAAATCCATGTGGTACCTACATTTGTCAAATCCATCTTGTCAACCAATAATCTTGTTGTATGTTGTTGTGTAACATAACTACACCATGTACACTTTGGTATAATACTACTGGGCCATAAAGTTTTCACACTGATTTTTAAAAAGTGGACTAACACTAGCAGCAAAAACAGAAGAAAAATAAGCATGAAATACTCATATCCTGAGGCAATATGACATGTCAAGTTGTGTGCAAGGCATTAGCCCTCCGAAAACGAGCACTATCGCCATTTTGAGTCAAAGTCAAAGTCGTTGCTATGGCAACTCAAAAAAATAATTTTTCAAAAATCCAAAACTATCAACAGGCTCCAGTTTACCACGAGACCTATCTATGTGCCAAGTTTGGTTAAGATAGCTCTCATGGTTTTCGAGTTCTGCTCCGGCAACGAAACATGACGGACGGACAGATCACACCCATTTCTATATACCCCTTCCACTTCATGGCGGGGTAAAATAAATATGCTGCAGCCACATAGCAATGGGAGTAAAAGACATCTCAAAGAAAGTAAGAAACAGTGAGGTTTACATCAGATATTATATTAAAGTAAATAATTAATATACAAGGTAAAACCCATTTTTCAAAAACCTTAAAACAAAATACCTGCTTACATGGCTAAAATTAGCATTTTATTGACAATACAAAGGCTTGGCCACACTAATCGTGTTACTAGTAAAACTGACCGATACAATGTCTAGAATAGTTACATCGTACCTTCCACTTGACCCTTGAACATTTTCCTGGCACTAACCATCAACCATTTTACATCATTGGCTACAGTAACTGTTACTTTCTCATACCGCCAACAGCTGCCAATAAACACGTGTTACCACATCCCAATGCTGATAAGGCTATGGTAATTAGCTGACAAGGTGATGACTTACATATGTGAGCTTGTTGACAGCATTGGACTTGATGGCCAGATTCTCCTGCTTCAATTCCTGTTTGATCTCGTCGATGCATTCTGCTATGTACTTGGCCTACAGCACAAAACATTAATCAACATCTCATCAGTATTAAAACCCAGCTGACAATAATTCTAAAATATGCAATCAAACATGAGTGTTGGAGTTAAAACAATGTCGCATCAGCATTATTTCAGCCATATAATGACAAGGCAATCAAACAAACTAAGAGCATTACTTAGCACTCTGATGTAATGAGCACTCAGATGTTATCAGCACTCAGATGTTATCAGCACTCAGATGTTATCAGACTAAAGAAATTAATCATTGTTATCGTATGAAAACAATCATACACACTTGCATGACATAAATCACTGACATTTTGAAACTGTTCAATATTTCTTCAATATACTCATAAACGGAGACAAATTTTATATTATGCATTATTACTCTTATTACACCACCTGATTTGCTAGTATGAGCATGTTAGTCAATGTCTGTATTAGAGTTAGAGAAATTGGAGAAAAATCTTAATGACTGAAAGCATAACTCGGTCACAATACAATCTGATAACTTTATTGATTTATTTTATTGACTGGCTGATGAAAGCTTTTACGTTGTGTTATCTTTCAACGTACAGGTACTTACTAGCGTTACCTTATTTACAACATATTTGGGTCAACTACAGGAAGTACAAGTACAGGAATCAAATAAAGAGCATTTAATCCCAGTTTGTGACCGTGTCGTACTTTGTAGCAGAATCTGTCGATCTGTCAAAGAAGTCAAAAACTGAGTGACACAAGGAATCAGAAAAATGACTGAAATTTTATTTCTAAAAAAGAAACTAAATGAATTAAGACACAGACTCAGCATTGGAAACTAACACTTTTAGTCCACTAGTCATTATAATGATAACATATAGCAAAACCCCTTAAAATAGCAAATTTCTACTTATGATACCTTAACTATTGAGGAGTTTGGCAGGGACTACCATGACTACAGGACTAGTGACAATTTCTAACGCTTCAGACTGCAGCCTATTTTAACATAAAACAAAAGGTATTGAATGATTAGACTTAAAACAATACAAGGACTGCATAGATTTCCCACTCAAAGCTCTTTACTATTGTTTAACAACATGTCACCAGGGAGGTATTTTACAAGCATCAGGCTCACATCACAGACTCCTATAATCACGACAAAGCAATTCTTATATATAAACCCATGATCAGTAGACACTGGCAAAAATAGCGTAAGTCAGAATGTACTACTCACGTGGACATTTGTTTTACGATATTTATCAAAAGGCATTTTCATGCATGAATGTCGCCAATTGTCAATAGCATATCAAACTGCTTCATTTACTGGTCATAAAATGAATACAAACTGCTCAAAATGTACCACACACTATAATGTACAGGGTGACCATACAATTGCTAATTAATATTGCTACAACTCCCTCCACTGTCCTTCCACCTTCACAGTGTCATATATTGATCTTGCTAACTTGTAATGCAGCAGCGAAAAGTGATTTTTTTATGTCATAAACTCACCCACACATATCACTCTTGTCATAAAATCAATCCAACATCTACATTAGTCTCATAAACAAGCTTTGAACATATAACAGACAGGCATCTTGAACTTGTTGAAGTTTTACAGAAATGTCAGGTGTAGACTTAAGGAAATTTGTATCTAGCCAGCAGGGCTTTATCCTTTTAAAAGCTACTTGGCTTTCTCCTTTTTCTGCACTCTGAGAATAAATCTTGACTTCAAGCTGCCTCATTTTCTGATGATATATATGAGCAAATAAAGATGTTGTTGTACACTTTGCAAAATAGTAGACGGTTGTCATTCTACCGAGATGACTGACATATATCCTTCTTTGAGTTAATCATTTACAAGACCCCATCCCCCTAAATATTTTCTCATCAAAATTACATGACTCAAGAATAGTGTCCAATTAATAAAATTAAAGCTACATGGAGGTGAGGTGAAATGGGGTTTAACGTCGCGTCCAAGATTATTGCACTTATATAGCGATGTGCATGTACGTGTGGCTGCTTGTACTAGTCCGGACTGATGCAGATTTATAGTGCTAGCTCACTGAGATACCATGCCGCAGTTTAACATGAATATCCCACTCAGACACAGTATACTGACTCCGAGCCGACAAGTCCTTGTTTTAGCCCCTTAATGCCGAGCGCCAGACAGGGTAACAACAAGTACCATCTTTTAACGTCTTTTGGTATGCCGCGGCCGGGGATCGAACCCCGGACCTTCCGCTCTCTGGGCGGACGCTCTACCACTAGACCACGGAGGCGGTAAAGCTACATGGAGAAGGGGCGAAATTTTGACTAGGCAGACAGGCCATCTACCTTACGTTTCAACATGTCCTTTGTAATTTTAACTGACCAAGGCCAAGCAGTTCAATCATCTCAACAGACCCATGAAGATTCCGGGATAGAATAGGTCTTCAGCAACCCATGCTTGCCGTAAAAGGTCACTATGCTTGTCATAAAAGGCAACTAACGGGATCGGGTGGTCAGGCTCGCTGACTTGGTTGATGCATGTCATTGATCCCAATTGCATGGATCGATGCTCATGATATTAATCACTGGATTGTCTGGTCCAGACTCGATTATTTACAGACTGCCGTCATATAGCTGGAATATTGCTGAGCGCAGCGTTAAACAACAAACAAACAAAAAACCAATCATCTCAACTCTGATCATTATGATTCTGTTTCTTACTGATTATTGTTACAGTGAAAATAAGATTTGTGCCACATAGAAGAATTTTTACTAAATGGACTAAAACTGTTTTGGCAATTGTGATGAAAGCCATGATGGGTTTTACAGCAAATAAAATGGATGAAAGATAAAGTAACACAATTAAAATCAGATCTTTTTCTCTGATGCTTATACCCGAGAAAGGTATTTTCTCTCATGCTGTAGCATTTATTTTTTTTCGGGGGGGGGGGGGGGGGGTATGCATTTTGCCATGTTCTTTAGGACAGGTTATGTAAATAAGGGCTTAATATTCCTTCACCCTATCAAATGTATTATGTATAATTCATCACCAGCATATGCCAACATACATGATTTAACAGCATGAAAATATGAGGCTTATATGACCCTTAATATTAAAAAATAACAAGGTACCATGCCAGGATTATGGTAAAAATAAATTCTTTTTTCATTTCCAATCAACAACTATGGTACTAGTGTATTGTTAACAAGTACAACTGATGTAAACAATGATCAGGGAGACAATTAGATCAGACTAAATCATGTAAATCAAACAGACCTTTATACACCTTATCTGAACTCAAAGATAACTCACAATGACGAACGTCAATATTATGCTTAAGTCCTGTACTGAGCAGGTTATCTCCAAGTGTTTTGTTATGTGACATGCAAGAGTATTCCTTGACCTGTCATATAAGCAGGCTATTCAAAAATGTAAAAACATAACATGCTTCGATGGTTATGAAAAGGCATGTGATCAACTATCTTATTGCAACACCGTTCATGTGACAGCCTACCCTGCCTTATCGTCCTCAAACTGTTAAGTTGGATGATTATTTCAAAATTGATGTATAATTCATAAATGACATCATGCAACAAATAATTTATGATAACCAAAATACAATAACTTTCCAAAACAAATGCATCCTTTAAGCTGAAAATACGGACTTACAGTGCTTATCCGTAAACAGTATATCGTTTGTCCCTCCCACTTTTAGGTCTAAATTACACTGATAATGACGGGTTCCACATCGGCAGTTTACCGGCTACCGGCTTCTGCGCAGATCAAGCGAAGACGGAACTAACGTCTCTCAGATAACTAACTAAAATTATCAATACATTTATCCTGATTTAGATCTAAGATTCAATAGGTAATTATGACATAGGACACATCAGGTGACATGACATATTGTGGCAAGCGAAACCTGCCACCTCATTTTCCTTGTGATTTCTTATGCCTCGTACAAGATCTTGCAAATTCTTGTCCAGGACCCGTTCTAG